>NW_022589704.1:101897683-102175427 GCF_004348235.1 Phoca vitulina
TGTGTGTGTGTGTGTGTGTGTGTGTGTGTGTGTGTGTGTGTGTGTGTACACAGTACTGGTGTGTGACAGGCTTGTAATTAAGGGTGCCAGAATTTGGTATTAAATTCCCTAAAGCGGTTAATAGAGCTAGAACTAGTCAGCCAAACCAAGAAGAGCATGAAGAGATGCCAGCCTCCCTAAATGGTCAAAGAAATGCCAAGTGGCAATAATGTAATGCCAGTTTCATCTATCAGACTGGCAAAACTTTGACTGCCAGCATCCCAAAAAGACAAAACACGGGGCTAGGCCCTCACACATGCTGGAGGTGGGACATCCTACGTCACAGCCTACCGGACATTTCGACAATACCCATCAATACTGAAGATACACCCAGTCTATTATATAAATGCCCCATTAAAAAGTTGCTGAATAATATGCACACAATGTGACTGTGCTTTTAAATGTTCTACACATCCCCTTTTTATTTGAGCCTAATATAATGCATCTCACAGTTGATAGAAAAGGACCCTTCCCTCTTAAATTCCATACATCTTCAGCATTAACTTTGTTGAGGACTAGGAAGATAGGACACGTGAACTTGAAAAACACATAAAACAAAGAGTAGGGAGTGCCTTATACTGTTCCAGGCACCTAACAGATGTCCACAGTGACAATGATCAGTAGTTTTTCTTCCAGTGTCAGGCCAGGACCCAAAACCCAACCAAACAGGTGGGCATTTGGGGAAAACAGTCTTCATCCAATAAGCAGAACACTGAACACATGCAGATGAGGGCAGACACAGGGAGGTTCCTTCCACCTGGCGTCTCTCTGCGAGACCACCCTGAGAATCCACAGGACAGTATGACTGTGCCCATTTTAGAGCTGAGGATACCAAGGCCCAGAGAGGTACTGATGTGCCCCAGGTGACACTGCAAGTTAATGGCAAAGACTCAGCAGCCTGTGGCCTGGCCCAGGACAAGAGAAGGGAGGGCGGTTGGGGTCAGGTCAGATGCCCTGGAGTTGAGCCTAGATCCTCCCGTGTCCTAGCAAGTTCTCGAACCTCCCTGCACCTTCCCCCCTACATCTGCCAACTGTCCCGTGCAGGATGGTTGTGCGATTAAATGAGAGAACGTACCTCCAGCCTGGCACGCAGTAAGCGCTGCACCGCTGCCGGCCCCCATCTCAGGCTCTCAGCTCCATCCCCACACTTCCCACGGCACTCGGTGCTGCAGCACAGATGGGCCCCTCCGGCCCTCACAACAGCTCCCAGTGACTGGGCCACCCAAGGCCACCCGAGGTCACACAGTCAGGAAGCAACCCAACTGGGACATACCCTGGGACGACTCCACCAGGGCTACCTGAGTCTCTTCCCAGCTGTCTGGGGGAGAGAGGGCGGGGGACAGAGCTACCGCCACCCGGGTGCTGCCCAGAGCAGGCCCGGCCCTGCTTGCCTCCCCCGGGGCCCTGCCTACCAGGTGCTCCCGCTGAGCGGCTCTGCCCAGTGAGCGGAACCCAGCGCAGGGCCTCCTGCCCAGATCACGGTGTTCCCAAGAACAGGAGGCAATTGCCCAGGCCAGCCAAGATTTAAAGGTTGTTTACTTTCCAACAGTTACTGCTTTGGGTAATTAATGCCACATAAAACATAATGGAGGCCATCATCACCTCCGAGGAGGGAGCACTGGATGCCACCAGCACTGCAATAATGGCAGGTGGAGGAAGCAGAACTCCGCACACACTGGGTTCAGCACGTGGAGTTTGTCTTGTCACCCGCCCATGTGCGGCATCACGCAAGTGTGTTAACACGGAGCACTCGACACAAGGCAGGCCTCCGCGGAAAGGTTTTGCCATCCACACACCCAAGTCTTGATCATGATGGCCTGCCGCCTGTGTGACCTTGGGCAGGGCACTTAACCTCCTCACAGCCACTTATGTCAGGGACTGGGCACCATGCCCAGCACACAATGGATCCCCCCTTACATGCATATAGTAAGTATGTGTGTGTGTGTACAGAAGTAAAGGTCTCCATGTCCTAGAAACTCTTCAGAGAAGGGACTGCTCCCAGGGCTGGAGCAGGGAAAATGCAAGATGCTCATCTTGTCTTCAGCATCTTGCGAGTGCCAAAAACGAGGACAGGCTCAGAAAAAGGACAGAGGCGTGTCAAAGCGACACAGAGGCTGGAATAAACTGGGTAAGAACAGAGAAACAATGATGTTAAGTTCTAACACAGAATAAAATATCCACAAGTCCATAGTGATGTAATAAATAAGTGAATGCATAAAGTAATGGTAAAGAAGAAAAGGCTCCTTATAGTAGCATTCCAATTAATGTAGAAAGAAGGAAATAGAAAATCATGATTAGGCAAATGCTACAGTAAGAACTGGTACAAAAATGATCAACTAGTGGATGCTACAACAGTGGGCAGAAGTCTGAGGATAATCAAGACATCAGCATATCAGATTATCTCCCCCATCCCAAGATATTTATTAATTATAAAGGGAAAAATATCAACTTTGCAGCAGAGAAACCTGGCAGACACCCCTAACTCATCAAGGTCAGCACCACCCGCGATGAGACAAATCAGCATCGTGAGCCCCTAATATTATGCACTAGCAGGGGCACAATGTCACTTCTGTGGCATTCTTGCCAAAAATGCAAAACCTCAATCTCATTACTTAAAAACATCAGACAAACCAAAATTGAGGGTATTCTATCAAATAACTAACCAGTAAGCACTCTTTAAGTCTGAAGGTCATGGAAGACAAGGGAAGACTAAGGGACTGTTACCAACTGCAGGGGACTAAGGGGACATGACAACAAAATGCCATGTGAGGGGCACCTGGGTGGCTCAGTTTAAGTGTCCGACTCTTTATTCGGCTCAGGTGGTGATCTCAGGGTCGTGAGATCGAGTCAGTGATGTTGGGGACTCGTGCTCAGCAGGGAGTCAGCTTCTCTCCCTCTCCCCCGCCCCCCCCACCCCCACCCCCCCCCAAATAAATAAACATTTTTTTAAATGCCATGTGAGATCCTGGCTTGGATCCTAGAGCAGAACAGGGGCAGCACTGGAGACACCGGTAAAATGCAAGACTGTAGTAGAGGTTAAGAGCATCACACCAATGTAAGTACCTGGTTTCAATCATTATACCATGTTTATATATGATGTTAACATTATGGGAAGCTGGGCAAAAGGTATGTAAGAATCTTGGTACTATTTTTGACACTTTGTACCTCTTAATCCCCTTTGACACTTTAAGTCTAAAATTATTCTCTTCTCCCTCCCCAAAATGCTCTGGTTGCCCAAGTTACACCCAGAATTGTGAATAGTAGACCTAGGTGGGACCCAGGAATGGTCTTGCTCATAAGCACTGCTGGCTGATTCTAAGCCAGGGGCTTCTGGGCCCTGGGACATTTGCTAAGCATTTTTTAAAATTGTCTGATGTGCTCTCAGTACTGGGAATGGTATCTCTTTTTCCTATTTTATTTCCTATTTGGTTATCATTGGTTCATAGAAAATTCACTAATTTTTGTATGTTGAGCTTATATCCAGGCACGCTGCCGAACTGAATCTTTAATCTATTTAAATGAACAATATTTAACTGCAGACTGTCAACCCATTTTGAATTAACTGGTAAATTTGACGGTAAGGTAAATTAAATGGTAACTGCAAATGGTCCAACTTAATACAATGATTGTTGCAGATCAATAAGCAAAAGGGCAACAGAAAAATGAGCAATGGATATAAATGGCCAGTTTTTTGTAAAAGAAATGTAAAGGCTTATAAACATATAAAAAGATGTTCAGTTACACCCACAACATTTATTAGAAATTAAGTAAATGCAAATTAAAATAAGGAGCTTAGGGTGCCTAGGTGGCTCAGTTGGTTAAGCGTCTGACTCTTGATCTCAGCTCAGGTCTTGATCTGAGGGTTATGAGTTCCAACCCCACGTTCAGCTCCATGCTGAGTGTGGAGCCTACTTAGAAAGATAAAAATAAAATAAACAATAAAAAATAAAATAAGGAGCTTACTTTGTGTGTGCATATTAGAATGGTTTAAAAGGTTGACAACAGAGAGCCCAGGCATGGATATGGAGAAACAGGTACCCTCCTGCTCAGGTGGTAAGGGTATGAACATAAATTACTAGAACAAAGGACAGTAAAGAGTAGAAAACCCAATCTCTTAAGATAAGGTCAGAACCGTGACTCACTCGAGCACCTCCCCTCTGAGCCCTGCCCTGCACCACGTCCTGGGCCGAGGTGTTCACGTGCCCTTTATTGGCCAAGATTTTGGAGGTAGGAGCCAGACTTCCTGGTCATTCATATTCCGACCCCCAACATCTGGCCCTGGGCAGCCCCATTTTCTGTCTCAGCCTCTAATAAGATGAAGGACTTTGTAGTCCCTGTCCATGCAGCCCCAAGACAACCTAGGCCTCTTCTTCCCCCTCACCCCAGGCCTTCCAGAAGAGCAGGCACCTAGGACTATCTCCAGGAACTGCTCCACCTCAGCCTCTGCTTAGAGGTTAGAGAAAAGGAGAGGGTGGGAGCAGCCATGCTTACACAGGGCCCAGCTCAAGGGCCACAACCCGGCCAGGGGAGCATGGGACCCAGTCAGGCCAATGGCTCCCCTGGGAATGCCAAACCAGAGGCTGGGGATGACAGCACCAGCCCCTCTGCGCGGCCGGGCTGAGGATCTATGTTCTCGGGAGCTCTTGGTGGTCTCCGCGTCTGCCCTCTGGCTATGGGAGCGGGGAAGCTGGGAGGCAGAGAGAGCATAAGGCAGATCCCCAGAGAAGAAGAGCGGGGAGAATCAGAGAATTGTCACGGTGTCCGAGCCTCTGGCTTTAGTTCGCTCCTGTGGCCCGGCGGCAGCCACGCCCTGAGGTTGCCTGCTCCGTGTGATGCCAGAAGACAGCCAACAGTGGCCACAGAAGGGGCCTCCACCACCTCATCCTTACACCGTCCGAGAGATGGGCAATAACAAGTGCTGGGTGGGAAGGCACTGGAATCCTCCTGTGTGCGGCTAGCAATGCAATGTGGTACAACTGCTCTGGAGAACAGTCTGGCACTTCTCAAAAAATTAAACGGAGTCCCCATATGACCCAGAAATTCCACTCCTAGATATATTCACCAGGGAAATGAAAATACAGGTTCACGCCAAAACTTGTACGTGAATACTCATAGCAGCCTATTCATAATATGCCAAGAGGCGGAAACTACCCAAATGTCCACCAACTACAGAATGGATAAATAAAATGAGGCCCACCCACATGGTGAAGTATTATTCAGCAATGAAAAAGATCTGATTCATGCTACAACATGGATGGCCCTTGAAAACATTATACTAGGGGCGCCTGGCTGGCTCAGTTGGTGGAGTGTGCGACTCTTGATCTCAGGGTTGTGAGTTCGAGCCCCACGTTGGGTGTAGAGATGACTGAAAAATACAATCTTTAAAAAACAAAACAAAACATTCTAAGTGAAGGAAGTCAGTCACAAAAGGCCACCATTTGTACAATGCCATTTACATCAAGTATCCAGAACAGGCAACTTTTTAGAGAGAAAGCAGAGAGTGGCTGCCTCGGGCTAGGGGTGGGGACGAGGGAGAGAATGAAGACTGACTGCTTGCTAACAGGTACAGAGCTTCTTTTAAGAGGGACAAAGTGTTCTGAAATTAGTGGCGGTGGTGGTTAGTAAGTTCAGTTGAATATATTAAAAACCATGGATTGCGTACTTTAAATGGGTGGATTATATGGTATGTGAATTGCATCCCAATAAAACCATATAAAAACAGAGACCAGATTGAAGTACCACTCTGTGACCTGGGGCAAGTCACACAGCCTCTCTGGGCCTCAGTTTATTCACCTATAGCACAAGGGGAGTGGGGTGGGCGGGGATAGGCGAGATCAGCACTTTTCAAAACTTGAATACGTTCGTAAATTACTTGCTAACTTATTAAGATGCAGGTTCTAATTCAGTCGTCCTGCAGCAGACCCAAGATTCTTTATTTCTAACAAGCTTTCAGATGATGCTGGTTCATGGAGCACATTTCCAGTAGCAAGGCGAGATGAGATCTTAGGCCTCTCTACCCCTAATCTTTTAGGAAATGGACTCTTGCCCACCGCTGTGAATTCCCAGAGCATGTGTAGTCCTTCCCATTCAAGACTCATAGGGTCCTCTAACCACTCACATGAAAGCTTCTGGGGCGTGAACACTGGCTAGAGTGGCAGAGAAAGATCAAAACGTCGCACATCTGCTTGAGCACAGAGTGCTCTGCTAGGCACAGGTGGGGTCCCCAAGCTGCAGGCAAAGAGCCAAGAGTCTGGCAGGGCCCACATTTGCCTTGCAAGGTCCAATCCTCTGTTTCTGGAAAGAAAGAGGTGGAGAACAGCAATGCCCTCAACACAGTGACTAACAAACCCTTGTACACCTAAGCATCAATTAGTGAAAAGACATTCCTGCCCTACCCAGTTCCGTCACAGGAGGAACCATGAACTCCAAGAGACTCTGATGTGATGGTCCAAGGACCAAATACCATCCTTGAGCCACTCCTGAGAGAAGACAGGCTTGTACTCCAAGAGAACATCAAGAACACATGCTAACAAGTTGGTTCCTCTCTCCAGACCTCAGTTTCCCCATCAATAAGAGGGGGCTGGATAAGATGTCCCTCAAGGTACCCAAAGGACATTCCTTTGGGTGAAAGCAGAAGGTAGGAAGAAAGGCCAGCTGGCCATCTCTGGCCTCCAACCAAGATAACACCAACACACCCAAGCAATGTGTCTCTTTGCTAGAGAGTTCCGCAAGAAGAGTATCCCACAGGGACCTGTCGGAGGGACACAGAGTCCTGAGAAAAATGAGGTAGGAACACCAGTCTCTAATTAACACCAAGGAGCATTTTTCCATCTCCCCATGACCCCTACAGACTCTAAAGCTGTCAAGTCCTGGGCCTGGGAGCTGAGAGTTCTGGGCTCACACCTGGCCCTGCCCCTGGCAGGTTGGATGGTCCAGAAACATTCCGTCTTGACTTGGGCCTCCTTCCTTCTCTTGTGAAATGAAGGGGTTGAAACAATCATAGTAGCTACTTGGGTAGAGTGGCACCTTTAGAACAAAACAAATGCAAAACACCTTCCTCCTTCAGAGCAGAGAATCTATACACATTCTTCTAGTTAATTCTAACCATAGTTCAGTGGCCCCCGAAACCCAACTTGGGCCATTTTACAAAGAACAGGGTGGTTCTTCCTACCCTGGCCTACCTTCCTGCTCTCCTCCCCTCCAAACAGCCATGGGGAACAGCCAAACTTAGCAGCTGAGGGAATTAACATTTATTGAGACCCGGTGATATACCTGGCATTTAAATACGATTATCCTCCTACAGCGTACCATACAAACTCTAACCTTTTCCACCTGTGCAATGACCAGAGCCAAGTTTATTAAGCCTGGTACCCTGTCCCTCAGCCTCACTGACGGTCTGTCTCGGCTGCCAGGCACTCGTTTGGTTTAGGGGTAGGACATCAGGGGCCTGGCAGGCAGCTGTAGCCCACAAGCTACTGGCCAGGGGCAAAGCGCAATGCCCTTCGGGGCCAGGGAGAGCCCGCCAGTGACCACAGAAATGTCATTGCTGCCGGCCATGTGGCAGCTGTGCAGTGCTCTGATGAGCCGGTCTGAATTATGGGCACAAGGATCAAGTCTGTTTGGGTATCCCCTGGAAATTTTGGTATGTGCTGCTTTGATTGCTTTTATAGTCAAAAGCCAAGGTACGCTGCAGGAGAACAAGCTAGCCAGAAGATTTTCTGCCCAAGTGAAAGAATCTGTCAAGTCGGTGAGCAGATTAACTGCATTACAGAAGCCTTCGAAGCCCTGCCTGCAATGGGGACCAGTGCTCTGGCGCCGCAAACTCTGTGCCCGGCAGCGCGTGGCAAAGCTACGAACAGGTGCACCTCTTCACTGGGGGATAAGGCAGACCTCCTTGAGTGAGAGGATAAAAGTGAGTCCCCCAGAATTTCATTCCATGGAGTAATGATGGCTCACCTGGAAGGACAGACAGGGTCACTCACAGGGGCATCAACACCCTTCCAGTCCCAAGTGACTGAGGCCAAAAGCACCTTAAAGACATCTCAGAAGAATGCTGAACATTGATGGAAATAGTGAACGGTTTTGATGAAACTGGTCAGCTTCAGGAAAGCCTAAAGCGGCTCCCCGACCAAGACGCTAAAGAAAAGAGGGTAGCTGAAAGAATAAAGTGACTGCGGGGCACCTGGGTGGCTCAGCGGGTTCAGTATCTGACTCTTGGTTTCAGCTCAGGTCATGATCTCAGGGTCGTGGGATCCAGCCCCATATCAGGCAGGCTCTGGCACTTAGCAGGGAGTCTGCCTGAGATTCTCCCTCACCCTCTGCCCCTCCCCTTCCCCCCACCCCCCCACCCCTGCCGTGTGCTTGAGCGCTCTCTCTCAACTAATCTTTAAAAAAAAAAAAAAAAGAGGGGCGCCTGGGTGGCTCAGTCAGTTAAGCATCTGCCTTCGGCTCAGGTCAGGATCTCAGGGTCCTGGGATAGAGCCCCACGTCAGGCTCCCTGCTCCGTGGGAAGCCTGCTTCTCCCTCTGCCTCTGCCCCTCCCCCCTCCTCCCATCCGCACTCTAACAAATAAAATCTTTAAAAAAGTAAAAATAGGGGCGCCTGGGTGGCTCAGTCGTTAAGGGTCTGCCTTCGGCTCAGGTCATGATCCCAGGGTCCTGGGATCGGCCCCGTGTCGGGCTCCCTGCTCAGCGGGAAGCCTGCTTCTCCCTCTCCCACTCCCCCTGCTTGTGTTCCCTCTCTTGCTGTGTCTCTCTCTGTCAAGTAAATAAATAAAATCTTTTTAAAAAATAAATATAAAAATAAAAAATAAATAAAAAGAATAAAGTGACCACAAACCCACACACAAAGGGAACAGGAGAGCGATGATAAAGGGAGCCGGAGATGATACACTCCCCCGCTCTCTTTAGAGAAGATTACAGGAATGACAGCAACGTGGCATCGGACAAGAAGTCAAAAAACAGATACCAAGATGATCAGAAGTCATTTTGAAGAAACTCAACGACGCTATTAACAACATTTCCCTGAAAAGTCTAGAGAGAGTATTTCGCAAGTGACGTGAGGAAAACCGCGCCCACAAAGCACCTGCGGTTCAAATCACAAGTCTGCAACCAGAGCAGGCGGCTCTGCAGTGTGGAAGCGCACGGGGAGCGAGGGAGACTGGGAGAGCTCCATCTGCGAGTCGGCACTGCCTGGGCTGCAGCAAGACCCTGACATGCAACTCTGCAGAGAACCATGGGGGAGGGCACGTACTGCCGAGAAACAGCGAAGCTTCCCGAAGCGTATGAAGGCATCGAGCTCGGACATCTAAACATCGGCTCCTGCGGGAAGATGGCCAAAGAAAGACCTGGAGAAATCCAAGGTGGATCAGCTCCCGTGAGAAAACGGCTCAGCAAGCGTGCTGGTGGTTGTGCAGACGGATGGAAAACTCAGTCATGGAAGAAGATAAATGGCTGAATTCAAGTCAGAAAGGTAGCTTTTTCCAAGTAGCTCCTTGATGCCTGCCCTTCCACGGGCCGCCCAGGGCGGCACCCAAGGTCACGTAATTAAATGAACCTTGTTTCTGATGCTTTGTCATTTGGGGCCTTGCTGACCCCAGAGGCCGCCCCTCCTAGGGCTAAACAGTTCGGGGATTATCAAAGCCTAGCCTTTGTGTCTGCCTTTCATATGCAAACCAACCAATCCAGACACCACGCCCCAACCACCTCCTCCTCCAAGGGTTTAAGCCCATCACCCACCACTATTTCTCTGCCTGAACCACTCCAGGGCCAGGTACCAGAGGAGGGACAGCCCTTAGGCCCCAGAGCCACTCTTAAGCCTGTTCGCGAGGCCTCGCCCATTCCTTCCCCTGGACACCACAATAAAGGCTCTTGCCCAGGTTTCCCCCTCAATTTCTCTGCCTCCTGACCAACTCTGGTGCTTCCCCACGGAGCCCTGCATGGAGGGTGCGCCCCCTCCTCTTGAGAACAGTGACAAACACGCTATCTTTCAATGGCAATTGTCTCCTTTATCTGTTGGCCTCACAATGCATGAAAAACAAGAAAACCTGCATTTTGAATAGATGTGGACATCCCTGCACCATCAGGCCCCCTTGGGAGCTGGAGGGGTTAGCTGTGAGGGAGGGACAAAGGGTGCTGGGCAGACTGGATTCATAGGCACCATCCTCTGAACCTCTAAAAGCACAGCAGGGGATCTGGGGTGTCTTCTCCAAATTCGTTCTGATTTGGGCCTATTTCATTTATCATGTTACTGAACTGATGCTGCATTGTTCTCATTTCTGATACAGTGCTTCCAGAATATAGATGGTATTAACATAATTCTTTTTTTAAGATTTTATTCATTTATTTCAGAGAGAGTGCAGGAGGGGAGTGCATGATCCGAGATCATGACCTAAGCCAAAGGCAGATGTTTAACCGACTGAGCCACCCAGGCGCCTCTAACATAATTCTTATGAATATATCATTCCCAGGTCATTGGACGCTCTGGAAGTAGACCGTGTAAGTGTTATATGTTAATTAATTGGTCCACTCAAGTTTGACATAACCAGGAGACCTTTGAAACATTAAAAATCATTTCTCTATGCTGTGAGCTAAGAATAATCTGTATTATTCTTACATAATTACAAAAATATTCTTACATAATAATGAATAATCATTATTCATTTCAATAAATGTTCGTTGGTTTGAAAATCAAAGAAACAAACAAAAAAACCCAATCAGCAACCACACCCCCAGCTCACTTACTAGTATTTTTATTAGTTTATTAATTCATAGATGAATCATGAGGAACTGACACTTGGGAAAGTGTTTGTTCCTTTTTTTTTTTTTTAACCTGTGTTATTATGCTGTTTATAAAATTCTTTGCTGATTAAACATTTCTAAATTTTATGTACCCAAAATAAAGTATCCTTGCATGGCGAAAAACAAGCAACAAGTATTTCATTTAATTCTCAAAACAACACCTGAAGTGGGTGTTAGGTCTTCCACAGAAAACACGGGCTGACAACAAGTTCAGTGAGCTGGGAAAGGAGAGAGCCAGAACCGGAACCCGGGTACATACAAATTGAAAATTCCACACTTTTTATCCGCCACCGAGTTTCTAAGAAAGGATCATTAATAGGGTCATCCAAACTGGTGTTACCAAGAAGGGGAAAGACTTTCTTAAATTTAACAACACATGCTTCATGGATAAACTCAAGAATCTGCCTCGTGCTCTTCCTGCTTGCCTAGTGTTCTACAAATGAAGGTTCCATATTCAATCAGTTAAGGTGGGACAATATGATGTAATAGAGGTGGATTCCTCCTTCATTCCTTACATACCAACATGAAGGCCAAAGTGCCAAAGACTTGGAAAAAAAATTTTTTTAAAAAACAGGTGAATAAATTAAAATCCTAAAGTAAAGAAGCTCTTTTCCATATGGGACATGAAGAAATACACAAAAAGAATCAAGGCAAAATCCAATAACCTGATCCCATAAAAAATTATAAAAACCTACATCGTGTAAAAGAACAAGCAAACAAAGGGCGCCTGGGTGGCTCAGTCGTTAAGCGTCTGCCTTCGGCTCAGGTCATGATCCCAGGGTCCTGGGATCGAGTCCCGCATCGGGCTCCCTGCTCGGCAGGAAGCCTGCTTCTCCCTCTCCCACTCCCCCTGCTTGTGTTCCTGCTCTCGCTATCTCTCTCTCTGTCAAATAAATAAATAAAATCTTTAAAAAAAAAAAAAAAAAAAGAACAAGCAAACAAATGAAAAATGAATGAAATAAATGAAAACATGGAAAAAAATTTTTTTAAGATTTATTTAAAGATTTGAGAGAGATTGTGTGTATATGCAGGGGGAGGGGCAAAGGGAGAGGGAGAGAGAGAATCTCAAGTACACTCCCTGCTGAGTGTGGAGCCCTACACAGGGCTGGGTCCCTGCACCCCAAGAGCATGACCTGAGCCAAAATCAAGAGTCAGCCACTCGACCTACTGAGACACCCAGGCGCCCCTGGAAAAATACTTCTAACACATCATCCCAAATATGAAGAGAGCCTATATGAATAAACAAGCATAAAAATCCCACCTGGAAAATAGGTATATCACATGAAAAGCAAACAGAATAGTAATAACCAAACAGCATAAAAATTATATATATTCAGGGGCAGCCTGGCTGGCTCAGTCGGTGGAGCATGCGACTCTTGATCTCGGGGTTGTCCATTCAAGCCCCACGTCAGGTACAGAGACTACTTAAAAATAAAATCTTTAAAAAATATATACATATATATTCAATATCACCATGGAAATGAAAATTACAACAGGAATACCTTATACTTTCCCCACTACTTTACGGTTTTTAAGGTTAAAAGGTTTTGGCAAAGGTATGGAAGAATAGACATTCTTCATTCATTCAAAGAAGTCATGTATGCCGGGCATTGAGCTAGAATAGCAGTGAACAAGGTCTTTGCCTTCAAGGACTTCGTATTTCAGGTGTGGTAGGGAGGAGGACTGCATGATACGGCAGGAGGAAATAAACAATTCTTCAATACTTATTGTCCGTAAAAGTACAAGTAAGTACACCTTCACTGCAGGGCAAAACGGCAGGATCTAACAAAATGTTGTACTGGCAATTGTATTTCTAGATATTCATCCTGCAGATATTCTCACTCTTGCTTAAGCATAAGATATGTGTACATGCAAGCTCAGCGGAGTGCCGGGTGTCATTCTGAAAAAAAAAAAAAAAATGGAAACAAGCCTGCTGTTCCTCAACAGAACAAATTACAGGACACCCATACAATGGACCATAATGGAACTAGTGAAGATTAACTTCTGGTTTTCATTTTTGTAATGTACCCACATAGAAAGACTATGTTTTGGGGGTGGGGGGAGCAAGTTGCTGAAAATGTATAATGTGATCCCATTTCTCTTAAAAAGAAAGGGCCACGGAGCACCTGGGTGGCTCAGTCGCTTAAGCGTCTGACTGGATTTCAGCTCAGGTCATGATCTCGGCGTCGTGAGACTGAGGCCAAAGCAGGGCTCTGTGCTAAGCGTGGAGCCTGCTTAAGATTCTCCCTCTCCCTCTGCCCCTTCCCTGCCCCACTCGTATGTGTGGACATGTGCACTCTCTCTTAAAAAAAAGGGGGGGGCACACACATTTCTACTGTGCGTCTATATAATTAGACATATGTGGGTTAATGTAGGGCTAAGAAAAAGAAAAATCTGGGAAGTGGAAAACTTTCCAGAGTACAAATTTCTGTGCCGTTTGCATTCTGTTTTATAGTAAGTATGTGCCACTTTTTTACTCAGGAAAAAAAACAAGAAGGGAAAAAAAGCATTAAAAAAAAAAAAATGTATGGGGCGCCTGGGTGGCTCAGTTGGTTAAGCAACTGCCTTCGGCTCAGGTCATGATCCTGGAGTCCCGGGATCAAGTCCCACATCTGGCTCCCTGCTCGGCGGGGAGTCTGCTTCTCCCTCTGACCCTCCCCCCCCCCATGCTCTCTCTCTCTCTCAAATAAATAAATAAAATCTTTAAAAAAAAAAAAAAAAAAGTAATGTATTTAAGGATCACTTGGCTTACTCAGTTTATATTCCCAAACTTCAAGCTAAAAATTAATCTGGAAAGAAAACGTCAGCTATGGAGAAAGTGTAACAAGTAATCCTTTGCCTCATTCCTTAAATTCAAAGTCACTGATGTAATTGGGGAGAGGGGGCAACGTAACTGTGCTAACCACTTGCCAGACACTTGTTACTTAATTCTCAAGGCCACACACAAATGAAACCATCCCAATTCCACAGGTGAGGAGTCTGAGGCTTCTCAAGATTAAGTGACTTCCCTAGAGTAGAAGCTGGTGAAAAGGCAGCGGCCATCTGTCCTGGTCTGGGAGCAGGAAGACAGGACTGCCCTGCCCTGAGCTCTTATCTCCCTGGCCAATTCCCTCAGGTCACCGTGGGTGGAGAGCATGGGGGGCGGGGGAGCAACTGATTATGGTTTTCTGTTCAAGGAGGCATTTTCTACCCCCCTCTATTCCTTCACAGTTATCTCCCCCACTCACCCTCAGAGCTGCATCAGGAGTAGCAGGTGACAGTCACCGCTCCCAGAAATGCCGGGGGGGGGGGGGGTCTCCCCTTTCAGAACTCCCATTATCACATCACACCGCTCAACCATTCCCCAGGCTTGCCTAATTGCATGACACAGGAGAGAAAAGCAGATTTCACGTCTCTCAGCCTATCTGTAACATGGGAATAATACCTTTTGAGAGAAGTATTCAAAAGAGAATATCAGAAAGTGTAAATTCTACAGTGCCAAACAAAGGATCACACTAAAGGCTGAGGTCCTTGTGCAAAGCTTTACTTGGCTGAGGATCCAAGCAAAGTAATCCTCCATAAAACAGCTCACATCATTTAGGGAGGGGTCCAATGCCTTTTGAAATCACAAAGTTTAAGATAGGATTTTAACAACCTGTGTAGGAAATGTCTCCTCCAGGTTATGTCCATTATCTGGCTGTACAGTGAATGAAGAATGGAAAAGTTCAGCAGGCCTTCTTGGCTTTAATCTGTTCCAAAGTTACCACCCTGCAGTTCCAAAAGGTGCAATTCTTAGTTCTAGAACCAACCCTGTGTTAATCTTTGAATTAGGGAAAGGGTAAAAATATAAATTTCGAAGTCCCAATTTGATAACCTTGTTAACTTCCAAAACAGAATTAGGGTAGGGGTAGGGGGGAAAAAAAAATCTATCTATCTATATATGTACATATATATAGCATTAAGGTAAACAAGTGTCTACTTTATTATTAATAATGGCCAATATGTGAGTGCTTCCTATGTGCCAGGCACTGAGAGGGTAAGTGACTTGCCCAGGTGGCTGCCCAACAGCTCAGCCTCAGCAAGGCAGCTGGGGAACTTGGCCAGCTGGTCTACCGCTCGAACCGTATCATTCACACTCTTTGTGTTCCCCGAGCCTTAGCCATCCTAAACCACTCAGGGTTCTGGGACAGACAGTGTGCTTAAATACAGCCCCATCCCACCCCTGCACACACACACACTTCATTCTTGCCTTTGCTTATGGCTTTTCTTTCTTCTCGCTAAGCCATTCTCTCCTTCCAAAGGACAGGAAGTTTCATTCCATGAATGAATGAAAGTAAGATTCCTGTAAGAATGCATTACTATATTTAAGATTCAAGAGTTCTACAGAAGGGCCATTCTTGCAAAGCTGTTCCTTATCTCCAAGCCAGAATTCCCACAGATATTGCCTGGGGTTCTCTTTCCACTCTTCTCCCTGACTCCTCCCCCACGGCACACTTCTACCCCTTCCTTCTCGCTCCAACCTTCAGGAAAGATCTGGCCAGTGACAGAAAGGTTGATCTGGGACGTTGCAGACCTCCATGCAACAGCTGGCCACCCATTCCTTAGGACTCCATGTCAGAAGGAGAGGACGTAATTTGTTTTACGAATTGTTTTCACCATATATAACATCAGCCACTGGGCTTGGTGATAAGACACCACAGGTAACACACGGGCTTGACACTGCACTGAGAAGGGAACATCTGACGGTTTCAAGGTCTTACAGACGGAACATGCCCTCACGTTTCCAGAGAACTTTAAAAACACCATTACAAGGAAGAGGATATGGCATGGCCTCACAGAAATAGTGTAACAGACATCACAGCGCCAATGCAATAAACGTCAAATACTATTAACAGCTAACTCTTCAATTAACCAAAAAAGGTTTTGACTGATGTGTCAAAACTATTGTTTTTAACTAAATCAATGACTGTTCGTCATATGACATGGAAGTAGAGGCTACTTTAAATAAGATATGCTGAAGAAGATAATTCAGTTCAGCATTATTAATAACAGCAACAAAAAGGGAGGAGAGAAAAAATAAAATGGAAATAAAATAAGTCATGCCTATTGTTTAATTTTCTGAATATCTATACAGCACCTACTTCAGTGTCAACACACCAAGCTTAGTACAATGTTTAAAAAAAGACAGATGTGGCTCTGCCCTCATAGAGTTTCCATTCTATTATGGGAGACAGACATTAAAATAATTACATTGTGGGCGCCTGGGTGGCTCAGTCATTAAGCGTCCGCCTTCGGCTCGGGTCATGATCCCAGGGTCCTGGGATGGAGCCCCGCATCGGGCTCTCTGCTCAGCGGGAAGCCTGCTTCTCCCTCTCCCACTCCCCCTGCTTGTGTTCCCTCTCTCGCTGTCTCTCTCTGTCAAATAAACAGAATCTTTAAAAAAAATTAAAATAAAATAATTACATTGTGTATTTTCTTCCAGCAGTTATGCCACTATGCTCTCCTAAATAACAAAAAGAATAGCGAAATAATATGCAGACATTTTAAATGACCGTAAAGAGGTTTTAATAATGACAGAAAATGAGGCACCTCGGTGGCTAAGTTGGTTAAGCGGCCGGCTGCCTTCAGATCAAGTCATGATCCCATGATCCCAGGCTCCTGGGATGGAGCCCCGAGGCTGGTTCCCTGCTCAGCCGGGAGTCTGTTTCTCCCTCTTCCTCTGCCCCCTCCCTTTCCCCCCCCCCCCCGTCTCCTCATGCCCTCTCTCTCTCCCTCTCTCTCAAATAAATAAAATCTTAAAAAAAAATAAATAAATAATGACAGAAAATGTTATTACAAGAATAGTATTTAATAAAATCATAAAACAGGGGCGCCTGGGTGGCTCAGTCGTTAAGCGTCTGCCTTCGGCTCAGGTCATGATCCCAGGGTCCTGGGATCGAGCCCCGCATCGGGCTCCCTGCTCCGCGGGAGGCCTCCTTCTCCCTCTCCCACTCCCTCTGCTTGTGTTCCCTCTCTCACTGTGTCTCTCTCTGTCAAATAAATAAATCTTTAAAAAAAAAAAAATCATGAAACAATTTCAACATTTTTTTTTTAAAGATTTTATTTATTTATTTGAGACAGAGAGAATGAGAGAGAACACATGAGAGGGGGGAGGGTCAGAGGCAGAAGCAGACTCCCTGCCGAGCAGGGAGCCCGATGCGGGACTCCATCCAGGGACTCCAGGATCATGACCTGAGCCGAAGGCAGTCGCTTAACCAACTGAGCCACCCAGGCGCCCAATCATGAAACAATTTCATGAAGTATATGATCTCATCGATGTAAAGAAAAAGGTATACAAAGGAGGTTCAGTGATTATAAAATCCATCTATAAGAATATATGACTGAGATTACTAAGAAAAATGATGAAAGGAACTCCTACACTTGAATAGGGAAACAATTTCCAAGCCACAATGAATAGTTCAATGTGAAATGGGGCAAGAATCAATGAATCTCAGGGCTAGCTACGGGACAAATACCTCTACAAGGGTCTGTTTCTGGACTAATACTCTAGAATACAGCTTTTTTAATGTTCCAAAGTGCTATTTTAAGCCAGTGAGAAAAGGATAAACTAGGCAATAGCTAGTAGGTTGACTATTTAGAAAAATAAACAAAGTTAGACCTCTATATCACATCATAAATTCCAAATGCAATGTGACAGTATAAATCTCACTGGTAAAGCTGAAATAATATATATATAATGTAATAATAATTCAAAACATCACTAAATACCTAATTATTAAGTTTCATAAAAACATTCCATTTCAGTGTTAAAATTTAGAAACCATGAAATGAAATTTAGGAAACTACTTAAAATCTTTAAAAAAAAAAAAAAAAAAAAAAAGGGTGCCTGGGTGGCTCAGTTGGTTGAGCGACTGCCTTCGGCTCAGGTCATGATCCTGGAGTCCCAGGATCGAGTCCCACGTCGGGCTCCCTGCTCGGCAGGGAGTCTGCTTCTCCCTCTGACCCTCTCATGCTCTGTCTCATTCTCTCTCTCAAATAAATAAATAAAATCTTTAAAAAAAAAAAAAAAAGAAATTTAGGAAACTACTATGTGATTTTGGGGTGGGGAGGCATTCTTAGAATAGAAGAAAAACTATTCTCAAAGACTGTAGGATTTTACAATAGACATTTCAAATAAATTTTTACACAGAAAAAAATAAACATGACATAGATCCCACAGCATGAATATAGTTATCACAAAAGAAATATAGTTAAATGGCCAGCAACCAACAAGGAAAAATATTTGCAACGTATAACAACTAAAAGCTCACTACTTTTCATATATGGTGTGCTTTTTTTTTTTTTTTTTTTTTAAGATTTTATTTATTCATCTGAGAGAGAGAATGAGAGACAGAGAGCATGAGAGGGAGGAGGGTCAGAGGGAGAAGCAGACTCCCCGCTGAGCAGGGAGCCCGATGCGGGACTCGATCCCGGGACTCCAGGATCATGACCTGAGCCGAAGGCAGTTGCTTAACCAACTGAGCCACCCAGGCTCCCCTATATGGTGTGCTCTTACAATCAACAAGATAAAAGAAAGATATAAACATCCCAATAGAAAAATGTGCAAAGAACATGAACATAATTGGTGGAGAAATTTAAAAGACTGAGAAACCTGTTTTATAATATTCTACCATATTGGTTGATACATGCTAGTTTACAATAACCACAGTGATAGAAACGCTGCTTTAAGTTCTATGTTTCACTACTCAGATGAAAAGACACAATGTCCAATATTGGAAAAGGCTAGCATATGAGATGGGGCATTCTGCTGAGAAGGCAATTTGGTAAAAATGAGTCAAAAGCCTTATTCAAATCCTTCAGTCCAGTAATCCTACTTCAAAGGTAACTTATTATTATTTTTTAAAAAACATTTTACACAAAGACAACAACTCAGGGCTAAGTGTCCCTCCCATGAAACTGATGAAAGCCACAGACCTATAACACGTAATACTATGCACCCATTACAAAAATTTAAGTTCTCAAAGCATTTTGAGTGAAATGAGAAAAGCTCATAAATCTAATAAATGAAAAGAAGACATACATCTGGAGCAGGATCAGTTCTAAAAGACACATACACAAAATATGTGTGGAAATCAGGCTAGCAGTGGTCCTCAGGTGAAAATTAGAAGAGATTTCAATTTTTTTTTCTTCTCATCTTCTTCCTTATACGTGTCTAAATCATCCAAATTTTCTATAATGAGCATGTTACTTTAATAATCAGGAAAATGCAACTTAAAAAAAATATCTAAAGTAAATACACCAAACTAACACAGGATGGTAACACCATAAGGCAACTCTTTTCCCCTGTTTCAACTTTTCTATACTGAGCCAAGGAGAAACTCTTAAAAAGGCCTAGCATGTGGACTGTCAAACATGGTCCAAAGTTGGCTGATTACGGGGGGGAGGGGTGGAGGGAAGGGGGTGGGTGGGAAGGCCTTGCAGAGGAGGCGGGGGCAGGAGGTGGGTGGCCGGTGCACCCTCAGGGTCCCCCTCAGTGTCCCGGGCCAGCCACGGAGCCCCAGACCACGCACTTACTCCTCAGCACCGCAGGACGGGGCTAGGAACAAGACCAGCCTCGGAGCTCAGTGCTCTGTGAACATCAGCCAATCTCTTCAGGCTACCTTTAGGCAAAAAAGCAGAGGCCCAGAGAGGAAAGCAAAGCTCTGCAAGCTGGGAGCATGTGACCCTCTCTGAACGAGAAAGAAAACGGCCCACTCCACAGACAAGCACAGAGGCACAGAGGTACCCCTCCACAGGGCCTGAGTCAGGCGCCCTGCCGCTAACCGAGCTTGGGCTTGGCAACCAGCGGAGGCCACAGAGCTACCCGCAGGGAGCATCGTGCCCTTCCATGGGCCACGTCAACCACAGCAGGGGGCTGCTTCCATCCCCAGGCCGACGCAGAGCCACTTGCTAACTCGGAGGTGGCAAGCCAGCAGACGACAAGCCTGGTGATCGGGCTGGATTCCCACCCCCCGGGGGCTCTCCAAATTAAGGCCTCCAAGTTCTACAGAACCGATGAAGCCCCGGGAAGACCAACTGCTTCCACACGGCAGCTCCCCTGCAACTCAGTGCCACCCCAGAGCGCACGGCGTTCCCCTGCCCCTCTGCTCTGCCCGTCTAAAAACCCGGGGGACAATTAAGCCACTTGATGCCAGGCTGTCTACAAGGTGACCCAGGAAGGAAGTGCAATAAACACATACACACGATCACACAGAAACCACAAAAAGCGCCATCTGTTAGAGGACACTGATCCACGTGTCCTGATAAAGGGAAGCAGCAACTGAACAGCCATTATCATACCAGGCACTTTAAACGAGTGCATTCTTTCAAATGTCGCAAAATTACACTTCTCAGTTTACACAGGCCAACACGGAGGCACAGAGAAAAGGAAAGGCAGCTCAAAGTCACGGCGTGAGGAAGTGCTAGAGTGCCGATTCAAACGGCAAAGCCCGTGCCACCTGCCTGAGGACACGGCGGGCGGTCCTGTCGCCACCGCCACACGCGTGGAAACCAGCCCCCGGTGCTGCGTGAGGACGGGGCCGGCCTTCCCACCACTGCAGCTCCACAAGGGACCGCAGACCTCGTATACCTAAGGTGCTCAGTCTATGTCCAGGAAAGGACACCGGTCACGGTCACAGTAAACAGCAGCCCTAACGACGGCTGCTGATCACTGAGCCCCCGCCCCGTCGGGGCCCGTGCAAGAACTGTTGCCTCCCTTACCGACGGCTGTCTGAGCAACTCTAGAGCTGATGCGCCCACTTTTCAGACGGAGACGCGGAGGCTCAGGGAGGTCTCAGCGCTGGGAAATGGAATCTCCCTGACACGGCAGTCTCCTTCCCAGCCGGCCCCACTGTGACCAGGTAAGGAAGCCCAAACGCGTCCTCCGGGTCCGCTCCCCACTCCTGCTGGGAGGTCTTCCCGGCCACCCGGGCCCGCCCCCGCCCCGCGTGGCGGCCGCTACCTTGGTTGAGATAGGTCAGAGTCTCTTCGTGCAGCTTCACGGCGGGCGACGTGGCCGCGCACAGCACGTACTGCAGGGGCGGCAGGCGGGCTTCGTTCTCGGGGGACAGCTGGGGCTCCTCTTGCTTGAAGATGGGCAGAGCGAGCACGTCACTGCAACACACAGGAGGGGGCAGTCAGGCGCCCAGTGGCAAGGACGGAGCGCAGTTGCAGAAGCGGGTCCTGACCAGGGAGGGGCATCAAGGGCAACACAGCCAAACCCGGGGCAGTGTGCTGGGGCGGGTGCATCCCAGACCCACACGTCACGGGTCCTCCAAGAGGCTCGTTTCAAACCCAGCCAACCAATCCTTGAGGAGTCTGTTTTTCACTCAATGGCCCTCCAGAGAGTTACTGAATCAAATCATGGAGGCAAAAATACCAAGTTATCTAATATCTACAAATTACAGAAATCTCCGTGACAAGGGGACCGGCAGCAATGGAGCGAACTTTAAATGCCGCATGGTTTCCATCCACTAGAGATGCCTCATTATGTAGTCTTGCTCTTAGCCTAAGAATCTGAACAAAAAATTTCATTTTTTTTTTTTAAGTTAACTATTCTACTCCTTGGTGGCTTCTCAGACCAATTCAACCCTGTCCTCAGGGATCTGTAAACTATGCAAATGGAACTGCATTTCACTCATCCGGGCTGTGACAGCCCACCACCCCCAATCTTCAAATAAAAATGGACAGCTGGCCCATAATCCTGATTTTAAGGGTCAACACTAATATCTCCTAAAGGCAAAACGAGAAGGAAAGACCTCGGTTTTAATTCCATTTTCTTATTCAAATGCAAAATATCAAGATGCTCAGAGATACTTTTCCTCCACCTCTGAACAAAACTCCCCGCCATATCCAAAAAAAAAAAAAAAAAAGCCTCACATCAGCCTAGGACTTGTCTCTAGATATACTTTTTAAATGCCCTCGCAAGGGAAAAAGAAATTCTTGAGAATATGAATGACCTGTGAACAGGAGAGGCTTTAAGACCTCTAAATTACAAGCTGCCTAGAAACAGGTGCCCCCAAAGTGCTGTGTCCTTATCTTGATAACCCTCCTCCCTCTGAGTGTCCCGAGTTATGAATCAGATTCACCGACCCCACTTCACTATATAAACAGCAGTCACCGGTACAATCTCTTCCTCGTACAACACAATAAACCAGTAGTCTCTAAAACACAAACCCGGCACACACCCCAGCAATCCCAAACAATTCTCAGAAGTTAAAGTCTGGATTGGAGCACACCTGGAAGCTCTCCTGTGTGGGGGCCGCCCCTGCCACCATCCCCAGCCCAAAGACAGGAGCAGTGCTGTCTTGGCTACCCCCACACCGCCCCTTCCTTTTGCCACCCTGGTGCACACTCCCAGCCCAAGTGGTTATCTAGGAACACAGGAGAAGCAAGCAGGCCTGCTCACCTGGGGATTGCATAATTTCATGTTTGCCCAGACCGTGTTAAGTTAATAATCCATGGGCTGCTGCCTTTAAATTTAAAAAAAAAAAAAAAAGAAATGAAAAGAAAAGTAGGGGTGGTAAGAATCATCACTCAACAGTAATTTGTTTCAAACTTGGCATCCTTATTTGCCAAGGAATAAAAGTCACGAGAACATCAAACAGAAAAAGGGAAGAAAGAAGTAAAGGCCACTACCTTCGTAAGGTCAGACAACTTGCAGAGGTTCTGCAGAGTAAGGAGATGACCAAAAATAAAATATATAAACCAAGGAAAAGGACGAGACTCTCACTCTAGAGTTGGGGGAACCAGTGGCATATTCACTGACCCTCATTTTGGCCTTCACTGAGGTCAGCCTCTAAAAGGGTGAAAATCCCAGTTTCCAAGACATGAAATTAAAAAAAAAAATTTTTTTAAACAGCATGGACCAAATGCTTCCTTATCCACGGTCCCTAAATGACCCCAGAAACCAATATGGCTTTCTGGCACCTTTCACCCCAATTCCCACCCCACCTCCCAACCCCTAAACAATACCAAAATCCTAAAAAGGTATCTAAGGAATTCCATAGACCAATTTCCATTTCAGAAGCAGAAGCACCTCCCATACAAGGGGAGAACTATTTCCTAATGGGATGACATTTTAAGTATCCAGGAAGTTTTACATACACTCACATTCCACTCAAGGTCACCTTCACACTCATTTTTTTAAGATATGGCAACATATTTAATGGCCACAAACTAAAATTTAGGCAAAACCACAACCATAACCCATCACACAGTACAATAAAAGCGGACTCCATTGTAGCATTTCATGCAGGTGAATGGACACAATTTTCTGCAGACACTAATATCTGCCCCGTGGACTTCTGACATCCCCCAGAGCAGCTTCCCTCTGGTGACATTTCCATGGTCTGTAAGGAAGGCCATCATTCCTTAATTAAGATGTGAGACTTTGGCCGCCTCCCACTACTCAGGCCCATGAATAAAAGACAGAGGACACATCAGTTAAACCCAATCACTTCTTTGCTTCTGGAACGGGGATGTCTTCAGAGAGGACTAGTGGACACATACTTTTCAGAAGCCAGGATTTCCAAATAACGTGTACTGCTAAATCTGAGTGGGAACTTCTTGGGAGGGAAGGAAAAAAAAAAAGGGCACTCAGAATGGCTCTCACTTCGGGGCTGTCGGCACCAGCGATTTCTTCCACCTCAATTCACTTTCTCTGAGCCCATACCAAATGCCCTTTGGGTTAAATTAGGCACATTTCATAAACTGTGACTAGGATGGAAATAAAGACAGGCTAAAGCTGGTTCAGGCGAGTTCAGTAAATGAAATGACTGCCCATTAGTGCCCAGCCAGCTGCAGAACAGGGAAAAACAATCCTCCAGGAACTGAAGCTAACGGGGCTCCTTGACTTCCTTAAAGGGGATAGGAGAGAACTTTGAAAAACAAGCCGGACTTACTTTTCCCTTTGAAGAGCACTAGTCAAGTCCCTGCAGAA
Organism: Phoca vitulina; assembly: GCF_004348235.1. Classification (NCBI taxonomy): domain Eukaryota; kingdom Metazoa; phylum Chordata; class Mammalia; order Carnivora; family Phocidae; genus Phoca; species Phoca vitulina. The sequence goes on from NW_022589704.1 coordinate 101,921,480, forward strand.
GAAGAAAGATTTCCATCAAGGGCAATAAACGTGCAGACCGCAGGCCAATACACGCAAGACCACCTGGAGGGAGGGGGCAACCAGTCCCTGAGCCCCCGCCCGCGGGGCCGCGAGAATGAAGCGCAGGGTCGGCCCTCGCCACTCACGCGCCCCTCCCGGCCCGCCCAAGGACACCGGCGAGGGCGCGAGGCTCGGAGAGGGACCCGGGCAGAGAGGGGCAAAGAGCAGGGGGCGAGACTTCCCCACGACGGGCACCGGACTGGTGGCAGGAAGTTTCCTCTGCTCCGACGCGAGCTGGGAGAGGAGGGACGGGAGAGGCGGACCGACCGGGAGGCGCGGCCAGCAGGTGTGTGCTCCGCGCCCGCCAGGGTCGTCAAGGGAGGACGGGTCCCGCCGGAGTCCGTCCCCAGGCGGGACTCTGGGCGATGTCCCTCCCAGTCCCCAAAGGGCGGACAGCCGGGGCGGCTGGGGGAGGCCAGGGCGCAGCGAGGGCGCTCGGGACCCGGGACCCTGCGGCTCCCGACCCGCCCCGGGACGCCCGACGGCGCGGCGCCCCGTCCAGCCGGGGCGGCGCGGCCCTTACCGCAGGTAGCTGCCGGAGTTGTGCTGGTTGTAGTGCTCGGGCTGCGTGTGCCAGAACAGCATGGCTGCAGCTCCGCGGCCGCCGCGCCCCAGGCGTGGCAGCGAAGCAGCGGCGGGCCGCGCCGAACTCGCCCGGTCCCCTGGAAGCCGCACTCCCAACCCGCAGTGCCCGCCAGCCCGGCGCATTTATGGACGGCCCGGGGGCGGGGCCACGGCCGGACCCGCCCCCCCTCGGGCCGCGCGGCGGGGCGGGGGCCTCCGGAGGCCGCGCACCTGGCCGACCCGCTCGGGCGCGCCCTTCCCGGGAGCGAGCGCGCCTCGGGGCTGCGGGACAGGAGGGGGCGGCGCGCCCTCGGACTGGGGCTGAGGCCCGGCCTCCTCTCTCGCCCCCGAGAGTGGGGCCCAGGGGACCCTCACCGCCGCCCCGACGACCTCCCGCGTTTCTCCCGCGCGCCGCCCTCGACTCTGCTGCGCCCAGGGTGGGTCCCCACAGTGGCACCGCGGCTGGGGAGAGGCTGCCCTGAGCTTGGACATTAGGGGCCCCGGACCAGACACTCTCCGCCCCCTTACCTTGCTCTTGTTTTTTAATTTCACTTTACACTCTCTGAAATCGCGGTACTTTTTACTTTTGTTCATTGATTGTCTTTTCCACTAGAATGTAAGCTGCAAGAGGGCAAGGCTTGGACTCCAATTCATCGTGTTTTCCCACTGCCTACAAAAGTGCTTGAGACATAGTAAGTGCTCTCCATAAATATTTGTTGAATAAATATGAAAAAAAGGAGTGCATCGAGGGGGTAATCAGAGAAGGCTTCCTGAAGGAGGTGACATTGAGCTGAGGCCTTACAGACATGGAGGAAGCATCTCTGAACATCTGGAGGGAAAGTGGGTTCAGGCCCTAGTAATTGCCAAGGCAGACCAACTTTAGCACAGCTGGGGCTGGGTGACCAAGGGGATAAGGACATAAGGTGAGAGAGGTGGACAGGGCAGATCACAGAGGGCCTGGCAGGGCCTGGCATGGAGCTGGGATTTCTCAGTGTGTTTTCAGAAGAGGCGGTGAATATGATTTGCCTTTTGGAAAGATCAGTCTGGAAGAAGTGTAGACAGTGGATCATGGCGGGGGGGAGGGGATCAGTAAGGAGGGCGTGGAGGTCATAGAGCCATGACTCACACCCAAGTGATATCCCCCACTACATGGCACAGTGCCTGGCACAGAAGAGCTGGATGTTCTGTCTCTGAGTGTTGATGGAATGGAATGAAGTCCCATGAAGCCCCAGACCTGAAACTCCAGCTCCCCCAAGCGTGGCTGTGGGTAGAACCCTCCCTCACTCAGCTCTGGCTCTCGCAGCAACCCTTCCTCCAGCACGGGTCATAGCTGGCAAGGCACTTCCTCGTAGCGGCTTTCAGGGACTACTAGCTCCCCACTGCTCTCCTACCCCATGAGGAAAACAGAAACGTGTCATCCCAATGCCCCTGCAAGGAAGGACTTACTGTGCGAGCCACGAGGAGTGCTGTAAGTAGAGAGCCCTCCACCCTCAGCCCCTTCAGGGCCAGGCTTTGCTGCAGAGAGCCTTCTCGCACAAGGTCACACCCAGGGAGGGAGGTCCACATCCCAATGCCTATTGAGACAGGAGACTGAAAGTCTGGAGTCTCTGCTGATTGGCTCTTTTGGTCCTAGGACTCCCAGAGAGGCCAGTCAAATGTGTCATGGGTTCCTCCCATGGGCGCTCCCTCAGTCCACTCCTGCTTCCTTCCCATCCCTTGCACAGGGGTGTTAATCTCAAGGAAACTTCCTTATAAACATCCTGAACGCTAAGCTCCGTCTCAGGGTCCATGACAAGCGCAGCATCTAAGTGGGAGGCTCTCTGGGGTAGTGTGCAAAGAGCACACCCTTAGCGGATCCCGTCACTGGACAGATACCCCCAGAGCACCTGCCGTGTGCCAGACATGGCGCTGGGTGTGAACTGGTGCTCTAACTGGAGAGGCCGGGGGAGCAACAGCAGAGGCTGCTCTAGGAGTAGGAGGGAGGGTTGTGGAGCTCTGGAAAGCCCCCCGGGGAAAGTGATGTCCCCTGACAGATGGGTAAGTGGAAGTTAGGCCAATCTGTGAAGCGGGGCTTGGAGGAGGGTCTCCAGCAGCACACACAGCATGTGCCAAAGCCCGGAGGAAGGGCTCTGGTCGTGGGAAACAGGTGACAGCATCTCAGACCTGGGTTTTCCACCTGCCTCTGTCAGGATCTGTGGCCCTGGGTGGAGTAAACTGACTGCGTGCTGCTTCTCTCATCAGGAGGGCCCTGTGACTTGCTTTGACCATAGAATGCGGTGGAAATGATGCTGGCCCTGTTCCAGGCTGGCCCCAAGGAGGCCGGGCAGCTTTCTGCGTCTGCTTTCCTGGAGTTCTGGAGCACCCTGGAGAGCGTAGATCAAAGCCCAGCCAGCCCCCAACCATTCCAGCCCCCAGGCCATCTCAGATTTGGCTATGGATCTGCTCCAGCAGGCGCCACCACAGAATGAGTTTGAGCCCTGCCACCGGGCCCTGCCCAAAATGCAGACTTGATGCCCAAAATGCAGACTTGAGAGCCCGTGCTCTTCGGCCACCATTAATTCCTATCCTAAGGCCCTGCATTCCTTTCTGGGAACAAGGTTGGGCAAATGTGCTGGGATCCAGATGTGTGTCAGCTCCTGAGTAGTAGCCCAGGGCCCCCCAGGGTCCTCAAAGGACCACACCCTCTTGGCCATGCCACAAGGGTGTCCAGCTGCTCTTCGAGGAGGTCACCATGAAGAATCTGGGGCCTGATGCCCAGGGGGATGGTTTCCACGAATGAACAGGAGTTTAAGGATGGCCAAAGTAGGCGGGGAGATATCCTAGCCAGAGGGAAAAGTCTGTATAATTATGTTTATCCCGGTATTGTTTATAATGGTAAAAATTGGAGACAAACGAAATGTCCCATCAGGAGGAGGCTAGATACATCATCTGCAGCCTGTTCACGTGATGGAATTCTCTACAAGCTTGAAAATGAATTAGAGCTCCGTGGATGATGCTCACAAGCATACGGTAAGGCAAAGAGAAACAAGATGTAGATTACGTATTGTATAGTATGCTTTATCAGGGTTAGCGACATGCAGAATAACACTAGCTATCATACAGGAGTCTACCTATGTGGCTGGGAAGTGATAAATATAATTCTCAGAGCAAAGCTTACCTCTGGGGAGGAGGGCTCACGTAGGGGCTCACACAGGGGCCTTCAACTGTAGGCCATTACCATGAGTGGCCATTAGAACATTCTTTATATATTCTGGCAATTGGAAATATTTCATTAATAGATTCATTTTTAAAAAAGATTTTATTTATTTAGTTGAGAGAGAGAGCATGAGCAGGGGGAGGGGTAGAGGGAGAAGCAGACTCCCTGCTGAGGAGGGAGCAGAGCCCGATGCCGGATGCCAGGGTCGATCCCAGGACCCTGAGATCATGACCTGAGCCGAAAGCAGACACTTAACCAACTGAGCCACCCAGGCGCCCCTCGTTCATAGATTTATTTCTGAGTACATGCAAAGGCCAGAAGCATTGGCAGCCCAGGGTGTGGCATAGGAGAGAAGAAAAGGATCATGTTTGCCCTGCGCCAGAGTTCAAGTTTCACATGCCTTGCCTTGAGAGGACAGAGCCCCTTCTAAAACAACTAGAAAAGGCAGGTATGGATGCTCCCAGGTATTTGCAGGTAGCAAGCAGCTCGCCATCTGCCCAGACCCCGTGACCTTTGCCTGGACAGGCTGTGCCCCATGCCCTGATGTCAGCCACTTAGGGCCCACACACAGAGGAGGGACTGCTGGTTTGGGGGGGAGGTGGGGAGGCATCTATACCCGCTGTCCACGTCCTGGGAGGGCAGGGCTAGTGCACTCAACAATGTCTGAGGCTAAAAAGCCATTGATCTTCCTGACTGGGGCTCCCTGAAGGGGAGAAGAACTGAGACCCCCAACTGTGATTTTGGGAATACCTACTCTGGGCTGGATACTTTCCACAGTAGCCCTGGGAGGGAGGGGCTGTGAGCCCTTTTGCAGATGGGGAAGGAGAGGCTTCAACAGAGTAAGGGAGCCGCTCGAGTGTGTAAGGCCACACGATGGAAGGAAAAGACCAAAGGGCCAAGAGGAGGTGCGGACTGCGGTGCCCGCCTATCCACCCCTCCCTGGAGGGACACCTCATCTGCCCCTTGGCAATTTTCCTGGCAGGTTCCCCTAGGTAGGGTGCCTCTGCAGAGCCCATGGGCAGGCATTTGCTCCTGGGGAGAGCCTCTCCTGTGGGTGCTGTTATGCTGACAGGCTAAACACAGAGCCTCACTGCTGTGCAGACGGCCCAGACAGGAAAATGGGATGGACCTGGGGCTGGCAGGAGGGAGCCCGCCTAGCCCTGGCCCCTGGCCTGCATGGCCCTGACTCCCGCTGAGGGGTGGGGTGGGGGGGAATAGGGAGGAAGCTCCCACCTGCTGAGCGCTGCTATTAATTTAATTCACCAATCCCCACTACACCTCTGTAAGGAGGGGAAACAGACTCCAAAGGCTGCAGTGACTAACCTAAGGCAAGGTGACGGAGATTCAAGATTTGAATCCAGGCCATCTGATTCTGGTCCCCTGTAGTCAGTCCCCTGTTTGGCACAACCCCATGACCCTCAGCCTAGGCCAGGGTATGGGAGGGGCAGCTGTGCACAGGGTTCTAGCCCAACCCAGGTCACACCCAACATGCACCCAACAGCTGGGGAAGGCTCGGATGTCTGAGGCCCTTGGGAGCAGATGGCCCTACTGGGAAGGCAATGATCTTCCTTGAGTCTGTGCCCCCATCAGGCTCTGGAATCTCCCAGGCAGGGGCCATGTCCTCCTCCAAAATGCACGCCCTGCACCTGACACAGGGTCTCACAGAGGGGCTACTTAGGAGCCACAGGATTAATCTGATTGACATAAACTGCCGTGAGACACCCTGGTGGATGCTTCCAATAGGAAACGCACTAGTGTGGTCTATTACATAAGTAACTAATCTTCTAGGAATAACATAGAAATGCACACAAAATTCAAAGGGTGGTACCTGGAAAGGAAAATATCCTCCCTGCCCCCTCCACTTCTCTCTTCATCCAACTTTCCAGGGTTAGCAGTTTCCGTGGGCTCTTCCCAAACATGTATGGGAGGCACATTAGGGATTTAGAGCTATCTAGAGATGTTAGAGCTAGGTAACCCAGACAGGCTTCCTGGGGGAGGAGTGGAGGGGTAATTTGAGCTGGAGCCCTGAGGCAGGTAGGATTTCTGTGGTCAAAGAACAGAAGGGATTCTCCAGGCGTGAGTAACAGTGTGTACAAAGGTGCAGAGGGAGGAAAGAGTGTGCTTCTCTAGGGATACGATAATGGGGGGAGCCACGGGGAAGCCCCCTGGAGTAAGAAGGGGCCAAGTCACAGTAAGCCTCAGTGACCTCTGACTTCTAGGGAGTAGACTGGTTCGTGTCACCTTGGACAAGTCACTTAACCTCTCTGTTGCTGATTGCGTGATGGATGTTTGCTGAGGAGCGCTCTTGGGATCAGCAGCTGTCGGGGAGTGAGTGAGGGTAAGAGTGGGCAGAGGATCAAATTAAGCTGTGAGGTCTTAGTGGACCCTATGGGAACTCTGGGGCTGGGATGGTCCTCAGAATTGTCCAGAATTTGAGCAAGGGATACACCCACACTCACCAATGACAGTCAGATGCAGGTTGCCCCTAGGGAAGGTTGATGACCTTGAGCAAAGTGACTCAGCTGGAGGCGAGTCCTGGAGAGGGACCCAATCAGTGGTATGAACGGCCCGCAGGGGCCTGAGTGCCTCAGTGGGAAGGGGACCTCGGCCAGGCGCAGCACCCACCAGGGTCTCCGAGCTGAGTCTCATTCGTGAAATGAAGGTGATGTTACCTGCGTCTTGCAGCTCTTCGGAGGCCTAGGGGAGACAATCCCTGGGGCGTGCAGAGCACCTTCTCCCTACCTTCTCTAAAGCACTTTCCACTTTCCAGCTGCCCATCACCAATCTCGTTCTTAATTCTCGAATATTCAAAAGTGTGTGGTGGATCAAAAACCCAGGTGCTGGTTAGAGTTTCATTCTGCTGAGAGTAACAAAAGCCCCAAAATAAAGAGGGCTTAAATGAGATAGACACTCTTTCTCCCTTAAATTCTAGAAGTCTAGAGTTAACACCATCCAATACAGTACCCAGGAGCCCCATGTGGCCATGGAGCACTTGAAATATGGCCAGCCTTAGTCAGGATGTGTCATAAGTGGAAAGTACAGCGATTTCCCCTTATTCGCAATTTTGCTTTCTGCAGTTCCAATCCCCTGCAGTCAGCCGTGGCCTGGGGCGGGGAGATGATCCTCCTTCTGATACATCGTCAGAAGGTCAATGGCAGCCTAAAGCTACGTCACCGCACCTACATCATCCCCCTCACGTCGCCTCACACGTAGGCATTTTGCCATCTTGCAGCCTCCCACGAAGGAGGGTGAGTGCAGGACAGTAAGATATTGTGAGAGAGACAGAGAGACCCCATTCATGTAACTTTTATTACAGTGTATTGTTATAATTGTTCTATTTTATTATTACTTATTGTGAATCCCAGGCTGTGCCTCATCTATAAGTTAAACTTTATCATAGGTATGTATGCATAGGAAAAAGTCATATATACACGGTTCGGTACTATGGGCGGTTTCAGGCATCCCCTGGAGGACTTGAAACATATCCCCCATGGATAAGGGGGTACTATTATACACACCAGTTTTAAAGATTTTATATGAGGGGTGCTTGGATGGCTCAGTCAGTTAAGCATCTGCCTTTGGCTTGGGTCATGATCCCAAGGTCCTGGGTTCGAGCCCCACATCGGGCTCCCTGCTTATCGGGTAGTCTGCTTCTCCTTCTGCCTCTGCTCCTCCCTACCCTGCTTGCACTGTCTCTCTGCCTCTCAAATAAATAAATAAAATCTTTTAAAAATAAATAAATAATAAAGATTTTAAATGAAAAAAGAATAATATAGCCCTGTCAATAATTTTTATACGAATCCTGTGATAAGTGACAGTAGTTTTAATATATTGAGTCAAATACACTATATTATTTAAATTAATTTCACCTGTTTATTTTTACTTTATTTTCCTTAAAATTTAAATTTAAATATGTGGTTTGCATTTGTGGCTTGCATTATATTCCTATTGGACAGAACTGCTCTAGGGCAGTGGTTCTTTTTTTTTATTTATTTAATTTAATTTTATTATGTTATGTTCGTCCCATACATTACATCATTAGTTTTGGATGTAGTGTTCCATGATTCATTGTTTGCATATAACACCCAGTGCTCCATGCTAGAGCAATGGTTCTTAACCAAAAGTGACTTTGGCCCCCAGAGGACAGATGGCAATCTCTAGAGGCATTTTTGATTGTCACACCTCAGGGAGTGGGATGCTACTGGCATCTAGTGGGTGGAGGCCAGGGATGCTACTATACATTCTGCAATGCATAGGACGGTCCCCGTCCTAAGAATTATCTAAGAATTATCCAGCATGAGATATCAATAGGGCTCAGGTTGAGAAACCCTGGTCTAGAGGTCCACGCCATTAGTCCATGTAGTTCTACAGTATCAGGAACCCGGCCTTCTTTTACCTTCATAGCAATGTGTGCCTTCCATTGGCAACATTGTGGCACACTCTAAAATGGCTGCTGGAGCTCCAGCCATCGTGACAGCATTCTATCCAGGCACAAAGAGGAAGGGCAGAATAAGGGCACACCTTCTTTCCTCAAGGAAGATGTGCGCACCACTTCTGCTTACTCCCCATTGATTGGAACCTAGTCCCTGGCCTCATCTTGCTATATGGGAAGCTGGGAAATGTAGTCCTTAGTGGACTGGCATGTGCCCAGCTAAAAAATCAGGAGTTTCTTACTGAGGAAGACGGGAAAATGGGTCTGAGGAGGAGACTGGTATCTGCCATACCTTGCTAGGAGCACCAGGCAAGGAATGTTATTCCCATTTTACAGAAAAGAAAAAGAAAAGAAACCCGGCACCCAGGTAAGGGGAACGGTCCAGATTAAATGGCAGACTCAATCATGAACCTAGGGCACCTGAATCCCAGCTGTCTCTTCCTCACTCCCTGCTACCCTACAAACTTGGCTAAATCACACTTTTGTCCTTCGAATCCCATTGGCCAATTGTGCACATTGTCATCTCCATCCCCACGGTGGCAGTTTCTCTGTCAAGAACTTCACTCACTTTCTCAAGGAAGAGAGTAACTTCTCAAAGATGCGCCTTCAAATTCAGATAAAGCCTGGAATTCACTTAACAGCACTGTACCAATCTCAGTTTCTTAGCTCTGACAAATGTACACAGAACCCTAGGATGTTAACAACGGTGGAAACTGGGTGAACGGTATATGGGAATTCTCTGTATTATACTGGCAACTTTTCTATAAGTCTAAAGTTATTCCAAAATAAAAAGATCCTTAAAAAAAAAAAAAAACCCTTCCTTCAGAATTCAAATAGTCAAGTTGATACATTTCAGCATGAGTGGTTTGGTTTTCTTAAAGCAAAGTGCATCCCCACCACTCACATTTATCATTCACCAAACAGCCCCGACAGGGCGGATATATTCTAACAAATAACTAGTGTACACCCAGCCCTTAGCATGTTCCAAGAGTTGTATGGGAACATTATGTTTACGAGCTAGCCTGGTTCTCACAAACAGCCCTATGAGACAGCTGTTGTGCCCATTTTACAGATGAGGCTGTGGAGGTCTGAGTGACCAGGTGACCTTCGCAGGGGCACATGGCTAACAAGAGAAGGAGCTGGGATCTGAGCCCCAGTCCCTCCCACTCCAAAGACCCTACTACAGCCTTCTACCGACTCTCCCCTCTCCATTTAGATTCTCCCATCAGTCTTTTGGGCAGTCAAGTATCCTCATTGTGATGACAACTGCCCTGCTTCCCACTCAGCGAATTGCCTTGGGCAGAGTCAGCCACAGGCACTTTGGCACAGTGTCTTCTCTCCAGGGGCCAAACAAGAGCCCTGTAATCTGCTTTACACCTCCTTCTGCAAACTTCCCCAGTTACAAGTGTCAGCCTCTGCAGGGAGGCCAGATTTAGCGCCTCTTCCCCAGGGGGCTACTACTCCAGAGAGGTGGGGAAAGCAAGGAGTGGGACTGCAGAGAGCCCCTCCCCACCGGCTCAGCCCAGGGGTTTAAGCTTCCACCCATTATCCCATTTAACTCTCTCAACATCCTAGGGAGGTGGACGGCATCACACCCAACTCACTGATGAGAAAACCCAGGCTCATTCAGCCACTTGTCTAAACTTGTTCGGCTGGAGCCAGGTTGGGGCCCAGTGTTGTCTGTCCAACTGCACCGGCCTAAAAGGAGAGTGCCCAGCTGGGACCAGACTCAGGATGGCTCCCCCAGGGAGGCAGGAGATGTTGGACAGGCTGCAAGCGGAGCCTTAGCTCCTGGGAGAAAGAAGCGGGACTCAGAGAACCTATCCTCCTGCTGTCCTTAGAGAGGTTGTCCCCACTGCCACCATGCCTTTACACCCAGGAGCCTCCTGCCTCAGAGGCTCTCTCCCTCCTACTCATTCATCCCAACCCTGCCCAGAAAGAGGATGAACCTACCATTGTATCTATCATTGCGTCTTCCAGAAACCCTCCACAGTGGAAGTTAAGACTTCTGTTTTTAGGTCAGGCAAATAGAATGAGAAGAGCTGGCAGCCACAAAGATTTGGGATCTGAAAAGCAGATGGATGAGGCCATCTGACCCTTCTGATAGAGATGCTTTTAACCTCTGTAAGGAAGTCTCACGATTGTACAGCAATGCTGATGCCATTACAAGATTGCCAAATGGCCAAGAGCCGTTACTGGTTGTCAGAAGCATCCTAATTTTAGAAACATGAAAATATGAAAAAAATTATGTGTCTTAGAATGAATGAAATACGCTGGCTCCACACAACTGCGAATCCTACCTTGTTAAGGTCGGATTTAAAAAAAAAAACCTACATTTCCCAGACTCCCTTTCGGACCTGTGACCTAGTTCCCACCAATAAGATGCACCCATGGAAGGTTCTGATTTGGAAATGGCAAGAAGGTTGGATAAGAAGTGACAGGCTGGGAGAGGTCATCCATTTTGCCGAAATGGGTGGCAAAAACAACAAAGTTAATTTTCTGAGATTAATCAAGACAATTAAGCAACACTGTGAGAGCATTGCCTAGACTTGTTTCTTCTTCCCTTCTAATAATTCTGCGGGAAATACATTCCTTTTTGTGCAACTAGTTAGAATTGCCCACCCAAAATATCTTTCCTTTCATTTTTTTGTTAACAAAACCCTGAGTTTGTTGGGTCTTAGCAATTTGTGCCCAGCTAACAACTACATTTCCCAGGCTCCTTCAAAGGGAGGGCTAACCACATGACTAAGTTCTGGCCAATGAGATGTAAGGTGACGGTGGGTGGGGTTTTTGGAGAAATTCCTCAGAAGGTGAGCTGACCTCAGTGTGTCCCACAAGGTCATGTCTCTCCATGGGTTGGTATGGGTCAACTCTTCAAAGCTAGAGTTTCATTTATTATTGTTAATAGTGACCATAGGGCACCTATTCAAGAGGAGTGTCTTCAAAACAAAATCGCACCTCAACATGCATATTTGGAATTATGATAAGACAACAAAGATATGGAACCTTAGGTCCCCTGCTGTCTACTGATAACCCCCACAGCTGGTGGAGAATGTTCTTTCGGCTCTCTACACATGTTTAGACTTAGCACCTTTGTGCCTGAACCACAGTCAGCTGCAGAAGGAATCACCTGGCACAAATAGGCAAAGTGCTTCTGTAGATAATGTTAGTGCAGGAAATACGTGACAGGCTAGACTCTGAGTTTATTGCCTTGCCTTTTTTCCAGGTAGATTCTTACCTGACCACGGATTTGAGTTTTATTTTGTATTTGCAGGATTTGTCATTGAATAATAATTAACGTCCTTAACTAAGTGAGGTGATGGATGTGTTAATTATTTTGATTTGAGTAATCATTCCACAGTGTATATGTATATCAAATTATCACTTTGTACTTTTTAAATATATACAATTATATTTGTCAATTATTCCTCAATAATGTTGAGGGGGAAATTAACCACTGTCTTATGGCAAAAACCCATATTTATAACTCGACAAATACTAATTTTCCATCTACATGGAAATTTGCTCTACATCCCTTTGGTACCTTCAGAAGCTGGTGTTGTTTTCCTGATGGTCCTGTTTCTTAGTGTTTTAAATTGGAATAATCCGGCTTGATGAAGTTTTAAATTATTATTAAAAATTTCTTTATGGATCAAGTGTTCTTTCACATTTGTTTCAATGTGTCACCCCTATTCCACACTGGAAATAGCATTCTTCCACATTATATTCTGTTGAACCCAGTAGTGAAATCTGACTATCATCTTTCCTGCCTGAGAGTGACCTGATGCTCGTATATCTTAGAGCAAAGAACAAGAGGAGGGAGAGCTGAATCAGTGGACCAATCTCCTTTTGCCCTTGCCTTTTCCTCCTCCCTATTGCCTTGAATGCAGATGTGAGGGCTGGGGCTCAAGCAGCCATCTTGTGAAGGCTATAAGCTCATTTTGACATTGTCTTAGCAGAAATACAAAAGGAGCCTGCATCCCTGAAAACCTCATGAAGACACCATTTCAGCCCTGGATTGCGCATCAAATCTTCATTTACATTCATTGACCATAATTTGTTACTACAGAGTGGGGGCTGCAAGTTACAGAATCTAACGTTTTGGAAGTGGCTGACTGGAGAGGGTCAAGTTCGGAACTGTAGAGGTACAGATGTGAGAGGCTGGAAGGCTGGAAAGTTGTTACCTTTAGTTTCGGGGTAGTGAAACATTTGGTCAAATTCTTGCCTGTGATGCTTTGGAAACTGGGGCGCCTGGGTGGCTCAGTCGTTAAGCATCTGCCTTGGGCTCAGGTCATGATCCCAGGGTCCAGGGATCGAGCCCCACATCGGACTCCCTGCTCCACGGGGAGCCTGCTTCTCCCTCTCCCCCACTCCCCCTGCTTGTGTTCCCTCTCTTGCTGTGTCTCTGTCTGTCAAATAAATAAATGTTTTTTAAAAAAAAAAGAAAAAGAAACTGGACTCTGTGCCAACCAAGGGCGTAGGTCAGGGCACATGGGAGAAGAGGCGAAAGAATATCAGCCTAGGCTGGCTCAGCTCATTTCAGCTGCTTTGAACCAAGTCCTCCAAGAACAAGGAAAGCCAGGCGGGAGCCAGCTGGTCAGAGACGAAGGAAACACACTCTGCCTACAGCCTCAATTGTAAATTGATCGAGGGTCCTGTAATTTGGAGCCTTGTAGAGTTGAATTCAGTTGCTCCTATTCCACATGGCTGTGAAATGAATGTGAAGGGACGTTAGCAGAGGACAAGAAAATTCACCTTCAGGCTTTTTCAATTTCCTTCCAGTGAAGACAAGGTAGTTTGCTGCCAGAGGACAAGGGAAAACCCCACCAGGAAAATCAGATTAAAGGTGAGCCTTCCACCTAAATTTATGTTTCACATGACCTCAAGGCATGGGCAGAGGGGACTGGGCCAAGGAGGAGGGGCCAGAGGGGAAGGGCTGAGCCAGCACAGAGGTCAGCTGTGACAGGGCCCACATTTTTCAGACTTAAAAAATAAAGGTCATCGCCGTTAAGTGTAATTGTGGGGATTAGTGTCCAGAATATCTTAAGAATTCCCATAAATCAATGAGAATAAGAGAAACCATTCCATTGAAGAAGAGGCAAAAGAATTGAAGAGGCATTGCCCAGGAGAAGAAACAAAAATGGCCCATAAACATATAAAGCATTGTTCAACCTAATTAGTAATCAGGAAAATAACAATTTAGACTGTAAGAAAATTTCATAGCCTGGAAAAAATTTCAAAGTCAGAAAACACCAAATGTTGGACAGGATGGGGAACAGGGCTGAGAGTGGGATGAAGTGGCAAACCACTGCAGAAAAGGGTCTGGCAGGAAACAGTTAAATGTGTACACATCCCACTCCCCAGCAACTGCACCCACAAGTATTTGCCCTGGAGAAATTTTTGAACTTATTTTTTTTTTAAGATTTATTTATTTGAGAGAGAGAGACAGAGCGTGCACTAGCAGGGGGAGGGGCAGCGGGAGAGGGAGAGAGACTCTCCAGCAGACTCCCCACTGAGCACGGAGCCAGATGCAGGGCTCCATCCCACCACCCTGAGATCACGACCTGAGCTGAAATCAACAGTCAGATGCTTAACCAACTGAGCTACCCAGGTGCCCCAAATTTTTGAACTTATGCACCAGGGGACAGTTGCAAAGAATCTTGAGAGCAGCAGTGTTCATAAAAATTAGGAGCAGTAGACATCCTCAGCTGGAGAATGGATTAACACATTTCTTACACAGAAATACACAGAGCAGTAAAGATGAAATAAAAATAGCCACAGGCATCAGTATGGTTCAGTCTTAGAAACACAGTACTAAAAGGAAAAACTCTAGTTGTAGAAGAAGTTTTAAAATTTATAAATTTATAAATCCATTTATAAAATGTGCAAAACTAAACAATATGTTGTAAAGGGATACATAAATATGTACAAAATCAGGATTGCAAGTACCACTGAATGGAAATGGTGGTTTATTTTAGTTTTTCCTTTTTAAAAAAAAATATTTTATTTATTTTATTTTAGACAGAGAAAAAGCACAAGCAGGGCAGGAGGGCCAGAGGAAGAGGGAGAGAGAGAATCTTAAGCAGACTCTGCATGGAGCATGGAGCCCAACACAGGACTCAATCTCATGACCCTGAGATCACCGCATGAGCTGAAACCAAGAGTCGGATGCTTAACCAACTGCGACACCCAGGTGCCCCGTTTTAGTTTTTAAATGTCTGTGATATTAAATGCACTCTCTTATGTATGACACATTTCACAATAAAAACAAAACAAAAGGCCGTGGGAAGGCAAGTTGCTGGATTAGGGTTACTTATACATGAATATATATATATTTTTTTAATATTTTATTTATTTATTTGACAGAGAGAGAGCGAGAGAGAGCACACACACAAGCAAGGCGAGCAGCGGAGGGAGAGGGAGAAGGAGGCTCCCTGCCGAGCAAGGAGCCCGATGCGGGGCTCAATCCCAGGACCCGGGAATCATGACCTGAGCCAAAGGCAGATACTTAACCAACTGAGCTACCCAGGTGCCCTGAATTTGACCAGAGGAACAATAGCCTCCAAGTGGCGTAAGATACTATACTACCAAAAATTAGAAAATGAAAGTCTTGCCACAGGCTCTGGTCCTGAACTCATGTCTGCTAGAGCAGGCTGCTAGAGTCCTAATTATGGTTTCTGAGAGGGACATCTCCCCAGTGCCCACACCAGCTGTGAGAATGGAGGAGAATGGATCCCAAAGATCCTCACAGAGGTCAGAACCAGGATTACCTGGTGGGCTAACCAAGGCACTCACTCCATTGCCCAGGCAGCAAGTCTTCGGGATCTGACCATGTTCTGGGTCTGTGATTGCACTGTGTTCCTCACTATCTCTTTTCTGAATGAGTTTTGTTGTGGACACCCCATTCTTCCTCTACCATTCATTGTATATTTAGCATGTTTGGGACAGATGACTTGTCTTTCAGTTTCTAGGTCCCTGACAAGCTCCATCTGCCCCTGATGAAGAAGACACCATCCAAGGGGCCTGGACTTGAGCTGGATGCAATCGGTGCATGAGACACAGGGCAGGCTAACTGTGTTTTATGGAGAGGAAGAGTGTGTGATGGGTGGTACGTTGCCCAAGGAGGAGATTGGGGTGGAGACTGCTAGTTGCCCACCCATATAAACATCCCCTTTCCTCCTTATTAATGAAACCCTAATTTTGTTGGGGGAACAATGCACTTCGCTACAACTACAAACACTACATTCAGCAGTCTTCCTAATAAATGGGATAACAATATGACAAGGTTCTAGCCCATGAAACTAAGTGAAATTTGAGTGGCACTTTAGGGAAAGCTTCTCAAGAAGAAATCTAACTCAGCTAGCAAGTGCCATTCTGCCCTTGTGCTTGCCTGCTTTCTGTGCCTGGATCACGAAGTGAATGATGGAAAAGCAGCAGGTATTTTGTGGCCATGAGGTACTCTTGAGGATAAAAGCTGTTATACACCAAATGTCAGTGTTAGTGTCTTTTTTTTTTAAAGAGCCCCATAAAGAGACTTATAAAAAAAGTCTTGTCATCTGCAAACCAGGAATAGAGCTCTCACTAGAAACTGAATTCTGGGACGCCTGGATGGCTCAGTCAGTTAGGCGTCTGCCTTCGGCTTCAGTCATGATCCCAGGGTCCTGGGATCAAGCCCCACATCAGGCTCCCTGTTCAGTGGGTAGCCTGCTTCTCCCTCTCTCCCCTGCTCATGCTCTATCTCTCACTATCTCTCTCTCTCTCAAGTAAATAAATAAAATCTTAAAAAAGAAAAAAAGAAACTGAATTCTGCTAGAAACTTGATCTTGGATTTTTCAGTCTCCAGAACTGTGAGAAAATAAATTTCTGTTGTTTAAACCTCTCAGTCTAGGGTATGTTGTTATGACAGCCCAAGCTGACTAATATAGAAGCCATGTGCTAATGATGGCAACAAGAAAAGATTAAAAATCTGAAGAATTGTAAGGTGAATCAAGGAGCGAAGAAACAGATAATTCAATAGTGATAAATGGAGACTTCAACCCCACTTTCAGTAATGGATAAAACTAGGCAGATAGAGGACAGGAACAGCACTGTAAACCAGCTAGACCCAAAAGACATCTATCAAACACTCCATCCAACAACAGCAGAATACATGTTTTCTTAAGCTCACATGGAACATTCTCCAGGATAGACCACATGCTAGACCATTGAACAAGCTTGGAATTAAGTCAAAAGCAGAAAATTTGGGAAATTCATCAACATATAGAGATTAAACAACATATGCCTAAGTGGGTCAAATGAAGAAAGGGTCAAAGAAGAAGTTGCAGGGGAAATTAGAAAATACTTTGAAATGAATGAAAATGTGTGTGTCCAAATCAAAACCTATGGATGCTGGCAAGACACCAGCAAGATGGTGGACTAGAAGTCTCCAGATCCTTGTTCTCCATTGAAATATTAAATAAGCAACTAGAGATTGGGTAAAATAACTCTATAGGAGCTCTGGAAATCAGTTGAGATCTACAGCAAACAAGTGAATGCCCAACCAAGAAAAAGCCATGTTCAAAACAGTAGGAGGGGTGCCCGGCTGGCTCAGTGGGTAGAACACGCAACTCCTAACCTCAGGGTCACGAGTTCAAGTCTCACATTGGGCATGAAGCCTAGTTAAAATTAAAAAAAAAAAGTGAAAACAAACAAACAAGCAAAAATACAATAGGAAATTTTATGGTGTTTTTACTCGTCCTTCCTCCAACCACTCCCTGGCATGGCATACTTTGGGAGAAGTGGTAGCTGAGTTCCCAGTTCCTTCTGTAAACCAGAGAGAACAAAACCATCCAAGTTTGCAATGTTCTAACCTGTCCTGGAGCTGCCTAAGGGATTGGTCTCTGTGTCATCTAACGTGGAGCTCAGATGGCCAAAAGCAGCACGGCTTGGATCTCAGGCTGGAGGAAGCCATAGAAAGCAGCTGGAACAGTTCATGAAAACTGGAAGGGGACTACAGAGCTGCAGACCCCTGAGATTAAGAGATTACTGATGGAGGAATTGCAATAATACCGCTAAGGCCCTGAGAGGAAGCTGAGTTAGATTCTTAGGGAAATTATGACATTTAAAGGCAGTCATAGGGGGGTGCCCCGGTGCCTCAGTTGGTTAAGCGGCCGACTTTTTTTTTTTTTAAGATTTTATTTATTTATTTGAGAGAGAGAGGGCAGGAGCGGGGTGAGGGGCAGGGGTGGGTGGGTGGAGAAGCAGGCTCTCTGCTGAGCAGGAAGCCCGATGCAGGGTTCAATCCTGGGACTCCGGGATCATGACCTGCTTAAATGACTGAACCACCCAGGCATCCCAAGTAGCCGACTCTTGATTTCAACTCAGGTCATGATCTCAGGGTCCTGGGATCAAGCCCCACATAGGGCTCCACACTCAGTGGGGAGTCATTTGAGATTCTCTCTCTCCCTCTGCCTCTGCCCCTCCCCCTGCTCACACTCTCTCTTTCTCTTTTCTCTTTCTCGCTTCTCTCTCTTCTCTTTTAAAGATTTAAATAAATCTTTAAAAATAAAAAATAAAAAAAATAAAAGCAGTCATGGATATGGAGGGATGGGGAAAAAAGCACACACACAGGCCAAGGAAAATACACACCCAGAAAAGGCCTTAAGCCTTCATATCAGGTTGATTAGTGAAGACCTTCCCTTGCTCAGAATCAATCTGCAAAGACTGAGAGAAGATAAAGAAAGATAAAGAAGATAAGAAAGACTGTTTTTTTCAAACACTCAATTTTCAACAAAAGATCACAAGCCATACAAAGGAACAGGAAAGTATGGCCCATTCAAAGGAATAAAATAAATCTCCCGAAACTGTCCGTGAAGAACCACAGGCTGTGTGGACTTGCTACACAAAGACTTAAAAACAATGTCCTGGTCCCTCAAACAGTTGAAAATAGAGCTACCCTACAACCCAAAATTGCACTACTGGGCATTTACCCCAAAGACACAAATGTAGTGATCCGAAGGGGCACATGCACCCCAATGTTTATAGCAGCAATGTCCACAATAGCCAAACTATGGAAAGAGCCAAGATGTCCATCAACAGATCAATGGATAAAGAAGATGTGGTATATATATACAATGAAATATTATGCAGCCATCAAAAGAAATGAAATCTTGCCATTTGCAACGACGTGGATGGAACTGGAGGAGATTATGCTAAGCGAAATAAGTTGATCAGAGAAAGACAATTATCATATGGTTTCACTGATATGTGGAATTTAAGAAACAAAACAGGAGCCAGCATAGGGGAAGGGAGGGAAAAATAAAAGAGGACAAAATCAGAGAGGGAGACAAACCATAAGAGACTCTTAATCATAGGAAACAAACTGAGGGTTGCTGGAGGGGAGAGGGTGGGGGGATGGGGTAACTGGTTGATGGACATTAAGGAGGGCACGTGATGTAATGAGCATTGGGTGTTATATAAAACTGCTGAATCACTGAACTCTACCTCTAAACCTAATAATACACTATTTGTTAATTAATTGAATTTAAATTTAAAAAAATTAAAAATGGATGCCTGGGTGGCTCAGTGGGTTAAGTGTCTGCCTTCGGCTCAGGTCATGATCCTGGGATCCTGGGGTCCTGGGATCAAGTCCGGCATCGGGCTCCTTGCTCAGCAGGGAGGCTGCTTCTCTCTTTGCCTGATGCTCTTCCTGCTTGTGCTTTCTCTCTCTCTGTCTCTCTGACAAATAAATAAAATCTTAAAAAAAAAAAAATAACTAAAGGAAAGCAGGAAAATGATTTATGAACAAAATGAAAATACTGACAAAAAGGTTCACATAAAAAAACAAATTCTAGGGCTAAACATATAATAACTGAATTTAAAAATTCACTGGAGGAGTACAATATAATGAAGTTTATATTTGGTCATTCAGATGACCAAATATATATTTCCCAGATATATTTGGTCTTCATTCACAGTTCCTGAAAATGTTGCAGAGCCTTAAAGGTGACATGAGTGTCTTGTTACTAATGAAGGTGACTTTTGGACCCCACCCAGGGGCAGGGGCTGGTTGCAAGGAGGACTAACCATGTGATTAGGAAGTTGGAACTTTCACTCCTGCCCCCTGACCTGTGGGGAGGGGAGAAAGGTTGGAGGTTGAATCAGCCAATGGCCAATGATGCTCAGTCATGACTATCTAATGCCTCCATAAAAACCCAAGAGGACTGGTCTCAGAGAGCTTCCAGATTGGTGAACACATGGATATTGGAGAGAGTGGTATGCCTGGAGAAAGCATGGAAACTCCGTGCCCTTTGCCCATACCTCACCCTCATCTCTTCATCTGGCTGTTGTTTTATATCCTTTATCATATCCCTCAATAAGCTGGTAAATGTAAGTCTTTCCCTGAGTTCTGTGAGCCACTCTAACAAATTAAAAGAACTCAAAAAGGAGGTTGTTGGAGCCTCCAATCTATAGCCAGCCAGTCGGAAGCATAGGTAACTGCCTGGGGCTTACAACTGGTGTCTAAAGTTGGAAGTGGATGGCAGTCTTTTTTTTTTTTTAATAGTGATTCATTGATTGATTTAAAAGAAAGAGAGAACGAGCAGGAGGAGGGGCAGAGGGAGAGGGAGACAAGCAGACTCCCGACTGAGCAGGGAGCCTGATGATGCAGGGCTCAATCCCAGGACCCTTAGATCATGACCTGAACCAAAATCAAGACTCGGACACTTAAACCAACTGAGCCACCCAGGTGTCCCTGGAGGGCAGTCTTGTAGGACTGAGCTGTTACTTGATATGATCTCTGGGTAGCTAGTGTCAGAATTGAGTTGAATTATTGGATACCTCATGTCCAAGAATTGCTCATGTTCCAGAATTGTTTGGTGTTGGTAGCGGGGAAGTGTACCCTCCCCTACATTGGAATTGGGTCTGGGAGCGCAAAAAGAGTTGGCATCAGTAGAAGGGGTTCGACAACAGACTTTAACAGGCAGAAGAAAGAATCAGAAAACTAGAAAACAAGTGATTTGAAATTGTCAAGTGTGAGGAGCAGAAAAGAAAAAAAGTGAACAGAGCCTAAAAGACTTATGTGGACATCATCTAGAAGATGAGTATCCACATTATGGGAGCCCCAGAAGAAGAGAAAGAAAAGGAGGCAGAGAGATCATTTGAAGGAATAATAGCCCCAAACTTCCCAAATTTGAAGAAAGATATGTATATACAAATTCAAGCTCGGCAAGCTCCAACTAAGATGAATCTAAAGAAACCCACACTGAGACACATCAAAATCAGACTGTCAAAGACAGAGAGGGAATCTTTAAACCAGCAAGAATAAATCAACTCATTATGTGTGAGGGATCCTCAATAAGATTATCAACAGCTTTTTCAGCAGAAACCTTGCTGGCCAAAAAGAAGTAGGATGGTATATTTAAACTGTTAGAAGACAAAACAAGACAAAACAAAACAAAACAACCCTATCAATGGAGAATTCTATATCCAGCAAAACTGTCCTACAAAAAAATAAGAGAGAAATTAAGACACTTCCAGATAAACAAAAGCTTAGGAAGTTCACTGATACTAGCCCTGCTCTGCAGAAGTGCTAAAGGGACTCCTTCAAAATGAATTGAAAGGATGCCAGACAGTAACTCGAAACTATATGAAAATATAAAGTTCTGCAGTAAAGGTAAATAAATGGACACATATAAAAGCCAGTAGGACTATAATTTTGGTGACAAAAGCATTAACATAATCATAAATCTATGTTAATGGATACACAATATTTAAAGATGTAATTTGTGACATAAAATAGAAGGGAGTCGACCTGCAAAGGAGAAAGGTTTTGTATTCACCTGAAGTGAAATTGTATGAGTTTATTTATTTTTTTAAAGATTTTATTTATTTATTTGAGAGAGGGTGAGAGAGAGAGAGAGAGCAAGAGCAGGGAGGAGGGGTAGAGAGAAAGGGAGAAGCAGGCTCCCCGCTGAGCAGGGAGCCCGATGTGGGGCTTGATCCCAGGACCCTGAGATCATGACCTGAGTTGAAGGCAGATGCTTAACCGACTAAGCCGCCCAGATGCCCTGAAGTTGTATGAGTTTAAAATAAATTGGTATAACTTTAGGGGCGCCTGGGTGGCTCAGTCAGTTGGGCGTCTGACTCTTGATTTCAGCTCAGGTCATGATCTCAGGGTCGTGAGATCAAGCCCCACGTCGGGCTCTGCGCTCAGTGTGGCGTCTGCTTGAGATTCTCTCTCTCCCTCTCCCTCTGCCCCCCTGCCTTGTGTGCTCTCTAAATAAATAAATAAATAAATAAATAAATAAATATCTTTAAAAAATTGTTATAACTTTAGGATGTTATATGCAATCCCCATAGTAACCACATAGAAAATAGCTATAGAGTATACACAAAAGTAAATGAGAAGGGAATCAAATATATCACTACAAGAATGAAAAGGAAGGTAGTAATGGAGGAAATAATGGACAAAAAACTATAAGGCATACGGAAAACAAATCACAAAATAACAATAACAAGTTCTTTCCTATGGTTAATTACTTTACATGTAAATGGATTACACTTGCCAATCAAAAGGCATTGACTGGCAAAATGGCTTAAAAAAAAACAGTTTCAGGGGCGCCTGGGTGGCTCAGTCATTAAGCATCTGCCTTTGGCTCAGGTCATGATTCCAGGGTCCTGGGATCGAGCCCCGAATCAGGCTCCCTGCTCGGCGGGAAGCCTGCTTCTCCCTCTCCCACTCCCCCTTCTTGTGTTCCTGCTCTCACTGTGTGTCTCTCTCTCTCTGTCAAATAAAAAAAATCTTTAAACAAAAAACAGTTTCAGCTCTAAGATGAATAAGATTGAGGATCTAATGAATAACATCACACCATGCTGCATAATTTAAATTTGTTAAAAGAGTAGAACTTAAATGTTCTCACACACACACACAGGAACTCATAAATATGTGAGGCAATGGATATGTTAATTACCTAGATGGGAGGAATTTTTCAAACTGTATATGTAGAGCAGATCATCACAATGCACCCTTTAAATATCTTAAAATTATATTTGTCAATTATTCCTTAATAAAGCTGAAAAACAAACAGGATCTAACCATATGCTGTCTACAAGAGACCTTAAATTTAAGGACATATATAGGTTGAAAATGAAAAGATAGGAGTGCCTGGTTGGCTCAGTTGGAAGAGCATGTGACTCTTGATCTCAGGGTCATAAGTTTGAGCCCCACGTTGGGTATAGAGATTACTAAAAATAAATTAAAAGGAAAGTGAAAAGATAGAAAAAGATATTCCTTGCAAATAACAACCAAAAGAGAGCCAAGTGGCTATAGTAATGTCAGACAAAATACACTTTAAACCCAAAAAGTTTACAAAAGACAAAGGACATTATATATTAATAAAGTACAAAACAAGATAAAACAATAGTAAATATATATGTACCAAGCATTAGAGCTCCTAAACATATTAAGGAAACATTGACAGGATTGAAGGCAGAAATAGCTCTAAAATAACAGTCGGAGACCAAAATTCCACTTTCAATAATGGATAGAACAGCCAGATAGAAGATAAACAATAAGGGACGTAGGTAACACCTTGGACTAACTGAACCTACTAGACATGTACAGAACATCCACCCAACCACACCACACACAATACACAGAATATTCTCCAGTAGGAACAATACATCAGGCCACAAATCAAGTCTTAATAAATTTAAAAGACTGAAATCACACCAAGCATTGTCTGAATAGGTCTTTTTCATAAAAAGACATACAGATGGGCAAAAGGTATATAGGGAGGAGCTCAACATTACTAATCACCAGAGAAATGGAACTCAAAACCATCATGAGGTATCATCCACGCCTGTTAGAACAGCTATTTTCAAAAGGACAAGAAATAACAAGTGTTGGCGAGGATGTGGAGAAAAGGGAGCCCTCACGCGCTGTTGGTGGGAATGAAAACTTGGTGCAGGGCGCCTGGGTGGCTCAGTCGTTAAGCGTCTGCCTTCGGCTCAGATCATGATCCCAAGGTCCTGGGATCGAGACCTGCATCGGGATCCCTGCTCCGCGGGAAGCCTGCTGCACTCCCTCTCCCACTTCCCCTGCTTGTGTTCCCTCTCTCTGTCAAATAAATAAATAAATAAATTTTTTAAAAAAAGGAAAACTTGGTGCAGCCACTACAGAAAACTGCATGGAGGTTCCTCAAAAAAATTTTAACACGGAATTACTATACCATCCAGTAATTCCGCTTCTGGGCATTTATCCAAAGGAAATGAAATCACTATCTTAAAAAGGTACCTTCAGCAAATGGGTGCAGTGAGCTCAACCATATGCCTCAGCGTCTCGGAGGCTGTGCCAGCCAGTGATTTCTATGGATTCCAGTGATTCCTATGGATTCCAGCAACAGGGAGGACAGACTTGAGGAGACGTGGGACTGATTGTGCTGGTCCCTGGACGACCGGAGAACAGGCCCTCCCATAATCGGTGTTGTTTCCTGGGCCTTAGCGGAGTAATGGATGCACTTTGCCCGCCTGCTCGCAGCAGGACTTCCTAAATGGCCAAATAATGTCTGGAAGGCTGGGGTCCAAGGCCATTTTTGCTAGCTGTAAGCGGGGTCTCGGGAACCAGAGGGAGCACACAGCTCTTCTTAAAATCGAAGGTGTTTATGCTCAGGATGAAATGGAATACTATCTAGGCAAGAGATGTGCTTATGGGTACGAAGCAAAGCACAACACAGTGACTCCTGGTGGCAAATCGAACAAAACCAGAGGAATCTGGGGAAAAGCAAACTCGTGCTCCCAGAAACAGTGGCAGGGTTCGTGCCAAATTCCGAAGCAACCTTCCTACTAAAGCCATTGGTCACAGAATCTGTGTGATGCTGTGCCCCTCAAGGATTTAAACTTAATGAAAAGTAAATAAATAAAGGTGTAGGGAAAAAAAGGTACCTTCAGATGGGTATTAAAGAGGGCACGTGTTGTGATGAGCGCTGGGTGTTATACATGACTAATGAATCATTGAACATTACATCAAAAACTAATGATGTCCTACATGGCGGCTAACTGAACATAGTAACAATAAAAAAGGGAGCTTCACCCCTTGTTCACTGTAGCATTATTTACAATAGCTAAGACATGGAAACAACCTGAGTATCTGCTGATGGATGAATGGATAAAGAAAATGTGATGTATAGACACAGTGGAATGTTATTCAGTCATAAAAAAGAAAGAAATCCTGACATTTGTGACGATAAGAACGGAACTTGAGGGCATTATGCTAAGTGAAATAAATCAGTCAGAGAAAGACACTGTGTGATCACACTTGAATGTGAAATCTAAAAATGAAAACAAAAAACAGAAAAACTGAACTCATAAGAAAAAAAAAAAGCTAAACTCATAGCAGATTGGTGGTTGTCAGAGGTTGAGAGTTGGAGGGGGTGGCTGAAATGGGTGAAGGTTGTCAAAAGGTATCAACTTCCGGTTATAAGATAAATAAATCCTGTAGATGTAATATGCATAATGGTGACTATAGATTAAAAAACAAATACTAATGATGTATTGTATGGTGACTAACATAACATAATAAAATTAAAAAAAAAAAGCTATCCTGCATTCCTGGTGAACCTCAAAGATTAATACCGCCATCAAAGACATCAGAGATACACAATGGTAATCAAAGCCCACCACAGCTTCATGTGGTTCACCTATTTGGCCTGTAGACAAGACAGCTGATTCATAGGGATTGGAAATCTTAATAACACAGTGAATTTAGACCACCTTATTAAGAGTGGAAGAGCACGGGACTCTTGATCTCAGGGTTGTAAGTTTGAGCCCTATGTTGGGTGTAGAGATTACTTAAAAAAAAAATTTTTTTTTTTTTTAAAGATTTTATTTATTTATTTGACAGAGAGACACAGCGAGAGAGGGAACACAAGCAGGGGGAGTGGGAGAGGGAGAAGCAGGCTTCCCACTGAGCAGGGAGCCCAATGTGGGGCTCGATCCCAGGACCCTGGGATCGTGACGCAAGCTGAAGGCAGACGCCTAACGACTGAGCCACCCAGGCGCCCCCCAAAAAATTTTTTTTAAGATTTTTTATTTATTTATTTGAGAGAAAGAATGAGTGAGAGAGAGCATGAGAGGGGGGAGAGGGAGAAGCAGATGCAGGGCTCATTGTGGGGCTCAATCCCAGGACCCTGGGATCATGACCTGAGCTGAAGGCAGATGCTTAACTGACTGAGCCACCCAGGTGCCCCTTAAAAAAATTTCTTTAATCTTGAAAAAAAAATAAGGTGGTGAACTTAAATACAGATCTTCTATATATCTTTTCTTTACTGGTACAAATTATCACAGACCCTAGCGCTTTGTATTCAGTTATTGATATGGCAAAGAAATGGGGAATGCCAGACATTTTCTTTTAAATCAATGTAGCATTTGCGTATCATAAAATCTACCCATTTAGAGCATAAAATTCAGTGATTATTAGTCTATTCTCAAAGTTGTGCAATTAGTTTTTCTAATTCCAGAACATTTTCATGACCCTAGAAAGATCCAGACGGAGCTTACTTGTACCTAACAGAGACCTGAACATACCTTTAGCACCATGCCTCAAAACTATGTCAACTCTCCTGTTCTGGGCCATGCTTTAAAACCCAGGGGTCTGGATCATCTCAACATCCACCTGGACATCCGACTGGTCCCTTGGCCCTTATGATCCAGTGGATTCAGTGGTACTCAATGTGTCTGTGGCAAATTTAGAGCAAAGCCATACCCTCTTCTGCAGGTAGTATTTTCTTGAGAAACAGCTTTGGCTCGGCTTGAGAGTGAACATCTATGGGGTACGAGATGACGAAGGAGAGAGGTCGTCTGACCGTTCCAGTTTCAAATGGATGGGATCTGGCTCATGCAAGTCCAGGAGACACACGTAAGCTACTGAGCAGGGCTGCCCCACTCCGTGTGCTTGCTTCAAGCACACTTCCTCCCTCAAACCACCCTGTGCCTGGCTGACTGGGGAGGAAAGCATTGCTTGAACCCTGGTGCTCAGATGGCTCTGAATGACAAGCTCCCACCAGCGGTGTGGGTACAGCCCTATTCAGTGGTGCACTGAAGGACAGTGGAGATGGGGAGTCCTCCCGAAGCACAGAACTCCAGGCAGCACATCACTGTGGGGTCCTCTTTGCCCAGAGGAAAGATTATGTGAGATGAGACTCTCTCCTGATATAAGGGTGATCGCTAAAGTCAGTATTCAGGAATTTGGAAGTAACAAGATTAAAAAACTGATAACATGGAGGTTAGAGAAAGAGGTAGAATGGGCCCTGAAGGCAGAGATACTTGTGTCTCATGGGAATGGTCCCCACAAGGCCACCCTTTGCAGAGGAAGTTTTCAATAATCAATCTCTTTCCCCAACCAGTGCTTACTCATTGACCAAGTGGAACAGTGGCAGGATGGAGGTTTTATGTTGGCTCCACAGCATGGAATTGACCACTCCAAAACCAACTTGGCTACTTATCACTACCAAGTGCGTTCAATATGGCACCCTACAGTGGGGGACCAGTCTGCCCCCTGGTGGAGGTTGACTGCATTGGACTCCTTCATCATGGGCGTGGCAGTGATTTTTCTTTATTGGGGTAGACATCAATTCTGCAAATGAATTTTCCTTCCCTCTCTGCCATGTTTTTGCTGGGAGCACCATCTATAGACTTAATGGAGGTCTCTGTCCCTCAACATTGCTATTGATCAAGAAATTTATTTCAAAAAGAAAAAGAAACTTATTTCACGGCATAAAGAAAAGTAATATAATGGGCTAATAATACCCATGGGACTCATGGGTTTTACCACGTACCTGATCACTCCAAAGTAGCTGGTGTTTTAGAACAATGGAATGGCCAAACAATGACTGTAACCCCACCAGATAAGAGACAACACCTCACAAAAGTGAATTTCCATTTTACACAATACAGTATATGTCCTGAATCAATATGTGGCCCTGTTTTTTCCTCTTAGGCAGAATACTTGGGTTGAGGGGGTTGAAGGGCTAATCACCTCCCTCACTATACAACTAATGACCAACTCACAAGACATTTTTTTAAGATTTATTTATTATTTTAGAGAGAGAGTGTGTAGCGGGGAGGGGCAGAAGGAGAGGGAGAGAGAGAGAATCCCAAGCAGACTCCACGCTAAGGACAGAGCCTGATTCAGGGCTCGATCCCACAACCCCAAGATCATGACCTGAGTCAAAATCAAGAGTCAGACACTCAACCGACTGAGCCACCTAGGTACCCCAAGACATTTGTTTGTATACCCCCACAATTTGGGGCTCTATTATTTAAGTAGTCTGGGTTACTCAAGGTAATTTTTCACTAGAAGAATTTAGTTAATTTAAATTAAATTAGAATTTGGGGGGCGCCTGGGTGGCTCAGTTGGTTAAGCGTCTGCCTTCAGCTCAGGTAATGATCTCAGGGCCCTGGGATCCAGCCCCGCGTCAGGGTCCCTGCTAAGCAGGGAGTCTGCTTCTCTCTCTCCCTCTGCCCCTTCTCCAGCTCACTCTCTCTCTCTGTTTCAAATAAATAAATACAATCTTTTAAAAAATTAGAATTTGAGACCCTTCCTTGGCCCATTTGGGGCTCCGCTGAACAAATAAGAATGTTAACTAGCATGACTGACCCTAATTTTCAAAAGGAGATATCATTACTGCTACACAATGAGGGGCAGGGAATCTTCAGGGACTGTTCCCAGCATGGCTATGTCTAATGGTAAAGTAAATGGAAGACAAAAGTAATCCAACATAAACAGAATCACTAAGAGCTCAGATCCCTCAGGAATAGTTTTGGGTCACCTCATTAGGTAAAGAACCTTTAGGGGTGAGAATAAGAATAAGACCTTGGGTATATGGCAGAGTGTCTGCTCTGGGGTCAGATGTGAGGGAAGGAGAGAAGGTCATCACTCCTCTCTGCATTCCTCACTCTGTCCTTGCCTCCCCTCCCCTCCTCACCTCAGGCTGGATGGAGCTCCCTCCTCTGGGCTCCCACAGCCCTTGGGCTCCTCTGGCCTTGTACCCCTAACGCCATGGACATGCCCTTGCTTTTCTCCTCTCAGAGGACAGGAGCTTTTGACCTATCTCTGGTGCCTGCCCAGGGATCAGCATGGTAGAGGTGCTCAGAGCCACCTGAAGATGGAGCCCAGGAGGCAGAGGTGGGGTGGGCTCTGCCCGGGGAAGACAGCTTGGCTGAGTGCGGCCATCCCAGGGGAGGCTGCTGATGGCCTCCCAGAGCTGCAACCTGAAGACTCCAGCCACCCACCAGAGAGGCAGGCTCCAGCCACATGGATGTTCCTACTCCCCAGCCACCTCACAGAACAAACGCACAACCAGGTCCAAAGAGCAGAGGGAGAACTGTGACCTGGATTTGGAGGCCAGGAGCCTGGTGGAGACAGCTCCAATCAGGAACAAGTAGGGCGGGAAGCAAGTCTCTCCGCTCAGAGCTATGTAGGCAGAGATGACAGTGAAATAATCTAATCACACAATTCCTTTATTGAATTCCCTGCATGGAGCCACATACTCTGCCGAACGACTCACATTTCCATTTTACAAAGGAGAAGACAGAAGGTCTGAGAATCCGAGCACTTGCCCGAGGAGTGACGACAACCTGGTGGCCTCACCAGTGTGTGACGACTGTATGCATCACTAAAGCCTGTGTTCTCAGCCTCCATGCCGACTACCATTACCTACGAGCCAGAAAATGCTTAGGGCAAGGAATCCACATCGCACTGATGTTATAGGGCGGACAGATCATCCACTGCTGCCTAACAAATTGCTCCAAAATTTACCAGATTAAAATAACAAACATTTAAAAATCTCCCACACCCATCTGGGTGGTTCTGGCTCAGGATCTCTCATGATGCTGCAAGTCAGCTTGTCAGCGCCACTCTGGTCACAGGAAGGCTTGACTGGGACTGGGGATGCTGCTTCCCAGGTGACTCGCTCAGGTGGCTGTTGGCTGGAGACCTGAGCTGCTCACCACACAGGCCCCTCCACAGGGTTATCTGAGTGTCATCTCAAGATGGCGCCTGGCTCCCCCAGAACGAGTGACCCAAGAGAAAATGAGGAGGAGGTCTCAGTGCTTTTTATGACCTAGTCTCAGGAATCACACACAATCATTTTCCCTTTATTCACTAGAAATGAGTCACTAAGTCCAGTCCATACACAAAGGAAGAGGAATTAGGCTCCATCTCTTAAAGGGAGGAATACTAAATATCAAATATTTTAAAACCACAAATTAGGGATGAGACCAAACAAATTTGTGTTTCTTTCTTTTTTTTTTTTTTAAGATTTATTTATTTATTTAAGAGAGAGAGAGAGAGAGAGAGAGAGCAGGGGTGTGGGTGAACATGACCTAATCTCATGAGCCCTTTAAACCTGGGTCTACAAGTCAGAGAAAGGAAATCAGAGAGATTGAAAGCTGCAGCAGATGCTCTCCTGTTGGCCTTGGGGAAGCAAACTGCCATGTTGCTGGAGAGGGTGATGGGGCAGGACACGGGGCGGGAAAGGGCAGCCCCCAGGGCCGGGAGCAGGGATGTTAGTCCTACAGCCACAAGGAAATGAATTCTGCCAACAACTACGTGAGCTTGGAAGAGGATCTGGCTCCAGAAAGGAATGCAGCCCAGCCGACATCTTGACTTCAGCTTTCTTAGACCCTGAGCAGAGGACTCAGATAACCCATGGACTGCTGATCATGGAGACTGAAATCAGACATCTGTGTTGTTCTGAGCTGCTTGTTCATGGTAATTTGTTATGCAGCCACAGAGAGCTATTACAGTAAGCATAATCTCATTTTTTTTTTTAGATTTTATTTATTTATTTGACAGAGAGAGACACAGTGAGAGAGGGAACACAAGCAGGGGGAGTGGGAGAGGGAGAAGCAGGCTTCCCGATGAGCCGGGAGCCCGATGCGGGGCTCGATCCCAGGACCCTGGGATCATGACCTGAGCCGAAGGCAGATGCTTAACGACTGAGCCACCCAGGTGCCCCATGATCTGATTTTAATATATTTACTTCCTATATGAGCATACACAAAATAAACTTGGGTTCATATGTCTACTCTTGCAAATGGCTTTTGTCATTTAATGTCATAAGCATTTTCCCCATCATTAAATATTTATCTAGAACTGAACTCCAATAACCACACAGAGTATGGGCATATCATAGTTTAGACCCCAGTCTAAATTCCATTCTTGTATATGCATCTGTATACACTTGTCCTGTGATTTTGCTAGGGGATAGTCCTGGAAGTAGAATTCTTTTTTTTTTTTTTAAGGTTTTATTTATTTATTTGAGAGAGAGGGAGAGAGAGAGCACGAGCAGGGGGAAGGGGAGGGGCAGAGGGAGAGGGAGAAGCAGAGCCCCCCCGCTAAGCAGAGAGCCCGACCTTGGGGCTGTGGGGCTGGATCCCAGGACCCTGGGATCATGACCTGAGCTGAAGGCCTACGCTTAACCAACTGAGCCACCCAGGCGCTCTTGGAAGTAGAATTCTTAAGTCACAAGGTTTGCACTTCAAGATTTCTCATTCATTAAGCTGAAACATCCCTCAGAAGGGCTGTGCCAGTTTACACTCCCCCAAGCAAGGTGTAAGAGTGCCCCCTTACACACTCACTCACTCACACCCCTTCCCATTGGCTACCATTTTGATAGTTCAGTTTTTTTTAAAAAGGTAACTATTGTGTGTGTTTCTGTCTCCTGTATGTTTGTGTCTCGTGTGTGTTTGTGTGTTCAATGGGGTATGCCTGGATTCTTTTTAAAAATTTTTTAAATTTAAATTCAATTAATTAACATATAGCATATTATTGGTTTCAGAGGTAGAGGTCAGTGATTCATCAGTCTTATATAACACCCAGTGCTCATTATATCCAGTGCCCTCCTTAATGTCCATCACCCAGTTACCCCATCCCTCCACCACCACCCCCAACAACCCTCAGTTTGTTTCTTATGACTGAGAGTCTCTTACGGTTTGTCTCCCTCTCTGGTTTCGTCTTGTTTTATTTTTTCCTCTCTTCCCCAATGGTCCTCTGTTTTGTTTCTTAAACTCCGCATATCAGGGAAATCATATGATACTTGTCTTTCTCTGATTGGGGATATGTCTGGATTCTACAGTGAGGTCAACCCCTTCAAAAAGGAGGGTTTTCCTTTAGGGACTTTTTCTTTGTGGGAACATGGCAATTACTTCACCAAATGTCCCTTTCTCTCCTCAGTAAAACCGTAAACTCTTTGAAGGCAGCATTTACACCTTTGTCCCTTTTGATCCTTCTTGGGAATTAATTCAGGGCTGAATTCCCTTGATAAAGCTGTGGTGTGTTGATAGCAAGGAAAATGTCCAAGTGTGCTGAAGTATCTCCCTGGGATTTTAATTTGCATTTCCCTGATTCCTAATGAGGTTGAGCACCTTTTCTTAACTCTCCTTTGGATATTTGGTTTTGTATACCACTAGCCTGTGACCTACTTGTCTTCTAGTGTTTTTCTTATTGATTTACAAGAGTTTTTCTTTTATATGGTTTGATATTAAGCTCTTTGGTGGTTAGATACACTGTGAATATATTTTCCCACTCTCTTTTTCACTGTTCTTTTGATTTAAGATTTTATTTTTAAGTAACCTCTACACCCCGTGTGGGGCTCAGTCCCATGACACAGAGCAAGAGTCACATGCTCTACCTACTGAGTCAGCCAGGCGCTCCACTTTTTCACTGTTTTAATAAAGGTTCTTTTGATGAGTAGAAATTATTATTTTTGAATCAATTTATCAGTCCATTTCTTTATGACCATTTCTCTTTGTGTCTTATTTAAGAAATCTTCCCTACCTTCAGGTCGTGAAGATATTCCCAATTATCTTCTCAAAGATATCTTGTTTTGCCTTTCATGTTTAGGCCTAACTCCCCCTAGAATTCATTTTTGTGCATCGTATGAGGTAGGGGTCAAGTTTCTCTTCATTTTCTCCACATGTATATCTGGTGGACCCAGTCCCTTTGTTGAAAATACTTGCCTTTTCCCACTTCTTTGCAATGCCACTTTTGCCATAAATTAAATGTCCAGCTATGCACGGGTCTATCTCTGGACTCTTTATTTGTTCCTTTCCTGTTTGTCTATTACTGCAGAATACCATACTACCTTAATTATTTGATCGTTCTAAAAGTTTCTTGATTTCTAAAAGTTACATTGTACATACTCATCTTGCTTATTTTTATTTTTTAGGAGTGCAATACAGTAGTTTTTAGTGTATCCACATAGTTGTACAACCTTCACCACTATTAAATTCCAGAACAAATCAAGGTAGAACAAATTCTCCCACCTCTTTCTTCTTCTCCTCCTCCTCAACTTCTTCTTCTTCATCTTCTTCTTCTTTCTTTTTTTCTTTATAGAGAGAGAGAACACAAGCGGGAGGGAGGGGCAGAGGGAAAGGTAGAAGCAGACTCCCTGCTGAGCAGGGACCTCTAATGCGGGGCTCGATCCCAGGACCCCGAGACCGTGACCTGAGCTGAAGGCAGATGCTTAACTGACTGAGCCACACAGGTGCCCCTCCTGTTTTCTCTTCTTAAGTCTTTCGGCTATTTTTGTCCTTTTGCATTTCCACACAGTTAAAAACACTTGGGAATTTTATTAGAATTTCATTAAATATGCAGCTTATTTGGGGGAGAACTGGCAACTTTATAATACTATGTCTTCCAATGAACATATGTCTCCATGTAGTTAAATTTTCATTTTCCCCCAAGAATATTCTTATTGTTTTCTTCAGAGAAGTCTTGTCCACTTTTTTGTTAGATTTGTTTCTAGGTCCTAAGAATTTTTATTCTGTTGTAAACAGTATCTATTTAAATTTTTCATTTTCTGTTTTTTGTTGACATATAGATGTGGTTTATTTCTACTGAATTTTGTCCAGCAACTTTGCTGAACTAATTAATTCAAATAATTTATCTATAAATTCTTTGGATTTCCTATTAACATAGTTATTTCATCCACAAACTGTGATAGTTCTCTTTCCTCCCTTCCAATGTTTATGACTTTACTCTCTTTTTTCTTGACATTCTACGTTTAGATCTTTTCAGGGCCTGCAGTAAAACATTCAGCAGAGGTAGCAATAATTTGCATCCTTGCTTTGTACCAGATCCCAAAGGAAAACCTGTCAACATCTCATCATTAAGTATGATATTTGCCCTAGGTTTTTACAGGCAAGCTTGATCAGATTAAAAAAGTTTCCTTCTATTCTGAGTTTTCTAAAAGTATGTTGAATATCATGAATGGACGTTGGGTTTTATCAAGTGCTGTTTCTATATCTATTAAAATGATCATGAGTTTTCCTCATACTCTACTCATGTGATGAATTTCATTAATTGATTTTCTGTTAAACCAACCTTGGAGTAAACACTCCTTGATCATTATACATTGCAAGATTCGGTTTGCTAATATTTTGTTTGGGAGTTTTGTGTCTATGTTAATGAGTGAGATTGGCCTGTACTTTTCCTTTCTCATAATGTCTTATCAGGTTTGATATCAAGGTTATGCTGACCTGATCAGGTAGTGTTCCCTCTTGTTCTATTTTCTGGAAGAGTTTGTGTGGGATTGGCACTTTTTTCTTATGTGTTTGGTAAAAATCACCAATGCCGTCCTCTGGCCTTGGAGTTTTTGTTGTGTGAAGTCTTAAAATTATGTATTCAATTTCTTTAATAGCTATAAGACTATTAATTCCTTTTTTGTTGTGGCCGTTTTGGATTGTATTTTTTTACAATTTGTCCATTTTGTCCACATTTTAACGGAATATTGTTATTGTTACATTGTATATACTCATCTTGCTTATTTTTATTTTTTAGGAGTGCAATACAGTAGTTTTTAGTGTATCCACATAGTTGTACAACCTTCACCACTATTAAATTCCAGAATATTTTAATTATCTCAAAAAAAATTCTCTATCCATTAGCACTCACTCCCATTCTTTCCTTCCTCCAGGCCTTGGCAACTACTAGTCTATTTTCTGTCTCTTTGGACATTTCATATAAATGGAATCATAGAGTATGTGGCCTTTGTGACTCACTTCTTTCACTTAGCAAAGTATTTTCAAGTTCGGTCCCTGTTGTAGTATATAGCAGGACATCATTCATTTTTATTGCCAAATAATGGTTCATTGTATGGACATACTACATTTTATTGATCTATTCATCAGCTGATGGACATCTGTGTTTCCATTTTTGGGCTGTTATGAATAATGTTGCTATAAACATTCTAAGGTATCGTGTGGACATATATTCTCTTGGGTAAATATCTAGGCTTGAACTTACTAGTTCACGTGGTAACTCTATGTCCAACTTTGAGACAGTGCCAAACCGCTTCCCAGGACGATTGTACCATTTTACATTCCCACCCACAATGTATGAAGGTTCCGATTTCTCCACATCTTTGCTAAATTTATAATTGTCTGCCTCTTGACTCTAACCTTTCCAGTGAGTGTGAAGTGATCTCATTGTGGTTGTGATTTGCATTTCTTTAATGACTAATTATGTTGACCATGCTTCATATTTTCATATTTTTTTCTGAAAGGTCTATTAGATCCTTTGCTTATTTTAAAATTGTGTTGTCTTTTATTGTTGACTTTTAAGGGTTCTTTGTATATTCTGGATATAAGTTCCTTATCACATACATGATTTGCAAATTTTTTGTTTTTGTTCTGTGGGTGCTTTTTCACTTTTTTGGTGTTGATGTCAGGTTTTGTTTTGTTTTTACAGATTTATTTATTTCAGAGGGAGAGAGAAAGAGATAGAGCGTAAGCACAAGAGGGACAGAGGGAGAGGGAGAGAGAAAATTTAGCAGACTCCTCGCTGAGCTCAGAGCTAGACACAGGGCTTGATCTCACGACTCTGAGATCATGACCTGAACCAAAAACAAGAGTCAGACACTCAACCGACTGCATCACTCAGGGGCCCCTTGTTTTGTTTTGTTTTAACTAGGTTCTACACCCAGCGCAGGGTCCAGTGCAGGGCTTGAACTCACAACCCTGAGATCAAGACCTGAGCTGAGATCAACAGACTCTTAACTGACTGAGCCACCCAGGTGCCCCCTTGATGATGTTTTGTTTTTTTTTAATTTATTTATTTGACAGAGAGAGAGATAGTGAGAGAAGCAACATAAGCCAGGGGAGTGGGAGAGGGAGAAGCAGGCTTCCCGCGGAACAGGGAGCCCGATGCGGGCCTCGATCCCAGGACCCCGGGATCATGACCTGAGCTGAAGGCAGACGCTTAACGACTGAGCCACCCAGGCGCCCGATGATGTTTTTTGAAGTACAAAAAATTTTTCAAGTTTTTCATTTTGGTGAAGTCCAATTTGCTTGTGTTTTTTGGTGTCATATTGCTTAATACAAGGTTGTGAAGATTTGACATGTGCTTTCTTCTAAGAGTTTTATAGTTTTAGCTTACATTAGATCTTTAATTAATTAATTTTTAAAGATTTTATTTATTTATTTGACAGAGAGAGTGAGAGAGCACAAGCAGGGGGAGGGGCAGAAGGAGAGGGAGAAGCAGGCTCCCCGCTGAGCAGGGAGCCCGATGCAGGGCTCGATCCCAGGACCCTGGGATCCTGACCTGAGCCGAAGGCAGACGCTTAACCATCTGAGCCACCCAGGTGCCCCCTTTAACTTATTTTTTATTAATTTTTGTATATGGTATGAAGTAAAGATCTAAATTTATTCTTTTCTTTTGAATGTTTTCCAGTTGTTCTTGATTATCTTTTTGACAGGATCTCTGAAGATGTTTCTTTTTTCATTCCTGATATTGATAATTTGTGACTTTTTAAAATCTCAGTTAATCTTGCCAAGTGTTTATTGATTTGGGGATGTTTTTAATTGTATTAGTCTTTCTTTCTTTTTTTTAAGATTTTATTTACTTATTTGACGGAGAGAGAGACACAGCGAGAGAGGGAACACAAGCCGGGGGAGTGGGAGGGGGGGAAGCAGGCTTCTCATCATTTTTGGGTTGGTGGAAGCCCAAAGACTCAGCTGAGTTCACACAGATGAGCAATGGAAGGAAGACAGCATTGGGACCCAGGCCCCACTCCAAAGGCCGAGGTCACTCCCTCACTTAATTGGTTTACTTGACCACCGAATAAAAAGCAGTGGCTAAAGATGTCCATCAACAGATGAATGGATAAAGAAGATGTGGTATATATATACAATGGAATATTATGCAGCCATCAAAAGGAATGAGATCTTGCCATTTGCAACGACGTGGATGGAACTGGAGGGTATTATGCTGAGCGAAATAAGTCAAACAGAGAAAGACATGTATCATATGACCTCACTGATATGAGGAATTCTTAATCTCAGGAAACAAACTGAGGGTTGCTGGAGTGGGGGGTGGGGTGGGAGGGATGGGGTGACTGGGTGATGGACACTGGGGAGGGTATGTGCTCTGGTAAGCGCTGTGAATTGTGCAAGACTGTTGAATCTCAGATCTGTACCTCTGAAACAAATAATGCAATATATGTTAAGAAAGAAAAAAAGAAGAAGAATGTAGCAGGAGGGGAAGAATGAAGGGGGGGAAATCGGAGGGGGAGAAGAACCATGAGAGACGATGGACTCTGAAAAACAAACTGAGGGTTCTAGAGGGGAGGGGGGTGGGAGGATGGGTTAGCCTGGTGAGGGGTATTGAGGAGGGCATGTTCTGCATGGAGCACTGGGTGTTATGCACAAACAAGGAATCATAGAACACTATATCTAGAACTAATGATGTAATGTATGGGGATTAATATAACAATAAAAAAATTAAAAAAATATATATATTAAATCATAAAAAAAAAAAAAAAGCAGTGGCTAACACAACATGCCAGGCAGGAGCCGGGGCACTTTTCATTTTTAAGTGACTTACAGAGAGCCTGAGAGGTCGGCACTATTGGCACTCTGCCCATTCAGAGGAAGAAACAGAGGGGAAAATGTTATCGACTTGCCCGAGGCCCCCAGAGCTGGGACTGGGACCCAGGCGGTGTAGCAGGGTCCCGTGTTCATGGCAGGGCCCCTGAAGAAACAGAAAAAGCTCTAGGTCATGGGGCATGCCCTTGAGATCACAGGCTACTCCAGGAACTGGAAACTGGTCATTCATTCATTCATTCATTCATTCATTTTTTCATCCATCCATCCATTCATTCAGCACCTACCGCCAACCAGCGCATGGGCTGTACTTGGAATACAGATGTCAATGAGACAGGCCCAGTTCCCACCCGCGGGGGTGGGTGAAACAATCACACAAACGGATATGAACACGTTAGGTAAGAAAAGTAAAGGACTCATTCAGATTCTTCTCCAAAGAAATAGTGACCTGGCATTTAAGCTGAGACATAAAGCACCTGTCAAAGTTAGCCAGGGGAAGTGTGTGTCCAGGCGTGTGCGCGCACGGGCACAGAGGGGTAGGGGAGCGGGCCATGCAGAAGGAGCAAACATGCAAAGGCCCCGCCCGAGGCAGGGAAACAGTGATACGAGACGTAGCTAAAGAGGAGCGCAGGGCTGGGTGGTGGGCCTTGTAGGCGGCATTCAGGATTTTCAAATTTTATGTGTGTGTGTGTGTGTGTCTCTGTGTGTGTGTGTGTGTGTGTGTGTGTGTGGCCGCTGCAAGGTCTGAAGCAAAGCGATGGCAGATCAGATGAACGTTCTTAAAAATCTCAAGGGGGCCATTGATGAGTGAGGACAGAGGGCAGGACGGGGGAGGCAGGAGGGGATGGAGCAGCCCCTCTGCGGCCGTGCAGGGGAGAGCAGAGGCCGTGGTCCTCGCAAGGGGAGAGAGACCCACTGTGGGGGTGGGGCTCGTTGTACTGGGGAGCTGAGGGTGTGTGTGTGGGGGGTGGGGGGCAGGATGAGGGGAGGGCCTGGCCTTGGCATCTGCGAGGGGGGGAGCTACTGAAAGGGAGGGTAGCGGGTTTGGGAGACCAGCTGGAAAGTCCCATTGTGGGCACTGAGCAGCCCCTGAGACGTCCATGCGGACACCTCGCGAAGGCAGTGGGGGGTGTGAAGCTGGAGCTTAGGGGACATGAGGCAAGGCCCTCGGGACACAGCAGGTGTGGAAGGAGTGGGGGGGAGGAGTAGTGCCCTGTGGAGAGGGCGCCCCAGAAGCCCCGGCAGGAGGTGCTGTGGGGGCCAAGGAACAGCGGGGCCCACCACCCCTCACCCCCACCCCTCACCCCGACCAACCCCTCACTCCTCCACTCTTTTTACAGTAAGAAATTGACCTCATCCTAGGCTGGAGTCATCTGCGTGAAGTCATAGACCCTGCAACACTCAAGTAGGGTTCAAGATCCAGACTTCCTGCCCCAGGTGGGCCCCTGACTCCCTCACCAGGCCCCGTGAGCAGCACCCCAGGCCCCCCCCCCTCCCCGCGCCGGAGGCACAGTGCGGTGAGCCTGGCATCCAACAGCTCGGGGTGAGGCCATCGCAGCCCGCAGACGGGGAAGCGGGAGACCAGAGGAGAGGCGCTGGTGGGCGCTGGAGCTGGGGACACCCGGGGCGCCCGCACGGCCCCGCGCCCCACAGCCAGCCTCCGGGGCCTCGGCGCTGGCAGCAGGCCCGCCGTCTCCGGAGGGCACTGGTGTGGAAGCATTGTAGTGTTTTTTAAATACATAATCCGGGATTAGATGCCCATTCACATGACCTTTGTCCGTTCTTGCCTGGAGCCACTGAGGCGGGAGTTAATAAATACTGGAGGAAGCGGCGAGGCCGGCCGGTTTGGGCAAAGGCTCTGCAGGAAGCGCTTTCCCCTGAGCAGGGAGCTTTATGGTCGAGAGGGGTGAGGGCTGAGTGCCCAGTTTGCCCCGACACTCCTGGCTTCCCTCTGCTAACGGGCCCCCAATTCCCTTCCGAAAGTCCTAGTCGGGAGGCTAAGTTAGACAGGCACCAGCATTACCCGTCAGGTCCGCAGTGGCCTGGCCCAGCTGCTGCAGCCCAGGGCTGTGTTCTGCAACAGCTTCTCTCAGGATCGCCCAAAAGCTGGGGACCAAACCACCCGCCCTGTTTTAAGCAAAGTGCACGGCGGTGGTTCTCGAGCTGCGACCCCAGACCAGCAGCATCGGCCTCGCCGGGGAACTTGTCAGAAATGCACCTTTCCAGGCCCGCCTGCAGCCTTCCAGAATCTGCTGCTCAGGGGGTGGCACCCAGCATGCTGCTTCACAAGCCCGCCCCGGGGGACTCCCACGTGCCCATCTGTTGTTCCTGGAAAAATGTGCTAAGGATGGGAGGCGGGAGGGGGCTGGGAAGACACCTGCTAGACAGGGGCAGAGCCTGGGGTCTTGCCCTAACATCTGTCACCATCTAACTGGGGCTTCTCCTCGTGCCTCATGACTCAGTTTCCTCCTCTGACAATTGAACAGGACAGCACGTCCCTTAGCTGCATCACAGAACTGGTGGAAAAACCAGTCCGATGTTACAGATGAGAATTCTCCCAAGTCTAAATGCCAGACAAGTTTACTGATGCTGCCTGTCAGCTGCACGTCCCCACCCCTTCATGAATGACCCAAGAATGTCAAGAGCATATATGGTCTTCAGGTCAGAACTCTTCACCTTGGGAACCTGGGACAGGTTCAGGGGGTCCTGGAACCTTCTATGAGTGAGTGCGAAACTGAGTGGAAAGGTGCACTTTCTGGAGCAAAGACCTTTCAGACCCCCTGAACAAAGCGCTGTGGACTGCAGTGGGCCTCTGAACCCCCACCCCGCCGCAACCATGGCCCGTGACCCTCTTCAAGACGGCAGTCCTGGGGCACCTGGGTGGCTCAAGTCGGTTAAGCGTCTGCCTTCAGCTCAGGTCATGATCCCAGGGTCCTGGGATCGAGCCCCGCATCAGGCTCCCTGCTCAGCAGGAAGCCTGCTTCTCCCTCTCCCACTCCCCCTGCTTGTGTTCCCTCTCCCGCTGTGTCTCTGTCAGATAAATAAATAAAATCTTAAAAAAAAAAAAAAAAAGACAGCAGTCCTGGGAAAGGCAGGGCAATGGCACCAGGGGTTAGAGACCCAAAGGACCGTGGTCTGTGCCCCCAGCAGGGGTTTTCCACATTCGCTAATGAATAATGGAGTGCGCGTGCAGGCTCCCGGGGGGTGGCTTCCCCCGACTTCCCTCTCCCTGCAGGAGGCAGCGCAGGGGCATCCCAGCATTCACTCTGTCCCAGCAGCTTACCTCAGCTCCATGAACCCTCACAGCCCCACCAGGACGTAGCTCTTGTTCCACCTTAAAAATGGAACTGCCGGCCGGAAGAGTGGCGACTTGCCTGGGGAGGGTGGGAGCTGGGATCTGGGCCCAGGCATTTGTGATCCTACCACCCTGCTGTCACAGGTCAAACAGGGGAAGGACGTGGTGGGCCACAGGGAAAGGGGGCTGAGTCATGGGGTGGTGGTACCTGAGGTACATCACAGTACACAATGGAAAACTCACCATCTTTTTTTTAGTAAAAGGCTTCAAAAAAGTGGATTGGTGCCCTCAGTGTCCTGCACGCATTCCTCCTAAGTCCATGCTCCGTCAGCTGCCAGGCGGCCCCCTCCCTCCAAGCCCTTCCCCGAGGTCTAGCCTGGTCCCAGCAGCAGCTCCTGAGCTGAGCTCCTGGGAGCTAACTTCTCTCTGCTCAGATAGCCCACCTGGGTCTTTAAGCACAACCCTGCAAGGTGGCAGCTCCTGAAAGCACTCAGGGCAGGCGGGACACTCCCCCTAGAGAGTGATGTGTTGACATTGAGAGAACTCCCTTGGTGGAGGCCCCTCAGATTCTTTACAAACGTGCCACCTTCTGGGGTCGGGGAGACGGGACAAGCCATCTACAGGATCCGGGGAGGAAAAAGACTGCTCCAGGGCAAGAAACTGAATTAAGTTTCATTTATTCTAGGGCAAACTCAAAAGGGTTTTTTTTGTTTTTTTTTTTAGCAAATCCTAGCACATTATTAACAAAAAAAATCTGTACATTTGCCATGATACACTTGAAAGTGAAACAAATAAGATATAAATACAGATATGGATGTAACATGAAAAGCCCCCAAAAAACAAAAACAAAACCCAAAAAACCCAACCTGGGGGTGTGGGGACCATGCGTGTGAACACAGTGCCGACAAAACTATTTTGGTGGCTGATAGTTTTCAGAGCGTTTTTTTTTTTTCATTTCCAAACATCATTGTTAGCAAAGTCCTGGTGGGATTCTACAAAGTTCTTACTTGCTGTTAACATGTAGTATTAATGCTTGATAAATAAAGGGCGGCAGGGAAAGAAAAAGACGGAGGACACCAGGATCAGCTGCATCACCTGCACAGGAGAGGAGAAGCCGGGGGGAGCCAGAGAGAGGCAGTCCCGGGCTGTCCGCGGCGCCGGCCCAGCGAAGCACACACGGTGTACTTGAAGGAAGCTGCATGCCCACCCTTGGCCTCAGCCTGCCGGCCGCACCGTGCCAAGTAGGAGCCGGGAGGGAAGCCGGCCCCAGCGGGAGGGAGGCTCGGGTGGGTGGGTTCGTCAGGGTCCTGGACGGTCAGGTGAACGGGGAGGCAAACACATTTCGCAGTTTTGGGTGCTTTGCTCTTTGTGGTGTTTGGGCCGAACAGGAGGCCTGCAGGGAGGCGGCGGCTGCGGCTGTCCAGGGTTCAGAGGGCGACGGCAGGCGCAGCTCCCTCCCCATGAGGTGGTGGCAGCATGCGAGTCTCCCCGGCAGCGAGGGCAGGGTTTTGACTGAGGCCAAGAGACCTGTAAGTGATTGTAGCTCTCTCTAGGTTGGGAGCCTGAAGGTTGGGGAAGTGACATTCAAGGCTAGCCCTTTGGGAGTACTGTGAGGACAACTCGGCAATGTTCAAGATTCTTCCCAACTGCAGGCGGCGGGGACCGGGAGACCAGGGAGTCAGAGAGTTCAAGGAGGAAGATGTTTCCAAACGCATCAGGTGTAAAAGAACTCATAAATAACCTAGCCAGAATGCACGTTTCTACAACAGAGGAGTAATCAAAAGGTGCCCTGACCCACTTGTCGAGTGTAAAAAGAAAATCCCATTAGTGAAATATTAACAAACGGTATTTATCAATGAAAGTAAGGCCTGGTCCTGCTATGTTCTGAGCCAAAAATAAGTCAATATTCAACCACTTAAAATGCACCCCTGAAGTTCCTTCAACAGCAGCAGTGGGGTACTTCCCTCCATGTGCAAGATACCCCCTGCGTGCGCGCGCGCACACACACACACACACACACACACACACACACGCTCTCTCTCAGTGAAGGCACCCTGGCTTCACTGTTCCTGGACCTTCATTTTCAGTGCCTAGTTCCAAATAAAGTATCTAAAATAAATTCCGAATGAAACTGAGTTTACGTGCGCTGCTACAGTGTCGCAACTTCCCACACAAGGCGGAGGGCCAGAGCAGGGGGGTCTGTGGAGTCCGCGGGGACCCCACGCAGTCTCTGTTCTCAGGGCTGCAGGCTGCAGGGGATTCTGCATCGGAACAGCAAACATCTCATTAAAAAAATACCACCAGAGCAGGCATTTTCCAGAAGGAAAAACCAGTTCCATTTAGACAGAGGATAGAAGCCTTTGCGATGACATCAAGGATTTCCATTTGGCTTTAAGAATTTTACTCAAAATGTATTTAACCAGATTCCAAATCTAGAGTTCCTTTTACTGGAGCAATCAAACCCTTAAGAAAAATTTGTAAGGGTAGTTTCTCTGATCATTTCTCATTGGAGAAAAGGAAACAGACTTTGAAACTGGGTTTCAAATCCTGTTTTTCTGCAATTTGCTAGCCGCCAAATTACTTTTTCCTTAAACAAGGAGGACTATTTCAACAGATGAGCAAGGAAGTACTTTTGTCCATAAAATTAAAAAAAAAAAAAAAGATTCTGATACTTGGCCTCTCTGGACTTTTCTTTGATCTTACTCCTATATTAAACCAAGAAGTCAAAACCGGGATGGCAGAGTTGCCATTTACCAGACTGACGGAGAACACTCCAGAACTGAGCAGCTGAGGCAGAGGCTGCGGGGGAGGCAGAGAGAGGGTGCTAAATCTACAACTCCGAACCACCAAGCACCAGGGTCAAGGCGGAGCCCTGTTAACAGAGTGTTCTCCCAAGAGCTGAGGAGTGGAACACTCACACACGCACCTGCTTCTGTACCCTCCAGCTTCATCGACGGCCACCTTAGGCACCCACGGACGGCTGCTACAGATTTACCTTGATTTTTGTGTTTGGATTTAAACGGAAGAAAGAATTCCTTCGACTGGAAGCTCTGGGCGGGGACATTGCGAGTAGAGTGTTCAGAGGGGCGGGGAGCCCATCCTGGAAGGAGCCTGCAGAGGGGGCCCTAGGCCTCCAGGCTAGATCGTGTACAAGCAGAATCCCACGTGGTTGTTATAAGACCGTCTTCAGGCTTTTCTCTGTTTCTTGCCAAGACTTGACTCACATTCTTAGTAGGTCTCACAATACAACTGAAAGACGTACGACCCTTTCCTGGCGTCACAGGCCGTATCCAGAAGGAAGTAAGTGAAGATGAGAGAGAAGCACAAATCAACATACCCTCCTCAAATGTTAGTAACTAAGAGAAAATGCTACTTTCTACCAAGTATTGGCCAGAGAGCTCCGATTTTTTGAAACTGCACCCCACACACATGGTTTTATGATCTCAGCAGGCTGTACGAGACGCGTTTAAGTATGGCTCTTTTCTTATTCCATTTGTTCCGTATGAGGACTGCAGTACAGGCCTTGCTTCCTTTACATTCAATACCAGTAAGATTCTACACAGAAGCTGCAAGGGACCAAAATACTGATTGTAATAAATATTTGCGGGCCTCCTTGTACTGACTGGGCAGCCGATGAGGGGGAGGGTGGGGGAAGGTCTCGGAGAGGCACCACCGACTGCTTCTAGGGCTACACGAAGAGACTCCGGCGCGGCCATTAGCTGTGTGTGGACACGTCGGATGAGGAGCTGCTGTTACTGTTCGTGGTCTGGGCCCTCTTTATATATAAGTTTAGTAGCTTCATCTGCAAAGAGAAGACACAAACACCATTAGCAGGAGGAAAGCAATCCGAGAGCAGACAACGAAAACCCAGGCGACAATAAGAAAACAGCATGTTCTGAGCGCCCAGGTGGCTCAGTCGTTAAGCGTCTGCCTTTGGCTCAGGTCATGATCCCAGGGTCCTGGGATCGAGTCCTACGTCGGGCTCCCTGCTCGGCGGGGAGTCTGCTTCCCCCTCTGCCTCTGCCCTCCCCCCTCTCATGCTCGCGCTCTCGAAAAGAAGTATCTTTAAAAAAAAAAAAAAAAGAAGAAAACAGTATGTTCCTTAGTTGAGAAATTTGTCATACGAACATTTACTGAGGGCCTACTGCTCATGCAGCACACGTGTGCCCTGGGGCGAGGGCCACAGCGGTGGGAGGAGGTCAGGGTCTAGAAGAGAGGGAGCGGCGATGGTTCTCCGGAACAGAATGGAAAGTGAGCCACAAGGGTGCCAGGGAAGCAGGTACATGAAGGGCAGAGGCACACATTCCAGGGGCGACTGCGGCCAATGGCTGCACGCAGCTGGTGCGGAAAGCGGGGCGCGGGCCCATGTGCCCCGGGGACGGCTAGGCTAAACAAGGCTGATCACATTAAGAACAAAAAGAAACAAGTATTTGTGGAAACAGAATGCCCATAAACATCCACATAACACACAA
Source organism: Phoca vitulina (assembly GCF_004348235.1). Classification (NCBI taxonomy): domain Eukaryota; kingdom Metazoa; phylum Chordata; class Mammalia; order Carnivora; family Phocidae; genus Phoca; species Phoca vitulina. Next base: position 101,966,359 of record NW_022589704.1, read on the forward strand.
CTTTTAAGATTGAGGGAATTATGAACTATTTCCCATCCACGGCTCTTTACCTGCCTTGCTCTAAACAGGCCATGCGGCTGGTCTCCAGAGGGACCCAGGAAGAGAGGCTCAGCATGTGGTGCACGAGAAAGCAGGCCCCCCATGACAAGCAGGAACTGGAACAGCCACTATACAGAGCTCCTAGGAGAGGCTAAGTCTCCCTGACGTATCACACCAAGGTAGAGGTAGAGAATGAAGTGAACAGCTGTGTCGTGTGTTTCTCCACAAAGGGAGTCCGCAGCAGGCGGTCTCAGGTCTGCTGCTTTTATTGCACAGTCCGCCCTGGGGTCCCCACACACCGGCCCCTGTAGCGCTGCCTTAGCCGCTTTAACTGAGCAGAGTACGACACAGGTTGCTTCTCCTTCCTCACCCCTTCAAGTTTTAAACCTTTAATTTTATTTTAAGATTTTATTTATTTATTTGAGAGAGAGAGAGAATGTGCATGAGTGGGGCAGAGGGAGAGGTAGAATCTCAAGCAGACTCCCTGCTGAGTGCAGAGCCGACGTGGGGCTCGATCCTGTGACCCTGAGATCATGACCTGAGCTGAAGCCAAAAGTCGGACACTCAACTGACTGAGCCATCCAGGCACCCCATGAGGGCAGTACCATCATTTTACACGGGGATTCTAATGTTCTAAGGTTCAGAGTGATACATCCAGGGCTGACCAGGTTCAAGGGAAATCCTATTCATCAGACAAAGTGGCAGCCTGAGCCTCAACAGATCCAGCACAGTCCTAGAACAACTCCACCATTAACTAGTTGTGTGACTTCAGGCAAAACATTTTCTGAACCTCAACTTCCCCTCCTGCAAAATGAAGAACAATGAGAACACTTCCATGTGCCTCCAGTAGCTCCTTACTCAGCAAACATGTCCTCCGAACACCCCTCTCCTACTCCTGCGCGAGTTGTCCTCGCTATCCCCTCCTGCAGCTCACCCCATGCTGCCAAGCCCCCCAGTTCAGTCCTGTTCTCCTCCAGGAGGCCTCCGCCTTTCCTCCTGCTCCTGTGGGCCCGCGACCCAGTCACTGGGTCAGCTAGGCTGGTCACTCCTGGGGGACTGTGCAGGCTTGTGTCAGTCCTGTCCCACCCCAGGGCAGGACGAAGTTTTGCTTTTCCCACATGCCTTAGGGGTATAGCGAAGAGAGCAGCTTCCTAACCCATACTTGCTGAATCAAAGAGTTGTTAAAGAAGAAAAAAATGTTCCAGAAGACAGGACAGTTCTATTTCTGTGAAAGGCTGGTTAAAAAGGAGTTGCTAAACACTGTTGTACTTATTTGCAATCAAAACCACTGAAGTAGATGGATAAAGAAGATGTGGTATACATATATATACACGATGGAATACTTCCCAGCCATCAAAACAAAAAATGAAATCTGGCCATTTGCAACGACGTGGATGGAACTAGAGGGTATTATGCTGAGTGAAATAAGTCAATCACAGAAAGACAAGTATCATATGATCTCACCGATATGTGGATTTTTTTTTTTTTTTTAAAGATTTTCTTTATTTGAGAGAGAGAGCACATGAGCAGGGGGAGGGTCAGAGGGAGAAGCAGATTCCCTGCTGAGCAGGGAGTCCAATGCGGGACTCGATCCAGGGACTCCAGGATCATGACCTGAGCTGAAGGCAGTTGCTTAACCAACTGAGCCACCCAGGTGCCCCTGATATGTGGAATTTAAGAAACAAAACAGAGGATCATAGGGGAAGGGAGGGAAAAATGAAACAAGACGAAACCAGAGAGGGAGACAAACCATAAGAGACTCTTAATCACAGGAAACAAACTGAGGGCTGCTGGAGGGGAGCAGGGTAGAGGAATGGGGTAACCGGGTGATGGGCATTAAGGAGGGTACGTGATGTAATGAGCACTGGGTGTTACATGCAACTATGAATCACTGACCTCTACCCCCAAAACTAATAATATATGTTAATTAATTGAAAAAACAAAAACAACACGAAAGTATCCACTAGCAACGTCCAGAACATAAGTGCAAGCCCAAGGAAAAGATGGTAAGAGAGTTAATGACGTGTACATGTTCAGTAGTTCACAAGGAGCTTTTACGGATTGCCATATTTGAGCCACACAAAGATCCTTTGAGGGAGGCAGCACAGGTTCTCCTATTTTACAAATGAAAAGGCTAGAGTTCACTTGCTCCATAAGCTGGCAGAAATTCAAATTACAGACTGTTATAACGTTAGGACGTCAGATGTAATCCCCACAGCAACCACTAAGAAAACAGCTACAGAATATACACAGAAATGAGAAGGGAACAGAAACGTTTCAGTACACAAAGCAAACACAAAAGGCAGTAATGCAGAAAAATGAGGGATAGAAACAGCTCTACAGCATATAGAAAACATATGCCCAAATGACAAAGGTCTCTCCTCCCCAGTAGTTACTTCCAATGGAGATGGTGAGACTCTCCAGTCACAAGACAGAGATCGGCAGGATGGGTGAGGAAAACATGGTCCCACTCTATGCTGTCTGTAAGACTCACTTTAGGGAAGACACAACGAGGTTGAAAGCAAAAGGCTGGAAAAAGACACCCCATGCGAACCGTAATCGACTGTGCAGGGGTGGTTGTGCTAATGATATTGGGCAAAATAGACTTTAAATCAAAAAAGTTTATAAGGGACCAAGAAAGTCCTTATATATTCACAACAGGTCAATACAACAAGAAGACAGACCAAGTACAGACATTTAAGTATATAGTAATAGGCCAGCGGAATATAAGAAGAAAACGCTGACAGAATTGAAAGGAGAAACAGTTTTACAGTAACAGCCGGAAACTTCAAGACTCCGTTCTTTTTTTAAGATTTTATTTATTTGACAGAGAAAGACACAGAGAGAGAGGGAACACAAGCAGGGGGAGTGGGAGAGGGAGAAGCAGGCCTCCCGCCAAGCAGGGAACCCGATGCAGGGCTCGATCCCAGGACCCCGGGATCATGACCTGAGCCGAAGGCAGATGCTTAACGACTGAGCCACCCAGGCGCTCCAAGACTCTGTTCTTAATAATGGAGAGAGCAACCAGAAAGAAGACAAAGAAATCAAAGACTTGCACACCACAACGAACCAACTAGATCTAACAGACACATCCAGAACACCCTACCCAACAACAGAATACACATTCTTCTCAAGAGCACACAGTCCATGCTCCAGAACAGGCTGTGTGTTAGGCCACAAATTAAGTCTCAATAGATTTACAAAGACAGATCCCATACAAAGTGTCTTCTCTGACCACAAGTGGATGAAGTGAAAAGTCAGTAAAGGAAAGAAAACTGAAATATTCACGAATTTGTGGAAACTGAACAACACACTGGTAAACAGCCAATGGGTCAAAGAAGAAATCACAAGGAAAATTAGAAGAGATCTTGAGACAAATGAAAACGAAAACACAACTTACCCAAACTTACAGGATGCAGCACACACAGCACAAAGAAGGAAATGTGTAGCCACAAATGCTTAGATTAAAACAGAAGGAAGAGCCCATAGCAATCACCTAACTTTACATCTTAAGGAAGTAGAAAGAGAATAAATTAAACCCAGAAGGAAGGAAATAATAAAGATTAGGACAGAGATAAAGAAAATAGAAAAACAACTTGAGAAAATCAATGAAACCAAATGCTGGTTCCTGGAAAAGATAAACAAAATCAACACAACTTTAGCTCAGTTACCTAAGAAAAAAGAAGACTCAAATTAGTAAAATCAGACACTAACGTGGGACATTACTACTAAACTCTACAGAAATAAAAAAGATTAGCGGCGCCTGCGTGGCTCAGTCGTTAAGCATCTGCCTTCGGCTCAGGTCATGATCTCAGGGTCCTGGGATCAAGTCCTGTGTTGGGCTCCCTGCTCAGCGGGAAGTCTGTTTCAACTCCCTCTACCTCTCCCCTCTGCTTGTTTTCTCTTTCTCTCTCTCAAATAAATAAATAAAATCTTTAAAAAAAAACAAGAAATAAAAAAGATTATAAGAGAACACTATGAATAAATGTACACCAACAAATTAGATAACCCAGATGAAACGGACACATTCCTAGAAACATCAAACCTACCAAGACCGAATCATGAAGAAAGAGAAAAGGCGAACAGACCTATAATTAGTAAGAAGACTGAATCAGTAACCAAAAATCTCATAGGCGGCAGCGGCCCTGCGGCAGACACAGAGATGCAGATCTGTGTGAAGAACCTGACGGCAAGACCAACATTCTCGAGGTCGAGCCATGACACCACTGAGATGTTAAAGCCAAAATCCACGACAAGGACGGCATCCCGCCCAACCAGGGCAAACAGCTGGAGGATGGCCGCACTGTCTCAGACTACAATATCCAGAAGGAGGCCACAGCTGTACTTGGAGCTTCACCTGCAGGGTGGCATCATCGAGCCTTCCCTCTGCCAGCTGGCCCAGAAACACAACTGCGACAAGATGATGTGCTGCAAGTGTTCTGCTCGCCTGCACCCCCGCGGTCACCTGCCACGGGAAGTGCGCCACACCAACAACCTGTGCCCCAAGAAGATCAAATAAGGCCCCTCCACCGGCTCTTCTTTTGCCTGCAGGGCCACCTCCTGCCAGAGCCCCGAGGCCCTGGGGGCCTCGATACAAGTTTTCCTTTCACTGACAGCAGTAAAACAGAAACAAAAACACAACAAAAAACTTCTTATAAAGAAAAGCCCTAGACCAGATGGCTTCCCTAATAAATTCTACCAAACATTTAGCAAACTAACACCAACCCTCTGCAAACTCTTCCATGAAATCGAAGATTAAGGAGCACTTCCAAACTCATGCTGTAAGGTCAGCATTGTCCTGATACCAAAGCCAGATGGAAGACAAGAACAGAAAACTACAAGTCAATATCTGTTATGAACACTGATATAAAAACCCTCAAGACGACTAGCAAGCAAACTGAATTCAATAGCATATTAAAAAGAGTATACACCATGGCCAAGTGGGATTTGTTCCTGAAATTCCCTGATAGCTCAACATATGAAAATCTAATCAATATAATACACCACATTAACAGAATGAAGGGAAAAAAACCACATGATCATTTCAATTGATGATGACAAAATTCAACACCCTTTGATAATAAAATTACTCAACAAACTAGGAATAGAAGGGAACTGCCTCAACATATCAAAATCTACATATGGGGAGCCTATGATGAACATTATGCTCAATGGTAAAAGACTGAAAGTGTTCTTGGAAGATCAAGAACAAGGCAAGGATGCTGACGTTCCCCACTTCTATTCAATTTGGTACTAGAAGTTCCAGCCAGAGCAATGAGACAAGAAAATAAAAGGCCTCCACACTGGAAAGAAGTAAAATAGTCTCGGGCGCCTGGGTGGCTCAGTTGGTTAAGCGACTGCCTTCGGCTCAGGTCATGATCCTGGAGTCCCTGGATCGAGTCCCACATCGGGCTCCCTGCTCGGCAGGGAGTCTGCTTCTCCCTCTGACCCTCCCCCCTCTCATGTGCTCTCTCTCATTCTCTCTCTCTCAAATAAATAAATAAAATCTTTAAAAAAAAAAAAAAAGAAGTAAAATAGTCTCTATTCATAGATGATGAAAGATCTTATATGTGGAAAATCCTAATGATTCCCCCCAAAACACCCTGCTAAGACTAATACATTTAGCAAAGTAGTAGGATATAAAATCGTCAGTTAATGGAGAGAGGGTAGTCTTTTCAACAAATGGTGCCGTGGAAACTGGATATCCACATGCAAAGGAATGAGATTGGAGCATCACCTAATGCCATACAAAAATTAATTCAAAATGGACCAGAGACCTGCATGTGTGAGTTAAATTATAAAACTCTTAGAAGAAAACACAGGGCAGAAGCTTCACAACACTGGATTTGTCACTGATTTCTTGGATATGACACCAAGATCACTGGCAACAAAACAACAGATAAATTGGACTTCATGAAAATTAAAAAATTTTACGCATCAAAAGACAGGGATTAATATTCAAAATATACAGAGAACTTCTAACTAAAACTCAACAATTAAAAAACAACAAACCCCAATTCAAAATGGACAAAGGACTTGAGTAGATATTTCCCCAAAGATACACCAAGCAGCCAACAGAACATATGGCCGCCAGCCAGTGGGATGGCTACCATCAAAAAAAGAGAAAACAAATGCTGGTGAGTATGTGGAGAAACTGGAGCCCTTGGGTGCTGTTCTTGGGACTGTAAAAGGGCACAGCCACCGTGGAAAAGTTATTATAACATTCAGCAATTCCAGTCCTGCATAGATAACCCAAAAGAACTGAAAGTCAGGTCTCAAAGACGTATCTGTACACACATATTCATAGCACCACTACTCCCAACAGACACAAGGTGGAAAGAACAAGTGTCCGTTACCAAAAAATGGATCAGCAAGCTGTTGTATGTACATATAATGGAACATTATTTAGCCTCAAAAGGGAAGGACATTCTGGCACATGCTACCGCAAGGATGAACCTCAAGGACCATTATTCTAAGTGAAATATGCCAGTTGTAAAAAGACAAATGATTCCACTTTTATGAGGCACCTCAGTAGTCAAATTCATAGAGACGAAAATAGAACAGTGGTGGCCAGGGGCCGGGAAGAGGGATAATAAGGAATTACTACTCAATGGGTACAGAGTATTGGTTTTACAAGATGAAAAAAGTTCTGGAGGTGATGGTCACACAGCAATGGGAATGTACTTACTACTGGTAAACTGTACACTCAAAAATGGTAAAGATAGCAAATTGTACGTTATGTGTATTCTGCCATAATTTAAAAAAAAATCAGAAAAAGAAAAGAAAGCTTGTTCAAGGTCCTAGAGCTAGCTGAGAAGTGGGAGACGGCGACCAGAGGGCAGGCTATCTGACCCAGAGACGGTGTTGCTCTCAAAATGCCCCCACGCGTTCCTGTTGCGTCCTTGCATCGGGCCTTTCTCTACAGAGAAACACGAATTCTTTTTGTTTCTAGTCTAACGGACTTAGCGCCATGTCTGTCAGCTACCGATTTTTGGTGGTGGAGATGTATATCTGAGTCTACAAAGTTCGTATTACCACACTAGAGTTACCACGTCTAACGCCTGTAACAGGATGGATCGGGCTAGCAAAGCAGAACGGTGCGAGGGCCGGCCTTCCTAAGCCCTCTGAGTGGACTCAAGCTGTAACGGGTTCCAGACCCAAGGCCACCACTGAAAGGAGCCCCAGCAGGTCGGCCACCGGACAGGGATGAGAAAACACCTGTATCTTCTCAGTCCATTATTAGTGGGGTCACACGAGACGATGGGACAGTTGCTTTACTGAGGAAAATGAAAATTGCCAGACAAAACCGGGGTCTAATACGATTTGGGGATGAATTTTAAAGGTTGAATTTCCTTTGTAAATACTGTCTTCTAGCCCTCACTGCTGGTGACTCTTGGCTCAGTATTTTTCAGGTCATGGCTAGGGCAGGGATCAGTGAGGAGCCTTTTTGTAGGAGGAAGTGGAAAATGGAATCAGGCGAAGTAGCCCCCAAATCATTTTTCCACAGCCGCCTCACTCACACCTTCCGACCCAGCGGCTTATTTCTGTCTGCAAGAAGAGTCAAGTGTCTCCTTCTGGATCGGTGGTTCTCAAGCAGGGTGATTCTGCCCCCCAGGGGCGATCTGGCCATGTGCAGATTTAATGGGGATGACGACATCTGATGGTGGGGGTGCTACTGGAATCTACAGACGGCAGTCAGGAGCGCTGCCGATCTTCCTACGATGCCCAGGACAAGCCCCGACAACGAAGTGGCCCGAAGTGTCAGTGGTGCTGAGGGGCAAGTCCTGCTTGGACAGAGGCGGGCAAGCTGGCTTTGCCAGAACTCTCGGGGAGCAAGGCTCACCAGCTGTGTCGGAGGAACTGCTCTATTTGGAAAGAAACGGGGCACTACTTGTTGATTCCTTCCTTCATAAGGAGCACGCCAGGCACCCCTAGCTTCACGGTTTTTAATCCAGAATGCCGCCAGGGTGTTTTGAACTCCATGTTGATGCATGTCCCCCAGGGGCAGTCCCTGGAGTAGCCTCGCCACCAGGCAGGAGGCCTGCAAGGCCCGGGAGTTCAAGCTGCCGCTCCCCCGCCCTGCCTCTCCTGCCGAAGTTCGGGGCATCCACCTGCTCTCACCTGGCAGGCTCTTCAGATTTTAAGTTTATTTTTAAACCAATAAGCACTCTCAGCTGCAATGAGCCAATGGGCCTTTTGCTCCACATCTAGCCCCCGATTCCAGGAAACTCTGAAAGGAACGTGAGAGGCAGCATAGGGAGGGAAAAGCTGAGCTGTGTGTGCCCTTGGGCAGTTAAATGTGGGATAACTGTCCTTGTCCCACAGGGATGTTGTCATGAACGAACGCATCAACACACGCAAGTGCAGCCAACAGCGTCCGGGACCCGGGACCCGGGACTCAGCAAGCACCAGGCGAGAGCCTGTGATCGTGACTGCTGATGCCCCCGAGGGACCCCGGCTGTCTGGAGGCCAGAGCCGCAGCCAAGCAGACCTGTGACGGCCGGCAGAGCCCAGGTGTAACACTATACATACCTTGCTCCCCGTGAGCTGTGCGAGGTGAGGTTTCAGCTCTTCTCCAATTACAGAATAAATTGCCACTAAGCAAAACACGCTGGCCTTACGCACGCTGCTTTCGGTGTTGTCATAACCCTACAAAGTCAGAGGGGACACAAAAAGGACATGAGATCAAAGGTCTGCTTCACAGTCAATGTCTCATCCACACTTCCACGAATGCCCTCACAGTTCACCCGTGGACTTGTTGCCAACAACCATGGCGCACCTGAGGTCTGCCACGGAGCCCAGAGAGGCCAAAACCTCATGGGGTCGAGAATGCGCTGGCGCCTGGGGCTGGAAGCGGGCGGCTGGCCCGCCTGCGCATGGGGTGCCGTTCTACCGGAGCTGTCGCAGCAGCGCCTCCCGACACGCGTGCGCCAGACAGCGGGAGAGCAGTTAGCTCACTTCTCTCACATTTCTCCCAACGGTAAAGCCAATCTTTTTTTTTTTTTGAAAAAAAGAGACAGAGCACGCAAGCACGAGCATGTGGTGCGGGGGAGCAGAGGGAGAGGGAGAAGCAGGCTCCCCACCGAGCAGGGAAGCCCCGACCAAGGGGCTCCATCCCAGGACCCTGGGATCATGACCCGAGCCGAAGGCAGACGCTGAACCGACTGAGCCACCCAGGCATCACCCGGGTAAAACAAATCTTGTGTGAAAATGCCTTTTAAGAAATGAGAACTGCATCCCTCACTCTTGTGGGCAGAACCTCTGTGCCAGCCAAAAATGGCTGGGGAACGTCCAGACCCACATCCTCTACAACTGGGCCTCAATCTACCTGTTGGCCTGGCCCCTGCCCCACACTCAAATGGGACTACCTGCTGCTCTCCAAGCAGCCCTGAGGATTTTTCAGGCTGTATTTAAACTCCAAGCCAAGTGCTTGGCAAGCAGAGTATTTATTAAATTGTGAAGCTGGGTTCTCCCTACCTTCCCCCTGAAATCTTGCTCTCCTTCCAGGGTCTGACTCTAAACTGGCTCCTAGGTGAGCCCTCCCCTCTCCACTACCCCAGCCCCGAAAACACCCCTCGGCCTCTGATCTCGGAAACCTCCACTCGTACCTACAGTAACGGCGCGTGGTGCCCCCATCTAGAGCCGCCTGCACGGCTGCACCGGGTCCCATGGCACGCTGAAACACCCTCGGGATCGTGCCGCAGCACCATAAAACATCTCTTCTCTTCCAGAGTCTAACGCAATGCCTCACACTTAAAAGGCTTTCAAGAAGTGTTTGCTGGAGAGGAGAGCAAGGACCTGTACCTGATCCACGGCCCGCCTTGCCCAGGGCTGGGGCCCACAGATGTGCAATAAGGGTTTGCCGAAGGAACGAACAACAACAAAAACGACCAAAATATATTTATAGTAAACAGAAAGCTCATTCTGGGAGCCACAGTTCTAATCCGCCAGGAAGATCGTCCTGCTACATTCAGGGGAGGCGTCAGAAAACAGAAGACGTGGGGCGTCCAAGCCATACAGCTGCACAGGTTCCTAAAAGCACAGGCCGGCGCTGCCTTTCCCTCCCCGCCCCTGGGGTGCACGAGGAGAGCAAAGCCCCCACACGCCCCTCCCCGGCCTCACAGCCCCGGGCAGACAGCCGCCGGGAGGGCCCACCTGTAGCAAGCCCGGGATGATGTCGGCGAGGAGCTGCAACAAGGACTCCTTGGCGATCCTCTCGACGACTTTGGTCTGCATCTTGATGGCGGCGAGGTTGATGGGGTAGTCGGCCGTCTGGATGATGGGACAGAGGACTTTGATGCACTGCTCCGGGTGGATGGAGCTGGCCAGCGTGGACGCCGCCTCCTCGGCCGCACGCACCACCTGAAACACCAGGTCCCCCACACGAGTGAGCTCCCAAAGACCAAGTCACACCGCCGCCTAACTTCGGAAGCCAGACCATAGACTTCACCTGATGTCTCTGGTTAATTTTGTACAAGGAAGTAAAAGCAGAGTGGTTTGGAGGGTGATTTTACAGGGGATAGGGGGCATGGGAAGGCACGCGTGGGGATTCTGCCAGAAACCTTGGAAAAGTGGTTCTCCAAGTGCTGCCTCCCCCTGCAGCAGCAGCATTCCTGAGAACATGCTAGAAATGCAACTTCCCTGGCCCCAACCCGGACTGGTTGAATCAGAGACTGGGGGCGTGGGGGGGTGGGGGGGCGGAGCCCAGCAAGCTGTTTTGGTTTTTTTTTTTTTTTTCTTAATTTATTTGACAGGGCGCCTGGGTGGCTCAGTCAGTTAAGCATCCGACTCTTGGTTTCGGCTCAGGTCTTGATCCCAGGCTCCTGGGATCAAGCCCCACGGCGGGCTCCCTGCTCAGCGGGGAGTCTGCTTCTCCCTCTGACCCTATCTCTGCTTGTGCTCTGTCAAATAAATAAATTTTAAAAAGTCTTTAAAAATTTATCTGAGAGACAGAGAGAAAGCGCATGTGCGAGTGGGCGGGGAGGGGCAGAGGGAGAGAGAGAATCTCAAGCAGACTCCCCGCTGAGTGTAAAGCCTGATGCAGGGCTTGAGCTCACCACTCTGAGATCATGACCTGAGCCAAAACCAAGAGTTGGATGCTTAACTGACTGAGCCACCCAGGCGCCCCCCAGCAAGCTGTTTTAATACTAAGCACTTGGGAGAGTCTCCCATACAGGAAAATTTGAGAGTCTCTGCCCTCGAAGATTAGGAGCTAAAAATAAATATAAATGCTTGTGGGACATCATCCGCAATTAAAACAACTAGAGAGAAGCCTAGAAGAAAAATCAGAATGGCTTCAATACTTAGGATTCCATGGAAGCGCCTAATTGTAAAGCAGTTGGGGAGGCTCAGAAAGAATTCCGGGTTTTCCTGTGAGGAGATTCTTTTTTTTTTTTTCATTAACATAAAATGTATTATTTGTTTCAGAGGTACAGGTCTGTGATTCATCAGTCTTACACAATTCACATTGCTCACCCTAGCACATACCCTTCCCAATGTCCATCACCCAGCCACCCCATCCCTCCCACCCCCCTCCACTCCAGCAACCCTCAGTTTGTTTCCTGAAATTAAGAGTCTCTTATGGTTTGTCTCCCTCTCTGGTTTCATCTTATTTCATTTTTCCCCCTGTGAGGAGATTCTTATGGGAAGTTCCTTTTCCAAGAATCTGTGCTGGTATCACCCTCACCTTGCATTCTGAAAGAGGTGCATGAAATGGCCACCTCATGGCCAAAGGAGCAGCCGCTGACCTCTGAAAAGGTCACAGTGCACTAGAATACACTAAGTATTTGTACTAGAGGCCACCAGAAGGGCCGCAAAAACCCTCTGTAATAAAGGTAGAAATTAAATGCGAAACCCAGCAAGGAACAAAGAGCGTGGGCTCTGGACTTCGGTGGCAAACCCCAGCCACGCCATTCACAAGTGCTAAACCCCCATCTCCTTATCTGTAAGATGGGGATACCTCTCAAATACCATTTGATAAGTAGTATCAGAGTGTACTATTCAGTAGATGAAAGTTACTCCTATTAATAGCACAGGGCTATATATATAAATGATCAACAAAAACACCAGGCTGTAAACATGTATGCATTTTCTTATGAAATGTAATGAAAATCTACTACTTTTCTCCTACTGCCCTGCCCTGGACTGGTCATTCCACCCAGATTCTTCTCTGCTTTGTGTTCTGCTATTTGAAACAAGTCAGCTCTGTCTTTAACTCAGCAAGAAGACCAAGGTTATCACCTCAAGCCTTCAATCACCCCAGTGCTCTCGTGATTGAAGCAAAGATTGACCAACAAAAACAGCAGACAGACCATCTGGAAGACATCTTCTAGACCTAGGCAAGAGTGGGCTAAGACATCGGGGCTTACAAGCCAGGGAGGATAGGACGCACGGACCGCATGAGGTCACTGCAGGGCCCTGACTGAGGCACTGCCCCCCAGAGCCCCAGCTCCTCTCTCTAGGAGGGACAGGGTCAGATCTCAGGGCGCTGCGGTCATGGCTTCGGGACAAGACGCAGCCCAGCCTTGTGTTCAGTGTGGGCTACGCTACCCCATGAACAGGACTCATTTCCCGGAGTGTACCTCAGCGGTCTGCGTGTCTGCTTTGCTCTCTGAACAGTAATGGGAAATCCTTTCAACACAAGGGGGCTGAATTCATCTCATTTAAAAATTGGTATTAAGACTGGTCATGCTGCATTAACGGTGGAAGTTCCACCTTGGCTACTCATGTCCCAACACCTGGCATTTAACACTATGAAAAACCTGGAAGGAAATGCACGAAATGTTCACTCACTATCTCAGAGTGGTAAGATTATGGGTCATTTTATTTTCTTCTTCATATTTTTTATATTGAAAAATTGCAATGAGCATCATAGTACTGTTCATAGCAAGGAGAATGTGTTCATAAAAATTTACTTCAAGTGTTTTTTTGAGATCAGGGAAAGTTAACAATGCAGCCCTTGGTTCATGGGGAGCAGGGAGGATGGGGTGCTGGCGGCCCATCATCTTCCAGAACTGAATCTGAACCCTGGCATGGAGTCACACTCCCTGGGTGTTAGCTGAGTGTGGTGCCTCTGTATTTATAATACAGGATATCATTACGATCACCATAATAAATATTGTTATCTCTGTTTATCTCCTATGTTTCCATAAGCTCTAAACTAAAAACTAGAAAACTAGTTAAACTAGAAAACTGCTAAACTAGAAAACTCACTGTCCTTCAAACACACGTGGTTGACCATGTGCCCTCCTTGACCAGCAGAAAGATCTTTTTCCTCAACTCCTAGAGTTTTTCCTCTATTGCTGGCACCTATTACAGGTTGCTTTGCATTCTTGCCAACATTTTCATGTGTGCCCCCTTCCTCCCAAACAGGCTGCAAAGGCCTAGTAGACAGGGGCTGGGGCATTTCCTTTGTACCACAAAGTACACTGTAAGGCTGGATATTTACCAGGTGTGCAACACTTCCAGATGGACTGAATTTCATTCTGTCTTCCTGAGGATAGGTTTCTATTTAAAGAGGCCCTGCCTTCTTGAATTCTCAAAGTTCTCTTTCTTTCTTATTAGAGGCCTTTTGAACTTTCCCTGGGAGGGCCTGCTATCTCCTTAAAGCATTGACCAAAGTCTAGGTGTCTCATTCAATAAGCTCACGCCCCCATCACCTGGCCAGCATGCTCATGGACACAACGCATACTCTGTGGGGGCAAAGATTGGGATTATGTATTAATCATTTCAGGAGTCAAAACGGGGACCCTGATCAGCATGGTTCAAGGATGAATACTGTGTACATGTGAGAAGACAGGTATCAAGAACATCACAATTTATCTGTGCTTATTATTATTTATATCATGCAAAGCACTAGAGAGAGAAAAGAATCTTACTCTTAATAAACCCATAAGAGCAATGTCCCTTTCATACCACCATTCCTCTGCCTTCTGTTTTGTGCTCTGTGTATACATTCATTTACTCCTTGTGTCAGGGACTGAGCTCAGAGCTCAGGCCACAGGCGTGAGGACGATGGCTGGGGGCCCAGCCCTCACGGTGCTGGACTGGGGTGGGGGGTGGGGGGCGGTCCGTGCAGAGGGGCAGCATGAGGATGCAAAGCCCCAGGAAGTGGTGGACCAGGCCACAGAAGCAGGCAGGGGCCAGATGGCGGGGAGCTGCCGCCTGCAGAGCGTCCTGCCATTGGCCAGGATTAGATGAAAGAAAGTTGGTGAGGGACGGGACGCAGAATGAGCATCTGTGGAACGCATCCTGGGTGTTCTGTGGGGATGCCTCCAGATCAAGGGCCCCTGGTCACGCAGAGCCAGCCCACCATGTCTCCACCTCCTCTACAGTATGTGAGCGGTCTGGGTGAGCCAGGCGGCGAGCTCAGCCTTCCCAGGCACCTTGACACAAGCGGGCAGACCGCCCTGTCCATAAGCATGAACTCAGTCAGTCACACTGATGACATCGCCCTCCACTTTACACACACGAGACAATTTAGAGAAAGCCCACTGTGATTTTCTCCTTGCCAACTCAATCTCCTGCCAAGGCGCAGCTTTTTCCACACACGTCCCCTGAAAGCAGAGTGCTGCGTGGCCCTGGTGGGCACGCATGACCTTCCACCTTTCACCTCAAGAAGGGCAGCTCCAGAGTTGTATGGACACATTCTCAGCCTCTGAGAGCAGCGGGTAGACAAACCTGAGTTCATTCCTCTGGCAAGACACTCAATTGGTCTGATAATTGGGCCTCAATTTTTTAAAAATTCTAAAATGGGGATATAAAAGGTATCAACTGTGACAGATACTGGAGTGAGATAACCTACAAACACCTGCAGCCAAGAGGCCACCGGGGGGCAGAGTGGAGCACCTGGGAGCTCTGGGGCTGCCAGAGAGCACAGCTCTGGCCACAGGACCCCTCTGACCAGGGCTAGCACCCACATCAAGTGGGTCTGCCATTGCCAAGAATCTCTCTAAAAAGCTAACCCAAAACTAGGCCCA
Organism: Phoca vitulina; assembly: GCF_004348235.1. Taxonomy (NCBI): domain Eukaryota; kingdom Metazoa; phylum Chordata; class Mammalia; order Carnivora; family Phocidae; genus Phoca; species Phoca vitulina. Next base: position 101,981,376 of record NW_022589704.1, read on the forward strand.
CATTCGTCGAGATGGCGTGGAAGGTCAGCAAGGCTTGGCTCCTGCCTGACCATCTAGCGGTGTTTCCGCCCTCCCTCCCTGTCCCCCTGTGCCCTGGTGACACGGAGCTGACGGCACGCCCTGCACACGCCCTGCTGGCCACTTCTCAGAGCCCCGGACTAACCCCTCCATTCTTCTTCACTGTCGCTCACTCGTGCTCTTCTCCTGGCTGGGCCAGGTCAGCCTTCAAGACTCACTCACGGTAGTACGGCTCTGGGAAGCCTCGTGTGCACACCTTCATCACTGCACTCAAACACCTTGCTCAAGTGCTCTCTCCCACTAGACGAAAAGTCCCTGGAAGGTGAGCTCCCATCTTAGCCGTTTTTCTATCCCCCATGCCCAACAGAATGCCCAATATGCATGAGGTCACCAGGTGCTCAGTGAGTTTGTCAAACGAGTACTCCCACAGTGTATGTATTTTTAAAAGTGCCCATGACTGGCAAAGTCACCTCTGGGGCATGCCTCACTGATTTGCATTTACATGTTCCAACCGAGGAGCTAGCCCAGAAAATGAGGAGGAAGCAAGATATCTATAAATGACCAACTTGGGCCTTGGGCAAAATCAACCATAGAAGGCCCAGAGGGTCCCATTCCAGGTGACATGCCTGAAAGGCAACTGCTCTGTCCTTTGCAAAAGAGACTTTAGTTCAGGTTGGTTTTTTCTAGTATACGCTGTTTGACAAGGGGCAGTGTATTTCTGAGAAGACTTCCATCATGCGACGAATTACCCTAAAATCAAGTGCTTTTCTTCCTCCTCAGTTCCTGCATGTCCCACGGGTTGCCGTAAGTCCACAGTGCACTTGGGAAAGCCCCACACTGGGCACGTGGCTGAGTTATGTACTGCTAAGCAGAAGGTGGACAGTGGAAGAGGGGGTCCATCTCTTTTCTAAGCTGGTCCCACAGGGAGACCGAGACCGTGCTCTGAAACCCATGCCTTTCTGCTGTGCAAAACTACTGTTTCCAAGTATCCTAATATACTGCTCAGAATGCTTAGTACTGACTGAAGAAACTTTCTTAGTTTTTAAACATGGGGGAAAAAATAGCAGGGTCAGAAAATACTGGATAACTTCATAGATACAGCCAAGGTAGAAAATACCGAGGGACAGGAATCCATGTTTAGGATCCCGCTGGGAGCGGGGCAGCAGCTCAGCGGGTGCAAAGACAGGCGTGCAAACAGCCTGGGATTCAGGTGTTAGCAGCGTCACTCAACAGTCCTGACAGGAGCAGACTGCCTCCCCGCGCCCCTGGGCATGCAGCGAGCATTAATGGGACGAGGAAGGGTACTGGCAGGCTCACAGCGAGAACTCGGTCCCATCGTAAGGTGTCCTTCCTTCCCTCCCACCTCTCCGTGCTCTCTTGTCGTTCAGGTGAAAGGGAGCTACCCTACCCTAGGCAGCTGCTGGGTCCACAGACTTCCACATCTGCTGAGCTGAAACCCAAACCCAAGGAGAACTTCCTTTTCTAGAACTCCGGGAATTTTCCATGTCACCCTGCATGAAGCATTTAATCAAATGTACCTAACATAAAAAGGTTTTCGGAAAATGTCTGAAAATAAAAAGCCAGAAGGTGTACTTCTGGCTTTGAGGCCTTCTCTCTTACACCCGGTTACAGAAAGTTTCCCAAGGCAGACATCGTTTTTGGCAAGGAGGGTAGGTGTTCCTGACTTCCCTCTAGATGCCAAGCCCCCAGTTTCTGGCGAGCTGCCTGAATCAGGGTGAACTTTAGGTTTTGCCCCTATGTTCTATGTAACATAAGAAGCAAAGATTATAAATGTAAGCAAACAGAGAGCAAAAGTAAACATGGGCACCAGAAAGGAAGGAGAACAATACTGTTTGGGAGACAAGGTGGCCAGAAACGGCAAGGATTTTAAAAAGGGCAAGGGGGCATATTTATGACACGGCAGCATCAAGCAGGTTATAACCACCTTGACGTGATCCAAACTGTTCCAAGTCTGACTCTGCTACAGTCTGGTTAGAAACATAAGGATTCTTTCTTTTCAAAGTTAGTGAAATAATAGTAGCCAGCTGGGAAAAGCATAATTTCCTCATTTTTTTTTTTTTTAAATGAGATCATTACTAAGAATATTAATGAATGTTTGCTTAAAGATAAGGTTTCTTCTAGAGCACAGAACTTGTCAAAATTTGGATTGTGTGTTTTAAGTTCGCAAAGTTTGGTTTGGCTCTGTCACAGACACACCAGAAAAATTGGTTGAATTAAAAAAAAAAAAAAGCAAATGTTCCTAAACAATGACTGGAATCAAAGAAGTCTTCCCAGTTGGGCATACCTACTTTAGCCCCTCAGAAATGTGGAGGCTAAGGAAAAGCATGGCGCCACCTCCTGGGGAAAAGCTGGAAAGACCTTATACAAATGGGATCCACACTGAGTTTTGGTATCCACCAGGATCCTGAGGAGATTTGGTCATGGGTGAGAGACTGGCACTTAATAAATGCCAGGATTTAAGGTGGGGTGCCAGCATGGGTCTGGACCTGCTTGCGAGTCCTCACTTAGCTAGGCTCAGTACCATGCCAGAGGGAGCAAGGCAGGAAAGAAAAAAAAAAGCTCCGAGTGGAACGTCCACAGGCCTGAGTTTTGGACCTGGTTTTGTCATCAACTAGTGAGGTGGTCTGGGGATAAATTTCTTCTGCTTTCCAGGCCTCAGCTTCCGTCATCAGAAAAATGAGGGGGAGACTATAAAATCAAGGATTTTCACATTATCTTGGGTTATATAACCTTATCTTCCACATCTACTTGACAAACACTTTCTCCTGGGGTGAGGGGTGCGGGGGGGAAACACACAGGAAAAATGTCAGGAGGCCGAGTCTGAATGAAATGATGTCTAACAAGAGAGCCATCACATCCTTGCCTGGAAAAGCAGATTTGGGGCAATACTTTCTCTCTCATAATGTATTAAGGCAGCTAAGGGGGAGACTTATTCTGTCCTACCCCAAAGGGCAGAATTAGGGCCAAGAGGAAAAGGGGCTGAGAGCCGGGAGGGCACTGCAGACACTGGGCTGGCCGGCCTCTCAGGAGGGGCTGAAGAGACAACCTAAATCTCAGACGGGAAGCTGGGAATCACACAGAAGCCTCCTCCACTGCATCCCCAGTGTCCACCTCTCAAATCTCATGGTGTTTTCCAGGCTGGAGGTGACAATGTGACAGCCACTCCAGGGCAGTAGCCCCAAGACAAAAGTTGTGTTTTCCATTGGTGTTTTAAAGTTTGCTCAGCCAAATTTAAATAGCCTTCTTAGATGTACTTAGGAAAGCTTGTCGACAATTCTGTCAATCCGTCTACTTTCTTGGGTGGACGAGGAGAGAAAGGATGGTACCTTCAGTTTTCAACAATGAGTCCTGCAGGGCATGGCGCATCCCCGCTCCCCGCGCACCTGCATTCTAGAGACCCAGAGAGCGCCTGCGACTTGCCCACAGTCACACAGCCAGTGAAAGGCAGAAGCAGGATGAGAACCCAGGACTTCAAACTCCAAACTCAAAGGCTCTGACATTAAACAATGGCCCTCTTGCCTGTTTCTGGGTAAGATGCCTTTCCTGAAGCTACAGGAGCTAAAGGCCACGAGTCACACCAGGCTCCTAGGAGGGCCAGTCCACCAGAGGGAGGAGCCGCACCCCTGCCCCGAGTAACACTGCAAGGGCGGCCGGCGCTGCCATTCAGAAGCAGACACCGCGCCTGGCACTTTACGACAATCCTGCGGGGTGGGACAGGGTAGCTCCACTTGACATATAGAACACGACAGCAGTGTGGGTTCTATGGAGTCTTCTAAAAGCCCATGTTCCCTCCCCCTGGCTGTGCTGCCCTGGTTCACTGTTAGAATCCTCCCCCTAACTACTCCTCGCAGCCAGTCTTGGGTTCTAACTACCTCAGGCAGTCTTCCCTGCCTCTTCCAGCCCACTCCAAACTCCTAGCGCATCTCACTCTGAACCACACGTTTGCTTTAACCTCAACTGAACCACGGGCTCTTTGAAGACTGGAGCCCTGCCCCCTGCCCCCCCAACTTCCTGCCTCCAATAATAAAATATTTACCAGAGTTTGTGCTATTAGTGTCAGACTGTTGGCTTGGCAACTATTAACCTTTAAATGAGTATATAGATTTCTGTTTTTGCCTTTTTGTTAAGCAGCAAAAACGTACAAAGGAAATAGGGTTTCTAGCCACATCCCAAGACTGAGTCAAGGAAAAAGTACATATTTAGGACCTACAAAGGTTTAGGTTTCTTACTCAATAGCAACTTCTAGCACCGTGAGGCTGGATGAGACACAGATAATCATCTAGTCCACTCCCTGCGCTAACAGATAAGAAAAACCAAGGTCCAGAGAGGTGAAGTAATTTCTCCAGGTTCACACAACGCATTGTTCTCCAGAGCCAATTGACACGCGGCTGCTACCCCGGGAAGCTTCCAAAGACCATTCTAGAGTGCAGAGGGTCTGGGTTTAGTCGTGGTCAGTTAGTGATTTTAATTGGTATTTGAAAGAGAATTATCCACTTGCTAAAATAAAACGTGACACACTGACACACTGCTGCTTTTCTCTGGCCCTATTTGTCAAAAGGACTGCGTAAGACACGCCACGCCAGCAGGGTATGGCAGAAGCAAGAAGCTCGTTCCCGAAATGTTTATTTTAAAAATAATTTTGGTCTGGCTTTACTTTTAATTCCTTGAAATCATAAAATATAAAATTAACTAGAAATGCTTTAAGCTCAAAACCCCTAAAAGAAAAAAACTGTTTTATATTTATCTCAGAATCCAACTTCCCCAAACAAGTCAAACCACCCAAGGCCAGACGGTGATGTCCGGAAGCCCCAGACTTTTGTGCATGGCAAGAAATGTTTGGTGACCCAGTCCAGCACATAAAAGGATGCTATAGACAAATAAAACTGAATATTCACTAACGTGGGCAAGGGCAAGTTCAGGAAACGATCCAAGAGTTTCAATTATAGAACATCTTCAAGACACAGAGTTGGTGTTTCTTTCAACTTTAAATAAACATTTACCAAACATTTCCACATTTGGGGGATTATATGTAAGACAAAATTCCTGGGAGCAACAGCTGTTCTTACATCAAACGTGTCTAAAATGATTCATAATCGGCACATCAATTGTTTACGAAGAAAGAGGTGCTTCTGAAACAGATAAGGATGTCTAAAACCAGTTTCACGTGGTAATATTAACAGAGCATATGACATGTCCACACTGTCATGTCTTTGAGTCCCGTGATGCTCATGCTTTATAGGGTCACACAGAGGTGATGAGACCCAACAGCTGGACAGGACACACGCTGGACTGAAAACCGGGTTTCCTGCCTCCGGAGTCATCCCCCCCCACGCTGACCCCAGAATCCATTCGTACCATCGATTCTCTTATCAAATCCCCTCTTCACCGGTGAAGGAGAGAATCAGCACCAGCCCGAACAGACTGCAAATTCTAAGAGGAGAAAAGGTAAAACCGATGTTTTCTTTCAAAACAGAAAATGGGCTTCAGATTTCTGAGGGTCACTACCAAGGCTGGGCTCCTCAAGATGGTCGCTACAAGCTAACCCTCCTGAAAACCACAGTGACTTCATTAACAAGACGTTAAAACTCTGTAGCAAAGTTTATTTACTAAAAACATAAAAACAAGGAGTTAGATAATGAAGGAGATGTACTTATTCAAATAAGGAACAGGAAAACATCTCTAGGCTGATCCACACCAACGTCTCAAATAGAAACTCTAAACTGGTATCCAAATCCTCCATGGTGCTTAACCAGGTCTGTGTTGGCTGAAGATGGGTGATGCCTGAGCGAGATCTAGTACCTGGTACACTTTCAGTGTGTAGCAAAAGTGTTTTACATGCACGGTTCCTTTTAAAAGACCCTGAGAAAACAGACCCTCGTTTAAAGGATGGGAAAACAAGCCATCTTATCATTAGCCCTACCCTACTCCTCTTCTCTCACTGCTATTGTCCCGGTGCCATCACAAGGTGCCTTGTGGCGTGGCCACCACCACAGCGGGCACGGGAGGACATCTGCTGCTAAGGTCTCAGGGCAGCTGTGCCAGCCTGCCGGGTCTCATGTCCTTCATGTCCTGCTAAAGCCTGGGCTCTGTCTGTGAATACAAAACCAACTAGCTTCCTACGGGACGGAAGTTCTGGGGCGCTCAAAGGAATGATCACACTTGGGAAGTACTAATTAGCTAAGAGAGCAGACTCCGCCTCTGTAGGACCGATATATTAGTCACTGGGTCTAGAAACATTTTGGATCCTTTCCAATGTCTGAATAACGCCCGAATGTAGTGACGAGAAAACATAACTAAAGAAATACCGTGTGCGATGTTCTCTGCCAACAAGATGGCTACAACACAAACTTGATGTGCACCTAAGTATTCTGCCTGAAAACACAAGAACGGGGAATGGAGACAGATTGGTTAAAATACGAGAAAGACTACAAGAATTTCAAAGGGAAAGAAAAAGAAAAAAACCATACCTAAAACCTACACACACAGGTGCCCAAGTGAGGAGCTTCTGGCAAAGTGACAGAGTGAAGTTTCATAAGGAGAACTACAAGGGCACCGAGTCAAGGTGAGTACGAAAGTATGCAAAGCAGGGGAGATGGGCCAATACAGGCACTCCTTTATGTGGAACACAGTGTTTTCCCCACCTGCTTTATCAGGCAATCAGTGACAGCAGCATGCAGACCCTGGGTTACTCGAATTCCATGTCAACTGAATGCTGGTAAGTTTACTTTAAGCAACAGATACTTTCTGCTTCTGTCCCTTAGGCAATTGAAAGGCCGTTACACCTAAGAACTTTCTCTCCTCAATTTCTCATTTTGCTAATAATAAACACATTATTTAATTCCGCTCACTTGTACTTCCTAGGGTCTACTGTCAAAGTTTCAAAGTTTAAGATCAGGATGCCGACTTTAAACACAGACATCTTCCAAGGGGACAGTAAGTGCCACATACTCTGGATGGCTTAGTTTCACCTTGATGCCACATTCTAAGTATGTCCTCTCCTGAGGAAACAACTGATACCAGATATTTGCAAAAAAAATACCACTTTTAGGGGCGCCTGGGTGGCTCAGTTGTTAAGCATCTACCTTCGGCTCAGGTCATGATCCCAGTGTCCTGGGATCGAGCCCCGCATCGGGCTCCCTGCTCCGAGGGAGGCCTGCTTCTCCCTCTCCCACTCCCCCTGCTTGTGTTCCCTCTCTCGCTGTGTCTCTGTCAAATAAATAAATAAATAAAATCTTAAAAAAAAAATATCACTTTTACTTCTTTTTTAAAATTTATTTATAGTTTTGAGAGAGAGCACCAGTGGGAGGGGCAGAGGGAGATGGGGAGAGAATCTCAAGCCGACCCCCTGCTGAGTGTGGAGCCTGATGCGGGGCTTGATCTCACGACCCTCAGATCATGACCTGAGCCAAAACCGAGAGTCAGACGCTTAACCGACTGTGACACCCAGCCACCCCTTACTTCATTTTGTGATCATGTATTCTCATTAAGGAGAAGCTATTATGGTTAAAAAAAAAAAAAAAAAAAAAAAAAAAAAAAAGCCAGCATAGGCCAGGCCAGTTGCCCCTTAAAAGAGACACACGACCTGTTTCACATCTTGGTTCTGCCAATAACTGCCACGTATTACCTGACAAATTACGGCATTTTTTGGACCCTCTTTCCTTGCTCAGGAGTAATGGTGTTGACTGTATTAGCTCATCTGGTCCTCACATTTTTTAAATGAGTTATTGTAAATGGCGAGTGTTTTATTCAAACATGAGTGATTTTCACTATCGCACAACCAAGCCAGATTTCAGAAGCATACGGTATCCGTCTGAGACACATCTATCACTTACGAACCTGTGTTGTGCTAGGACTATCAGGTGGAGATGCCTAGACAGAGCATGAGACCCAGACCTTTGATGAGTCTGCTATCGTGGGGTGGATTTCTGGAGGTCAGACCTGTCACTGTTTGACAGCCACGTAACTGCTAAACAGAGAAAAACCATGATTTAGGGTCTGGATTCTTTTTGTAGACATGTTAAGAACTGCTCTCACTGCAATTTCCTTAATCCACGAGGATGCTCGTGAGAGTCACGTGGGAGCCGAGAGAATGACCTGAGCAAGTGGTTATGTGTCACTGGGGTCGAACCCACTCAAGTTTCTAGAGTTCTAAGTACATAGCCCTATTTTCCATAGTACCTTTTATCGGCTGCTGAGATCACTTGTACTTAGAAAGCTCCATCCATCTTCCCTGTTGGTCTCTAGACACTCAAAGGACTGGTGAGCCATGGGGGCTGGACACTTCAGGAAGCAAGTGGATGAGGATTTACTGAGTGTCCGCTCAAGGCCGGTTTTAAGTGTGCGGGGCACAGAAACATGTCCTTCCGGCTCCCTGGTAGGCCTCTGAGGTGCCAGGACAGTTTCTTAGTATCTTATGTGTTCGGGAGCTAGGAGGAGAGGCATGACATGACTGTGTCCGTTCATCCAGATCTTGCAGAGAGGGGCACAAGGAGAGGGCAGGAGAGGGAGGAAGACCGACGTGGTGTAGCACCTCTGTCAACACATACTGGGCCAGGAACCCTCACTGACTTCTCATTTAATTCTCATGAGAAACTGATCATATCCACCTCTATCTTACACACAAGAACACTGAGGCTTGGAAGCTGAAAGAACCTGTCTGAAGTTGTGGAACAAGGAAGACCTGGTTCTAGCACTCGCACATCTGTGTCTCCCAAGCCAACCGTGACCTCCCAACACCAGTCTGGTGGGTGCTGAACGCCACCAGAAAATGGCAGACCCCTACACCCCTTCTTTTGACCCACAGCAATGGGAACCACTGACTTGAGAAATCCCTCAGGGACAGGTCAGCGGAACAGGCCAGTTTCTGTACAGGTGGAAAGGCAATCAGGAACCTACCAAGTGGCACCAGGCCCTCAACTGCACCTGGGCTCAGCCGTCACACCAGCAGTGGGATCTTTGCCCGGTATCACGGCCCGGGGCCCAGCTCAAAGGCAGCGACTCCCTGTCTTGGGCCATACAGTGATCCACACTCCTCCTCTCCTCCCACATCCTCAATGCACCCCAGACTCGTCTGCTCAGCACTCCTAGGCCAGAGGCCTGGCTCACCTCCTTATGGGAATCTTTATGGGCTTCCAGAGTCTTCATAATGGTCAGCTCGGCGTAGTTTTTAAATCTTGCTGGCTGGTTTCTCAGAATTTCCCGTAAAACTCTCAATGCTAGTGCTCGGATGGAATGCTGGAGTAGAAGAGGAAAGGAAGATGTTAGCAAACGCTACCCAGCGCTTCAGTGAACATGCCAGCCACCAGCGTCCAGCAGGGCCAAGCACCCAGCCCTGGGCTTCCCCGGCACCTTGCTGGAACCCCAACATAGGTCCCACTGCTTATGTGGCCCAGGCTGAGGGGCCAGCTCCAGGAGGCAGGCGCTGTGCCTATGCTGACGTTCCCAGGGCCTAGCACCTAAGAGGGACCTGATGAAGGTTTCTGGAATGAGCCAAATGAGGACCAAATGATACTGAACGAGGACGATACATCTAAGTTCATTATCCATCTCCTGGGGGATTTCCAGATTTCCTGAGGCTTAGATATGCAAATTACCCTTTTGTAAAATGTACAAAAGAATAAAAAGCATGTAACCATTTCATCAACACGACCTGTAAGATTGTGGACTAAGACAGCCGCAGACCTGTCGTTACTCCCGACCTTCTGTGTGATGAGATCACAGGGGAAGGGAACGTGTACACGCCTCGAGCTGTCTGAGGCCCGAGTCTCACCATTTGGAGGAAAGCCATTTCAAACAGACTCCTAATCTCAATAAAAGAAAATGGGGTTTACACCAAACAGAGCCAAAAAGTACATCCTGATTCTTCGTCGCTCATCTGTACAGTTTACACACTAACACACCATCCACCTGCCCTCTACGTGACATCACTTTATCTACCAACGAAGGCCGACCAAGCAGACGGGCTTCAGCAGCCAATACTCTGTGTAAGGAAGTTAATACGGCCCTTTCATCACTGTCCTTCTATCTGTACACCAAACCATTAACCCGAAGCAGGAAAGAAATCAGTCACCGTGACACTCCCCAGCCCCACGCGCACCCGTCTTCCAACAAAGTCACCATCAACGTGACCCTGAGTGTGACCTATACCATGGGCTGTGTTGAGCTTCCTCCAAATCCACCCGGTCCTGCCCTTGAACTCTTCACCACACCTACTTCGTTGCTGTTTCTGCCAGCCTACACAAAGCCCAGTACAGAGATGGACTTTTACTTCTAGAGTGTAATTCAGACAATTCCCAACATTTACTGCTGTCTCCACATAAGGGACCAGCACACAGATGGGTGAAGGCAGGGCTCTGACTAGGCTGCTCCCTCCTGTCAGAGTCATCTACGTGGATGGATAATGAACATCGGTGGGTTACAGACCAGGCATGGTACAAATGCCTTGTGGGCCACATTTAAATGTCACAGGGCAAAGAGGGTTTTTCATTTTAAAAATAATAAAGAAGATAATAGAAAATAATCCACACTTCTAGAACTTGTTGCTTGACCAATGAAGACCACTGGAACTGCTCACATATGCAGGGCTGAACCTACACAGAATTTCATGGAAGGCAGCATCTAGTAGGGTCTTTTAAAAAATGAACTTGCCTCTTTCTCAATTACACATGAAACATAAAACTCACACAGAAAAGAGCTCATTGTAAAAAAACATTCCATGCTAACAAAGTCGTAGGAAATTTTGTGTTAGACAAGGTAACCTGAAGCAGGAACAAGTTTCCCTCAGGTCCTACAAACCCGATTACAAAAAAAACTTGCATATAATAAGCTAGGAATGGGGCCTGTCTCTGACCAAAACATGATCTCACTAACTGCTGCTCAGAAAATATCTGAAAAATGTTTTGATGTAAATAGCAGGCACAATACAGAAAGTAAAGCTGAAGCCAAACTCAAGGAGAACAGGACTCAATAACCCGTCCCCCAGGAAGGGGGGAAACATAAGGACGAGGAAAGTGCCTCACATCTTTGTCCCCGAGCGTCTCCAGCAGCAGGAGCAGAATGGTCTTGAAGTGTTCCTCCCAGACGCCCAGGCTGTCTTCCCGGGTGATCTTGAGCAGCTCCAGCAGGGCACCTTTCCGTTCCTCCACCCGCTCATTGTGGTTGGACAGCTCTTTCAGAAGGTCAGCCACCAAGTCAGAATGGTCAATGGGTACTGGGGAGACACCGAGACAAGTCACATCACAAGGGAAGCCCTGGCTGGGGACGCGCCCCCGGGGATGCTCAGGCTCCCCTCCACTGGCTCCCCGCTCTTCCAGAGGCAGCTTCTCCTCCATCCCTGCTGCCATGCCCTCCACCCGGCTTTGAACCACCTCACTCTCTACACCCTCAGCAGGCCACCACCCCAGCTGTGAAAACAGAGATGTGAGAACAGGCGTCAATGTCTTTAACCCTTCCTTACCATCTTTTGCCCCCTCCCATTTCAGACAAACAGGAGGAACCATCTAACAGTCCCTCCTCTATGGTCTTCTTTCGCCAAGTCTATCCCCAGCGCAGCAGTCTGAAGTCAGGCTGCCACCGGACAGCCCCCTCCCGCCATCATACCCACCAAAGCACGCACATTTTCCTCAGGGCCCTCCTCACCGTCACATCTGATCCTCTAACATCCCTTCCCTGCCCCAATATCCAGAGCTTAGTAACCAGCACAGCAAACAAATACTAATCAAGATGTTTAGACTATTCTTGGACTATTTACAGACTAAACTTGCCAAGATCACTTAGCAAAATTACTTGCAGGGACTTCAACCATGGAAGACATCCTTTCTCTTCCCATGTTCTTTCAAGAGACCTCAACTCTGAACATGCCCTTTCAATACAAAGGATGAAAAGGCAAAGACAAATCATTAGAAACTACTTAAATTCGTATTTGCGTACTTTTTTTTTCTTTAGCATCTAAGATAGGGGAACACACACACAGGAAGTTTGAAATGTTAAAGAACTTGATCTTTCCCCCCTGCATTCCCACCTTTCTCTTTGAGCCTTTTTTTTTTTTCCCTTTAAGCCTTTTAGTATACAGATTGTGAACAGATAACAACCAACACCCAGCCCAATCTCTATTCTATCTTAAATGAGAGCTACAAATGGGTTAACTTAAATGATGTATCAATTCTATGAGCAATGAAAGGAAACAGCTCCCTACTCCACGAAAGGGCAATTCATAATAACCATCATACCCCTAGCCCATGGCCCCGGAAACACACTGGGATCCCTTGGGAATTTAAGGAGCTGCTACCCACTGGCAATCAGCAAGTAAGAGCCAGGGGATGTGCCTTGAGACAACTGAAGGACTTCACTGCTGTCTTAGGATCCCATCACTGTCTGAGCCACTGAGAGAGCACAGTTTTCCTTCTTCTTTTTTTAAAAGTAGGCTCCACATCTAACGTGGGGCTTGAACTCACGACCCTGAGATTGAGTCGCACACTCTGCCGACTGAGCCAGGGAGCCAGCCAGGCGCCCCCCAGTCTTCCTTCTTTTGTATCCCCACTGAAACCAGCATCTGCTCTAGTGTGGCACCCCCCTCTTTCCAGGCCCACTGTGATAAGTCTGTTTCCCCTGACAGGCCTTGAGTTCTCTGAGGCCAGGGACTGTGCCTCATTTGCCTCCTTGTCCCCAGCAAGCTACGCATTTCATTACACACAGTGAATGCTGTTTAGAGTTCTAATTTAGGGTTCTGATTTAATTCTCTATTCAAAATTAAAACACAAAAGGTTTGGAAACAAAAAGAATATATAATTTTTTAAAAATGACTATTAAGTGAACATGACAATCAGGTGAAAAGGAAATAATTAAGTTCCTGATGAAAATACCATCACACCAATGCATACTTGACTCACTTATTACTCAATAATGGATAATGGGTCTTAACACAAGTGTCAGAAAACAAAACAAGACAGCAGACTAGTTCTGTTCCATGCCAAGTATATTTTGGGACAAGTAATTTAATCTTTCCGGACCCTTAGATTCTTAATCTGTGAAATAGGAATAATCCCCTCTATCTCATTAGATATACAGGTAAAACACTGAGTTCAGCAGCAAGCCCATGGTAACACAGGAGCTCAGTATGTGCCAGATTCCCTCTCTCCAAACCACAGGACAGAAGTCAACCTAAAGCAGCTCCAGGAAGAGCTGGTTAAAACGCCGGTGACAGAAGGGAGCCTCTCAGTGGCTGCTACAGGATCGTACTCCCACAGCTCAGGGCTGGGAGAGGGCACAGCAGGGGCCTCTGCGCCCCAACAGCAGGAGCTAACTGCTACTTCCCTCGTGCTTCTGACCTGCACTCAGGCCCCAGCTCCTCGGGGAAGCCTTCCCTCATGGGCACAGCTGACCTGCCTTCACCGCACGGTGTCACAGCTCCGAGTTCCGGAGAGCTGTGTGACTCCGACCTCATGACTGTCTCCGGGAGGAGGCTGTAAGCTCCCGGGGGGCAGGCACTGTGCATACTTTCGCTCACGGTTGTGCCTTCCATGCCTAAGCACAAGGCAGGAGCTCAGTGAGCAGCCGCTGAGTAAGCGGCTAACCAGAGCAGACCCAGTACATCCATTTAGGTTTGCCCTGTCGGCCCAGAGCTGCTCTGACAAGAGGAGAAAGCCCCACAGAAAGCACTTTTGGATGGGGGGGGGGGAGCCACGGAATCAAGCAAAGAAAGACGAACCATCTCGAAGCTGCTCCATGTCATCATCAAACACGGCCTCCTTCAGGGCTGTCTTGTCATAGGTGTTGATGGTGTCGGAGTAGGGGTACGGACTGTAGTCTCGCACCCGCGGCCCTGGGAAGGCGCGTGGAGGCTGGGTGTTGAGGAGGGACGTCTTGTTATCCAGAGCTGTTCTGCCTCCTTCCACCACATCGCTGCCTCCCCGGCCCTCAGTGGCAGGCGGGGCAACTCCACCATCGCGGGACACCTGCAGCACAGCACACAGGCAGTTCTTGCTTAGGACTTCAAACATGCTCTTCCTTTACCTCTTCAGAAGTATCAGGAGAGCCATACTTTGCACTTGAAATCTGGCCACCGACGGAAGGACAGTTACTAGGATTTCTATCTGCAAACATCTAATTCATAAACTACCTTACCAGGAACCGAATATGCTTACGTTTTCACCCCTTCATTCATTCACGTACATGTAAAGGCTGTTTTACTTTGTACTTGGTGATGACTTTTACTCAAACATTTCTCCAGGAATCTCGTGTGCCGGCACTGCCGCCCATCATTTCTTCATGAACAGCAGGATTTTCTCAGTGAGGCCTTGACACACCACCAATGTGAGACGCTCCCCCGAAGACCACCACAAGATCTAAAGCAGCCCAACCATCCAGGATACCCTTGTATATACTCCCCCAAAGCCAAACAATGCTTACTAATCTCTAGCAACGGAGAACTCTGTATCCGAGAGGCCGATCACCCCCTGGACACCTGTGACTCTCAGCTGGGCTTTATGCTGGGTCAAAGAATAGGCTTTGTTGCTATTTTCTGAAACTTTTTCTTCCTAATAGAATTCTTTTTTTTTTAAATTTTTTCTTCATTTTTTAAAGATTTTATTTATTTGACAGAGCGAGACACAGCAAGAGAGGGAACACAAGCGGGGGAGCGAGAGAAGGAGAAGCAGGCTTCCCGCCAAGCAGGGAGCCCAATGCGGGGCTCGATCCCAGGACCCTGGGATCATGACCTGAGCCGAAGGCAGACGCTTAATGACTGAGCCACCCAGGCTCCTCATTCCTAATATAATTCTGAGACTTGTCCTTAACAAATTAAACCCTTGGTGTCCTTTAGCCCTTGTGTCATGTTCCTGACTCCCCCCTCACCCCCAAGGGGTCCCTTCTCCTGAGGAGCACTGCCCAGCCTGTCTGGCTCCCTTTGCAGGGCGGCAGTATAACCAAGCTAGTGCGGGCCAGCTGCCGGGAACAGAGCAAACCCTCACTTCCCTCGCCCCCACCATCTGACTGTGTAACCATGGTAGAGCCATCTCCAGGCCGCCAGACCACACTGGGGGACTGCTGGGGCACGTGTCTCACTTGTGCTGCTCACAAGATACATCTCCTTCACTTGGTGCTTACGCATTTTTTTAAATTGTGGCCAAAAAAAAAAAAAAGCCAGTTTAAAATTGTGGCAAAATATACATAGATCATCTTAATCATTTAATTCATAGGTGTACAATGCAGTGACATTAAAGACAGTCGAGATGCTGTATAACCATGACCACTACATTATATGTTGGGCAAACCTTTTCATCTTCCCCAACCAAAATTCTGTACCCAGTAAATAATAACTCCCCACCCCTCCTGGCTCTGGTCACCCCTATTCTACTTTCTGTCTCTGAATTATTTCACTTGGTCTAAGCAAGGTCCATTCATGTTGTAACATGTGTCAATATTACATTCCTTTTTATGGCTGAATAATAACTCCACTGGATGCATATATCACATTCTGTTTATCCATTTATCTGCTGGACACTTGACTGCTTCTCTACAGTTTGGTTACCCTGAAGGATGCTATCACGGACACTGGGGTACAACTATCTGTCCCAGTCCTTTCTTCTAATGCTTTTGGACACATACCTAGTGGAACTGCTGGGATGCATCTGGTTTTTAACACCACCAAAAAATATTTTCTGCTAACTGTTAAGATGTTAAAAGGATATATAATCCATGGGTAGACCTGAACAAAATAAGACTTGGGGTTTTCTCGCGGTAGGAAGATGATTCACGGACGATTTAATTTTTTTCTCCTTGTAACTCTCTTCTCAAAGTAAAACACATACTATTATAATGAAAGAACTTAGGAGAAAGGGTTTTAAAAACCTCAGACATTTTAAAAATAAAGCTAACCCATCCTAATTCTAATCACTTTTAACAAAAACCAAAACAAAAGATCTTCCTTTTTAAACTGTGTATTATCCCCATCCTTCTCTTCCCGCAGATTGCGTGGAGTGGGAATCAGAGTATACACGCCCACATATTTTGCTTTCCTCGCAGTGTAATAATGTCCCATGCAAACACTGTTTGTAACCACAATGTTTACTCACACCACTATTTCCATTTGTGTTCTAATAAGATTTACTCAACTATTCCCCTTCTACTTTTTTTTTTTAATGTTTCTGGGTTTTGTTATAGATAATGCTGAGATAAACTATACTGTAAATAATTAACTTTCTTTCCTTTTGCTGAGTTTGTTATTTAGCGTAGATTGTCAAAAGTTATATTACGGATAAAGGATATGAAACTTAAAATCACTTAGGCTGAGGGGCACCTGGGTGGGTCCGTCAGTTAAGTGTCTGACTCTTGGTTTTGGCTCAGGTCATGATCTCAGGGTCATGAGATCAAGCCCCATGTTGGGCTCTGAGCTGATCGTGGAGCATGCTTAAGATTCTCTCTCTCCTTCTGCCCCTTCACCCCCTACCCACCCACCCCCACCACTCACTCTATCTCTCTTAAAAAAAAAAATCACTTATGCTAAATATAATTTACTAAGCTCCAAAGCAACTGTGTCAAGTTCCCATGCCACCAATATTCTACTAATTCTTTATATCCTTTCTAGCATTAAATATTTTAATTTCTACTCGAAACAAAGTGGAACAATTCAGAAGTAAAGTGGAGCCTCAAAGGTATGTTTACTGTATTTCTGTAATCACTCATAAGGATGGACTTTTTCCCACATGTTGAATGTTTTCATCTCTGCTTTTGGGAACCATCTTCCCAGTGGATCTGACATTCATCCTTACGGATGTCTGTCTTATTAGACTGAGTCACTTATCAAGCCAAAGAGACATACCAGTTCCCAAATCTTTCACACTTAATGCATTTTTATATCCACTGTGGTCTTTGCTAACACTCTGATCATCAAGCAGCTAAGATGTTGAATTCTGAGCCTGCTCAATAATTCAATTTCCACTTGGTCATATTTAATGCAGCTAGAAAAAAAAAAATCCAATGGAGCCCTTTCACTCCACATCTGACTGATCCCTCTCCTTGGCTAGAAGGTCCTTCCCAGAAGTTTTCCTTAAGTTCTCTGACACCACACTATCCTGGTCTCCCACACAATAACCTGTAGCTTTTCTTTCAACTCCTTTTCTTCTGTCTTTCCCTTAGTGTTGATGATCCTTTGGATTTTGTCCTTACCCTTTACTTGGTTGATTTCACTCACTTTTTAGTTATCATCAAGCCAACTACTCAATGCCTCTCAAATCTCTATCCCCAGCCTGAACGGCCAGCCTAAACTCCAGACTGGTACCTGCAAAGGCCTACGGGATACATATATTCAGATATTCCACAGGCCCCTCAAGTCACATATATTCAAAACCGAATTCATTATGTTCCAAAGGGGATGACATACATTTTTTCTCTCCTTCTAAGACATTATCTCACTAAACTGCCCCAGCACTTAAGAGTCCTAGGCAGAGACTTCTGACTCTAGTATTTCAGCTCATGCCCTCCCAACCCTACTTCCTCCAGAGGCATTCTTTGTGACAGCAATCTTTTATGTGTGACCATGCCGCTTCCCTGGTTAAAAAATCCTTCAAAGACTCTCCATTGACGCCAGAGTAAAGTTAAGACACTGGTGGAAAAGTCCCCTGGGTGTGAGTGCCCTTCCTGAGCCAACTCTGCAGCCTCTTCCCCAAACCTCACCACCAACATGATATGCCCACTCTCTCCACATCAGCCACCCGCAAAGGGAAATCATGCCGTGCCCACTGCCATCTCCCTGCTTTCTCACAGGGCCTCCCTCCTATTTGTCCAAACTCCCTTTGACCCTTTGCTTCATGCACCTCCAAGGCTGCAAACATCTCTCCCGCTGACCCTTCCTGAGCACAAAGACTGGCCCAGCATGTCTCTTCAGTACTGAGCCCTGACCAATCCCCGCCACACCACTGATTTCCCACTCATCTGCCTCCCTCTGCATGAGACTAGAGCTTCCAGAAAGCCACGTTGGTGTCCGATTCAGGCCTACTATTTTTATCACGTCACAGGAACAAAAATATGTCCGGGATAAACAAAAGCAAACAGGGGAGAAAAAGGTAGTTTACATTTTTCACAGACAGCTGAGAGTTACTCAAAATTTTATAAAGTTACCTTGGGCCTCTTAAAATAATATTATTCTAACTGCAAGATAGAAATAATGATGAAGTTCAGTATTCACGGTGGTCAATCTTCAGAATTATCACTTAACTGAAATATCGTTCTCTGCTAGCCTGGGGATACTTACAATATCACAGTCCTTCTTGCCATCCCGTTTAATTGGCTCATTCAGATCCTCTTGGCTTCGAAAACTAAACTTTTCAATGGCTTCTGTAACTCCACGCAGAGAACTATAAATTTCTTCAGAGTTCAGGTTCTCTGTATCATACTCCAGCATGCTAAAGATCAAAAATAGTGTGTTTCTTAAATTGAAGCATATGAATGTATTTGAGCTATGGGCATAAATTACTTCCAACGGTTTATGGAGTAAGGTGTGATTATAGTTTTATATCTTTAGGTGACTTGGAATGAAAAGGAGACACCTGTTAGAGCACCACCACTGGACAATTATCCGTGTTGTCAAACCAGGCCCCAAACACACTACATCGGCACTCGGTAAGAACCAGTGGGGAACAGCAATAACCACGAGAATGCAAGAACTCAAAGGGTGACAACTGGTGACAATGCACGAGGTAATGAAAGTGGAAAAATAACTTTCATATCTTGAAGATGGAAACGAGGAGTCTGGTTGTTACTGGTCTCAAATGTACAAACAGATTAAGAGGGACAGGCGTTTCAAATTAAAGCTAGTATTATAAGCAAGTTTCGGAGGAGCAAAGCAAATGACCTCACAAGACAGGGTTATGCTTACCAGTATTAGAAACTTGTGAAATAAAACCCTACATTCAAAAATGATTCCAAGTCAGATCCACCCTACCGAAAGGCTCAGGACCGTCTCTCGTGCCATCTAACCCCGGCGCTTGCTGTGAATACCAACTCTTCCAAGATGCTTATGTTTATGTGTTTTATAATAAAAACAGACCTTCTACAGAGGAGTCACATTCCTAGATGGATGTCTAAAAGTATTTCAAAAAGCAAGAAATTATTTGTCCCTTACAGAAAAGTGATGTCAACTATTGTTCCTTTAGCTGGCCGTGCAGAGCAAAACATGAAACAGAGCAAAAGTCCCACAGAGCCAGCCTTCGGGTATAATGCAGTGTGTCAACAAGCAGCCTTTAGAGGTCTGAAAAGTGCACTGAAACGTGGTCCTAAGAACAAAACCCACCACGGCCCCTCACTAAGAATATCACAGACAAGCACAGGATAAAGCACAGCATAAAGAAAGCTCAAGACAAGAAGCGACAGTCGACCAAGGGCAAGTAAAAAAAAAACCCGTGTTAGTTTAAGTGTCACCTGTTTCAAGAAAATGTCAAGAGAAGATCAGATGAATCAGTCTAATTGACCTTACAGGAAGTCTTGAGCTATCCTGAGGGGGACACTCAAAGAGTCCTTGGCTGTACACAAGTAATCACTCAACACTATTAAAGACTAAAGAGAAGCACTCTTTCCATTTTCAAGAGCAGGAACCGAACCTAGACACTTGCAGGCAGGAGCCTTTCCCACGGGCAACACAACCAATCCTGTACGTTCTCACAATGAGGTTAAGTTTCCTGTAACTTAAAAACAAGTAATATTTACTAAGCCCGCTCCCCACCTTTTCTTCTCTTTTTTTAAAGAGAATGGGCAGATGAGCAAGACAAGATCTGCACAGTTCTCACTTGGGAGTAGCCAGACCTCTACCGGCTCGAGGCTGTAATGATCCAAGTGCTTTCCAAGGCTGGACAGGTTCTGCTGGGGCACAGCAGCTGAACTCACCCTGCAGAGATAGGAGCTATTTACCTAAAATTGCAACACTCGCCCAGATAGAACCCATTCTTCTTTTCTGATGAATGAAAGAAAATCCACGCTCCAACTGTACTTGGAGAGCTCACAAAACTACACGCCAACTCAAAGACTGGCTCTGGCATCAAACACAAAAGAAATGTGAACGAACACGTTTACAGCTAAAATTCCAAAGTATATACTGACAGGAGGTGGACTAAAACACTTGAACAGAATTCAAGATTTCAACCCCTGCTAAGTTCATAAGGTTATCTGTCCATGAGGCAACATCCCTTTAACGTGAAGAAAGCATGATTGAGGAGCACAGGGGCTCCCAGCCCCTCCTTTCTAGAACACCACAATACCAGCTTATGTGGGAACAAAGGCATTTATACATCTGGCCAGTACACTATTTTTTATATATAAAAGCTGAGTATGACTCAAACAAAAAAATACGCATACGAGATGTAAAAAAGATGCCTTAAAATACTTTCAATCACGACAACCAAAATAATAGCATAGCCCATGCAAAAGGAAAAAAAAAAAAACAATGGAAAGAATGACAGATGGACAAGAGGAAGTCTGGCGGAACGTTCAGCTTTTTAAGGGATGTCACAATATTATTTTCCATATGTCGCTTCAGATAATGTTAGCTTTCACATAATTGCATCTCACTATGCATACCCTGAGTGGTCTTAAAATACTTCAGTTCACAGAACTTTAGCATTACAGTAGCCTCTTTTCAAAATAATAAAAGGATCCTGCCAGTTAATGTTCCTCCTTCTTACTTTCAATTAATAATTAGGAGTACACATGCACGACCAAGTACAATCTGTGGTGACGCTTTTTTTGGACTCACTAGCTTGAGGTCTGAAGTATCTCCTTGGTATGAAGCTAAAAGTGTGAGCTCCAGGTGAGAGACAGTATCGTTTTTTCTAACAGGAAACAGGTAATGAACACTACGTTCTTTGCTAGTTCATGTTTTGGCATCTGTTTTTTTTCCAAATCAATGCCTATGAACCCTCATTTTGTAGGGGGGGAAGAAAGGAAATCCCCAAAGCAGTCCCTGGTGAATCACAGATACCGTGGTCCCAGCCAGCAGACCATAAGGAAGCACAGCAAGAGGGACGGCTTTTCTTATCAGAAGAGACTTGCTTAGGGACACCCCGGTCTGTCACCTGCCCCCATACTCTGTCTTGTTTTAGCTCAAGGACATAATCCTTGAGGTTAAAGGCCAGCTCCTGGTCTTCTGTAAACACTGTGTTTAGACCCCAGAAAGGTTTCCTTAGAATTCTTTAGATTACCAACAGTTGCTCAATCAGTCAATAGTCACCGACCCAAGGTCAGGCCATGTCATCCAATACGGAGGCAGAATAGAGCTCTGGACTCACCCTGTTGTAAAGGATATATATTGTGGATGGGAGGGTGCATGAGGTCAGGTCTCCAAGAATGGGGACACTAGAGACAGGAAGTTTGCTTTCTGAGATTTTCCTCTTTGTCATTTTGCAGGGAAAAGATACGAGGAATGGAATTAGGATATAATCATTCCTTGATCATTCAATCAATACGGTTTTGGCAGAAAGCAAAGAGACAAAGATTTCCTCTTATTTGTAGGTAACTGATGGGTTTTTCTAAACATAGAAGTCTCTTGTCAATGCTCTCTCCCTCTGATGGTCAACAGAAGTTATGGGTACTTATTAGCATGAGCTGTGCTACTGTGCATGCGTGAAAGATGATTCTGGAAACGAGGTGCCCAATGGAAGGGGGTCTTGATGGCTGGATGGCAAAGTGGCTGGGCAGGGGGGAAGCTCAGTGCCCATTAGGGCACACGGGTCAGTGTACGGGAACACAGTCAATGAGTGGACTTCTACTTTGAGGCACGGCTAACCTTTAAAAAAAAAAAGTTTAAGTACGGTGACATGCTTTATTAACACTGACGACAGCAGCTGTCACCTTGTTGCTGTGTCCTTGCCCTAACCTTGTGTATCTAGAAACAGTCATTACAGGGTTCTCTGTACTTGAGAAGTTACTCTTAAAGCTCTTAGAGTTTCAAAGGAAAGATGTTGTTAAAACCTTTAGCTGACTTTATTAAAAATATACAGCTTCACTGAGTTGAGGATACAAAAGTAGGAACGTAAATCTGCGCAAAAGCCACCTACGAGGCATTCAGAAGTAACAGACCTTTTTCAGTTTTGTTTTCACCCTATCCTATCAGCAGGTACAAACTCATCTTACACAGCACAAAGACAGCTGGGCTGCCCCAGGCTCATGCAATTACAGGCTTCCAGAGAAGGGGTCCTCGGATCTTTGGACCTTTATAATAACCACCTGAGAGACCCTCAAACAGTTGTCTGTAGAAATCCGTGGCCCCTACTTTGTCCCACCAATTTACCATCTGTTTTAGATCTGAAGGAAGTCCCACCCCTTCCTCTAGACTCATTAACCTCGTCACCTTCAATCAAGGGCTTGTGAGAATACCGACTGCGTTCCTGCCTAGGGGCAGGGCACGTCAAGGAGATGTACTTCTCGGGCCTTCCCTTCAGGATCTGTGTCCTCTGACTCTCACCACATGGCAGTACATTATGCAAGAAATCAGTCCACATCGCCAGCAGCGGGACTGGTCGCTACAGGTACGCTTTGGGAAAGAGCAGGTCTCACTTGCTTCTGAGCGGGCATGCCTTGTCCTCCTGAGAAGAATACGAAGGAAACCGTGCCCCTATGGCCTGCCTTGACTTCAGGGCATTGCCCCAGCACCTCTGGCGGAGCTCAGCTCTGCCAGGGCCAAAAGGCTTGCTCCACTAGGTGCTGCTGGATTTGGTCAGTTGATGAAATGGTCATCTGTCCCTGTGACACAGCAGGAGTCATACTCATGCAGGTCAACAGAGATCATGCACCTGCTCACACTTCTCACCAAGGCTCTACTCCTGCTCGTCTAAGCCAGAGGCTTTCCGAAAGCCCTGAGACGACCCTGGAAATGCAATAATATTGTGACACCTCAGACAAGGTTAACAGGTAGCTTGTTACCTGGGAGAGTAAGAACGCCTGAGAGTCTTGTGGGAGGGAGCGGTGGGAATGGAGTTGGGCTGAGAAAAGGGAGGTGGGTGCTTCGATAGGCCATCGGCACTCCAACCCCACAACCGACTGCAGTGATCAGAAGAGGAGAGTCAGAGAGAGACAAAACAAGGCAACGGGGAGGGGGGACGGGAGGGGACTGAGAGACACTATATCCTAAGTGTCTTCCAGTCTCCTCTTTCCTTGACCAAGCTCTGTCAAAGTTAACTGGAGCAAAATTTATACTTCACCATACAGAGAAAATGAACAAGGTTGGTTTTACAGTTTGGCCCTCAATAAGGCCGCCTTATTCCTTCCCCTCTTGATCATGTGTTACATTTTTAAATCATGAGATTCCAAGTGTAAGAGTGTGTGAGTGTGTGTGTGTGTGTGTGTCTGCACTGGGAAGGACATTACAAGTACTTCCATACAAATAGGCATGGATGTTCAGTTTCAGATAATGCTATCAATTGTTTACAAAGAGCCGAAGGAGGAATTTCGGGCCTTAAGTCAAATGGGACCCGAGGGACTACAGCAGGAAGACTCAGAGAACATGCCTTTCTGACCACAGAACTCTAGCAGGGGACGATGTGCTCCCTGAGCCCGGGACTCAATCGGATGGAGTTCAAGGGCTGCCACAGGCAATTTCCTTCTGAAAAAGTAACAGCACCACTAGAGGGCCAGAGCGCCAGGTCTCAAAACAACCCAATTCCCCTGCTCATATCACCTGATTCGAGAAATAACTCATCGGAGAACACAGGCATCCCTCCTCACTCTGTAAATGTCGCTCAGTGGCTGGGGTCTGCAAAGGCCCCGACGGACATTCTAACAGCTGCTGCGATTCAGGAGACCCACAGCCACTGTGAGAGGCGTGAGCCGACCTGGCAGGAAATGTGACCCCAGGCCCAGGGTGGTCCCCAGGGAGCAGCACTGCCTGAGGATGGCGATCATCAGGGCCCTAAGAGCTAGTCTCTGCCAAAGACAGCTGTGGTCTCATTTTGTAAGGTCAGTAAGTGTGGAGAGGAGAGGTCACCACGGCACACGAGGGCCCACAGACCTCTGAGTCCCACACTGAGTAGGGGTGGAGGTAACCAGAGGAACTCGGGTGACCATCTTGGCTGGAGCTCTGCTAACAGGTAGAGCATAAAGCAGATGCACCTCCACCGCTTATGGGAGGCTGGGTCTCCCAGTTAATCCCCACTTTGCTTCTATGGAAAATCTTGATCCTCTGATGCAATGGACTGTAAAATCCACCTAAAGTTACCCTTTATTGCTAGGGGTTAAGAGATGATCTGTTTAATGTCATTCTACTCTACAACACGTTTGCCAACAATGTACAGCAGATGGGGGCGAGGACTGCCATCTACTTTCTGATCTCAAAGGGAACGGACATCATGTGATTTCTGAAGCCCCCTGCAACTCTTGTTTTTCATTTAACACAAATCACACTGGGTAAAATGAGCTAAAAAATATATATGTGTTGAATGATGAAAAACTCCAGGTTACAAATCTCCTCTCTAAATACCCAGTAGTATTTGTTTACTGCTGGGAATAAGGAGTAATTCTTCCCTCACACACACACAAAAAGCGATTTAATGGAATGTTTCACAAAGGTTTAACATGCTAGCTATGATTTTCTCTAAGACTACTGGGGTGATAAAAACAACTTCCTCACTAGGGTTTTTTTGTTTGTTTTGCTTTTTTTTATTATGTTATGTTAATCACCATACATTACATCATTAGTTTTTGATGTAATGTTCCATGATTCATTGTTTGTAGGGTTTTTTTTTTTTTTAAAAGTATCAAATTAGATTTGCTCATCATTTTAGAATATTTCCTTATTAACACACCACGATCTTAGTGTAGAATTTTTGGACTAAAAAAATACTAGTTCGTTTTGATACAAAAAAATTAGATTGAAAACAAACAACTGGTAACTTTTCCTCTTAAGAATAAAAAATTAACATCATATGTTTAAGATGATTCGAAAGAATGGCAGCTCACAGAAAGTAAATGCTTCAAGAGCACTGCACAAAAAAACTGTTGAGATTATATGTGGTAAAACTTGTCTATCGTTTCCCCAGGAATGGGTAACCTAGTCCATTCTCCTATTTAATGCAAGAGTTCATAGCTTTTATAATCATCCTGGTGAAAGTATGTGGCCTACTTTAATATTCCCAGTGATATAATGACAGGAGGCCATTTTTCCTACTTCTGGACAGTTTTAGTTGTGAGAAAAACCACTTCTACTAAGTTTAATTAAGTTGTTGACTAAGGCCATCTGGCTAGGTATGCCCTGACTGAGGGCACATTCATTTACAAAATAAAGAGGCCACACAATTAAATAATTCCCTAAAGCAGAATTTGTTGCCAAGAAAACATTTAGGTCACACTTGGCCTTCATCTTGAAAATGATATTAATACTGAAAATAAACCTCTTCATTTCTTCCACCAACCGGCAACCCTGACAGTAAAAATTAAGACCAGGCCAACTAAAAATGAATGGTGACTTGGAAAAGTAAAATTTTTAATAATCTGGGGATCCGTGAAGATTAATACCATGCCAATTCTTAGCTCGGATGGATTACACCAGTGGCCTCCACCAGTCTTTTACCTAGACTAGCAAGCACATAGAATAAAAATACTTGCGTTTTACCTTTTGCTTATTACCTAAGGAATGTGCCACCCTAATAATGAAAGAACTAAAAGATAAGAAGTATGAACTATGTATTATGGAAGATTTCCTAATTAATGGTGCAGAAGTACTACTTCTAGACAAAAGCAACCATTTACAGAGAATTCAAGCTTTCCACAAAATCCTGCCCCTGCCCTCCACCCCAAGAAAGAAAACTCTGATTTTACTGTTAACACTGGACCCTGTAAGTCATATACTTTAGATACAGATATTAACATGAAAAAAAAATAGTTGGTTGAGCCTCAGTCACACCTGGGGAAAGTCAGACATATTTTCATTCACTTCTGATGTCAACTATCTAATTATAACCGCCTGCTAAAATCATGACAACACAGACCAAACTTGGAGACGTGACATCATTCTTCATTCTACCTAAATATAGTACCAGGGGGATTTAGGGGGATTAGAAATAAGGCAATATAAACAGTAGCATACTATAAGTATATAAAATATTTTGTTTCACCAACAGAAAAATACAAATTTCATATGTTCCAAATATTTATATAACTTGAAGAACTAAAGAGAACTTTACTGGTAAGGATGGAAGATTTGGGGAATTTAAAAATCTAAAATAAATTTAAAGGCACTTGTATTTTTATATTTTCCTACTAAAGAGGTAACCTTTAAAGAAGATGGCAGTACTTGTATGTTCTTATTATCTTGGTGTCAACACCCCTTAAGACACAGCCCCCTGATCCTTGTGGCCAGGGATCGCAAAGATCTGGACTTCTGGTAGACAAACACAGCACGTATGACCCTCACAGGTCCGGGCACTATGAAGTCTGGCTTCTAGGGCCACTACTCTATGTGAGGCCATGAGAGACTCCAACACATGCCAGGGGGTCACCTGCAGAGACTTCCAAAGGCTCTGGGCAGATGGGGAAGTCTGAAGATCCCGAGACAAAGCATTTTTCTGATTTTAAGTCACTGTCTCAGACTCTCTAAGACCAACGTTTGCATGGTCCCAACAAAAGTCTGAAAATGCTGATCCAATTTTAGTTCTCAGGTTCTTAATACCTCTCCAGAGCAGCAGTCTGCTTCAAACGTGAGCCTGTGATGACAGCAACTATGCTTGGAACAGCTGCTTGGTGGGAAAACTACCCCAGGCTATGTGTGGACTGACTATAGGGGATTTATTTAGATGACAAATACCTTCAGGTGCTCCTAGCACTTGGAGAATAGGTGATGAATTTCTAAATGGTTTCTATGTGAAACAGTACTAAATGTAAATTTAGCTTTAAAATTTTAAGTTACTAGGGAGTGCTCAGAGCTGGAAGAATCTCTGAGAACATTCAGCACAAATTGGCCATTTCGCCATGGAAGTCAACTGCTTTGCCCAAGATTATATAGTTAAGATTTGGGTGAGGACTAGAACCCCATGGTCTCCTGATACCCATTCATTTTTTGCTATTAAGCTTGGTCTAAAAACCTAGAAATAGGCTGGACACTGGGGTGCTTTAGTTTCTTCGCTTTTGTTGAAATGGCATTACCTGGGAGATAGGCCCCCATGGGAACAGTTGGTGGGGGAGGTCAGGGGGCTGGTCCTGCTGCTGGTGTGTCGGGAGGGAGTCCGGCCAATTGTATTGCTCGGAGAGCCCTGGTGTGAAAACAGAATAAGCATCATTATTCAAGGGCTAAACATAGATTATAGTGCCCCCTTTCCCCTAGGTTTTCTTCTTTTTTAAGATTGATTTTAGAGTGAAAGGGCAAGAGCACAAGCAGGAGGGGCAAAGGGAGAGGGAAGAGAATCCCAAGCAGACTACACGCTGAGCACAGAGCCTGATGTGGGGCTCGATCTCATGACCATGAGATCACGACCTGAGCTGAAACCCAGTCAGATGCTCAACTGACTGTGCACCCCAGGCGCCCCGACCCCCAGCTTTTTAACCCACATGTAAATAAAAGGGCAAAATCTGCACAATTGGGATGACTTTTTTTTTTTTTTAAAGAATCATTAAGGCCAACTTTAAGTGCACATACACCCAAAATGGGTAACTGTCACGTAGGGATTCCTGAAGCTGAATGACTGATGTCAGCTATGCTAGATTAACAGATACAAATTGAGCACTTCCATCTTTACATATGAAGAAAGTAACTCAACGAATAAATGACTAAATGACCAAGTAAAAATTTAACTGATTGAACAATCTCATGTAAGAAAAAGGCCATATTTAAGT
Source organism: Phoca vitulina (assembly GCF_004348235.1). Lineage (NCBI taxonomy): Eukaryota > Metazoa > Chordata > Mammalia > Carnivora > Phocidae > Phoca > Phoca vitulina. Next base: position 102,009,219 of record NW_022589704.1, read on the forward strand.
ATCAAGTTCACTCATTCACTGGGAATATGGCAGGATCAGACCCGGCCCCCACCCTCCAGATGCCCACAATCTACTAAAAGAGAACAAGAAAGCTGGCCATTTTATTAGAGCACGTCTAGACCAGGGATTCACAGAGGTCATGATCAGTACAGAGGTATCAATTGTGACCAAGCACTCACCACACTGGTGTTACTGGCATTCTTGAGGTGGTTATGCAGGAGTTTGGTGGCACCATCCTGGAATGTTTTTGGCAAGGCACCAAGTAACATGGTAAATTCAGGAGTGTTCAATTCAAACAGAGAGATCAGCACAATTTGTGCTGCCTGGAAAAAGAACACTTGATTAATTTATATAATAGACAATAGCATATTTTGGTCAAAACTTTCATTAAAATTGTTTTACAAAAATGTTTTTGTATGAGTAAAATAAATAATTAAAAAAAAACAAAACAAAGAGGACACCTTTGTCATAAAAAAAACACAAACAAAAGGCATCTGGATAAAATAAGATCATCAATTATAAATAGCCTGCCTTCAATCTGGAAAATACACCCCTGTTTCATCTTCACGCCCTCGCCTTGGATTTCCATAGCATGCTTGTAATAAATGACTTTTCCTGTGTTGTCCAGCACTAGGCACAAAGCTGGTAAATCCATAAATAAAACAATCCAAGAACGTGAAAAGGCTGACGATGGTTCACTCTACTAAGTCAGAACTGGACAGGGCTCCCGATGCATCCTGGGGAGAACAAGACTCTCCATGAGCTGCCAACGGCTTATCTGAGCAACATTTTTCCTCAAGGCCACTCCGAGGGACTGAGAAATTCTAGAAAAAGAGTTTAAATACATCCGGAGAACTCCTAACTGTTATGCCTATGAAGTGAGGAGACAGTCCATGGGCAGCAAACCAGACTTCTATGGTACAAATTTAAAATGTACTCTTGTGTTTTGGCAAATGCTCTACTTTTCTTTATTAACTGAGACAATATATTGCAGGACTGCTGGTGATCACTCTGACAGCAAGGTGGGAAAGCAGTTAGCTGAAGCAATAGTAGCCCAATGAGACTCAGGTTTCTCCAGCAAGTTATGTGCTTTCTATGGTACTAAGTAGTAGCAGGCACTAAAAAAGCCTGAGAAATTCGTTCCAAGGGTTTTGATTTAGAAAAACTATGCCAAGAGAAAACTTTAGTAAATAATGGCATTTCTTACAAATTTCTGAGAGTCAGAAGAAAGAAAAACACATTATGAACATCTTCTGACTGAAAGGATACATTTATCTGTCCAACACACTCTAATTTTAGGATTGCAGTAATTATTCTGTATATTTTTTTCCATGATATAGGGTATTACAAAATATATTATTTGCTTAGAAAGGCTCTGGAAATAAACACCACAAAATAGTTCAATGCTTTCACAATGTTAAAATTAATTCTGGATCCAGTAAAGGCAAAATTATTATTTTTGTCTGGAGAAGGGAAAAAAAAAAAAAAGATAATCCAGAGACTCAAATATATTTAACCAAAAATAAAAATTATGAAATTTAAAATATCAGTAGAATGTTTCTTTACAACATCAAAAACTACTTTTTAGACATATCAAAAGCATTATTAAGCACCGCATTGGGCAAAAGTATCTTTCTTTTTTCCCTTGACCTCCAAATATAGTCATTAGTAGCTTTTCCATCCAAATTAAATCCCAAGGGGCCTGTGTGCTTTCATGACAGAGGCAAAACACATTGTTACTGATTGTGTTAAAATTTACATTTTTACATTTCATTATTGAAACATTCTTAATAAGTAGTTATCTGAAGGAATCTATTTCACCACCAATGTAATATATATTAACAATGATCTGTATATTTGTATAGGAGCAAATTCCAAAACTCATGCAAGGTAACCTGTGCATTTAAAAAACCATTTTATTAGATGTTAGGGAAAAAAATGCATGCAGAAAAAACTGCACTTCAAAGAGACAGAAAAAAACAGACTTGATTTAGCAGGGAGAAAAAATGTCGCCAATTTAGTAAGAAAGCTTAGGGACTTATTTTTTAATGACTGACAATGATATTTGAAAATTATAAAATGTAACAGTATATTTTTGAATACCATATTTTTATGTGAAATGTGCCACTGTCTTGACTTTAAAAACCGCGTTTCTTCCCAGAATGACAGGATATCCAACACCACAAAGTAATTTGAGGTTTTTCATAAAGCAAATTCTAAAATTAGTGGGATCTTTTAGGAACAAGAGGGTTGCCCAGAAATTGTGCTAATTCATGGCTACATGCTGTTAACGACTCTTAGTCATGTGGGAAAAGAAGGTGCAGCCGACTTTAACTTCTGGCCCACTAAAGAAACTTCTCTTTCAATAACCCTAACGTTGAATTTGATAAATCAAACAGAAAAACGGGGTATTTTGAAAATACAGCTAGTTGGAAAGATGGTACATTTGCGGTGACTTATATATATAAATGAGTGTAATTTATTTTTACATTTTCCAAAATACAAAAGGTAAATGATTCTATACAGTCTTCAAAAGTCACCCTTAGGTTTAAAGCTGTTTTCAAAGTAAAACCCTTTCTAATGATGTCCAAGCTCCAGAAATGGATAGAAAGTATGACTTAAATATGTTCTTTTAAAAATACTTTATGTCACAGTTTTAAAAGGAATGAGACTGCTATGGTCCTAAAATATTTTATCTACAACCCTCTGTCATAGTGAGAAGTCAGAATACTAGAATCCAAGCAAGGAAGAAAACTGGGTTATATTTATCATTACCATCAATACACTCTCTTTAAAGTAATAATTCCAAATATGGGGATTGAGTTGGAGAGAATCGTTTAAAAAAGCCTGCAGCATAGCTCGTGTGCAATAATGAATCAAAGAGTAGAGTATGCCCCTGTTCTTGTCCCATCATTGAACTCTTGCTTTCCACAAGAGGTGGGGCCGATAAGCGGCCAGACAAAACACTCAAGGTTGCTGCTGACTTTTTCTAATGGACAACTCTAGGGTTACTGATTTCCAAGATCAAATGGCAACTTACAAGGAAATGATCCCCACTCACACCCCTACAGGAGAATTTGGGAGGTGAGGGCAAAAGGTCTTTCGAATCTTACTGTCACTGTGTGGAAAGCACTCCCAAGGCTATCAACTGCCTTTAAAGCAGGAAAGAATTCTTTGAGACAGGAGATCAATAAAGCTTTGACAAATGCTTCAGCACTGGTATTAATTGGGGAAAACTTAAACTCGGGGAGGGAAAGAAGTTTTCTCATTTATTAAACGATTACTGCTCCCTCCAGATTGTCATTAAAAATTGCTTTAGAAAATCACCAAAGAAAGGGTATCTCAACACCTTCAGACATTTCTCATTTAGTATCTCTCCTTCACCATTCTGCTAAAGTAAGGTAGAGGTCTACACTCAACATAGCTATTTCTTTGGGCAGGGAGTTAATCATAAAACACGTTAAAACACAAGCATTTACACACACACACACTATCACGTAGTATTATATGAATTTTAGGTTTCTTCAAAATCTTTTCAGTGTCTCGACAAGGGTAATCAGTATTAATCATCTAAAATGCAAACAGTGAAGTGTCTTTTTTCAAATTAGTACATAGTTTAAAATCTACCTGTTTACAATTTTCTTCCAAGTTTCCTTCTCCAGGCCCAGAGCAGGTGGAAGCTGACCTAGTGGGGAAATCCTCACCTACTCGACTACGCTGAAGCGGGGACTGACAAACAGGAAAGGCGGTAGGATTTAATGAGAGAAGAAGCAAGTGCTTAAACCAGGGTTATTTGTAAGCTGTGAAAGTATTTAGTTTCTTTTACAAAATCACCTAGGTATATATAATCTAACAGCTAGGAACAGGAAGAATAACAACAGTAATGAGCAGTTTCAAACCTCTATCATGTGCTAGGTGTATAATAACCATAATCCTTGCCAGCAGTCGTAGCACTCTTGCCTTATGCAATGAAAGGGTCAAAAGGAGACCAAAAAGGTCAACTCGTTTCTTGAAAGAGCCCGTCACAGTTCAGTTGAGCCTCAAATCCTGTTTGATGGGAAAACCCTGAGCTTTGCGGCTAGGCCACGCTGCCTACCAGTAATCAGACTTGAACATTTTTCAGTTAGACGGGCATGTGGGTGGCACAGTTGGTTAAGCGTCCGACTCCTGATTTTGGCTCAGGTCATGATCTCAGGGTCATAAGATACTCCCTCTCCTCTCTCTCTCCCTCACTCCCTCTCTCTAGAAAAGAAAAAAAAAATTTTTTTTTTTCAGTTAGAAATTTCACCTTCTGAAGGTTTCTGTCATCTTCCTGCTCCAGGCAATAGCATCTTTGTACTTTCTAGGCTTCTTTGCCATGCTTTCAGTTATCGCATCTCTCAAAACATGTGGGGGCTAAATCTGCTATCACATCTGACAATGTAGGTGCTAAATGTCAGAGGATCATATATGATAACCAAACCCACAAGGATTCTGAATCCTGAAATATAAACATACCATTAAAAATTCTACTGCATTACCACATTCCCTTTGGTTGATGGGGGAAAAAAAAAATCTTCCTAATGCTGGAAAAAATTAGGTTCTCCATTTGCTCCACAAACAGCAACAGCAAAACCAAAACAACCAAGAGCAGGGGCTGCAACGTAAATGAAGTAATATTTAGCTATTTTTCCTCTACTAGTCCTCCCAATGAAGCCTGAGGCAGGGATATCATTCCCATTCTTGGGGAACAAACAAGAATTAAGAGATTACAGTGCCAGCTTACACCAATGAGTGGCAGAGGCAAAAGTCAAAAGAAGGTCAAACTCCAGAATCTACTTCCTACTGTCAACACATTATCTTTTTTTTTTTTTTTTTTTAAGATTTACTTATTTAATTGAGAGAGGGAGAGAACCTCAAGCAGACTCCGCACTCAGCTCTGAGCCCAATATGGGGCTCAATCTCATGACCCTGAGATCACGACCTGAACAAATATCAAGAGTCGGACGCTTAACCGACTGAGCCACCCAGGCGCCCCACATTATAGTATCTTAACATCAACACAGCACCTTCAGAAAGGTATAGTATGGCCAACACAACTAGTCAGGGCTCCCATACCTAAAACACGAACAAGGTTACTTTGAGAATAAAGCAGGCCAGTGAAGGTCTGGGGAGGGGGGGCTTTTCCTGCTAGCCCCCATCAGGTTGGGCCTAAGCACACTCCACTGCTGACTGGCTTGCGTTCCGGTTCTGGCTGTGCCTCTTCCCTCCTCTTCAAAACATCTTAAATATTTAAACACCCCTCTCTCTCCAACATCAAACACCCCAAAATGCTGAGATGAAAAGGGAAACAAAGTAAATTATTAAAAATGTTAACAACAAATCAAGAGTTCTATCAGCTTAAAGTGCTTTCCCAAATAGGATTGTGTAGAATGAATTATACTGTCTGCAAACTCCCCAACTACTGTTGGCAGAAAATTAATACTCTTAGATGTGTAGATTAAGGTTTTTCAGCAAACCTTGGACGTCTGGGGAAATTTTTTCCCCAAATATTCTCCTGCTGGCTTTGAAAAAGCAAACTGCCATGTTGTAGAGAGGGCCATGTGGCAGACAGGGGGTGGCAGGTAACCTCTGTGAGCTGAGAACACCATGCTGGCAGTCAGCAAGAAAACAGGCACCTCGGCCCCACTCCTGTAAGGAATGGAATTCAGCCAAGCAGCAGTGAGCCAGAAGAGACCAAAAACCCAGACAACATCTTGATTTCCGTCTGTTAAGATCTTAAGCAGAGGACCCAGAGACGATGTGCCAGATTCTTGAATCACAGAAATTACAACATAATAAATTTGTGTAGTTTCAAGCTGCTAAGTCTGTGGTGATTTGGTATCCAACAGAAAAACTAATACAGAGGTCAAAACAGGGGGCCTCCAACACTATGGTTTTGAAAATGATGGCTTCGATGTGCTACGTAAAATTAGATCATTTCTCTTTGGGCATTTATCATTCACTGATTCATTCAAAATGTTTATTAAATGTCTACTTTGTTCCAACAGGTATTGTGCCTGGTGCTGAGTATACAGGGTGAGTGAAAACAGGGAGGTGGGGAAGGCACTGGGGAGCAGCAAGTCCAGCCCTCGTCCTGCAGCTCCTCAAGATGAAGGCTGGGACCAAGAGAATTAGTGGCAACCAGGTCAACATTGACAGTCTGTATTTGTTGAGGTTCAACCCCAGGGTAATGTTCTAAAACAATGGGTCTCAACTCTGTGCTTTAAAAATGAGCCAAGAGCCAGTGAGACCCAAAATGCTGTCCACACTTTTTATTAATTAAGTCAAATTACCTGGGGTAGAGCCCAGGAATTGAGGTTGATTTTGATCGCAGCCAGGACTGAGAACTACTAATTTTCTGAAGATCAGGATTACTGTCCCAGAACCTGGGTTTGAACTCAGTCTGAAGGTGAGGTATTAAGCAGTCCTCAAGATGGGGAAGGGGAAGTGAGAGCAGGCAACAGAAGCGGAATACCAATGGAGCCCAGGCTTTGTGAAGCAACGCTATAGGATCCAAAATGATTGAAATTAAGTGTTGGAGATCAACAGTAAATGAACCATGTGATTTCTGGCAATAAATTTAGTATCTTAACCATATTTGACTTAAGCTAGTAGTAAAATAAGTTGAGTGTACTGAAACCTAAGGCTAAGGAACTCAAGGAAAAAAGTTCCTATAACAACCTGTTTAGAAAAGTTAGGAAAATAAATTCTAGTTCAAATTTCTAATGTGCATATCCAGAGAAAAGTGGACGTTATGATGAAAGTGAGCTGCTCCCATGCAGGCCCTAATCATGGTAGTCTAGAGTATGTTTCAGCCCTACAGGAGGGAATATTTAAGTAACATTCAATTATAAAAGGAACACACACACACACACACACACACACACACACACAGGTTATGACTAAAGATAGAAAGCTGTCCTGAAGGCTTTTGTATTTATTGGCCAATCTTGTGATTTTGAAAATTACAACAGAAGTATCTGTTTGTGACTTACATACCAACCAAATCATTGAACCACCTCCTACTGTTCCTCCCTAATCCAACACTGGCTTAATGGCTAAATTAAAGGTTGCCAGTGAAATGCTCTTTTGATAATAATTTTGAATTAGTGCTTGAATAAGATTTGCCCTTGTTCCTTTCACCTTGGACAACTTAGTTAATTTTCTACACAGTGGACACAGGACTTACATGACCCATGACCCTTTCAAAGAAACCTTCCAGAGAATTCTTCTGTTGTCTTTGAACTCCACTGGAGGAGGAGCTAAGTGTTCATTTGCATTTGGAAATACACCACTCCTGCTAGCTATTGCTTGGAAGCCTCCTTTTCTTTTTTCCTGCCTGGCCCCAAGTGGTCCACATTATCAAGGCCAAAGGACTCCACTGGTCAGGCTAAATGTGGAAGGAGTATGGCACAGAAGAAACAAAGCAAAGCTCGTGATTATACACAACCAAAATCAAGTACTTTCAGTCTGAAAGCTGAACTGAGAAAGCTGGCTTTTAAAGAGTACTTTATAAAGGCTACTCAGTTTCTATATAGAATAAAAGAATAACAACTGTGTGTGAAACTCAAGCACAGAAGGACATGGACAGGCAGAGAGGAAGAGAAACACAGGAACTTACACTCGTGCTTACAACTTGTCAGGAATTGACAAAATGTTTCACATATAGTAATTAATCTCTGTTAATGGTCCTGAGGCAAAGTACTACCTAGTAAGAGAAATGGTACTCTGTGTACTATTATATGTCCCTGTGTACTGTTATATTACTTTGTTATATGCCCCTCAATGTGTCATTTCTGAAGAAAGTAGCCAATACTTCTGCTGATGAAAAAAAACAAAACACCTTGGTGTCCAGGAGGCTCCAAAATCTGAATTCTACCTCCCCATTCATTCAGCCCCCCATCTCAAAAAGAGTGTGTTCCAAGTGTGGTATATAATCCAAAATTGTTTGCTCTTTTTAAACTCAGGAATTCATATTCCTAGCAAACTTTCAGACACATTTTGCTGTGAGGCACCTTATGGCTGGGCAGCCTTAGATCTTCAATTCTGTCCTCAAAGTCCATGTCACGAAACTGATCTATGGAAAACCAATGGCCTCACAAGACACTAAACTACTAGTGTTTTCACATTTGAAAAGAACAAAATAGATGCCTAAGGAAAGCACACAACCATCATACATGATTTCTGATTTTCATTTTGATGTCAGAAGCCTGGGACGAGGTGGGACCGGAGAGAGAAGATAAGGGCGAGAGCAAAGTCTGGTTTTCACAGAAAAGGAGTGAGAATGGATCCTGTGTAGCTGTGTGGGGGTGGTCTGCAAGTTTCTAGGTAAATTTCTTTTCCTAACACATGCCTGAGAACAGTCTGTGTTTAAAGCTGCACCTGAGCTCTCCTGGACATACCTTTCTCACGTCTGAACTCTTTGGTTCTGTCGTCCAGGTTATAATTCTAGAAACAGCAAGCCTCGTCTCACTAGAGTTTACAAAATCTGTTGGATCCATCTGCCGAGCAAGGGACTCAATGTACTTCAGGATTGCAACTTTGACCTGAAAGATCCAATAATTATAAACATTAAGCACACTTTATGAACCCTTGAATAGAATTCTGAACTGAATTCTGATCAGAGAAAAGTAAATACTCTTGAGGGGACACCTCCTTCCTCCTGGATTTATGTTTGCACAGGGAGCAGCGCCCACCAGGGACAAAAGCATGAAATGACTGATAGGTAAGTTTGGGAACAGGGCGAGTGGCATATAGCTCAATCCACTTCAGTTTTAGACTGAAGGCACACTCTGCTCCTCCCGTATGCGGCAAGACACCTGCAGGGCATGAGCCCCTGAGGGCAGGCTGCGGGATTTCCAGCGCTGCCACTGACCGTGAAGTACTTAGCTTTGTTTTTTACACATCCTTGGCCATGTCTTGCAAGGGAGCATTTTCAGCGATCAAGCTGATACTCTGCCTAACTTCTCCACTGATGCTTCAATGGGCTTGCACCTTTGGAGAAGAGGGTTATTATTTATTGGGCCTATCCTAAAACCCCAACAAAAGTTAACAATTAAAGAACAGTTGATGTACGTGACCTCATTCAAATGAACACACACCCTCCCTCAGATTCAGTCTTGTTATCATAGATATGATTTTCCAAAATAGGTAACAATTTTCATGTGTTAGAATGTTAATATTGAAAACATTCCAATAAGATACCTTATCTCAACACATCAGAGCTTTCTAGTTTAAATACCATGAAAAACAGTAATAATACCCAAATGTTGCTAGGCTGTGGAATGACTGGTCCTCCCATTATATTGCTGGTAGGAATATAACATGGCGCAACCATTTCCGCAGTTTAGAATAAAGTTAAACATGTACCTACCCAATAAACCAACAACTTTTCTCCTAGCTACTCAACCAAGAGAAATGGGAACACATTCCCAAACAGTTGTACAAGGATGCTCACAGCAGATTTATTCATAACAGCCAAATATGAATCATGAACAAAAAAGTACATTTTAAGCAAATCTGACTTACAGAGGTTGAACTCTAATGAATGACAAATAGTTACCAACCTTGAGGTTAGGAGTTTGAGTTTGATCCACAATAAATCTCATCAAAATGTTAAACTGTTGATCAAATGGAAAGGAGTCCCTAGGTTTAAGAGAAGGAAAAAAAAACTGCTCAGTTTTAAAGAAAGGCTTATTAGAAAAAGTAATGTAAAACCGTATCAGTAACGAAAATATACCATTACAGATGAGTCTAATTTATATAAAAGCAAGCCTGACCTTAGTTGACTAAGTTTACTAATTGTACTTTTCATTTTATATAAATACCAGAGTAATACACACTATATGGAAAATTCAGAAAAAGGAAAATCTGCTTAAAGTCCCGAAACACGCGGGACGCCTGGGTGGCTCAGTCGGTTGAGCGTCTGCCTTCGGCTCAGGTCGTGATCCCAGGGTCCTGGGATCGAGTCCCGCATCGGGCTCCCTGCTCCGCGGGGAGCCTGCTTCTCCCTCTGCCTCTGTCTCTCTCTCTCTCTCTGTCTCTCATGAATAAATAAATAAAATCTTAAAAAAAAAAAAAAAAAAAAAAAGTCCCGAAACACACACTCCACTTACTTTGGGTTATGCTATTTTAAAAATTAAGACCAAGCAATAAACTAAGGAAGAGATTCCCACCTGCCTTCTAAGGGATCTGCTCATCTTCTCTCTAGCTACCTTTCTGAATATTGCTTCATAAGAAGCACTTCCAATTCCCAAATCTGAATTTACATCCTGACTGGGCTGCTTACCGCCGACCTTGCTAAGGCTAATCACACTGTCCCCTCCCTTGGTCCCACTGGGCAACTGCTTATGGTCTCTGTTCTGTGGAGTCACCGCAGCAGAGTGCCCATGGGAGACCCAGCAAGGGAACTCCCCATCCAGCTACAACACATGCAGAAGCCAGGGCCTTCGGAGCCCCTCTCCTGCTCCACTTCTGGACTGTTCCTGAGCTCATTTCTTGTAGCCGCTTCACATTTTCGACATAACTGAGTAACCCTAAGGGTTCCTGGCTAGCAAAAATCTGTGCTCTCTCCCTTCAAGTGCTGCAATCACTAGCATTAGTTTAAAAGTGCAGAATGGTGTCCATGTGGGAAAATGCAGACACACCTTCCACACTAACAGGAAAGACTGTGCAAAGCGAACATCTATTAGAACTGGGGCTGAGTGAATGCACTGCTTTCTTCGGACTCTCTGACTCATACTGCCTATAAATTAAAGAAACGAGGTCGACAAACAACACACAAAACACCTCTCTTTTCTTCTGCAGCAAGGGGAGAATGGAGAATCCACTTAAGTATAAACTGGTGTGTTTAATCTGGAAATGTGCCCATGGTTAGGCACAGCCAAAGGAAAGGAAACAGGCAGATCACAATTAGGCCTACCATACCTCAGGAACCCCTCACAGCGAGCATGGAGCCCCCTCACCCCTGCCCCCAGGACTCACAGACTGATCCTAAATATGCTGAAACAGCTAGGTATCTCAGCTGCTGAGGAAATGGGAATGAGGAATGTGTTCTAGAGACTTAGACCAAATCTACCCAGAAGAGGATGCTTTTTTTTTCTCATCTATCTATCTATCTATCATCTATTTATTTGATGTAGTGTTCCATGATTCATTGTTTGTGTATAACACCCAGTGCTCCGTTCAATATGTGCCCTCTTTAATACCCATCACCAGGCTAACCCATCCCCCTACGCCCCTCCCCTCTAGAACCCTCAGTTTGTTTCTCAGAGTCCATAGCAGAAGAGGATTCTTAAAGGGAAGAGGCATCCAGGAAAATAATAAGAGGATTTTCCTTAATCACCAAAGTTTAGGAGTAGAATCTTAACATTCTTGCCATCCCTAAAACTCTGAATGGTTTTGCCATTCATAAATTCACCTATATTAAGGAAGCGACCTTTAGGCCAAGTCTGGCTCACAAATGTTTTATTTGGCTTTCAGAGTGTCATTAAAAAACAAAACAAAACAAAAAACAAACAAAAAAAACCCCTCAAATGTGTTGCCTTAATCCACATTTCTGACCTTTCTTGAGCAGTCTGGTACCACTGGGCCCACATACCAACATGGCAGCTCCCCAGCCCACGCATCACCCTCCCTCCTGTCTCTTCACTCAGTTATTATTAGCTGGATCAGCCTCGCCCCTCTAGTCAATCCCCGGTTGAACCTTTACAAATCCACTGATACACTGGTATCACTAGGTATGTTCCCTAATTCCACTAAACTTACTCAACCCAAGGAGGGATGGCATTTGAAAGGCTTATAATAAATATAGTATATTACACTGACTTCAGTGAAAATCAAAAGGGATCTATTTGGATAACAAAATTCTGTAGCAGCACAGATGATACAGATCTACAGGGTCAGGGACCAAAAGAAAACAGTCGGCATCAGTGTGTAGAGGAACAAATGCATGTTTTGCAGTCAGAGACATCTAACAGACGCATGCGTGGGGGATGATGGCAGGGGAGTTTATGCTGAGGGAGCCAGAGAGGAAAGAAAAAGCGCAAAGGCTATCCACACCCTCCTACAGGAAGATGCCTGCCCACAGACCAGCCTGCAGTCAGAGGAACAGACAACGGAGCAACAACCAGCAGGCCTGGATTCCAGCCCCCAGCCTGCCACTAACACAGAGTGTGACCCGGGCAAGGCAAGTCAAGTCTGTTTCCTCATTAATAAAATGAGGAAGAGGGGTGCCTGGGTGGCTCAGATGGTTAAGCGTCTGCCTTCGGCTCAGGTCATGATCCCAGAGTCCTGGGGATCGAGCCCCGCATCAGGCTCCCTGCTCAGCGGGGAGCCTGCTTCTCCCTCTGCCTGCCACTCCCCCTGCTTGTGCGCTCTCTCTCTTTGTCAAATAACTAAATAAAATCTCTAAAAAAATCAAATGAGGAAGGGTCCTTCCGTTTTGGAAATTCTATGATATGCAGTCATCGCCCAATGGGTAGTAACCGGGTTGTATAAAAGTTACTGTACTGATGGTAATTATCTGCTCTGAAATCATTTGTTTATTCATTTAAAAATTCATTGATCTGACACACAAGCCTCTATCTTCCACCAAATCATAATGAAGACATTACAGCCAAGTGTCTTCTGAGGTCATTTAAGTTCTAATACTTGTATGTTGAGGACCTACAACTGTAGAGATAATAGATTAGAGGTTGCTCAACAATGACAGCGCATGGTCAGTTTTTCACATGCCTCTGAGTCCCCACAGATCCTCTCTCTTTCTTCATAACAGCCAGAGGGTTACAACTGCTGTGTTAGCAATCTCCGAGCTAATGAATCTAACAGAGATTATACCTGGACAAAAGGTACATCACACGTGGCTAGAAAAATTTCTAGTGTGACTTGTAAGAAGTTGGAAGTATTAAAAATACTGAGGTATTCAGAAGAATGTAAATAAATACTCAAATTTCTTTCAAAGAGAAGAGAATCAATTTGCAAGGCTTTATATTTGTTTTTGTCTTGAGCGTTCACAAAAACAATACCAGCTCACGGAGGATATGGGTATTTCATCTCATCAAATGCAGGAACATTTCAACAAATATGTTAACAAAAAAATGTGGAAATTGTATGAGAGTACTTATTCAAGCAGATGACAAAACCATGGGTAACAAAAGAGAATGGCAAAAAACCACCTATGAGAGTCTTGTAACATCAACATGGTCTAGCCCACGTGAAGAGACATTTTCCCAAAGATGACATCCAAATGGCCAACAAATACACGAAATGCTCAACATCACTATTAGGGAAATGCAAATCAAAACCACAAGGAGGTATCACCTCACAGCTCCTAGCTATCATCAAAAAGACAAGAGAGAACAAGTGTTGGCGAGGACGTGGAGAAAAGGGAGCCCTTCTGCACTGTGGGTGGGAATGTCAATTGGTGCAGCCACTACAGAAAATAGTACAGGTTCCTCAAAAAATTAAAAATAGAAACATCATATGATCCAGGAACTCCACTTCTGGGTATGTAACCAAAGGGGATGAAACCACTATCTTGAAGAGATACCCGACCTCATGGTCACTGTAGCATAATTTACAATAGCCAAGATATAAAACAACCTAAGTGTCTGTCAACAAAAGAATGGATTAAAAAAAAAAAAAAAAACACAGGGTGCCTGGGTGGCTCAGTTGTTAAGCAACTGCCTTTGGCTCAGGTCATGGTCCCGGGGTCCTGGGATCGAGTCCCATATCGGGCTCTCTGCTCCGCGGGAAGCCTGCTTCTCCCTCTCCCACTCCCCCTTGCTTGTGTTCCCTCTCTCACTGTGTCTCTCTCTGTCAAATAAATAAATAAAATCTTTAAAAAAAAAACAAAACAAAACAAAACACAAAGGAATATTATTTGGTCAGAAAAAAGAAGAAAATGCTGCCATTTGTGACAACATGGATGGACCCTGAGGGCATGATGCTAAGTGAAATAAGCCAGACAAAGACAAATAAAGCACGATCAGGCTTGTATGTGGAATCCCTGTGCCATGCCCCCTCCCAAAACCCAAATCCATAAAGCAGAGTAGAATGGTGATTGCCAGAGTACAGGGTGGGGAAAATGGGGAGATGTTGGTTAAGGGGTACAGGCTTCCAGTTACAACATGAATCAGCTTTGGGGATCTAAAGTACAGAATGGTGATTCCAGTTAACAATACCGTATTATACACTTGAAAGTTGCTAGGAGAATAGATCTGAAATGTTCTTACCACCACCACAACAAAAGAATGGCAATTATGTGAGTGAAGGATGTGTTAACTAACGTTGTGGTAATCATTTAGCAATATACACATGTGTCAAATCATCACGTTATATACTTCAAACTTACACGACATTATATGTCAGTTGTATATCAAAAGCTGGGGAAAAAATGGTCTGGCCTCTAAAATCTTACCTGGTGACATCTAGAGCCTTCTGAACTTTTGCTTGCACAGATCCAAGTAAATCTGCTCCCATTTTCTTAAGTAATTGTGTGAGAAGAACAAAAAGCCAGTCTTGCAAGTCATCCTTATGAATTATTATAAAATCCACAAGAGTCTCCAAAAACATACTGAAAACCTAGGCACAAATGAAAACCAAATATTTCACATATGTAATTCATAATTTCCTCCAAAGTCTCTATTAAAAATGGACTGGTCATATTAGAGGAGACAAATGTATTAAAAAAAATAAAGGAAAAAGGATTGGAACTTACTCTCTGTTGTGAATTCCACCGCAAACCAGGCCATGCAACAAAACAAATTCCATGTTAGTCCATAGTGAATTAATAACCATTTTCATGCAGTTTCTTAAAAGACCTGAAAAGATTACAAACTGATACTGATACTCTCCCCTCCCTCAATATGCCTTCAAAATTCAGTACCGAGAGAAATTAACTTTGCTGAAAGGTATTAGTTTAATCCTGGAGGCCTCTCTTCCTTCCCATCCTTCCTTCCTCTTAAAAAAAAAAAAAGTCTTAACCATCATAATTCCATACTATTACTGTCCATTATCTAGCATTCAACAAGTAATGTTACAAGATGAGGGAGGAAAAAAACCTTGTGCATTGTAGATTTCGATGTAGGCCAATTCAGATATTGTAAAGTAATACAATATAAAAAGATATTATAAAAGTCACTATAGTCTTTATAAAAAATTATGGCTTAGAATAAAAGATACAGTCCACATAATTTTCATGCTGCTGTGCGATCATTAATGCGTATAAGGTGAGATAAGAGTCCACAGTGGACTATCCTTGAACCGATTTCAGAGAGATAAGTAGTACTGTGCCCCCTACTTGGCTAATAAATGAGTCATGCTCTACTGGGACAACCCAGCCATTATATACCTACTCAGTTCTAGCACAGCAACTATTAACCACCAGGGGTCTCCCGTGAGACAGCTCAGAAAAAAACTCACTGAGCCCCCAGCTATGGAATTCCTGGCTTAGCTCAAAGGCAGCTAGCAAATATTAACTAAACTGAGACCTCCAAACTCACTGTACAAGAGCCTTCTGATGGAAACAAATTTCCTTCTTTATCCTCACATTCTGGTTCTGAATCAGCAATCTAGAGGTGACAGGTAACAGAAATTTCATCAATGCTCCATACTACCTAACATCCCTTATGCTCTAACTCTTACGAATCTTATGCTTAAAATCTTCCTGTCTTTTTTTTTTTTTTTGGAAGTAGGCTTCACGCCCAGCATGGAGCCCAACACAGGGCCCAAACCCATGACCCTGTGATCAAGACCTGAGCCAAGATCAAGAGTCTGACGCTCAACTGACTGAGCCACCCAGGTGCCCCAGTCTTCCTGCTTTTAAACACTATCTTAGAGAAAAATCGTGATAATTGTATCTTTGGATATCTCTGTGGCCCTAGAATTCAACCTTTCTTGGATTCTACTTATGTTGTTAATGTTAACCTTGCTGTGAGGTTCATCACAGGAATTTTAAGACATGCTTCAAGACCAGTACCGAGGAGAACTCTGTCTCCCACCCCCTACCCCCTGTAGAAAAAAGAGAACCCCCACATTCATTCTCCTAGGCTCCCATGAGCATCTCAAAGAACAGGGGTCCCGTGTTGTTTTCTGTGTCCCTAGCCCAGACCGAGTACTGAGTGCTGAATGACTGGATAGAGCATGTCTGATGACTCCGATGAGAAAGACAGGGCAGGAAAGGAAAGGAGGTCACAGTAACTGGCTGGACTTTCTCGCCATGACAGGTCTCCTTCTCCCCATAAGACTTACAAGAGACCATTTTTACTAGGAAAACTGTGGTCTGAGATCATGAAATCCTGCACTGTCAAGCATATGAGATTTGGTTATGCTGACTTAAGGTTCTACCAAATTTTGCACTTCTGGTCCTGTCCTTTATCCATCCTTTAAATTTGCCCAATAAACTCAATCCCATTTTCTTTCTCTAAAAGCATCCAACTAGGATTCCTCCCAAACTAATGGTATTTGTTTCAAATCTAGACTCCAAGCAAGCTTCTGTAAAGGGTCCCTCTCTCAGCACCACTCCTGGGTCATAGTCAGGGGTGTTTTCCTCCCAGCAGAGATCCCCCCTCAGGGCTCAGTGCTCTCCTTTTTTTTCTTAACTTAATAGAAATGGACTCCTTGGACCCCGGGAGTGTGGATGCCAGCTAGGTGGCCACCATTGAGCAAGTTCTTGGGGACAGGAAAATTCTATTTGGAGAAATAGCTTGACCTGGTTTTTCAATAAATCCATTACATAAATGCTTCTATTTTTTTTTATCTTGTCCTATATAGACAAATTCTACATGGGGTACAAAAAAAAATAATTATAGACTTGATTATCTTCTTCATTTCTGTTAAGTTAAGAAAAAAAAGGCATTGCATTAGAATATGATGTTTAATTCTAGCACCTAGCCCACTGTTCGGCTAATAGGAAGTACCCCAAAGCACCCGAATATGACTACATCTTATTCTTTCCGTTAACTCTTAAAACAAATTTTATTTAGTTTATTTAGCTCCAAGTTTTATGGACATGTGAAGATCCCAAGAAGTCTTTTTTAAAAGATATAACATAAACTACTGCTGAAGCTGGTGTTATATCTGTAAGGTCTAAACTGCGCTATGGGGAATTCTCTCTCACTCTTAAGTAGTATATTATACAGCTCACGTGGGCATGCGGGGGGGCGTCGGCAGGCACGAGTCCCAGACTTACCTTGCTGTGAGGGTCAGCAAACATTCGGGTGAAGATCTCACACAATCTTTTCAATTCTACTCGACTAGAGGGAATAAAATGGAAATAAATAAATGAATTTAGAATTTAATGAGTCAACACTGAGATTAGTGACAGCTTTTTTAAAGCTTTTTTCATAAACGAATCATTTTATTTAAAAATTCATGATGAAATTAAGCAGAAATATAAAACCATGACAGTTTGACTCTCACTTAAAATGAGGCAACTGAATCTCAGAGAGTGATTACCAAAGTTTGCACACATGGGAGTGGCAAAGCCCTGAGCTAAATCCCCGCTCATTTCATTTGAGGTCTGTCTTCCACCTGCCACAGATGAAAGGCAATGGGATAAAGTGTAGGAAAAGCATGTGCTTTGGGGTGAGACGGACCTGGATTTTAATCTCAGTTTTGCTACCAAGTACTCGGATGTCTTTAGATCTGTATCAAATAAATGGCCACAGGGAGCTTTAAAGGAGGAAACGCTGCCATTCCTACAACTGCTGAGACCAAGCAAACACTCATTTCCCGTTAGTGCCCTTTTGCCTTTTCTGACCCTTACCTATACTACTGAGTCCCATTTTTCATTCAAGGCTTGAATAAGCATCATCATCTCTTCCCTAAATTACCCTTGAGTAATCCCCCCTTCATACAGATGAAGACAGTTGGTTCGATGATCCTTTAACATTATTAACAACGCGATCTAGTTAGACCAATGCCAATCAACAGATTTCTAGAGATTCTTCAATGGATACTTGGTGAACACTAAAAATCAAGAAACCAGGATCTCCAGAATTAAGCAGATTCTTGAGGAATAATCATCTCAACAAACCATCCTCATTTTTTTTTTTTAATCCTCATTTTGTTTTCGACAGCTCACTAGAGCATTAGAGGCTATGTGCATTTCAGAAAGCATATGACAAAACTTCTCAAGACCTCTCGGGGTGGGGAATGGCACGTAACAGATACGAACATGGCAGGGTGGAGTCGGACAGACCGGATGGGCACACTTACAGCACAGGGATCCACTAGTCAAGGTTCACTTAGCTGTGCAGAGCCTATCCGTGATCATAAACTTACCCACTCTCACAAGTTATCTTAGAAAAAACCTCCAAAGAACATCATATCTGTATTTCAGGGATTCTAACTTGCCCAATTTTTCACATTTTAACATCTCTGTAATTTAGAGATTCATCTTATAATCAAAGACATATTAGTACTGCCATGGTTTAATAAGCAGCATTTCTTCTTAGAGGGATGTAAAATAGCAGTGTGTCAAAGGTGCCTCAGATTTGATGAAATATGGTATAAACATATACTTTTATGGTATGTGCGATACATGCTCATTTTAGAAAATTTGTGAGATATAGAAACAAGGAAAAAAGCAAAATAATCAACTCTAGTAATAATGCTGGTACTACTTTAAAATACTCCATTTTAGTATGTCGTTACTATGCACATTTATAAGCTATATGTATGCATATATTACAAAATTTTAGGCTGAGACTGCTATGATTTTACCCACTACTCCAAAGTATAATGAACCATTCCAACCAGCAGAGTTATTTTTTACCTAACTTGCAAACTGTATCAAGACTTCTCAAATAACACCTAGCAGATAAATATGAACTGTAACGGAACCAAATGTTTTATAAACCTAATAGAGTATTTGTCAGATATTTCAAAGTCCTTGGAAGGCAAAGACCATGTCTTAGTCATCTTAGCACCCGCAGTGCCTGCCCCTGCGCCAGGAACTCTGTGAGGACTCCCTGAATGACAGGGAACCCCCTTAAACCACTGCTGAGTGTAATATGGGACTTAAAACTTGGCTTACAACCTTGGCCTCCTTGTCCTCACCTCAGTGTTCTTTGGCTCTTCAGTAAGTTCTGCAGGCCTAGAAGCCCTTCTTTCCTTTCTGACCAGTTGGAACTGGCACAGTGGTTGAGAACTTCTGCTACGTCCTCAGTCTGCCGCAGATAATGGGGAATGCCACCATTCCTGGAGCCGTACGAGCGCTCAGAGCAAACACTCGAGGCATCACTGTTGGCGTCATCATCCGAATACATCCCATACGGCTCGTACCTCCTCCTCACAGGCTTCTTCTGTCAGATCCAACGAAGGTGGGGGTGATGGAGGAAGACATGGGAAGGTGAAATGACCATGAGTCACACCACACAAAATCAACAACAGAGTTAAAGGTAAAAAGATACGAACGCACACATACACGCACGCACACACCACACTTTCTTGTGCTCACAGATCAGGGAAATAAAAACAGAAAAGCAGACATCCAGTCGGGATAGTAAGTAACAGGCAGAGCGGTCCATTAGCAGAGATGGAAGTGTGTGGTCTCTAGGACGGTGTGTGGACTTCGCAGTGGGGCAGACTCAGGTGGTAGTCTTGCCGCCACTGACTGGCTGAGGAACTTCAGACAGCTCCTCACCTTCCTGCTTCGCTTTCCTCATCTTTGAAATGACAAGAATGCTACCTCCCACACGCCTGCTGGGAGCATGTGTGAACTAACCTGGCTCAGCCCCTGCCACCCTGCAGGTATGCGCCCCCACTGGGCCCTTCGCAAACAGAAGCAATCTATCATGGGCAGGGTCTGTGGGAAAATTTGTTGGCATATCCATGCTTCCTCAAGAAAGCCTGAAACTGAAATGTCAGGGACAGAGTAGCCCAAGTAAAAGGATGCTTAAATTATCTGAACACAAATAGGCTTCCTGCAGACCCTTCACTCGTTGCTCTTACCCTGAATACAAAACTGTAAGTTAAACCCATAAATAATATAGCAACAGCTATTAAACTGATAAAATACAATTTTCCCTAAAAGAAAAAAAAAGTTAATTGGCTGAAACCATACAAATGCAATTTTCTTTTGTCTTTCTTTTTTTTTCTTTCACAAACGTAATTTTCTAATAATGTATGGCTTGTCCATCCACCATAACTTGCTCGGGACAGTTCTGCCTTATGCCTCTTGTCCCAGCAGAGTTATGAGTAAGTAGCACCCCCTTTCACTTTCAGAAGTATCCTTGTTAGAATGATAAATTATAGGATCATCTTATATAATATATATATATACACATATATACAAACAAACTAGATTTATAAAATAAGAAAAATGTTGAATATATCCATTCAAGAAATAGTAATGACATTGAGAGTAGACACAAACTGGGTTAATAAAATAAAACACTGATAGAAGGAGCAGAGCTTGAGATTCAAAAAAAAAAAAAACCACTAAAACAGATGAGAGAGGAGACTGATTCCATCGCTAACAACAGCTTCACTAGACTCGACAAAATCATAATTGAGACCAGAATTTCTAATTACACTACATGCTTTGTTGCTTTCAATAGCCCCTAAAGGAAATATACTCGCAACAGAAAAAAATGAAGTTGTAAAACAAAAGTTAAAAGCACTGGTACCTTGCTCCTGGAGTCTCCTAAGAGCTGTAGGCAGGAAAATATTGAAGGATGGGGAAAAAGCATAGAGAATTATGTCAGAAGCATATGTGGGGATTGTTCTTGCAACAAAAGTGTACAGCAAAACATATCTTAGCAAACCAAAAATATAGGTTAGCAAGCGATTCATATCAAGTGAATAATAACAAAGAACGCTTTCACAATGGCATTACCTAGCCCTTCCTACACCTCCTAGAAACGCCTTCCAGTACTCGCTACACTTCTTGCTATGCTAAAACTCTTCCCACGTCACCGAGGTACATCCCGAAAGTCACCGTTAATTCTCCTGTCTGTTCCTACGCTAGATTCTGTCTGCCCCTGGGGCTTCTACCCTGGGAGGCAAACACTATGTACCATTCTTGCGCTCTCTCTTCTGCAGCAGGTCACTCGGGGAGGCCAAGCAGTTTGGACAAAGAGTAATAAGGGCAGCCTGAGTGGACCGAGAGCTAGAGCTCAGAGAAAAGCCCGAGTCAAGGAAAGCCCAAGCTCAAGTTCTCAAGTCCGACTCTGCCTCCTAGAACTTTGTGCACAGTCCCTTGGGCGGTTCTTTAAAGAATGAGGGAACTCCCCCGTCTTAACTGGAAGTCCCATTTAACTAAGGGTTTTGCACATCCATCATTTCCCACCCCTCTGACCTCCTAATGGGGTCTCTGAATAAATAAGAGACAGATTCTCAGTGCTGCAGCTTGGAAGGAAAAATAGCTTCACAGAGTTCCGTTCCAGCTCATGACTCTGAAGTCAAAGCCATGGTTAGAGCAATTATCCTGAACTCCAGTACCTGCCAGGAAAAAAAGCCCTTCTACACAGAAGGCTGATGAATAGAGCTGGCCAGGCAGCCCTTGCTTACAGGAAAAGCATCAGGAGAGTGGCAAACTGCTTGCTCACAGTCGCTTGTCAAAGAAATCTGACTGAGCAAGAATAAATGAGGGCGACACAGGATGGGATGAAAGTGAGAATCCCTGTTAGCCACAGACTGTGACATTTTGATCAGATGAAAAACAGGGCTGGGTTTAAAACTTCTGGGTCTGAAAGCAGGATGTTATAATACGTTTTTCCTCACAGAGACAATATATCTTAAAACAGCACAAGCAAGGCAAAAGATCAGACAGTTCTAAAGGGGATCTATTTTAAATGCTGAGCACATCAACCAGAATATGCTAGAGGCAGTGTCACTACCAGCTGAAATACATCTTTAAAAAGCAATCTGACCACAAATTGAAGGACCTCTAATCACTTTATATACATATTTTTAAGATATTCCATTATAATGAGGCAAAAACATATTCCACCAGTGCTTTATATCCTCAGACTTCACTGGCATTAAAATTTAGGAGTTTCCTTAAATAAGGACTCATTTTTAAAGACAAACAAACAAAGGTAAAATCGCATGGAACTACTAGTGTGGTCATGGAATCAGTGCGAGATTTCAAACAACAAACTCTGTTACCTACTATTATAATGATATGTTTAGGCTATGCCATTAGAACCTGTAAAGCAATAGAAGCAGGAGAATGAAAAAAGGAAACGCTGGGGGAAAAAAAAAAAAAAAATGGAGAAAAAGGGAAAAAAAAAAAAAAGCAGCCCAATGCCATCAGAGAAGCCCAATGCCATCAGAGAAGCCCAATGCCATCAAAACTTCCTTGATACTGAGGAGCCAGAACGAACACCTGACGCGAGTATTTTTTGTATAGGGCCAATTTTCACTTATGTACAGGGATAGAAGTTTAAAGAGAAAGTGATAATAATATCAGTTTACCCAGTATTTACACAATTTTACAGAGTGCCCAGGGTGATTTAGTACCCTGATTTGGAGGCGATTTTCTGGTAGGACAGAGAAAACCGTGGCTGAGTAAGTCAAAGAGACTGCACACACTGCGACTCTTACCAAAGCATCGGCAACAGCAGCTTCAAGGTCTGTACTTGTGCTCAAAACTCGCATGGCATTCACAGAGCCAGGTATTCTTCCTGCCTGGCCAAGCCCAAACCGGTCTATTTAAGAAAAACAAAACCGAAAGATATGTCACTTTAATTCAAATTTTCTCAATTCTTTGCAAGGGCTCCTGCCTCTTCCCACCTACTGGACAGAGGCACTGGAAAGTCTCTAGCCAATCGGAACTACCCCTCACTTACAGTTCTAACTAGACTTGTTTACCGGCGGCAGAGGTGAGGTTGTTCCATATTTAATACTGTCGTGCCACAAAGCATCCTAACAACTGAAATGGCTCTTTAATGTTTTATTTTTGTAAAGTGTTGAGACATGGGAGAGAGAGAGGGGAACTTATTATAGAAGTGAGCTGGGCTGTGGGCGGAGTTTTTTAATCTATTTAGTGTTCCCTCTGGAGCAAAGTTGGCCCTGATGTTTGGTCAAACTGATTAGAAAGCTTCACGGTTTGACAACAGAGTTCTAATGCAATGTGTAATAAAAAGTTAAAATTTGAAACAAATGCATTCAATTGATCTCTGCAAATTTTCATTAGTGTCACGACTGTTTAACTGTCATTAACTGAGCTCAATTAATTTTTGGCATTTGTTCATGATGCCTGTGTCACCAAAGGTTATTTAAAAATCAGTTTATTAAAATTCTTCAATGATCATCACAAAATGCTAGCATCTTCACTGCAAAACATTAATCATTCAGATAACAGTAGTATACATTTTTCCTGAGTCTCTCAAAGGATTTTCAAATGATAGTCTAAACATGTAACACAATGGGTATGATCCAAAGAATTTAAAATAAATTTCAGCAGTTCAGTAATTTTAAGCCTGTTAAGGATCAAGGACAATGAAGACTAGCTTCTTAAAAGCCCCATTACATCAGGAGAGCAGCCTTCCTTAAGAAGAGCTGAAGTTAAAGCTGTAACAGTAAAAAGTTCATATAAATTATACTCCCTAAGTGTATCATACTATTTACTGGCAAGCATTTCTTATTTAAAATCCTAATGTATTTAATAAAACCTTTGAAGAAAAATGTTAAGATAAAAAATGCTTTCTTTTTGTGAACAAGAAAGACACTATTTGGATGAAAAAAAAAAAAACAAAACCCCTCTCTATTAGCCATAATGAAGCATTTAGAATAAAAGGAAAGCTAAATCTGTTTTACGTGAATTGATCTTTCTTATAAAGTGATATATTTAAAACTCTAGATATGTAACAAGAGTTCTTTAGAAAACAAGAACTCTAAAAGTGAGGTGTTACTTAGCTTTTTTAAAATGTCAATTTCAAAAATTACACCTTCCAGCGCCACCGAAAGGGGAAAATATTTAAACACTGCTAACCAAAACGTTATACAGTCATGAATTTTTATAAAGAAACAAAAATTGTATGTTATACTATCCCCTTTTTTAATGCACTTGTTGGTCACCCTGTATGTTGTCTTAGCCATTCTGTTTAAAAGATGATTAAATGTGCCATATAAACTAAGAGACCACAAAGCAATTATATCTAGATCTCTCCCCATATATACATATATATATAATCAGTTGACATATGAAACAAGTGTAAATTTGAGTTTTGCTGTGCATATGGTTTTATACATCTTTGCTCAAGTCTTTTTTCCATTAAAAAAGGGTAGATAGTAAGGGATTTATGAGTAACAAAATGAAAATAATTCAGTTGTAAGCCATTTAAAAATTACCCAGCATAAACTTAAATAAAACGGAATCTAAAAAAATTTTAAAAAAAAGTATATCTCATGCCAGCAATTCTTGCTCCAGGGATAATACTGATTTTTTTTTGACAGAAAATTTTTTGACAGAAAATTAAAACTGTAAGAACAATGCAATTATTCTGTGCTTCCCAGATGCGTACAGCTCTGCCATACACAGTGACTGCAGATCACTGGATATATATCATAGATCATTTGAATTTCAAATCTGAAGGGGAAATGTTTGTCTGGATCTGAGCAAAGTTACAAGCCTTTTGTTTTCACCAGAGCAAAGTCTGTTCTACACTCACTGCTCTGATGTTATGATGAAGCTCCATTTCCCAAGAGATGGATACGTGTGACTGTGCCCTCAGTCTGGCCCCTGATTTTCAGGGGACTGTACTCTTCAGAGTGTGCATAATAAAAAGCATAGCTCGCTTCGCTTAGAGGAAGAACAGAGAAAATAACTCCATGAATTGGTGACAGCTGTCCCCATCAACAGGCTGTGATTTAATACATAATGCCTTACTCAGGTAAGAAAACTGTAGTTATCATATAAAAATGATGTCAGTTAAATCCAGCAAACTGATGCATCTCGGTATGCTTACTTTTTGCCCCGATGGCTGACCGGGGCACTTCTGGTATCGTTAAAGCGGGCTGGGACGGAACATTTGGGGACCACAGGCTGCAAAGGCTACCTGCCGCCTGACCTGATTACCTGAATCGTGACCTTGTTTTTCCGTAAAAGTTTTAGGACAAATATTTATACATATGAAATCATGCATGCTAGGACTTGGAACATTTAGTAACTAAACAGTTCCTCCAAGTAATCAGAACTTGACACTAATAATTAACATCAGTAATCAACACTTTTTGGGAGCAAAGCCTTTGTGAAATGAAAGACTGTCGGGGGACCTCCATCCCCTCTTTCCCCACAGGGACTTTTCGGGATACCTATTTCCGGTGACTGTTCTCCTATTTCGGGAGGGAGTCAAAAGAGGGGTAGAGGCCCCTCCCCGTGTTTTTGTTTGTTTTGTTTTCACATAAACATGAACACTGGAGAAATGATGTTGTCAAACAGGCTATAAAGCATCTACGGCCTATTAACAGAACCATAAACATTCAACAACTTAAAAAAATCAAAGCACGTTGGGGAAAACAAATATGAAGGGCGGACATGCCAAGTGCTAGCCGACACTGATGAAAACAAATGCGAAAATGGGTGCGAAACTGGAACATATGAAGAAGCCAAGGCATGCAGTGAGCACTTGTTCACCTGACTGCCCAACAGTTTCAGCAGTGGAGAGGGCACTAGTGGACCTGGAATGACGTCGAGAGGCTGCAGGTAAAAGGAACGGCAACACCCACAGGATTAACACAGAAGTACCCCAGACAGGAAATGCCACAGTCCAAAGGGAACACACAGACTGCTCCCAACAAGGCCATGTTTTCTCGTGAAAGGAAATGATGCTGGAGATGAATGGAGAGCAAGTGCCAATCCCCAAACTCTACGGCAGCCTGCTGGCTCTCACAGGGCTAGCACACACACACAGGCACAACAAAGGCACTCTTTGCGGTGTTCCTAGGCACCAGCTGAGCTCAGACTCCAGGTTTATATTCACGCCACGAAGCCTCAATGAGCCGTTAATGGAGATATGCAACATGAAGGACATCAGGAGTCACAGAGCGCCGTCTATATACCGAGTGGAACAGCAGGAGAATGGATTATTTACTCAGCTCACGAGATGCCTCATCGGTACGTGATGCATATGCAACCATGCACCAAAAACAAAAGCATAGAACTTCGTCATGTTATCTGGAAATAGGATGAAATCACGAGAAAGGGGCTCAACAAATGAAATTCCGTGTTCCCCCAAATTTTTGCTCTACTGTTGCACGGATACCCTAATTATCAATGAACTTATTGTTGAACTGCTGGAGACTGAGTTGTAACAGGCTTAAGGAGCTTCCCTGGCGAGGCATTTGCAGTACTCTGGTTACGAGCAACCACTCTGTAATGCAGCTGAGGGCAAATCCTGGTGTGATCACAACCAGCTGGAGGACCTGAGGCCAAGCGCTACATCTGTGTCTCAGTTTCCTCGGCTGGAAATGGTGCTAAAAGTGGTACGTACCTCTTGGGAGTGGAGAGAGTTGCAAGAGCTCAGACACAGAGCACTTAAAGCAGTGCCGGGCACTGAGTAAATGGTGGGAGCAACAGGAGTAGTGCTGCTGGTGCTGGCGGTGGCCGTGACGGTTACCAGTCAACGCCAGTTTACAGGTCTATGTCAGATATTACTGTATTAGCAAGTATTCATAATATGCATATTAATTCAGCAATCTGAGGAACTCCGTGCTAAACTCCGTCCGCACAGAGAATTACTTTCAGAAAGAACCGTAAAATAGGCTTTGGTTCAAAATATGAACTTATTGAGCAGAGTGCCATGCAACATATGGCTTTTCCTTACCTCCGGAAAAAAACCCAAAAGACTGTGTGCTTATATTCATTACTCTGAAAAGAACATGGTGGTCGTACCAGGGAAAATTCACAAGGTTTAACAAAGTAATAGCAAGCAGTGCTACTTTTCACCCACGCTACTAGAGTGCAGTATCCTGTACACGTGAACACTTTCATTTCGTCAGAAAATACCAGAACCTCAAACTCTTCAATATAACTTTTTTTAAGATTGTTTTTAAGGTAATCTCTACACCCAAGGGGGCTCAAACTCACGACCCCAAGATCAAGAGTCACATGCTCTACCGACTGAGCCAGCCAGGCGCCCCTATAATTTTATTTTTTCAAGCTCACGTCACTTTATGAAAATGCACATATCTGGAGTATAAGTGGTATTAAATAGCAAAGGTTACCTGGTCGACAAAGACAAATTTTTACCAGCTTGCAAAAGGAAAATTTCTAACTCCTCAAGATGCACACAAATAAATTGGCAATCTCTAAAACAGATATAAAATAATTGCTTTCCTTACAGAAGGAAGTTGGCAAAACACATTTTAAGACTGAAGCATACCATTTACTGTACAACGTATCAGCACCATATCCTAGTTTAAACTGAAAATAGCTTTTAAGCAATACCTGATGGTTTCTTATAAAGTCGTTCCCTGGTTCTGTTTCAACAGACTATTCTACAGTAAATCTGTCATGTAATGAGTCCTTTGTCATGTTCTCAAGTGAACATCCATCAGTGGAATCCAAGGTGGACCCAGTTATGTCAAAGCCTGATTTACAGCAGAGCCCTTACTTTCACTTAGAAGTTGTCACTGTAACCAGCATATACATATGCATACCATGGAAATGGTCCAAAATAACTTTGTAATAAAAACGCGAACATAAAACCAATATATAATCACCAAAACATAATTATTTCCACACACCCCCCCCCCTTATTTCAAACTGAAGGTTGGCTATATAAATTGATCTGAAGGGCCACTAATACAAAATCTCACTAATTTATAGAAGGGGTGGGAAACAATTATTAAAGTGAATGAGAAGAAGGAGAAAACTTCACATTGTCTGAAAGGCACAGCAAGTTACCCTGGGAACCACCTTTAGGGACGCATCTATGAATTCCTGGGTCCTAACTCCAAACCTGGAAATCATAATTGAGAAACATTGCTAGACACTTTCTCTGTGCTTAAGCCTGGAGAGAAAGCATTTAATACATTTCAGAGGAACAAATGAAAGACACTAAATTATCAAAACTTTCAAATGAGGCAGGGAAGCAGCCAAGCTTTGAAGTCAGGCTGGATTCAAAACCTCACTCCACCATCTAGCTGTGTGACCTTGAGAAAGTGGCTTACTCTCCCTACGTCTCTGTTCCGTCATCCATAAAAAAAAGGATGACAGTAACACCTGTCCCAGAGGGCAAACAGGAGCCATGAGGGGCTGCACCTGCTCAGAATGGTGCTGGTATGCACAAGCACTGCTCTTGTTCTCATTGGATAAAAGTCTTATGGACAGATTTAACCCAAGGAGGCAAAGGGGGCATGGCATAAAAATTCAGCTGAGAAGATGTTAACTATGGCCCTGACCACAACAAAAGACGTGTGCTGATGCTAGTTTGTTAGGAAGGGGAAATATCTGTATCCACATCTTCTGCCCTGGTAGGAGCGATTGTGCATTTCAACATTCTGGGTTGTCACCAAGAAAGACACGTATGCAGATCCATTTCGCCAAAGAAAGTGAAAACCAGACTAGATCACTCAAGTACTCGGGGTTCAATTAGGAGCTCAAGAGTTCAGCACACCTTGCCCGGTCCGCTGACCACATGGTGGATTCCAGAAGCTGCTTCCATGGACAATAACAAAAATACCCGTACATATATGAAATAAAAACACGGACTTGCCTAAGAGACCAAATAACCAATAAATAGATTGAATCGTTCACTTATATAACAGGTTGTTTAGAAGGTCAGCAAGGATGCAGAGATATACAGCCTTAACTTAAGGAAAAATCACCAGTTCATTTGGAAAAAAAAAAAAATCATCATTGCCACCCAATTTGTTGAGAATTCTGTTCTGATGCTTCAGATTGCCGTGGAATAGCTGATGTGTACGAGGTAAGTCGCCCCACTTGGGATCTCATGGTCATCAGGTAGACTAAGTCAAGGGACTCATCTGGCATGGCTTTAACTGCATACAGGACAGCAGGTCATAAGGAAGTATATCCAGATTTTGATTATTGATACTGATGGGATAAAAGGATATTAGGAAGAAGTGTATGACACTAGGAGGAGAGAGAGGCAAATATTAAGACTATGTGTTTCTGATCCATCATCCACTTTCTGGAGTGACATTTTTATATTTGAAAGACCCAGTTACATAATTAGAGTCAAAATAACAGACTGCTGCAGACCATAATTCCATATAACAACTTCAGACCTAGGCCTAACATTCTAAAATGATTTCCACCTGCTATGCTTATCAAAAGGAAAACATGGACAGTTTTACAGCAAAATGGCAAAGAACTGAAACACAATTACTGGAGAATACAAAATATTTTTTTGTGAAAAGTGTGTGGTCTTTCTAGAGGTCTCTAGGGATTAATAATTTGCACGACGAGGTATATATCCATTTTAGACTATTCAAACTAAAAAGAAAAGGCAAACACGATATTCCATAAAGGAAATAGGTTTCTCTGTCGGTTTTTCTTGAATCCTAAAAACTGTGAAAATATAAACTCTGGCTATAAGAGAGACTGAGGTTGGTGGATGAGCAACCCAAATGGCACCTGGCTGGTGACCTGAGATATGGTACTAATACCACCTTATGGCGACCAAATACCGTAAATTTCTGCCCTGGGAGGGCATCGGGTCACAGCCTTTAAATAGCCTATGGAGCCCAGGAAGAATGAAAATACCTGATTAGTTAACAATAAACATTGTAAAGTCATGCATTGTGCTGTGCACCTCAGCGGCTTATCAAAAAGCTACTTTGGGCTTGCTTTAGGAGGAAGCATTGAAATGACTCACTTAACAAAAAAGCATGGCTAATACCTTCATCCATGCAGCTTTTTAATGTTATCACCCCTCAACTGAGCACATTTCATGTCGTAGACATTATCGCGATTTTATTTTTCTCCACCTTTGAACTGAATCACGTAGGGCCTGACCTAGGGTACAATTTAAAACCAATTGTTGAAATTCAATGACAAAAGATACACTTGGCATTCGCTCTACTTTTAAGAAGCAATTCACTGTCACTGAGCGTCCCCTTATGTTAGAAGTGACCACGCAGATGGGCTTGCCGGCCAGCAAGTGGTCACAAATGGCGACGGCACAGAGTGAAGTGGTGTTTTTTTCCTCCAATATATAAAAATTGGAAATGGCCAAACTTGAAGCATGCAGAGGGGGGAGGGGACAACAGAGGGTAACTAAGGAAGAGGAAAGAGAGAAGAAAGGATCACAAGGACAGCAGAGGAGGGAGAGCAGGTCATTCCACCTGGCAGTGTGTGGGACAAGCATTTGGAGCAGGGCAAGGAACTGCTCCGAGAGCCAGTGCCTACGTGTACTCACCGAGTGGAGGAAAGCCCCGAGCGGGACTCGTATCGCGGCTGCTCTCACAGCTGGTATTACGGCTGCACCCCTGACTCATGCTGGGTCGAGGGATACGGCTGCTCCGTGCTAGTGTGCAGCATGAGGGGTTTCAGAGAAGGTGAAGAAGTTTAATGAAGACAGAAAAACTCACAAAACGTCAGTTATATTCCGTTAACGTAATCATGACATTGTCCGCGCTGGGGGAGGGGGCGCGGGTGCATCGTGAATGACTATCCCTGCCGAGGCCTCACGGACTGGCATGCTGACAACAGGAGAGGGCCTGCATAAAAACTCGACTGTGCTCAAGGTTTCGGAAAGCTGTGGGTTTTTGTATGGAAGCGAAATAATACCTAAGTGTAAGAAATGAAAAGAAAGCTTTCCAAAGAGCAAACTGGCCCCAGGAAATCCAAGATCAAACTCTTTTAGAAAATGATCAGTTTTTATGGCTTTAGCAAACTGGCTCGACAAGATGATAAACGACTAAAGCCATTTTCATATACACTGTGTTGTTAGAAAGATCATTTATTTTGGATTAAAAAACAGAATAAAGGCTCGAAATCCATGAACTTACCTAATTAAAAGAAAGAGGGTTCACTTCTCTCAGCCTGGGCTTCTTTACAAAGAGAAGTTCTAAGGACTGACACAGCTGGAGAACCTGCCCACTTCAAGTAAGTATCTAAACGCTTCAAACATACTTAATTACCTGAACCAACATGTACAGAGAGTTGGGACTGCTTTCCCTTTATTTACTGGTCCCAACAATTCATTCCTGCTTTTTCTGTGGGAATCCAAATAGATCTGCCTGTGGTCCCTACTCAAGCACCTTCACTTTACAGCCTCACACGTGAGTCTGTCAATGGTATGTGGACTGACAAATCCCAATATTCATGTTAAAAGATCCCTCCGCTGACCTAAGAATGGCCAACTACTGTATGATTATCCGTGGGTAACTTTATTATCATGTTACAAAAACACTGAGAAGACAGTGTCACATGACTAGCTTAAGGTCTAACATAACTTGGCCATAAAGCTCAGATAAGACCATGATGCTTTTGTTTTCTAATTTAACTTGAGGAAACAAAGGCACAGTACTGGCAAAATACTCAGAAATGACTCTGCATACTGAACGTGTATAGCCATCTCCATAATAGCTGGTGGGACAATAAATATGTCTGTCTTGAGTAGATCTACTCATTCTGGACCAGATAGAAATGTCTTCCCTGAACATTTTGGAAAAAATAAACTAGATTCACTGATGTAAAATCATTTTACATTTACTATATTGTAATGAGCAGAGCCTACTACTTCAAAGCCAAGGTGGATTTACAGCATGACCAAACTATAACAAGAATGTCTTCCAAACTGGAATCGTGAAATTCCCTGACAAAGAATATGGAAGTGAGAAACCACACCAACTTCCTCCTGTGGTCTCTGCTCAGTGCTAGAGTTACATCAGACCCCACAGTTACATGAGAGATGTCCAAATGCTTAGGTCTGCACTGGCAAGCAAGAAAAAAAATCAAGCGCAGGAATGCAATCTGAGCAATCTGTCAAAATGGGGCTTCACTTCGGATTGTCGAGTAATTTCTAAATTCGCCTTCATTTTGCCACATGACATGAAGGCACTGGGTTTTTGCTCAAACTGGCAGTGACTATATAATCAGCAATTCTTGATAATAATTCTGAACAGCTCCTATGATGAGGGTGCACAGGGGCTAAATTAAAAAATCCTTAAAAAACTAGGGAGCATCCATTGACACCAATATATGAGAAGGTGCCTAGAACCTACAAAGTAATGCGGCTTATCCCTAGAGAATCAATACCACATCTAATTTGTGAAATGACCTCTCCGGTTCCATGCTGACTCACTTGTCCAGCCACGATGCCTCTCCTGTCTCAGCCTCCCCGTAGGAAGGTTGGGAGAGAGAGTCCCTCATTTAAATGAGAAGGGTACTGTGAGATAAGGTACACATGTGAGTACCTCTGAGTTCCTTGCTGAAAGGCAGACATGAAAATCTTATTTCACTACCCACTCTAAAACAAACAATTGGAAATAATAAAGACAATCCTGATAAGTGTTTCACACATGCACATGCTTAAGTTGAGCATTTTCTTATAGTTCTTGCCTGATCCCTTCTGTCACCCTGCTTCCACTCCCTTCCTTAAAAAATACACATGCTACAGCAATGGGAAATCTCTGCTCTCTCTCG
Source organism: Phoca vitulina (assembly GCF_004348235.1). Classification (NCBI taxonomy): domain Eukaryota; kingdom Metazoa; phylum Chordata; class Mammalia; order Carnivora; family Phocidae; genus Phoca; species Phoca vitulina. The sequence goes on from NW_022589704.1 coordinate 102,041,809, forward strand.
CTGAGCCTGCTTTGTGAAGACAAGAGCATGAAAAGGGATAAGTGGACATGATCTGAAGCAACAATATGCATAATTCTTTTTTTTTTTTAAAGCTTTTATTTATTTATTTGAGAGAGAGTGAGAGGGAGAAGCAGACTCCCTGCTGAGCAGAGAGCCCGATGTGGGACTCGATCCCAGGACTCTAGGATCATGACTTGAGCTGAAGGCAGACGCTTAACCAACTGAGCCACCCAGGTGCCCAACAACATGCATAATTCTTAACAAGGTTTACCCTCCTTAGTATTTCAGCCAGAGAAAGTTTATTCACCCCTTTGTGCTGACTGGCTTCCTTAACATAGGCTAGTAGTAACATACACAAAAAGAATTCTGCTTATGAATTTGTAAACATCTGCCCACAGTTGCCCCACACCACATTAAAGGACATCTAGTGGTGACAGCAACCGTTCAAATGCTGGATAATTTAAAACACGAGAGGAGTAATGGCCACTTTTGATACCACTTCCAAAGACCACTCTATAAAGAGGATTTTAAGTAAGTATATCAATATATGATTTTTATAAAGACTAATGAATTAGATGGTCAAAGCTAAAAAAAAAACAATTATCAAATCAGCCTCTTTATGGAGTGCCAAAACTGACTGTTCTCTATGAGAATATATAATGTGAAGGCAAAACAGAAGAGGAAGAGATGATGAAGACATGCTTGCCTTTTGAACTTTGAAGGCAGTATTCTTCAGTGGTTCTGAAGTCCTATGCTTACAGGAAAGGCTGGGAAGCCTTGAAAACCCATCTGATTGGCTTCATTTCTTGAGAGACACTCTACTTTTATAGTGTTTGGGGGGTAAACCCGACTTCAGCCTTTTAAGGAAGGGATGGATCCTACCAGAACTCACATCAAAAGCAAAAGTACAAGAGGAATAAGGAGCACTACCATGAAACATCTCTACAGTCTGGACATTTTCATGTTGTGGTCTTGCACACAGTAGTCTAATTTAACAGGTGACACTGATTACTGTTAATTTTTGCTTCTTTCAAAATATTTTGACCAGAAAATCTGAAAACAGGATGTAAGCTGCCAAAAATAAAAATTTTTATAGCCTTTTCAAGAGATGAGTGGAAGAAGGAAACTAAAGGCAAATTTTCAAAATATAACTGCTATAGGTATTAGCTATTTATACTTTATTATTCATCAAAAACAGAATAAAACCCCAAAATGAAACAATTTACAATCTATTCTGTTTGGCTGAACAGTTTATGAAGGAATAAACTGCCAAGAAAAAAGAGAGTAGCAGGGTTTTATTTTGTTTCTTGGTTATACAACAGGAATTATATCCTGTTTTGCTTAAGAAACCTTAAATGCTAAAGAAGAAGAGCTTTGGTGTCATTTTTATTACAGATGAGGCACAGCTGAACCAAACATAATTTGTAGGTAATTTGCAGAATTAATTCTCAGTGCAAATTCCAAGCCTAGCTTAGCAATGATTAAAACTATTAATTGGTTTGGGACAAAAGAAAATACTCTTAAAAGACGCTTACCCCTTTTTCGAATACTTATATTTCAAGTTGCTATACAATGAACCAAATGTTTATAAACATTTTGGTATATACAGGCATATACGCAGTATCTACTAAATGATCACAACAATGGACAATCTACTGCTAAAGATGCTATGTATCTGACACCCTATAAAATGGAATCTCTCAGCAGTACTATAGAAAGAAGTGGAAAGATGTACTTGATTCATTTATCTATCTTTATATCTGTGTGTATTCTCACCATGTGCAGAAATTTAAATATCGTCTTTAATCAGAATTGTATGTATGACCTCAAAGCTTTACACATAACTGATCCCCTTAATGAGCATCAAGGAAATAACTTTGTCCAAAATACTGTTTCAAATAAGAACTCTCTGGAAGAGAACAGGTTCCTATTTAGTTTTTACTGATGGATGATGTTTGATAGTACCTCGTAAAGGCTTAATAAATGCTGTCTTTTCAACTATCCACAACACAAACTTCCTAGTTAAAACCATGGAATACCAGGTCCTAGAGTTATGTTAGTCAACCTAGAGCAGTTTCTTTCCCAATTTCAAGAAAAAGGTAAAAATGGCAACTTTAATAATATAAAAAGTCAAATCCCAAAAAAGAAAGAATTTTTAAAAGTATGAAACTAATCTGGATCACCAAGAGACTTCCTATACATTTAGCTTACTACCAAAAAGGGACAGCCAAAACCTCATGACTAAATACGAAATCAAATGCATTTTCCAAACAAAACTAGATCCAAACAGACATATGTTACAGCCTCAAATCTGAAGTTTAGACATTCTCGTCATGATACTTTCCCTGGTGTATCCACATAACTTGTTATCGCTGGATCCAAATAACTTGTCAGCTCAGGGACCACGCTACGTAATGCCAACAGCAAGTTGGGATCATGTAGAAATTTCTCACTTGCTTTGGAAATGTTAGTCAAACCAATGCCTATTCATTCTACCTCTTAAATATGTCCCCGCTCGCCGCCTTCTCGTAGCTCAGGTGGCCTTGGAGGGCTTTTAGAAGCGGCACCCTCTCAGTCCCACTGCCCTCCTCTCCCACCTCACCCTGACAAACTTCCTTTGCTGCAGCTCAATGAATTACCTGTGGTTCCCATAGCACATTATGCTTCCTCCCATCTGTTTCTGAACACACTCCTCTCTGCCCTAGAACACCTTTCTCCTCTTCTCCCCACCCTGCCTAAGCCTACCTTACACATCATCAAAAATGGACCTATTCTGGCAAGCCTCCCCTCTCCCAGTCCTTCCAGATTTCTCTCTTGGGCAGACTGGGGTAGGCAAGGGACCTAAGACACTCCTTTCCTATGGTCCCAGAGCATTATATCACAGTATCTGTCATACTATCTTACATTTCCACCCCTAAGACCACAAGCTCTTTGAAAATCAGAAGCTGTATCTGTTTTATCTTCTGATCCTAAGGTTTAACAAAGTGCCTGTGCATCACAGGAAACATTCAAGTAAAGCTGTTAACAAGATAAATAAATGAGAAAGAAAAGCCAACAGGACTTACGAATATAGTAGTACTCTGATTTTACATTAATAGATTTTTACCCTTAGAAAACAGTAAAAATATAAGGAAGAGGATGAACATAGATTTCTCATATTACAAAAGATGTCTTTTATATTAAATAGATTATATAGAAATTAGATTTGAATAGACTAAGCTGCTGAGAGTAATTGATATAATTCTACACACTATCACAAAGAAACTAAATACTACAACACAAAAATATTATATATTTGGTTTTCATTTGTTCCTAGTTTTCATGTTTGAACAATACTATGTCAAAAGTAACTATACACATTCTTTGACCATAAGTTCCACCAATTATGTTAGAGAGGATCAAAATCAAAATATACGTGGACCCTACAAATTGCTTTTGAAAATATATATAGACTAACAGCTACTTAGCGCTAATCCATGAAAGAAAGATGAAAAGCAACATTGCTCCTAATTGTGAAGAAGACAATCCTGCCCACTCCCCCCAATTCTAACATTTTGTTAAATGGCTCTAAAACACAAAAGCCCACAGTGACATTAATTCTTTTCCGTCAATCTGAACGGTGAGGCCCATGTATTTTTTGGTTGTGATTCAAACCTGAACATGCCATAATCTGTAAAAAGCACAAATCAGAATGTCTTTTAACACAGGCAAAATGACATCCTCAGTTCAAAAGTAGATCTCTATTTCCAACATTAGACAAAGTCATTACATTATAATAAAAATCATGACCAAGTTGGGAATGATGTTTTGAGGTCTTTGAGAATCCTTACCTAATCCTATTCGGTTTGGACTTGTTTCTCGGCTACATCCCTGACTCCTGGGAATCTTGCTTCGTTTTTCTGAAGAGGGGGTCACAGGTGGGCCTCTTGAGGAACCCCCAGCAAGGCCACCATAACCACTTCCCAACAATTTCCCTGGGGAACTTGACCGGCTGCCGGCTAAAAATGAAACAAAACAAAACTGAAGAATGGCTGTAAATCAGGGACTAAACTCTAACAATTTCAGAAGTCAGTAAACACATTATTTGGCTCAAATACTTTTATATAAAAATGGCTTTTTTTGTTGGTGGTAGTACTATTTTTTTTTACATGGAGCATAAAAGAACATCAAATATCATAAAAGAATGTTTATACAAAGAAGAATTATAGGTGGAGTCCTACCAAAATGACAGTAAAATTTCTGATTCAAAGAGCAGGCTGAGTACAAACAGCTCCCTGTTCCACAGCAAATTTTTACAAATAATCACGAAAGTGTTTGTTTATTGTTTCGTTTTTTTATTCTATAAGAGTTGATATGTGAAAAATTTTAAATATAACCACTAGAAGAAGAGAATTAGAAGTTTCTTAAACATTACTGGAAGAAAATAGATCCAAGGACATCCCATTAGTTTAACAAATGGAAGAAAAGGAAGCTGGAAGGTAACTAGAAACATGGTAAATAAAAAATCACAAAATAAAATGGTAGGAATAAACTCAAACATATCACTAATCATAATAAATGTGGCTGGATTAATTTCATCTATTAAAAGACAGAGATTCTTGGATTGGCTTTTAAAAAAATGAAACTCAACTGAATGTTGTTTATAAGAAATAAACAACATACCTAATACAAAACAATACAACAGAGTGAAACAGCATTAAAAAAAGGACAAAGGATATCTCATATTGATAAAAGAATCATAGTCAATGAAGACATAATAACCACGAACGTTTATGCTCCAAGTAACACAGCCTTGAAATATAAAACATAAAACTGATAAAAATATAGGGAGAAATTCAGAAGGTCATAATTATTAATGCACCTCTAAGAAAAAAAAAAACTAAAGAAACTAATAACTAATATACCTCTGAAATTGACAGCAGTCAAAATTATACAGATATGCATAAACACACGTCCCACATACACACACATGTACAACAAACAGAAGACATTCTTTTCACTTTTCCACACATATTACAAAAACCGACTATGTACTAAGTTTCAAAGGAAATCTCAGAAATCTACAAAAATAGAAATTACATAGACCACATGCCCTGAGATGTACACAAGAGAATTAGAAATTAAAAACAAATCATACATAGTTAGTAATTTCTATAAATGAGTAAGTGGCTGGATAGCTTTATAACCATTTTTCATGAGGTAACATTCTTTCTTAAAGAAAACTGCAAAATTTTTTTATAAAGATTTTTTTTTTTTTTTTTTATTTGACAGTGAGAGATACAGTGAGAGAGGGAACACAAGAAGGGGGGAGGGAGAGGGAGAAGCAGGCTTCCCGCGGAGCAAGGAACCCAATGTGGGGCTCGATCCCAGGACCCTGGGATCACAACCTGAGCCGAAGGCAGTTGCTTAACGACTGAGCCACCCAGGCGCCCCGAAAACAGCAAAATTTTAAAGATCACATCAATACACCGAAATACACTCTCCTTATTAAGTAGAGAACGCAATAAAATTCTCAAACATAAAGTGCATGTTATTATGTACCAGAAGAGAATGAACCAGAGATAAAAACCCTTAAAATAACACTTAACCTGGAAACACATGCCTACACCTCCATCATTCAAATTAATCATTAAGGTGATCACTCACAAAAATTAGGACTTTATAATGACAGCTACAGTTTAAAGTGAAATTCATTATAAAAATCACTGGTATGCATCACCATGAAGAATCTGTCTCAGGATTTATTAATCTTATGCCCATAAAACTTTGAGTACCCAAATGAACTATTAAGCTGTGTAAAAGGAGAAAAGAAATCCATTCCAAACTCTAGAATTTGAACATACAGAAAAAATGCAGAAAAGATTAACTAAGCTCATAATAAACAGAGAAATTAATATTGTGCAAGGAACATGGGACATGGGGTGAAGAACGCAAAAAAAAAAAAAAAAGGCAAGAAGAGAAACGGCTTACCACCAGCAGGATTAGCAGATCTGGATCCTTGATTATGAAAGCAGACCAAAGGACAGGCAAAAAGTGGATTAAAAGACAATAGCACAATACAGAAGGTCAGCATGCAACACAACACAAATGTCTTTGTTCACAAACACATTAGCAAAATAGTTTTTTCTTCTAGGTCTTTTTCCTCTTAGTCTACTTTTGTACTTATGTTTATTTTATTCACATCATACTCTATCGGCATTTATTTCAGGTCTGTTCATGAAACACTTAGGAACCTACAGTGTGCCAGGTCTGGTGCCAGGCGGAGGAGATGCAGAAAAGACAAGCGTCTTGGCCTCCGGGGGGGCACATCTCTCTAGTTCTGAGCAAGCGGAGAGAAGTGACTGCATCCTACTCATTTATGTATCCCTACCACCTTAACTGGTGCTTACCACATAGCAAGTGCTCAATAAACATCATGAATTCAAAGAAACTGCTACTAATTAGTTTCACCTGAACATCCTATGCCAAATCCTCAAATATTTAAATATCAATCTTCACATATTTAAATCCTCAAATATTTAAAATATGCTGTTAAGGGCCCTAAATCTAATTAATCTAATGTTAATGAAATCTACTTACTATTATACCAGGACTATGAATGCTAGTATATCTACATTTATAAAACATGTAAATATGTTCATATTTACTTCCTATTAAAATAATTTTTTTAAATAATTTATATGCCTAAGTTCAAGGTCCAGTCTTGATTACTGGCTGGTGTTGTCTCCCTTCCTGTGAGTGGAATTTAGTGAATCAAGTAAAACTGAAGACTTTTAAAGTGGAGCCCCAAGCTAGGGTGCAGTATTTCTACAAGACTGAAGAATTAAAGCCCTATCCTTGCCCTCACCCCCACTACAGAAGCAAAGTAGTCTCCACCATCTCCTAAGCAGTGAGCAGGCTAGGGGCAGGAACCCCTGCAGAGGCCAATGCCAATAAACAGCAGACATGAAGAAACGTACAGTACCGTTCAACCCTCCCTCTCCAAGAAAGGAAATAACACTGCACAGCTAAAGAACTAGACATTTTTTTATTAAACTTCATTTTAACATACTAACCCATATTTTGAGTCTTGAACATCTTTGTCAAGAAAAATTTCTCTGCAAGACCTGACTCATATTTATGAGGTCATGTGACCAGAGTACTATATCCATCTGTGACTCCAGGCATCACTAGGGTTCAAAATAACCACCCGAGCCAGGATAGTGTTCCCAAGGTAGAAGCTACTGGGCTACATACAGATGCACAACCTATGTTGTGTTGTATATACCTGTGTGATACACCAGAAGCATGCGTTTCTGCATCAGACGAGCCTGGCAGCAATGTATCACCGATGTTACACTTTCTTTTCAGAAAGGTATTACACTTGTTTAACATGAGGCCTAGAGTTACCAGAGGGACATGGGAGAGTATCTGAATTCCCAAGGAGCTGAGAAAGGCATTCTAAATACTAAGGAGAACCTAAGGTTTGGCCACACTCTACATGAGCCAGACAGCTCCTGGGGCCACAGAGGCAGACACATACAGGCTGGGGAGTGCTGCACGGAGGGACCGTGTGCAGCTCCCAGGGAAGGGGAGCCTTCCTCCAACACGCTCACCCTGCCCGGGAGAACTCGGACACCCAGCTCTATGCACACAGAGGCAGCGGGGGACTCAAAGGCAAGTGTGGCTGGGAAATGAGACACCGGGGTGGTTCCTTAGAGCGATCTACATACACTCCTTCCATCTATGGCTGCTTTCATGGCCGATGCTAACAAGCCAAGTGACTCAACATGTACAGACAAGCAGTAATGGAAGCGAGAGCAGCTGGGCAAAGCGGGAGCCCACATTGGCAGGAAGAGAAGAGCAGGCTGCGAATGTTAGAACACAGGGTTAATGGGGAGAGCTTTTAATGGATTTGCTTATTACCACTGAAAGAGAACTCCACGTTAAAATAATCCCCAGGTACTGCTCTTAAATTGCATCAGAGGGAGTCCTTATCAACAGTAAAATGGGTCACAGCCCAGGTATGTCTCAATTTGAGATGCTTGAGGAAAGGGAGAGAAACCACGTTTTAATGTTTAATGCTTAATAATATAAAATTTAAATCACCTGGCAAGGAGACAAAAGTATCCTGGAATACTCCATGTTGTAAGCTTACCCAACAAACATCAAGACTACTCACGGCAGCTTAGAGCCACACAAATGTGTTTTTCCCCTGAAGTAATGAAAATACTATCAATCTTTCAACTGTATAATGGGCTGTTGAACAAAACTGAGAAAACAGTATAAAATATACTTCTTACGCTGGGACTGTGAAACCACTTTGGCGCGGCTGCGGCCTCGACTGTCAGGTGTGGTGGCGACATTGGTGGCGCTCCCGGAGCTCTGCCGTCTCGTGCGGATCCGACCTGGAAGATGCAGCAAAAACGGTGTTTCCATCGTGTTTTCAGCCAGTGTGACCTACTCAAGAACACCACGCACACCACGAACAAGCGGCACTGACGGGCCACCTGCAGGGGCGCGTGTCTTCCTCCAGTGCGGTCCTGACCCAGTTCCCTGTGTGTACACGCATGCGCATCCCATCTGCACACTCAAGTTCTGCAGATACGTTAGCAACTCCTGAGAGTGAGTCATGAACCTGGAAGGTGCTTCTGTATATTATATTTTCCAATGAGGAGGTGATAGCCACTTGAGGATTTTTTTTCCACAATTTTTTTCACATTAAACTCTCTTACCTACAAATCTGTCAAATTTTCAAAGGCAGAAAATATTAGCTGTCATCTTATGAAAAATACTACAGGAAAAAGAGTAAATGCAAAACAAAGCAAAACAAAACACAACAAAAAACCAAAACCCTTAACTCAGCAATCAACAAAAGCTATAGCACCCTGGAGAATAAATGTGTTTTGATATGTAGCATTAAACTTCGATTTTAAAGCATGTATGCCAACAAGTTTCTAGCTGCAAAAGATGAAGACAGAATCAGCAGTATAGGAGTAGCGAGAGAAACAACGACCTAAAAATAATGGATGTCATAGGCACTTATGAAAAGAATTTGTCACTGTAAGTAAAGCAATCTGTTAACTCCCATTATTAAACCATGAAACCACAAAAACAAAAGTGAACTCAGAAATGCAAAATCATCGATGATCAGACTAGTATGGTTAGAGACTAAACATTTTAAAATTCAGGGCTTCTTTGGTTTCAGGTGGGCACAAAGTGCCTCTCCTGCCATAATTCAATCAGAACAGCAATCCGATATGGAAAACACAAACCAACAGAACTCGCATTGGCATCTTACACTGCTCAAGACCACTTTTACCTCATCATTTAAGAAAGATTACAGAAAAGGAATACAGGAAAACAAATCCTAAGGCTTGAAAAAGGTTCAGGAAGGGGAGGTATGGAGCAATAAAAGCACTGCTTTAAGAAAAAAAATTAAAACTAGAAAGAATCAATAATTTTTAATAGCAGTTTAAGCAAAGATTCACAAATTCTAGAATCTGTAGTAAGAGCTATATATATATATATATATATATATATATACACACATCGTATTATACTAAGAGCTGTATACGTGTGAACTTGGAATCCTCATAAGAACATATAATTATTCCCATATTACAGATGAGGAAAGAGAGAAACAGGAGGATTCATGAATTTGTCCAAGGCCACACCACTGGTTTAGTTACCTGTGCCTGCCTGGCTGGCTGGCTGGCTGGCCTATGAGTGAGGACATTTTACTTTCCTAAGGAAGTCACCAAGCTAAATCAAGGCAGTCACCAAGGCAAAGTGAACATGAAAAACCAACTGAATCTCACTTCCTATTTTAAATTTACTGTAAAACATTTAGGTCACAAAAAAGATATTTTAAATGAACATCCATACCCATTCAGCTTAAAAAATAAAAATCTTTGCTAGCGTCCCTGTACCCCCTATTTTCTCCCAACATTTGGTAACCTGATCCTAAACCCAGCATTCATCATCCCCTTGCATTTCTTTGAACTTTTAATATAGTTGTATAACCACAAAACAGATGGCATTATTTAATATATTTCAAATGCTTTTAATTATATCACAGGGTATATATTTTTCCAAAACTTAGACTGTTTTGCTCAACATTTTATTTGTGAGGTCACTTATGGAAATGATTTTTCTGTAGGAGGTAAAGGAGAGATCCATTTTATTTTTTCCGTATGACTAACCGACGTCCAAATAAATTTTCCTAACCCCTTTCTTACTGATCCACAAAGCTGTCTTTTGTCATTTTACCAAGTACTTAAATACATACGTAGGCTTGTTTCTCAATTGTCTAGTGTGTCCACGTGTCCACACCAGTGCAACATCAAAATGTTGTGATGAGCTTAAAAAAAAATCTTGCTAATTGGAAATCAGCCCACTTTTTCCTAAGGCCTTTGTTGTCTTCCACATGGATCTAAAGATACAGTTTAAAAGGACCTGTTGAAATCTTAACTGGCATTATGTGGAATGCAGGGTTGATTTGAGGGATGGGGGTGGGTGGTAAGACAGCTTTCTGATATTGATCTTTCCATGTTTTTTCCTTTATTTCACTTTCTTCAATGTCCTGCAACAAAGCTTTATAATTTTTTCTAAAAGTCTTACTCAATTTTTACAGACTTATTCAAAGGTGCCTTATTTTTATGACACACTATATTTTATTAAACTATATTTTCTAACTTCTTGACAAATGTGAATGTAATTAATCTTTATATTTTGATCTTAATTCTGGGAACCTTGCTAAACTTTTGTTAATTCTGCTAACTTGTATGTAGATTATCTGGAGTTAGGTAAATAGAATACCATCTACAAACAAGACTTCAGTTTTTTCCCTTCAAAGTCTACCCTTTCATTTCTCTGCCTTTACCCCGCTGTCTCAGACACGTAGTATGCACCTACATGGGCAGGCTTTGTTACTTTGAGCCACGTTAAGAAAAAAAATTCTGGAATTTCACAAAAAGTAGGATATTTCAACAGACTAAGAAAACTCCTTTTCCTAACTGCTAAGAATTTGCCAAAATGTTTGTTGAATTTTTTGATGCTTTCTCGGCATCTTCTGAGATAAGAGGATTCTTCCTTTAAATGTGCTGAGCTTCATCAGGAAGTTTCTAAGCTATTAAACCTGAGATAAACTCCCATGCTCATAATGTACACACTCACATATAACACCTCAACTGTACCTTCTCTGGTTTAGTGCTAAGGCTACCCCAGCTGCATTAATGAGTGAAGTAGTCCCACTTTCTCTTCTTGGAGTTTATGGAAGACTGGGATTAGCCAATTCCTCATACAATTTGTATTTCTTAATCCTGTTTAGTGAATGTTTAATTCCTATTTCATTAACTTGTACTCTTTATTATTTCTTTCCTACTGTCCTTTGGGTTTATTCTGTTCTTTTTCTAACAAATTGGAAACAACCTCCTAATTGTTTCTCTTCTAATATAAACTTAAAGCTATGAATTTCCCTCTAAGCACTGCTTTTGCTTCATTTCATAAGGACTGATATGTAGTTCAACATAATGTGTTACTTTAAAAAAAATTTTTTTTCTAGATCCCATTTGTTCATGTTTTGCTTTGGAAAAGTTAAGTTGGATCTGTACTTCACACTTTACACCAAGAAAAACAGCAAATGAACCTAAGATTAAAATGTAAAACATGAAACCACAGAAGTTCTAAAAGAAAACATAGGAGAAATCCTTTGTAACTTGTAATGGGAAAGTCCCTTCTAGTTATGACTTAAAATTAAAAGCCATTAGGAGTTCGGTAAGTCTGACTACTTAATTTTTTTGTAAAATCTCAGTATGACAAGAAGAAAACTATGAGCAAGTTAAAGAAAATGAAAAATTGGGAAAAAAATGTTTACAATTCATATCACAAAGGGCTAATTTCCTTAACATACAAAAGGTTTCTAGGAATCAACAAGAAGTCCACCAACAAGCAGTGTGCTGGCAAATGTTTAACAATTGGCAGGGGGTTGGGGAAGGTTCCTGCAGATTTGTGTTTTCCAATTTCCCTGGTGTTATTCCCACCATGGCCAATTTCCAGCTACTGACATGAAATCAACCAGATTACAAAATGTCTGAAAATGTAACGACTGGCTGTCATGAAATAGTCAAGACAGCTCCAACACACCACTGCCACAACCCAATAAAGAATGGACAAAAGCTAGGAAAAGACAGTTAACAGACAATAGAAATGGCTCTTGAGTGTATGAAATATTGTTCAGCCTCACTCAATAAGAAAAAAAATTAAAATGACATTAAGAATGCCATTTATCTAACACCTACAAGAGTGGCAAGAATCTAAGACTGTGCTAATAGTCTAGCGTATAGGAAAAGAGGCACTCTCATTGGCATGTTTTAATCTGTGGGAATCCTGAGGAACGAGATTTGAGTGCCTTCCTCTATAGAAGCTCACTGCTCCTGTCCAGCACCCTTCAATTCATCAGGCTGGGGTTTCCCAGGCACCACAGATAATGAGAACTGAAACCACAACTTATGTGAGAAGTGAGCTCAGTTACAAATGAGGAGAGATTGGTTTTTTCCTCTGGCTAGGACAAAGTCAAGAGATACCATGTCAACCTGAAGATAAAGAGGTTTTGTTCCTAGTACACCTTTTCATGGATCTATAGCACCTCGACAATGCTGGCTCAATGCCAACCTTACCTCTCCCCTGAGGGGAGCACAACGGCTTGTTTCTTGTCTGCCACAGGGACTCACATGTGTCACTAAGACCTCAGGGCACCCTTAAAATCAATTTTGGGGAGTTAAAAGGGCCTTTTTGTGTTATACTCAGATACAGATTTCTTCTGTAAGGAGAGAGTCTGTTTGTTTTCCCTATATTAATTTGGTGATATTATTCTAAGTGCCTACATACGCCTTAAAGAGATGATACAAAATACTCCATGGTCTTTAAGAAAAACAAAATCTACTCAATAAATGCAACAAAGAGTAAAAAATATATTTAAGTTCTACATTATGACCTGTTATTAACATTCATATTCATACTGTGTTATGACACAGACAGAAAGTAGACATGAAAGAAAAAAACGTACATAAAAGAAATAGAAATAAGAGGTATTAGAGAACTATCCAACAGAAAAAAAAAAAAATTCTGGAGATGGACAAGAAACAAACCCACCCATCCAAAGAAAAGCAGACCCAGAAGAAAACAAAGACCTGGAAGAGAGCAGCCTTTGACTTTCATGGAATGAAGACAGAACATCCATACCGAACAGCTTTTTAAAAGAGCTGCTGAAGAATTTTTCAATCACACCGCCATTCTTCTAGAAGAGCCCTCAAAATGGGAAATAAAACCTGTGCACCCAATTTAACTTGCAGGCCTGGTTTTCCTACATTCAGTCCAAGGCAAATTAAAAAAAATCACTTATCAGACAGCCTCATGTCACTAAGGTTTCTGTCCTCCTTATGTTTCAAAATTTCAGGCAATTCTCAATTTAGAGATTATAAAGATTAAAAGGTCTTGTAGGCAAATCTCCACTCATCACACTGGAGCCTTTTGGCATACATATCTGCTTTACAAACTCATGGCTTCGGGGCACAATTAAACCAACCTCTACTCATTATGTGGCAATTTTGATAAAATCAAAATTTGGGAAGTTGACCCCTTATAAATTCTGTTACCTACAAGTACCATTCCCCCAAAGGAACAACTTTCCTCGTGTTTTTTAAAGATAAAACTAAAAGAAAGTTAGCACTCTTTTACTCCGACATACACATATCTTTTTCACTGTGTAAAAAAGCCAATCATTTAAAATTCAGAGTTCTTAGATAAATATATAGCAATACCAAATGTTTTATGTCCCAATAAAACTGAACTAAAATCTAAGTTCCTTTTCCTAAAGAGCAGAGAAGGCTACATGGTAATTTTTATTCTGTAATCTTAAAAACCACCAATAGGTAAGCACAGCCTTTGATTTAATAACGTATGATCATCTATTCTCTGAAATGATCAGTAAGTTGTCAGCTCCTGTGGGTCATTCAAGCCAGTAACCCTTCATTTAAAATTATGTGTTCCGGGAAAAAAAAATATGAATAAGGCATTTCCTAAACCACAGTAGCTAAAAACCCTGAGTATTAGATGGGAGTGCACTCATTTGTCACAGCTGCAACATCTCGTCACAGACTTTCCCACAAGCGGCAGAACCAATGACATAAATGCTTCCTTCTGAATCCCCCCAAATTATGCAAAGATAACCTGGAAATAAACTTTTGTCCACAAGATGAGCTTCTGTTGGTTCTTCACAAAAAATATTTTTTTGACTAGTTGCAAATGTGAAAAAGGCTACTTAATGGGTATGATAAAGAAACTCCCAAGGGAGATAAAAGTATTTTCTCCATTCCTACACTAATGAAGTGGCCAGAATTCAAATGCACTGTCAGAATTTTGACTTTAGAGCATCCAACTATAGATTCCCAGTCATATCTTTGTCTCCTACTGATGAAAGCATCTGTCTCTTCTGGTCTCAGGAACTAGACAGGAAAGTACTTCACAGGCTTATTATTATTAACAAATTTTAAAAAGGCCCATAAGGATTCCAAAAATTCAATTTTAGTATATGTGCGGCCGAGGCGAGCACAGGATTCCAAAAATTCAGACAGGAAACTCAGGACAACGTGATATTTACTATTTACTGCAAGTCATGATGTTTCATGCCTTTTCCTAAGAACCGCGTGCGGCTTTTCTGAGCACCGCTAGGTTTCACTGCTTCACAGCCAGGGTATCCTAGATGCGCTGGAGTCTGCGGTCCCCCTGCACCGTGTCCTTTCCCTCTCATGGGCGCTCAAGGCCTAAAGGTCTGATGTCCCGCCCTTGACAGTCTGCACAGCCCTGGGATGCAGAGAACAAGGCTCACCGGCTCCCCTCAACTAAGGCTGTCTTCCATTGGATTCTGAACCCTGTACAACGAAGGGCTCCCATCTCATTATCCCACCTTTCCTACTGGAAGGACCAGAAAGAGATGCCTCATCCTTAGTCTCTGACACAATAACTGAGTAGGCAATCTTCTGACCTTGCTCTGCACCAGTAAGAAGAAAATTGATAAAAAGAAAGGTGAAAAATTCCTAGTGCTGGGAGAACAGCAGGCTGATTTCAAGCCTGTCACACAGGCGTATGAAATAAGAGCATCTAGAAAAAAATACAATCTCCCTTGGAACGTCTTCCCATTCCATCTACATTCCAGAATTCCGTGCTCCACTCCTCTTCCATCTAGGCTGAAGAAATGATGTAGGATCGTTTCTTTGGAAAGGAGAAATGTACAATTACTCATTACGGGCTAAAAAATGCAGAAAGTCACACCCAGCCCCAAGAGTCTGCTACTCTCACGAAGGAGGTCCTCATCATGACATAGGCTTCTTGTCCATTTTTCATTTGGGCAACTTTTCACTTCTCACACTTGTCCACCCCAGAGAACCACCCGTGGGGCTTACTGAAAATTCAGATTCCGTTGCTCCTTCCAAACTGAATCAGGATTTTCGGAGGGAAGGACCCAGGACTCTGCTCCTTTAGCAAGCTGCAGGTAATTCTTATGATGAGGTTCAGTTTGAAGAACACGGACCTTGGGATTATGCTTATCTTTAAAAAAAACTCCATTCCTAATTTTTCCTTTATGAGTCTCTGTGGAACTAGTATATTGATTAAAAGTACTGTGAACTGCACACATAAAGACAGAACCAGTCCACTTTGCAGGCTAGCCTTTTAGAGTAGCTACGTAATGTATGCAAGTAAACTAGCAGCTCTTAATTGTTCAATCATTAGGCTGAGGGTTGGTGGGTCTAAGCCACTAAAGCAGATGAGGTTCCTCTAAATTTCAATTATCTGAGGCATTATCCTGCTTTCCAGCCAGACTGTGCAAAGGGATGGTCTCGTCTAGCATGTGCTAATCAAAGACCTGTACAAACTGAAATGGTTAGGTCTAAAAGTCAAAAGACAATGCAAAATCAGGAGCAACTCCTGGAGAATGGCATAAAAAGAAACCAAAGTGGATCTGGAGGCGTGTTTTCTTTCACCATGCTAGATCCTGTGTGTAGCGCCAAACACCAGCACATGGAAGGCATTTAATACACGGTTGGCGAGCGGAAGAACGAGGGTTGATGAATGAATGGGGTAGGTGTCAGTGATACAAATAAAAATGACATCATATAATTCAGTAGCATCTTTAGGGAAGAGAAAAGTGTTGTTTAAAATTTCTATAAATTACCTGGTAGAAAACTGTTACCAGCCTTTCACCTAAATAAATGACACTGAATTTATTTTCAAAACAGGAAAGGCAAATCCTGAGAGGCCCACAGAAGCACAAAAGTAAAGAGAAAGAAAGAGGAGGGAACGAGAGCTACAAAGGGGGTGCTTCGGGCGTAATAAAATCTGAGACGAGCAGCCCACAGGACGGCAGCACACAACGTCTTGGCAATGCTCCTCCCCGGAGGTGGGCCGGGGGCCGGAAACCACGTACAGCACATGTGAGGGACGAATTCACCAGAACCACGACAGAACACGGAAGGAGAGGAGAACTCAGGTCAAGGGAAGGCAAAGAGCCGGGGAAACAGAATGAAGAAGAAGAGTGGGGGGCGGGGGGGTAACATGCAACGTGTCATGCGGGGACCTCGGTGAGGACGAGTGGGCACCAGGCAACACTCAGTGAGCACAGAGGACGGGTGAAGGCGAGACACACCTCAATCACAGAAACAAACCGCTTACCCTCCGCTTTAGTGGAAGTACCGTCTTTAAGCAAATTAAAAAACAAGGGAAGGGATAACAGGGAACAGTTAGTAACAGTAAAAAAATTAAAAAGCAGAATGTTATTAGCTACTAAAAAAGCAAAAGTACAATTTAAAATAAAATTAAAAAAGAAGTTCAACAGCAAAGCAGATTCTGAAGCGAATAAGTGCGCCTTGTATTAAAATCGGCTTAGTATCATGTCGCTTTTGGCTTTTGGAAAACAGAACGAAACATGGCAAACCCAGGGTAGTGCCTCGGTTGGTACGGTGTTGATTTTCTCTTTTAGCCAACCTCATCCTCTTCAGAGTTTCTTTTTCTTAGAACCAAGTACCAGGAGCGTAAGGGGGAAAAACCAAAAACTCAAGTACTGAAGAGTCACCCACAGAGGAGAGGCGAGTCGGAAGCTGAGAGAAGCTAGCTCTAGCAAGGACGCCTACCCCAGCTACACGGTGAGCAGCAGAAGCCGTACAGCGGGGTACCTGCGTCAAGGCCTACGGACTCCGCATCTTCCCTCACGTGTCTGGACTCTAGAAGTTCGGAAAAGGATCGTCAGCTTTAATGCTACACTTCTGCACAGATGCAATGTGCCAACCTAAGTAGTAATCGTAACGATTTCTCAGTAGGATCATGTGAAATTTCCAAGGGTTTTTGCTGTTTTGTGGTTTGGGACATGAGGCAAGTAGGGGCAGATGCTCTTCGGGAGAGAACGGAATATTCCGGTCCTGTTATCTGAAGAGCTAATGAGGGGCTGAAAATTTACCCTCAGTGCTTTAAGAGGTCAATTCTGTATCATCAGACCAAAAGACCTGAGTGCTTTTACGAGCACCGAGGGAATTCTACATGGTCCCTATTAAAGCATCCCAAATGTGCACAGAAAAACAAAGACTACTGAGTACTCTAAAAGATGAGTTTTACTCAAATTTTCAAGCAATGAAACAAATACTGATGACAAACACTCAAGGTAGATAAAAGGTATTGAAACACGGGTACATACTTAAAAACTGACCTAAAATGAACAGAGCTACTCCACCCTGGGAGAGAATCATCCTGACTTCCCCCTTCCTCAATGACTACGTACCAACCTAACACCATAAACACTCTGATGTGATGCCACAGCACTGAAATGGTAGAAAGGGAGAGCACTTAGTGGGTTCCTTCCCAATCACCTATGTCTGAGGTAGTTCCCTAGAGAAACAAGACTGACTTAACTGACTTAACGTTCTAGAACACACGCCTCTCACACTGTAATGTTCCTAGCACAATCTGTTTTTTCACCTTACAGGATAACAGGTTACAAAGGACTTTTATATCCTTTTGTTTATCCCCCACATGTGTCTGAGCTGGGTGACTATTACTACAACTAATTAGGTGGAGAAACCAGCTTCAGAGACTGCGTGGCCCGTTCAAGGTCACCAAGCTAATCAGTGACAGCCCAGTAATCTTCTCTTGGTGCTCTCTCACTGGGCTTCCATGCTCAGAACACCTAATTTTAGAACATTAGTTTCAGAAATGACTTCGGAATTGGTTTGTAAACCACATAAGTAATTCAGTCTCAATGTTCCATGAAGCTTAAATTGTATGTATTCAATTTCCAAAATCCAAAATAAAACCAATCCAGCGAAGTCTCCAGATTTTGGCTTGAACGACTTTGCTCTAACAAAAATAAAATGTATCAGCCTTACATATGGTGTTCAGTTGTCTGCTAAAAAACTGACCTACCATTCTGTCAGATATGAATTCTTTTAAAAATAATTTTTTTAATCCTTTGGCTATTGCTAGAGTAAGTACACTTTCCTCCCAAGGTGACACATGGAAGACCAACACTGTTCTGTGGAATATGGTTATGTTGGCTAGTAAATCCACCCCATAGCTCTAGAGATGCCCTTTGTTGTGGCCCCTGCATCCCGCACCTCTGCCGCCCAGTCATTCTCAAATTGGGAAACACCTAACCACGACAGTCTTTGGTGATTCCCTCACTAAACCCTCTGACTCTGCCCCCACCGATGTCCCGAGGGGCAAAAAGCCAGCTCTGGCAATAGGGGAGGTGGCATAGGGGCTGGCTGGGCTGCCACGGAAGGGGGGAGAGAAGCTGAAGGGTGTGTTCAGTGTGACATGCCGTGCGAGCACCCAGGTACTTACTCGTCACTACAAGGGATCATGCTCCAGAGAAAGGGAACACTCAACAAAGGGTGGCTGGGAACCAGCAGTAAGTGCACAGAGCTACTTATACTTAAATATCAGCCCTAAAGCAGTGAGAATTTCCTCAATGATCGTGTTTTATAATTTGCTAAATAAATTTGAGCAGGGCTAACCGTAATCTCAAACAGCAGAACTGGGGGGAAAGGAGGTGGGGTCTGGTTACCTAAGGATGCGTATGACCCGGGAGGCAAGGCTGCTGCCGAGCTGAAAGGCGTAGCTCCCGCGGCCGAGGACACCTTGGACTTGGCACTGGCTGCTGCGTTCACGTCAATATCGCTTCGAGACCGCTGGAGCGATCCGGTCGTTGACACGGATTTGGTACTAACTGTAGAAGCTTGAGTGGTAAAGAAGGAAACATCAGTAGGGACTACACTAGAATCGTAAACATACACCGTTAAAACTTGTTTTGATTTTCTTATCAAGTTTTCTTTAAAAAAAAAAAAAAAAAAAAAAAAGTAGGCTCCACGCCCAGCATGGAGCCCAACGCGAGGCTTAAACTCACATCCCTGAGATCAAGACCTGAGTGGAGATCAAGAGTCGGACACTTAACCGACTGAGCCACCCAGGCGCCCCTTGCTAGCAAGTTTTGACAAAGGCTGGAGTGCGTGAGCAATGACATGCTGTCTTTCCTGGTCACTGAAGACAGTTCGGCCAACGCAATGCTGAGGGAAATTAAGTGACCATGACCATACACACGCATTCCATTTCTTTTCTTGTAATCGAAGACTATAAACCCCAAAGAAACAGCCCCTCTTTCTGGTTAATGTGAGGAGTGAGGTAATGAAAGAGCACGCACATCTGGCCAGTTTCTGCACGATGTGGCCTAAGCAGGCACCCCGACTCCGATGCCCTCCTGCTTTCGGGGAACATTCTACTCTCCCACCTCTAACAGCCACCGCACCGCTGCTGCTGGGGCTGCTCCAAGCATCACCAGCTGTCCTCACTCTTGTCCAGTGACCGGAGCAAGGGAGCGGCACTATTCAAGTGGAAAGGTCCCAGGGCTCCCCTTCTGCGTGTGCTCCTCACCGCCCTTGGCCGCCGGCACAGTGGAGCTCTGCTGGGCATAGCCGGAGCACTGAGAGCAGCAGGCTCTGCAAACCCGAGGGGCACCTGAAAGCAGGTGGCTGGCTTCCGGCGGCGGAACAGCCCCTGAGAGCAGCACCTGAAACAGAGGCCTCCCCGAGGGGGCCTTCACCATGGCCGTCGGTCTTACCTCTAGAGGTGGTGCTTCCAGTAGGACTTCTTTTGGCAGAGAGCGGCCGGCTGAAAATAAACGTACACGCATGTTCATTATTACCAAATGTGCACTTCATCTGCGTTTGCCCAAGTACTGTCTACAACAGGAAACTAGGATAATGAAGGAATCATTTCAGGGTTTTCCGAATTTCCCAGGTAACTGGGACCACAATCTTATAAATCCCTTATTTCAGACAAAGCTGCAGTATTCTATTTTGGACTATCTTCCAAACATTCAGAGAGAAGTCATAACTCAAGACAGAAGTTAGAAATCCAGAGTGAGGATGATAATACATTTACTCCCAGATTCCTAACACCCCTCCCTTTTCCAGACTTGTCTGCAAGTTAACCCTCATATTCTCCTAGAAGACCCTGTGAATGATTCACTTATTTCAGTCCAAAACCGTATTCTAGGGCAGCCATATAAATTTAACCAGACACTACTTAGGGCAGAGACCGAGGCCACCTTTTCCTTACCATTCCCCAAGTATCTTACCTAGCAGCAGAACCCATCTGAAGTAAGAGGGGACTAGAAGAGGCACATACACATAAAAAAAAAAAAAACCCAGCTGGAATTTGTGTCATGTAGCAAATCTTTCAACATAAAATCTCCCACGAATGAAAAGCACGGCTGAAGTGCTTACTTCAGACTCTCCTGAGAGCTCGAGGATGAGCGGTCGGACTGGGGCAGAGACACGATGCTGTCGGAGTTCTTCAGGTGGGACTGCAGGGCCTTCTGGTAGGAGGACTCGAGGGTGTGGTACAAGTGCTCTGCTTCTCTGCTGAAGTGACTGTGAAAACCCCAGTAGCACCTAGGGGAGACACGCAGCTTGCCGTAGTCAGGATCGCACAGGGCTCCCGCCAAGCTCTGTGGCCCCCCACGCAACACAGTCAAGGACTACTACCCATGGTGCCCCACCACTAGGAGCAGCACCAGGTGAGGAAGACAGGGTGGCCGAAGGAGGCCTGCGGTGGCTCCGGGCGCACAACTTACTGGCTCTTCTGACACTGGGCAAGTTCCCGGACTTCTCTGCATCTTAGTCTCACTTATAAAACGGAAACTAAAGGGCCTAACTTGCGAGACTGGGGAGCGTTCGGGACGATGGAGCTAAAACGTCTAGAACTAGACTGAGAACACGGAGGGGGCTCATCCATGGCAGCTTTTATAAAAGCGACTGGACACTTGTCAACCTGAAGTATTTACAGTTGCCTCAGATAACATGCACGAGAGAGAGGCACAAAGATGTGCTGAGCTACTTGAACTCTGTATTGCAGCATGACCAAAGAACCAGAAAAAATTGGGGAGGGGGAAGACACATACAAGAATAAAAACAGCATTAAGTACATGACTAACAACTCCATTCCTAAGAGTTGTGAGCAACTATTACCCACGTCACTTATTTTGGTAGGAACTGCCCGAGCTGAGACTGTGATAACCACTTCAGTGTGTCTATGAGGTTCTCCGACCTCAGAAACTGGGGACCAGAATTTAACGGAGAGAGCGGTCCAAGAGCAACAGGGACTTTGTCAGGAGGTATCAGTGTAGCTAAGTCAGACAGTAATATTCCAGGTGAGTGAGAAGAGAGGCTACCTGTGTCCAGTAGAAGAGCTGGTCAATATGAAAGCACAGAACCACCACCCCACGTGCAACATTCACAGCACTCATCTACACACGGCCCAAGACGGCATAAGTCTCAGCATCTGACTCTTGGCTGTTACAGTCACAATGACAAAATTATTCCTGGGGAGGCACCGAATGCACGGTCACAGCCACATGACTGGAGCACGACCCACCTAATGGCAAAAGTGCCTCGCACATGGGATGGCAACTGCAAGTCACCACTGCGGCAATCCCCAGCATCACCTCAACCCACCTGCCCCTCACCACGTTCACACCTTCCCAAGCAGCACCTGAAGCTTGCAAAGATACCGTCACAGGGGAAGGATCTCTGGGACCGTGATTTTTCACAGGAAAGCAAAAGGTCCCTTTGGGTTATGACCTGGCTCCTAACAGAGCCTAATGAGTAAGAAAATGCACTGAGTGTGCATACAAGTGCTTTTCTAATTCATGTAGTCATTTGTCATAAATTTAAAAATGAGCATGCTGTTGTGTACCTCAGTCCTGCTTATATTCAAATACTGTCAATCAGTCTTTCAGGCCTGGGCACCTGAACAACCTTCTAAACAATGTGACATGGCCTTTTGAGGTCGTATTTCAAAATCACAATTAACAAAACATGTTCATGTAACTTAATGAGCTTTGAATAAGGCAATCTAAACAACACCCTGAAATTTAAAAACATTGAATTAAAAACAAGTGGTGTACAATAAACACTTACTTTCTGGCTTCTATCCTTGCTTCGGAATCCGCATCATGTATTCCCTTCTTTATTGTTTCGGCTAATACTGATATATGTCTAAACATTAAGAAGAGAAAACAGTAACAATCATTAACATGTGGTTTTATGCGGGTGAAAACTGGTGTGAGAACTTCAAATCGGCACATGGAACCTAGAGCCTCTGTGCCCAGTGAGTCAACCAACATGCAGTTGAGAAATCAGAGCTCCCTTCCCCGTCGCTCTCCTAACTTCTACCTCCGTCCCGGGGCACCCCGGCCCTCCATCAGCTGCCCCCACCTAAGTACCCCAAGTTTTTAAAATAATGGCTGATGCTTCTTACTTCATACTTATTTAGCTCAACCTTTGAGGAACCCAACGAACAAGGCTACAAGTCTCTACCTTTCCATGGCCAGCAGTAGTTTCTATGGAAATTATGAGGTAATAATCATCAGAATACTGGCTCACATTTCTGTAATTAAACACAATGTTTTTTTCAAGTTCCACTATGCAACATGAACAAATTTATAAAATCATGTCACAATTTTATAAATAGGTGTTCTCTTTAGCTTATGTTCTGCCCTAGCTGAGAGGAAGTTATGAAAGTGTCTCTTTGAATGTTTGACAGATTTTTAAGAAAAGAAAGAAGGCTGAAATGAGTTAGTCTCACAGAACAAAGAGTAGTTACCAATCTTATGGCCTGTTCAGAGTCTGCCTCATTCCTTCATTTAGTAACTGTTTAGCAAGTACCCACTAAGTGGCGGATGTTGAGTGAGGAGGCGAATGAATAAATACTGAGTTCTTCACACAGGACTGTTCTACTCACATGTCCTCACATTAAATCCCCCATTCCATTTTCCACCTCTAAATTCCAAAACTATCACTGAATAGAGGATACAATACCCAAGAGATGAAAGAATGCACGACTATCTTCTAGATTCGAGGTATTTGCAGGTGAAATTTTACCCCTGGGAGGCATGGCTTTGTTTCCTCTCTGCTCCCTGCAGTATGGAAAGGGACTCCCAGAAGTACTTCATTAAAATGCCCCTAATAAAATGATGAGTATGCTGTAAAGTTCCTCACAACATGTAACATTAAAAACTGGGTGGCACAACATCATCATCTCTCCAAATTTAACTCACCAAGAATAACAGGCACCTCAAACTCAAAGGAACTAAAAATGGCAAAGAATGAATCTTGAAATTAAGAGACATCCTTCTTCAAGAATCCTGCCATAATCCTACCTTTTATCATGATGATGTGAAACATACCAACACCAACCTGATTAAAGAGAAAACTGCTGACTTTCTGATTCAGGGGGATCAAAAAGAACTGTGAGATGAGAGAAATTCCTTTAAGGATCTAAGAGTTACACCTGGCCTGCCAAGAGCAGCTTGGAATATTTTCCTGCTTGGAAGGGACAGGAATGTCAGGCACCAGGGTGAGAGTCAATAAGGAGTTAACCGTGGCTGAGTTCCAGGGAAAATGGCAGAGCAGGAGGACCCTAAACTCACCTCCTCCCACAGACACAACTAGGTATCACCCACATCATTGTAAATAACCCAGAAAACTACCTGAAGATTAGCAGACCAGACTCTGCACAGCTAAGTGTAGCGAAGAGGCCACACTGAAGAAGGCAGGGAGGGCACAGACTTTCTGTATGGGGGAGAGGACCAAACCCTCACACCAAGCACCCCAGGCACGGGGAACCCGCATGAAAACCAGAGGGGCATACTTTTGTGAATTCTTACAATCAGTGGGGCTTAACACCAAAAGTTTAAAAATCAGTAGGAGGGAAATAGGAAACTGAGTCCCCACCCTTAAAGAGCACAACAAACAGCCCCTCGGAGATAACAGCAATAGAAGCAGCAGTTTGAAAAACACCTGGGGTATACACAAGAAGATTGCTTTACTGATGTGAGAGCATGAGCCAGAGGGGAAGGGATCCCGGGGAGACTTCACCAGGAACAGAGGAGCTGGTGGGCACCATTTCCCTGCCCCAACCCCTGCTCAGGGGTTACATAAACACAAACCGGCCAAGCCTTGGTTCCAGGTACCCGCCCCGCACAGTGGACCCACGCAACACTTGCTAACACTGCCTGCGCTGTGGTAACATTCTCCTGGGGTCCCCCCCAATATATCCTTGGCCACAACCCATCCAAAGCAGTGCCACAAGCTTGGCAGGGTCCAAGCAGCCCCGACAGGGATGGGTTGGCACCTCTGCAAAGCGACTCCTGCCCTGAGGAGAGGGGAAGCTAACCGCACACACCAGTCAGACTGTGGCCCCAGCAGCAGGCTGGAGTCAGACAGCCGCTCTAACTGTAGGCACCACCCACCAACAAAAGCTTCTCAGGGTACAAGAGAAGGAAAGTGCCCAGCAGTATGTACTACCGCACCTCTGACAATGCCCAGTGTGAACGTGACTCAAGCCCAAGCCGGCCTCAGACTGGCCCACGAACAACACAGGGATCCAGTGCTGCCCATGATAGGCAGAGCCACTGCAGAGGACTGGACTGAAAGAAAAAGCGGCTCAGCCACAACATCAGGATACATGCAACACACGTGGAGACACCCCTGCAGGGCCAGTTTGGGTGAACAGGGAACAGTGCCCTGCAGGGCACGACAGGACCTCTTCTTCGTAAGGCAGGAGATAGTGCTGACTTTCCTAACACACTGAAATAGACACAGAGTTAGACAAAGTGAGAAGAAAGAGATACATTTCCCCAGTGTAAGAACAGGACAAAATCAGAGCAAGAGACCTAAGCAAAATGGAGATAAGTAATATGCCTGATAGAGAATTTAAAGTAATGATCAAAGCTACTCACTGGACTTGAAAAAAGAGTGGAGGACCCCAGTGAGAACCTTAACAAAGAGACAGAAAACATAAAAAAGAACCAGAGATGAAGAACTTAATAACTGAAATTAAAAATACAATAGATGGAATAAACAGAGACTAGAGGAAGCAGAAGAATGGATCAGCAACTGGAGGACAGAATAATGGGAAGCAATCAAGCTGAACGGGAGAGAGGAAAAAATAAAAAATGAAAACAGACTTAGGGAACTCAGTGACACCATCAAGCATAGTAACACTTGCATTATACTGGAATCCCAGGGGAGAAGAGAGAGAAAGGGGGGCAGAAAATTTATTTGAAGAACTAATAGCTGAAAACTTCCCAAATCTGGAGAAGAAAACAGAAATCCAGATCCAGGAGGCCCTGAGAGCTCCCAACAAAAACAACACAAAGAGATCCACACCAAGACATAGTAATTAAAATAGCAAAACGTAGTGATAAAGAGAGAATTTTAAAAGCAGCAAGAGAAAAAAACAGTTACATACAAGAGAAACTCCTTAAGGCTATCAGCTGATTTTTCAGAAGAAACTTTATGGGCCAGAAGGGAGTGGTATGATGTATTCAAAGTGCTAGTGAAAAGAAAACAAAAACAAAAAACAAAACAAAAAAAACCCTTCAGCCAAGACATACTCTATCTCTCCTCTTCCGAATGATAGCCTTGCTGGATAAAGTTTTCCAGACAAATGAAAGTTAAAGAAATTCATAACCCCTAAACCAGCCCTACAAGAAATGTTAAAGTGGGCTCACCGAGTGGAAAGGAAAGACCATAAGCAGGAGTAAGAAAAGTAGGAAGCATAAAAGCAGTAAAATTAAGTACAGCTATAAAAATCAGTCAAGAGATTCACAAAATAAAAGAGTAAGTATGACACCATATACCTAAAATGTGGAAAGAGAGAAGTAAAGAATGGGTTCAAACTTAAGCAACCATCAACTTTAGACTGCTATATGCATAAAATGTTATGTATAAATTAAAAACCAGTAAAACCATAAATTAAACACCAGTAATACATATACAAAAAAAAAAGAGAGAGAGAGAGAGAGAGAAAGGAAGCCGAATATACTGCTAAAGAAAGTCAGCAAACCATGAGAGAAGAGAGCAGGAACAGAAAGGAACAGAGAAGAACTACATAAACAGTTGTAAAACAAGTAACAAAATGGCAATAAGTACCTACCTATCAATAACTACTTTGAATGTAAATGGACTAAACCCTCCAATCCAAAGACACAGGGTAACAGAATGGATAAAAAGCAAGACCCATTTATATGCTGCCTACAAGAGACTCATTTCAGATCTAAAGACACACACATACTGATAGTGAAGGGACAGAAGAGCATCTACCATGAAAATGAAAGTGAAAAGAAAGCCGGAATAGCAACACTTATAACAGACAAAATAGACTTTAAAACAGTATACAATCTGGGGTGACTGGGTGGCTAAGTCAGTTAAACATCTGACTCTTGGTTTCAGCTCAGGTCATGACCTCAGGGTTGTGGGATTAAGCCCCACATCAGACACTGTGCTGAGAGTGGAGCCTGCTTGAGATTTTCTCTCCCTCTCTCTCTGCACTCCCTCACTCGCACTGTCTCTTTCTAAATAAATAATCTTGGGGCGCCTGGGTGGCTCAGTCGTTAAGCATCTGCCTTTGGCTCAGGTCATGGTCCCGGGGTCCTGGGATTGAGCCCCACATCAGGCTCCCTGCTTGGAGGGAAGCCTGCTTCTCCCTCTCCCACTCCCCCTGCTTGTGTTCCCTCTCTCGCTGTGTTTCTCTCTGTCAAATAAATGAATAAAATCTTTATAAAATAAATAAATAAATAAATAAATAAATAAATAAATAAATAAAAAATAATAATCTTTCCAAAAAAAAGGGCAGTATACAATCATAAAGGGACCAATCCAACAAGAAGATGTAACAATTGTAAATGTTTATGCACCCAACATGGGAGCATTCCAATACATAAAACAGCTAATAAGAAACAAGGGAAGTAATGGATAGTAATAGAATAATAAGGGACTTTAACAACCCATTTACATCACTGGATCGATCACCCAAAGAGAAAACCAACAAGGAAACAGTGGCTTTTAATGACACATTGGACCAGATGGATCTAACAGATATATTCAGAACATTCCATTCTAAAACAGCAGAATACACGTTTTTTTCAAGTGCACACAGAACATTCTCCAGAATATACCACATATTAGGTCACAAAACGAGTTTCAATGAATTGAAAACGATCAAACTCATACTATGACTATGCATCTTTTCCAACCATAACATTATGAAACCAGAAATCAACCACAAGAAAAACTGGGAAACACCACAAATAAATGGAAGTTATATAACATGCTCCTAAACAATGAATGGGTCAACCACAAAATCAAAGAGAAAATAAAAAAGTACATGGAGACAAATGAAAATGAAAACACACAGTCCAGAATCTTTGGGATGCAGTAAAAGCTGTTCTAAGAGAGAATTCTGTAGAATATAGGTCTACCTCAAGAAGCAAGAAAATCAAAAATAAACAACCTAAAAAACCCCAAAACTAGTTCTAGTTGAAGGAAAGAAATAATAAAAATTAGAACAGAAATAAAACAAATGAAAAAAACAGATCAATGAAACTAGGAGCTAGTTCTTTGAAAAGATCAACAAAACTCATCAATATTCAGCTTGACTTATCAAAAGAAAACAAAAGAAGACTCAAACAAAATCAGAAACAAAAGAAGAAAAATAATAACCAACACCAAAGAAATACAAAAGATTATGAGATTATGAAAAATTATATGCCAACAAACTGGACAACCTAGAAGTAGATAAATTCCTGGAAACCTGTAACTCCCTAAAACTGAAGCTGGAAGAATTAGAAAATCTGAACAGACTGATTACCAGCAGTGAAATTGAATCGTAATCCAAAAACTCCCAACAAACAAAAGTCCAGGACCAGATGGCTTCACAGGTGAATTCTACCGACTAGTCAAAGAAGAGTAAATAACTATTCTTCTCAAACAATTCCAAAATACAGAAGAGGAAAGAAAGTTTCCAAAACTCATTCAATGAGGCCAGCAGTACCCCTATACCAAAATCAGATAAAGACTATAAAAAAAAGAGGGGTGCCTGGGTGGTACAGTCAGTTAAGCATCCGACTCTTGATTTCAGCTCGGGTCATGATCTCACGGTGGTGAGATCGAGCCCGGCGTCTGGCTCCATGCTCAGCATGGAGTCTGCTTGAGATTCTCTCTCTCCCTCTGCCCCTCCCCCCAGCTCATGTGCTCTCTGTCTCTCTCAAAATAAATAAATAAAATCTTTTTCTAAAAAAAAAGACTACAAAAAAAGAGAACTACAGGCCAGTACCCTGATGACACATATGCAAAAATCCTCAACAAAATACTAGCAAACCAAATCAACAATACATTAAAAACATCATTCACCACCATCAAGCAGGATTCCTAGGATGCAAGGGTGGTTCAATATTCACAAATCAATTAATGTGATACATCAAATTAACAAGAGAAAGAATAAAAACCATGCAGTCATTTCAAAAGATGCAGAAAAAAGCAGGTGACAAAGTACAACATCCAGTCATGATAAAAACCCTCAACAAGGTAGGTTTAGGGGGAACATACCTCAAATAGTAAAGGCCATATATGAAAAATCCACAGCTAGCATCATCCTCAATGGTGAAAAACTGAGAGCTTTTTCCCGAAGATCAGGAACAAGACAAAGATGTCTACTCTCACCACTTTTATGCAACACAGTGCTGGAAATCCTAGCCACAGCAATCAGACAAGAAAAAGGAACAGAAGGCATCCAAAAGTGTAAGGAAGAAGTAAAACTTCCACTACTTCCAGACGACATGATACTTAAACACAGAAAACCCTGAAGACTCCACCAAAACCTGCTAGAACAAATGAAGTCGGTAAGGTCACAGGATATAAGATTAATATATAGAAATCTATTACATTCCTACAGACTAATAATGAAGCAGCAGAAAGAGAAATTAAGAAAATAATCCCATTTACAACTGCACCAAAAAGAATAAAGTATTTAGGAATAAACTTAACTAAGGAGGTAAAAGAGACCTATACTCTGAAAACTATCTAACACTGATGAAAGAAACTGAAAATGATGCTCTCTCTCCCCTCTCCCCTCCTCTACCTCCCCTGTTTCTCTCTCTCTCTCTCCCTCTCTAAAATAAGAAAAAAAAAATGGATTAAGGACCTAAATAGGAGACCTGAAACCATAAAAATTCTAGGCGAGCACACAGGCAGTAATTGCTGACATTCGCTATAACAACATATTTCTAGAGGTCTCCTGAGGCAGGGGAAACAAAAGCAAAAATCAACTATTGGGACTATATCAAAATAAAAAGCTTCTGCACACAAAGGAAACTGTCAACAAAACTAAAAGACAATCTATTAAATGGGAGATGATATTTGCAAATGACATATTCAATAAAAGTTTAGTATTCAAAATATATAATGAACTGATATATCTCAACACTCCCCAGAAAAAGAATAATCTAATTAAAAAATGGACAGAAGATGTGAACAGACATTTCTCCAATGAAGACATCCAGATGGCCAAGAGACACATAAAAAGAAGCTCAAAATCACTCATCAACAAGGAAATGACAATCCAAACCACAATGAGATACCATTTCACACCTGTCAGAATAGCTAAAATCAAAAACACAAGAAACAACAGGTGTTGGCGAGGATGGGGAGAAACAGGAACGCTCGTGCACTGCTGGTGGGAATGCAAACTGGTGTAGCCACTGTGGAAAACAGTATGAAGGTTCCTCAAAAAGTTAAAAGTAGAAATACCATATGATCCAATAATTCCACTACTGGGTATTTACCCAAAAGTTATAAAAACACTAATTCAAAAAGATATATGCACCCCTGTATTTATTGCTGCATTATTTAGAATAGCCA
Source organism: Phoca vitulina (assembly GCF_004348235.1). Taxonomy (NCBI): domain Eukaryota; kingdom Metazoa; phylum Chordata; class Mammalia; order Carnivora; family Phocidae; genus Phoca; species Phoca vitulina. The sequence continues at coordinate 102,072,096 of NW_022589704.1, forward strand.
AATTATGGAAGCAATTCAAGTGTCCATCAACTGATGAATGGATAAAAAAGATGTGGTATGTGTATACACACACACACACACACACACACACACACACACACACACTGGAATATTACTCAGCCACAAAAACGAATGAAATCTTGCCATTTGCAACAACATGGATGGATCTAGAGAGTATAATGCTAAGTGAAATGTCAGTCAGAAAAAGATAAGTATCATATGATTTCACTCATGTGGAATTTACAAAATGAAACAAAGAAAAAGGCAAACTAAAAAACAGACTCTTAGAGAACAAACTGGTGGTTACTAGAGGGAATGTGGGTGGGGGGATGGGTGAAATAGGTGAAGGGGATTAAGAATTCACTTATGACGATGGGGCGCCTGGGTGGCTCAGTCATTAAGCGTCTGCCTTTGGCTCCGGTCATGATCCCAGGGTCCTGGGATCAAGCCCCGCATTGGGGCTCCCTGCTCAGCGGGAAGCCTGCTTCTCCCTCTCCCACTCCCCCTGCTTGTGTTCCCTCTCTCGCTGTGTCTCTCTCTGTCAAATAAATAAATAAAATCTTTCAAAAAAAAAAAAAAAGAATTCACTTATGAGGAGCACTGACTAATGTACAGAATTACTGAATCACCATGTTGTACATGTGAAATATAACATGGTATGTTACCTATACTGGAATTAAAAAAAAAATAATTTAAGGAAAAGGTTAATTGTGGCTTTGTAGCTGGCATGGTGCACATCTGTCCACATCTCTAGGCACACTAAAACTGCAACCAATGTAATTCACTAAAAGTTCCTGCCAATGTTATGATCTTCACATCAGTAGAAATAACAGATGTAGTCGTGCAAACAAATGCTTAAGATTCCTTCAATTCTCATAAAAAGCAGGTTGGACCACTTGTTGAGGCATTAAATCTCAAGATTCATTTCAGAGGGGAAAAAACCTGCAAATCAAATGCTTACCGTTCCAGTGAATGTGTCTGCCACTCTTGTAAAAGTAAATCTAAAAATTCAAAACAGCGCCTAAAAATTGTAAAGAAAACATATGTAACTCAGTCATTTTTATGTTAGTGAAAATAAAAGCTTTTTGTTCTTTCCACACTACTTTTTAGAACTGGTAAATTTCTTCTAATTATTAGGATTCAAAACATGGAATATAAAATTGGAATCGGCATTGACTGAAAACCCAAGCAAGTAAAAGTAATTAAGCATCTATGGTGATCAGAAACAAAAATCATTCAGACATATAAGAGACAGGATACGAAAGCTCCCCTCAAATCAGAAACTGGAGCTTCATGGCAACATTACGGAAAGGGCCTATCACTGTCATTTGTTTTTATACTATCTCAAATAATGTTAATACGGGATGTACATGAGCAAAAAAGATCAGCGTACTTTATTACAGAATCAGGGAACTGGTCTTTGCACTAATTTCACAGAATGCCTTGTGCAATAAATGTAAAAAAAAAAGTCCTGAAAAACAAAATGCTTTCCTTTCCAAATTTTCCCAAGAAGGTCCTAGGTAGTGCTTAAAATAGATTTTTCTCTAACTACTCCTCTATTTTCCTCTTTGATCTTTCAACATCCTTTCTTGTCAAGCCTTTCCACTTTTGTAATCTTTGTTGGTCTGATTTGTGCACAAAAACAATTCTGGTCTCATCTCCTTTGGATTACATCACCACTTTGGGTTCTACCTCTTTATAACTTTTCAGACGTCCAGGGTGTTTTTCTTTGCGGGAATAAATCTTAATGGTCTTAGGAACTCACTCAAGGAAACAAATCAGAGGGTAATTTTTCTCTAATGACCAGACTTTCATTCCCATGGTCCTCCCAATTCAAAACCTCATAATCCATATAATTAATCACTCAATAAATCTTTAATAAACCCTAACGCTACCCTAGATGCTACAGATAACAGTGGTAACCAAGACATAAACCAGCAAGCAAGCAAGCCAGACAAGGAACAGTTCCCATGTGCCAACAACACAAGGGGGCTCTTCTTAGAAGCACACAGGAGAGCTATTCAACCCAGTCCCAGGGCTGGCACCCGAGCGCGTGTGCGCGCGTGCACGCGTGTGCGGAACGCTGGCTGTGAAGCCGACTTTGACCCACACCCAAACCGTCTCCTCTCTGTCACTCTCCCCACTCCAGCCTCAACCGAGGCCATGTTTATTCCACCTTCTTCCCTGTTCCTCATGTCATTTCCTGGGCTGATTTTTGTCTCTTTCTTTTTTAAAAAATGTGTGCCTTTGTTTATATTTATCTATCTCTTAGTGAATAAAGTCATCTTTGATGCTAATTCTGGTCTTAAATGTGGGTAACAACAATCTGTTTAATCAAAAATACGACCTATAAGCTAGGTTTTATTTTCCATGTTTTAGGCTAACATACAAAGAAGCAGTATCAATACTGGCATTGTTTAACACATCATTATTTAAACACATCAGGTTAGGACTTGTCTCTTTTCTTTACCTACTCCTACTCATCATTCAAAATGCAACTGTTTTCAACTTGTCTATGAAGCATCACAGAAATACATTAGCTGGTTTTAATCACTACTCTCTGAATTTCTAAATTCCCCAATACAGGTGTTATAACTCACTCTTACATTGCTTTGCATTATTGTTTTTAATCTCCCCATCTAAATGATAAACTTCTCAAAGGCAGGGAGACCGTGCAGGCCATTTCTTACTAATTTCTACAAAGTAGAGCTAGGTACAGGCTGAGTACAACAGAGAAAACGCACTGCTTGGGTTACACTGCCCTCTTTGGTTCTCTTTACCTTTCTGAAGGCAGAGGGACTGGATGTCCCTTTTAGTATTAAGACACACTGTTCTGACTGATGCAGACCCTGACTAATGTAAGAACAGCAATCTGAGCCTGTGACTCAGGAAGCGGTGAAGGGGGTGACATTTCTATAGTCACAGTGAACGCAGGTTACCAGTCGTTTAGCACCAGAAGCCAGAACTGTTAAATTCTGTGGATGAACGGTGTTGCCCCAAAATTCGTATGTTGAAGCCCGACCGCCCAACATGATGGTATCTGGACATGAGGCCTTCAGGAGGTAATTATGTTCACATGAGGTCATGAAAATGGGACTCTACTGATGGGGCTGGTGCCCCTCTAAGAACCCCAGAGAGCACGCTCTCCCTGTGTCTCTCTCTGTCATGTGAAGACACAGCGAGAAGGCAGCCACCTGTAAGCGACCCTCATTAGAACTCAACCATGCTGGCACCTCATCTCAGACTTCCAGCCCCAGAACTGTGAAAAAACCAGCACGTTCTGCATGGACAAAAAGAAAAAAAAAGAAAAAAGAAAACCAATTTCTGTTGTTTAAGCCACCCAGTGTATGGTATTTTGTTATGGCGGCCTGAGCTGACTAATACGCTAAACATCCTGTAACATTCTACAACAAAGATCTGTGTCACTACATCAGAGGAACTTGGCCTAACACTCTGGAATGTCTTGGAAAACCTAAAACAATACTGACAATAATAGCAGGAGCAGCAACAAAATCTAATAATGGGTATCATTTATTTAGGTTGCACGAAGTGTCAAACCCCTCTACCCAATGACTGAGCCCTAGGAGCAGCTCTGCCCCAGGGTATTCTCGTTCCGAGCAGGTCAGATGATTAGTCAGTGGGAAGAGGTAATGCTTCAGCTGCAGTCGGCCAGGTTCTGAAGTTCACTACCATCCCTCTCCCCTGCTGACTTCACACTCTCATCTCTAGAAGCAGCAGCGAAACTGGAGGTAAAGGGCAGACCGCATTCCTCAGCGACACACAAGGGAGCCACGCCATTAGAACTTAAGCTTTTTCAGTGGAAGGTGCCAATTCCTTCCTTCCTGGCTTTATAAAGGTGGATGATTCCCCTTTCCTCCTTCATGACTTCCACAGAGCTGTTAATAAGATGGGTAGGGGGCTGCCTCATGCGTGGCAGGCATCCCTACCCAGGCAAACGGGGCGGGACCTATGTGACATGCCAGGAAAGGAGGAAAATTGTGGGCAGCGAATGTAAGCTGGGCTCCAAGGTTGGAGTGAAAGGCTCTTTCACTGGGCTAGGATCAGACAACGAACTCAGGAGGCTGCTGACCAAGCCGGCCGTTAATTTACCCTATGAAGCTCCTGATACGGTCCACTGAGAGGCTTCAACAGTGTCCATAAATCCCCTGAAAATCTACACTATTCTGCGTATTTACATTTTCTTGGGAAGAGGGGCCACAGTTTTTATTAGACTCTCAAGAGTCAAGAACCACAGATTCCAGCTAGAAGAGGCCTTATTCTCGCCTGTGATCTAGGGCAGCTCACCTGGACACAAGACCAGGCAGGGACCTGGGAACACAGACCTAGCTAGCTAACCAGGTGGTATCTCCTGGATAGATCTCCCACAACTGTGCAGCAGAGGCAGGTGCTGGTCAGGATTCAGAAGCCCAGAAATCACTGTCGGAAGACGGAAACAACATAAACCTCCTCCTACCGCCCGTAATATTAAATAGATGCCATTAATTTTTATAACGGTCTTTTTCTTGCATGCAGTTACTGCTTTCATTCAGAGAAGGGTACACCGATGATTTAGGTACAGGGACTGAGAAAAAAATGTACACCCCCCCTTCCATTAACTCACATACATACAGACACATTCTCTGTCTCCCCCCCTTTCTCTCTTGCTCTCTCTCACATACACACACACAAATAGTGCTTGTCCAAATTTATTTTTCAGACTATTTAGATCATGATCCTTCAATCCAAAGGCATTTATTGCAATGATCTTAGATAATTTTAACATTTCAAACGTGAATACTTCCATGGAGGCAAATTTGGAATTTATTTTGGTTTTTAAACCATTCAAAAATAATGAGGAAGCTGTTTAAAAATTTACCTTCTAACTGCGACAGACTTAGAGGTACAGTTGCTTGTTATGACAGGTATTAGCCTAGGGATGTGTGTGTGCTGCAGAGAAGAACAAAAACAGAGGTGAACACTTGAAAATACAAAAATAAAATAAAACTAAGACAGCCACACTTCCTTATTAAACTACCTAAAGCACATATAGATTTAGATTAGAATTTCACTGAGCTTAAGAAGGAAAAAGAATTTCACTGGATACTGCCAAAGGCCATGACAACATTTACAAAGCCTCAACAGACCACCCAATGATACATAAATAAACCTCATGGCAAAACAAACCATTGGCGGGAAGTCTAAACTATCTAGCAGTAGCGATCTAAGTGAGTTCAAAAGGAATCTGCAGACCAATGTGTTCTGATACAGTTTCAATGGGAATGTCCAACAATGGCTTGGATTTAATATTTCAAGTAGGCAGTGCAAATAGCAGGGACTAAAAATAATACAAGTAAGTGACCTGCGATAACCAGCAATATTCTGGAAAGATTTTAGCATCACCAAGTCCCAGTTTCAAGGGCTGCCTCTGGGGAAAAGAGACTTGAAGGTAGGGAGAAGGTGATGTGGAGCATATTCATTTTAAGCTTTTGTGAACTATTAAGTTTTACTGAAAACTTGTACATAAATTACTTGGATAATTATTTAAACTTAAATGAGTGTTTAGAACACTGAAAAGAATCTTTTATTCATTGGCTTAAACACAATTAAATAAAAACTTTAGGTGAATAACAAAGCCACAAGCACAAATATCTAAAATGGAATGAATGGGAATTAAGGAGTAATATCTGGAGACATAAAGACTGGGTATAAACCCAGAAGCAGATGCAGATGCTCAAATATTTAAAGCCAATGATGAGTAAATCAGCAGGCATACACCATATCCATAATTCACATTATGGAATGTAAAAAGCTCACATAGGATATAATTAAGGAGGGGGAGAGGCTGATTTATATCTACAATATGATTCCAACTATTTATAATCATGTTAATGAAAAATGCCTCTCGGGGCGCCTGAGTGGCTCAGTTGGTTAAGCATCTGCTTTAGGCTAGGGTCATGATCCCAGGGTTCTGGGATCGAGCCCCACGTCAGGCTCCCTGCTTAGTGGGGAGCCTGCTTCTCCCTCTCCTCCCCGCTCTTGCTCTCTCTCACGATCTCTGTCGTTGCCTCTCTTTCTCTAATAAATAAATAAAATCTTAAAAAAAAAAAAAAAGAAAAATGCCTCTAATATTGCTTATCAACCACCAATGTTTACCACTTGCTTATTCTAGGTATGGCCCCAAAATATACTTACCCGAATGATTAACCTAACAGCTACAACACCGGATGTGGCCATAATTTTGGCACTATTTGGAATTAAATTAAAGATAGTTGGCATAATGGCTTCAGCTCCATGGTCAAACTTATTTCCCAGAACTGATGACAGATGCCTACAATAAGAAATGAAAACTGTACTATAGTTGTATTTCTTGCAAACAGTGAAGCATATAAACCTCTTAACATCGCAGGGCTTTCATTTAAAGTTATCGAGAGATAAAAAGCAAGATACTTTCAAAATATTTCCAATGTGCACACAGTGCACTTGGCAAATAGCCAATGGCCCATGAGTTTGTTCCTTTTATTTCTTTAAATAAATCATTTCCAACTAATTAGTCTTAAAATAGCAAAAGACAAACTGATCATACCCTAATAAAATATAAATATGAAAAAGCTCCCTCACCCTTTTTTTCCTTTTGCCCCATTAAAAACCTTTAACACATAATATAAATGCTTCCATATCTTATACTTTCTCAACAGCTGCAGCGTCTCCTTCCTGTAGCTGCTTTGATATTCAGACACACTTTCTAACACAGAAGTTCCAGCTTCAAACACGGATAACAGGTTTAGCTAGGGTAAAATTTCACTGTAGTATATGCCTTTGACTTTAACTTTATAGCTACAGTGCACTTCTGGAAACAAACAAAAATTCTGATAATCATGCTACATCCTGCCAGCAAAATCAATGAAAAAGCTGAGAAACACAAGTTTGTAAAATTTCTTCTTTCTGTGTTATTAATAATAACTGCTTCAAGTTTAAAATAGAGGCTTCAGAGCTAAGTCACTGAATAAAACTGAAAACCTGTCACTCTTTCCGTCACTGGGCAGGAAGCACTGTAATAGTATAAAAGTACCAACAGAAGCATAAATGGAACAGGTCCCAGAGACTAGTCAGAAGGTACATTAAAGAGACCTGCTGGGCATATTCAATGGACCATCTCAGAAGCGCTGCGACGAGGCTATTTTAGGATGTGTGAGAATCTGAAGCGTGGTAGTCCTTACCCCAACGTGATACAAGCCTCCCGCACTACCTGAGACCGCAGGTCCTTAGCAGATAGTTTAAAGGCTCCATCCAAAAGACGCAAATGTTGAAAGAAGTTATCATACTCAGCAGCACCAGCCAAAAGTAAAGATCTTATCTTTTTTAGCTGATGGGATAGAGAAAATTCAGAGATACACAAAACAATTCTTAAAACAGTATATACAAAACAACAGAAGCCATCAAATATGAGAGATCAACATCAAAGTTAACTGGTATCAGAAGTTCTCCCAAAAGAATTCAGCCCATTCAGTATCAGCTACCGTACTGCATAAATCTACATATCACAAATAAGAACAAATTATTTTTATATGCAGTATCTTACAATTCTACAAAACGTATTTCTTAATTGGAAAACATTTTAGTGTATTTATAGAGTCTGTGCTAACGATAAAACACCAAAGCCTTCATTTTAACTCCTCCCCTAAAGCTTACCTTCCCCAACAACTGACTCCAACTGCCATTCGTTTAGTGAATCAAAGGAAGAAGCAATCCTCTAGTCTTTTATATACTATCCTCCACTGTATCATTATTAAAAGACTAGTCTGAGTTTGAATGGAATACAGCGGTAACTTAATCGCCTCACTTCCTGCCAGCCGATCACTGGAAAATAGCTTTCCGCAGATAAGACACACCCTCGTTTTAATGTTCACCCCACTTTCATTCATGCACTTTTTTAAATAGAAGGGACAGAATTTTCCAGCAAGTGATATGAAGAAAGAAAGGAAGAGAGGGACACATACTGAAAATGCCACTCAGGAAAGTCGACTTACTGGCCAACAATCACAATTAAATGTTGACTAAGGCAAGAGTGGAGGCCGTCTCCAGATGCTCCACGTTAGGTCTTTGTTAAAAGTACAGGACATACATAAGGGCACAGGTTGGCATGTTTTAGAAATAGAAATAGAAGTGAGGTACTCTACTAAAAGGGTTAAGTGTAAATATGGTAATTTATATTTAAAATACTTACTACTTAAAATTCATCAGAGCTATACCCCAATTGCATAATTAAGTATTTAGAACATTTAAATAAATCCAATGAAAATGTAATCACATGAAGTCAATGGCTTACAGCATTTACTCTTTGCTCCCAATCATGCTTGTCGTCAGATAATATTTCCCTAATCTTGTTTATGGATTCCTCAAGGTCTCGGCTGGAATAAATCTGTAAGCAAAATTAATTTACAACCAATATAAGAAAATTTACAGAATAAACAAAGATTAGTTTTTAATTACACGAAGTCAAGAGCTTTAAGTACAGTTTTTAAAAAATTCAGTTTTCAGAAGGACCTATGAGATAACACCTAGACAGATTTGCCTTAGATTGAGCTTCTTTCCCAATGTGAATATATACCCACTAGATTCGATGCCAAGTATGGATAACCATGCTTCAAACACAGCTTTACTATAAACTTAATGGATGATTTCATGTACAGAAGAGAAAGAAGCCAGCTGGGGAATGATCAGTGATGCTCAGGTCATTTATTATTCGTAGTATTATTTATAACACCACACTCTCTTCAAATCTACTTTCTCATTTATGCTCACATCTTACTAGTAAGACAGGTAGGGGAATAATCAGCCAAGAACGATGCAAGCTGGGAAGGTCAAGGACTTAAGGATGAGCCTGAGCCTACAATGCCAGCTACCTGATTTATACACATAGGGCAACCGAGCAGCAGGTAACAAGTGATCACAGGGACATTAGTGCTATAGGAATCCGGAGCACCACATTCGATGTAGGCTGAGGAAAAGTGTTATTAGCCCCCAGTCAACTTTGGACAACACTGAGGCACAAAGCAGGTAAAATGTGTGTACCCCAACCTCACAAGCAATCTCTGCTTTGTCTATTAGGTACTTAAGTGAAGCATCAAGACGGCATTAACTTGAGCTTTTATCAATCCATTCTTTATAGCTTTTCAGACACCCAGTTCCTTGAAATTTACAACTTGTCCGAAAAAAAGATAGTCCCTAAATAAGCATGCTTCTTTGTTCTCACACCTAATCTAATCATTGCATTTTCTCATTTACCTGACCTAACCCACAGATTTATTATTAGAGCAAGCAAGCAACTTCTCTCCAATTCTTACTTTGGGTCTTGACTTTTGCTCTTCATTTCAGCTGTCTCCTGTAGTCCTGAGAGTTAAAATTACCTCACCTAGGAAGGGACTTTACATATCACCTATTTGAAAACTGAAATTTGAAGAGTCAGTCTTATCTGTTTTTAATCAAACTCAAATATCCTCACTCACCTGCACTACAGGTACATCATCAAATGCTTTAATAAAGTCCTCTTCATCAACAGCACCAGCTCCTTCTTTTGCAGCTTTAAATAAGATTAATTTTTAAAATGTGAACAATGCGCAGAGGGGTAGTCTGAATAAACACAATCACCATTACATTTTGGAAGATTTGTAACTATTTTTCTAAAGGCTTAATAAAAATTTAGAGTGCTGTGGAACTGACAAACATTACTAACTTTTAATATCAAGATGAAATGTAGTAATTCTACAATACTATATACATTAGTGTAAAGTCACTTAAAGAGACTACTGGCTAAGGAGGACATTTAGCCTTTAAAGGATATAGACAGTTTATACTGTAGTCATGTCTCAATCTTTTGAAAGCTTCCTAATAAACAGATACAGAACAAAAAATTTAATTTTTCAGGGAATAAATTAGGTTGTATTATTGTTAGGCATCTAGCATAACAAATTTGTGAAATATTCAAATAAGTTCTAAAGAATTTAACAGTTTCACTTCAACTTTGTATTAGTCTCAAAACATTTCCATTTCCTTGAATGCATGATAACTCAATTTTTCACTTACACATCAGGTGCAACTTTCCCTCATAAAGGTGTTATAAGATGCTCTGTATACTTGAAAGTTGATTGCTGTCATTGGGGAGAGAGTTTTTTCTTTTGCTAACATGAACTCTACTTCACACATGAAAATTGTGTGACATTTTATCAGACCTTTTTTTTTTCCCCCCGGAATAAAGGTTTCAAAATTGGAGTCTGTGGTCATCTTGCAACCCTCATTAATGATTTACACTGATTAGTTTGAGTGCTTTCCCTGAGTTTTCTCGCAGACAAGTTATTCGATGTTTGGGGTCCCCATGGACAACATAGGGCTTTAAAGATGACTCTGGGAGCAATAAATGTGTGTCCTCACTTTTGATGAAGATTCCTCACACTGAGTTCACAAGCTAACTATGGACAGCGGACAGTAACGTCACACTGTGATGTGGTGCTCAGTGCCTGTTTTGGTGAAAAGACTGGATCCCCCCGAGCAGACAGGTCCTGAGCGCCGCCCCGGGGAAGTGCCACACCACGTACCCACATACTAAAAGGGACTCAGAAACCAACCATGGTCCATGGGCCCCAGAATTAGACAAGGAGGAGTCAGTAAGCAAATTCATGACTATGTTGTTAAACAAAACGGGAAAAAAAGGATGAGAGCAGGGCTGAGCTCTCTACATAATCTAGAGTTGGGACTTCTGGAAGGGATGTATGGGTGAGGGGCAGGAAAGAAAAAAAAAAAGTGGTCTGATGATACACAGAAATTTTCTAAGCCTTGTTTGTGGAACTGATACGTCCCAAGCATAGATTTTTTTAAATAAAAGATTAGAAGGTTTTTCAGTCATAAAGAGGAATGAAGTACTAATACATGCTACAACACAAATGAACCGCAAAAACACTACGCTAAGTGAAAGAAGCCAGACACAAAAGATCACATATTACATGACTCCATTTCTATGAAATACCTAGAATGGGCAAATGACTGCTGATTGCCAGGGGCTGGAGGATGGAAGAGATGGGGAGCAACTGTTTAAAGGGTCCGGGGCTTCCTTTTGGGAGTAGAGAAGCTCTTCTGGAATTAGACAGAGGTGATAGTTGCACAACACTGGGAATATACTAAATGCAACTGGATTGTGACCTTTAAAATGGTTAACTTGGTGTTTTGCGGATTTACACCGATTTACAAAAATTTTTTTAATGCATAAAAAAAATTTAAAAAATAGAAAGGACTAAGAATACCAATAAATGCACAGCTTTTCCTTCTGCCATCCATGGTGTGAATATCCCTGTCAACCATGAGCACAGCTCTTCTAACATGGACAGAGAAGCTGGTAGCAGAGGTGCTGCGGGGACACCGAGCTGACTGAGGAAGACCCCAACAGTCTAGGACCAGTGCAGAAAGCCAGAAAGACCACCAGAAGGAGACAGCATTCTAAAGTCAATCCTTACCCCAGTTTTAACTTAGCTCATCTGCCAAGTTCAAAAGCCCAATGCTAACAATCAGAACAGTTCTAAAAACAGTGGCTACACAATTTGAAGTAAAAAGAAATTTGCATGTCAACTTAAAATGTGACAGCAAAATGCAAGTTGTATATAATAAGGACTCAAACTGTCTAAATTGGGGGGTGGCAGAGGAGGGATTTAGAAGACATCTTTGTAAGTCAATGTTCAAAGCTTTGGGGAGCTCATCTCTACCATTTACTTAGGCCAACGTCCATACACTGGTCTCACAAGGAATAACGCTACTTAAAGGAACAAAATACATTTTAAGGACAGAAGGCACACCATCTGACTTCTGAATAGTCTCAGTGTTGCTTAAGTAGAAGTTGGCAAAAAAAAAAAAAAAAAAAAAAAGGCCTCATGGTAATTTCAGGCATTGCTGGAGCCCCATAACTGAATAAAGCCACAGGGCACACTCGAGCTCTGTCCCCGAGCTCTAGCTTGCCTCTGCGCTAGCCATATTCTCCCACGGGCTCCCCCATACCAGAACATGGGCAACACAGCAGCTCAAATTTCTACCCTATCAGCTATCAGTATGGACAGCACAGTACTAACTTAAAAAACAGCAAGCAGAAATTTATTGCCAACGGAATCACTTCACTCCTGAAGGACACAGAAGGCAAGCACATGCACATCTGGTTTTAAACATTGGCAGAGCCAACCCCAGAGCACCCTGAGGGTGTTGGTCTTACCTGAAGACTTGGATCCGAGAGTGGATGACCCAAGCCGGCGGGTGGTCCCCATTCCAACGTTTCTCCGTGAGCTGGGCGGAGCTTTGGATGATGTAGAACTAGCAGAGGAAGGTCTATTACCATCCACAGAATCTTCATCATCAAAATTTTTATCTGAAGAGTAAGCAGAGAAATCACTGTTTAAAAAAAAAAAGAAAGAAAGAAAGGTACTTTTCCACCCGAATGTAAAACAACAAACTAGCCTTAGAGAGATGAATGGTGTGCCTACTCTTGGGATCTGAAGTGCCAGTCCAGGGTCTAGAAAGGTCTTAGGTAAGTCCAGAATGCAGATACAAACATCATGTTTGCTTTCACATATCTAGAATGCTCTCCTGCTCCAATTTTGGAAAACAGAAAAATAAAGAAGAAAACAATCTCTTATAAAAACCACCACCTAAAAACAGTTACTTTAACATTCTGGCATATTTCTGACCATTCTTGCATGCATTTTTTTTTTAAAGATTTTATTTTATTTATTTGAGAGAGAGAGAGAGAGAGCACAAGAGGGGGTAGGGTCAGAGGGAGAAGCAGACTCCCCGCCGAGCAGGGAGCCCGACTCGGGACTCGATCCCAGGACTCTGGGACCATGACCCGAGCCAAAGGCAGTCACTTAACCAACTGAGCCACCCAGGCACCCCTGATGCATTTTTCAGTAACAGCTGACACTAGGCTACTTATCATTTGGTATTTTGCTTATTTCAAATATGTGCGTTTTTCCATCTGATGAAATATGCTTCATAAAGACCATTTTAATGGTTGCTTGGTACTCTGTAATGAAAAAAATGCCACAACTGAAACTCTCTTGTTGTTAGGCATTTGGGGTCATTCTAATATGTCACCATTAGAAATAACATTGCAACAAACACCTTCCTACTTGTGCTTTTGTTTAAATTTCTAACAATTTTCAGAAAGAAAAAAAAAAAAAAACCTTAGAAGTCATACCTGCTGGGTCCAAAAGTATAAGTTTTTAGTATACACTGCCAAACTTATTTTCAGAAAGGTGAGGTATTTTTTTTCCTGGAAGTTCAAAGGAGTGCCTGTGTTGTCACACCCTTGCCAACACTAAATCCTATCATTTTTATTTTTATTTATTTTTTAATAGTTAGCCAACTTATAGTACTATCATTTTTAAATGTCAGTCAATTTGACAGGTGAAAAAAATGCTTCCTCCTCAATGTTTCGTTTCTCTTTTAGTGGAGTTGAGCATTGTTTCGTCAGCTCATTAACTTCTAAATGTTCTAAGCATCAGTGGATCCAAGGAATATTTCTCAGGTTGCTTTAAAATTAAAAAGAAAAAACATCTTTGGGCTTTTAAAAATCAACGTATTTAGCAACAACATTTGGATGACACAGAATTAAAGCCATCATGGTGCACTGTACAGGGCAGCATGGGCTTACGCGGCATCTGGGAGGCATTTAGGAGGCTGAACAAAGAACCTAAGAGTAATTAAGGAAAAAAGAAAAAAGAAAAGAAAACAAACATCTGTATCTGGCAATATTCATGATTTCTGAATAAGAGCGCTAGATCTTTACCAATACATCTAAAGTAAGTAACTGTTGACCAGAAAACACAAAGAGCAGCCTGTTTCCTTGATCTGGTCGCTTCTTGGCTCAGCTTTCAACAGCCAAGTCTCGTGTCTACTCAGGAGCCTACTGTTCCTCACAACTATCAACAATCCACTTCAAAATACGTCGCTTCTTCTATCCAACACTGGTGGGGGTACGACCCATCCTTCTACATGCATATCCCTATGCAAATTAGCTTCCTCCAAACATGCCTTTACAGTTCCCAGATTTCCCAGATCAAGCAATCCTCTTTCACAGATGGTTCTTTCAATCCACACGTCAATTTCGCAGAAGTTCGACGGTCTCTTAGCATAGACTTCCCATGTGTATTCAAAAGGTGATTCTTGAACTGCAAGCACATTAACGAGCCCTTCCCAAGGGTAAAAGTGCATCTGATGTAAAGGACAAGGACAACACAAAGGAAATGCCACCCACTGAGCACTACCAGTATTAGCAGTGACAAGGACTACTCTCAGCCCATCTGCCCTCAGGGGAGCTCTAATCATTATTCTTGTCAGAACAGTAACAGTTCCAGTCTGTGGGAAAGCAGCATAATGAACAGGGGACGTGAGAACACTATTATGCTTCACTCAGAAATTCATGTTAAGTCTGTTCAGTTTTTCTATCATGGGAAGGCACACCATGGAGAACTGCATTCACTTAGTGAGGATTATCTTCAATGGGCCAATGTCACCGGATTTCCTAGGGTTTCTACTGGAGCAAGGACCAGCCAGACTCAACCACTTTCAGCAAACAGCTAGAAACCAGAGTCTATAAAACAACTCTTTCAGATGGGACAACAGACAGTGCAGAACTGTGAGCCCCGAGAGAGAGACAAGGTGAGCTATACAGTCACCCAACTTCCTGCCTGGACACAATTTCCAGGCCACCAAATACTGGAAAGGGGACCCCAAATCGAACCTGGAAGCCTTGCTAAGTTGAGAAAATGAAGATCATCAGTCTTCAAGGAGGCAGAGGGGGCTGGAAGGTACAGGCGGAGTGCTGAGAAAGGGAAGCTACACAGAAAGAGCAAGAGAGCTCTAGAAATGCACTGAGTTGCAGGCTGTGCAAGCAGGAGTGAAAATTCCACACACAAGGCAGGGTGAAAAACGACCAGTAAGCTACAAACTGAGCAATCTCCAATGTCTGCACAAAGCAGGAAGGTGTTCGAGCACCAGAGCAGAATGTTCTTGGAGACTCACCCATGGCATTCCCTGAGAGCCTGAGAGGGCAGGCCTTAGTAGGAGGGCTGAACTATTTTCTGGAGGGAAGGCTACACTAAGCCTGCCCTATCAGTGGTTCAAAACAGGCCTCCAGCGGTTAGACAGACCGGCAGGTAACTTAAGGTTCTGCCAAAGCAAAGCATTAACAATCTTTAAGGAACGCTGGGCTCCCTGCTCGGCGGGGAGCCTGACCTCTCCCCCTCCCACCCTCCACTCATGCTTTCTCTCTCAAATAAATAAATAAAATCTTTTCTTAAAAAAGATTCAGTTATTTTCATGTGGCCTCTGACCTCTGTCTAATAAAGTAATAAATTACTTTCTAATAAAGAAAGTAATTCGGGGCACCTGGGTGGTTCTGTCGGTTGAGCGTCCGACTCTTGGTTTCGGCTCAGGTCAGGATCTCAGGGTCGTGGGATTGAGCCCCGCGTCAGGCTCCGCACTCAATGCAGAGTCTGCTTGGGATTTTCTCTCTCCCCTCTCCTTCTGCCCCTCCCCCTGTTCATACACATGCTTGCGCACAAACTCTCTCTCTCTAAAGTAAATAAATAAATCTTTCAAAAAAAAGAGAGAGATAAAGAAAGTAATTCATATGTCCTATTGGAATTAGAAATCCAGGGGAAAGGAAAAAGAATGTTATTTGTTTTCCAGATTAGCAGTTGGACACACTGCTTTTTTTTTCCCCCCCACACTGCTTTACATTTAAAGATACTTCACCGGAAAAGGTGTCTGGAGGGATAAAAGCCAACTGAGCCTTGAAAACTAACACGAAGTAAGTTTGTTCTATGTTTACCAGCTTTCTGAATACCCGGAAAAAAATCAAATTAAAAAGGAGGTTAGGCCCTCTGAAAAGTACCCAATTTCAATCAACTAGGAAATTCTCTTACATAGAATGTGTTATTCCTTCACTGGAGAGAGAAGCTGTATTTGCTGTGGTTAGAGTGGATCCACTCTAGATGCAGCCCCGAAGGAGAAGCCTCCAAGTCCCAGGTTCCAATAGATTTCTGTGTTTCTCAACTAAGCAATCCATACTGAACTCTACTCGTCACTGAAATCCTATTTTCTTTAGGGTTTTCAGCTAAGCAGACAAATGTTAGGCTATATCCTCTTTTTCTAGACCTTTAAGACAAAAATGTGTGAAAATGAGTATTTTTAGCTATGCTTGCTTGTGCCATTAACATTAGTTTAAAATTTTTCACACTGCAGAACATCTGTCACACAGAAAATGGTCGTACAGAAGGGTAAGTTTTCCCTGAGCCCAAAGGAATAACTGATTCTATCTCAAGCCACCACCACAAAGACCATCATCCGAGAGTCACTACTCTCATTTGACAGTCTTGGGTAGAAACCTGGGCCTTCAGGTCCTAGTCTTTTAATCCTTTTAAATCACCTGGGCTCCCTTCCCCCTTTTACAGCACTGGGACAAGACATTTTTAAATGACTCATGAAGTTTCTACAGAGCAACACTGTGATCTTCGTCCAACTCTCCATCACCTCATTCCTGGTAACCCCGTAAGTAGGCACGGTGGAGTGAAAGCAGCAAATAGCATGCTGGAAAGGGCTACGGGTACAAAAGAGATTTTCAAACACAGAAGAGACAAGACCCTTTGAAGAAACAAAAGGCCAGAGAACACAGTCATCCGTGGACCTAAAAGCAAACCAGCAGAATTCTAAGCAAGTCTGTGAACGTGTCTTGCACAAGTCTTGAACTGTGGACAAGGTGCTGGGTGGAGGCTAGAGAGTGACCGTGGCCGGCCCAGAGGGCAGAAGCAGTCCATCAGCCTCACCTGACTCAGGCCCTGAAATCCCTGAGCAAGCCCTCCCAGGGCCCCAGCTGCCTCAGAACTAAACTTTAACCAAGCCAGATAGGGAAAGATATAAAGCGACAAGCCACAGACACATTCTATGGGTCAAAAATGATCAGAGGGGTGCCTGGGTGGCTCAGTCGGTTACATGTCTGACTCTTGGATTTGGCTCAGGCGGTGATCTAATGGGTTGTGAGATCGAGCCCCACGTTGGACTTGGTGCTCAGCGGGGGGGGTCCGCTTGAAGATTCTCCCCCTTTGCCCCTCCCCTCACTCACACACACATTCTCTCTCAAATAAATAAGTCTTTTTAAAAAAAAAAAAAGATCAGAAAGACCACTCTATATACCACCGTGACTATAGGTTTGGGTCCAGGGGTGGTGGAGAAACAGATCAGTCTAAAGACAAGCCTTCAAGTTCAGTGTCTAGAACCTGGAATTATGAGACTTGGATTGCACTGTCCATTTAGCAAATGTATATACTCATCCATGAGAACAAACAAAATGTCACAGAAACTAAGAAATGTCTGTTCCATTGTCCATCTGCCAGGAAGGCGAGAACCTAAACCACAAAGCTTTTCCTCTCTTTCCTCCTAAGGCAGGCTTTGACTAGTGAAGTCCAATGGGGAGGAAATGTCTCATTTTCTAAAGCAAAGACAACTAACTCTCTGTTTCACTGCACTAGGGTCATTTTGTGGAAGCTGATATTCCTGACAGGCTTGTAGATTCACCCACTCCCCTGTTACAGAAATTCTCCTCCAAGGGAGTAAGGAATGTGGCAGCTTAGTAACTAGAATATAATTAGCATTCCCCAAAGAGGCTGCACAGAGACATGATAATAAGCCCAAAGGCTGGCTGCTTTTATAAATATCCCCAAATTTCTTCTTTCTTGATTGTTCACAGATCCAAAGCTTTGCTTTCTGCAGTCTTGCCCGATGTGCCCAACGTATTCCTATGTTACTCTTGAAAACACTAGTCTACTGCTGGGTGCCCCTCTGAGTTCTTGCCCAGCTCCATCCAAAAAGAGCCAACCATGCCCTTCTCCGTGCTACATGGCCAGAAGTGTGTCTTTCACCCCATCTCACCCTGTAACTGCGTGCCAGACCCTGTGCTTGGTGCTCTGCATATTCTCATCAAATCCTCCTGACAACTCTACTCTTAAAGGTGAAAAAAACTTAACACATCCAGGTATAATACCCAGGGCCCAAAGTCATGAGGCTAACTAGAAGGTGGAAGAAGCCAAGATTCAAGTCCATATCTGTCCAACTCAAGATCCTCCAATCTGAGTCACGATAATTAAAAAGAAAAAAGCAATCTGCATAAACTGGCCACTTACTATGTGCTGAGCACTGTGTTAAGGGCTTTCTGTGCATTATTTTATTTATTTCTTATAACAGATGTTTGCTTAAGAAAACTATTTACTTAAGGTAATTAACACAGAATCATTAATATCACTTACAAACATACACATAAAAATCCTCAACAAAATACTAGGCAAACCAAATCCAGCAACATATACAAAGAATTATCATCATGGCCAAGTGCGACTTATCCCAGGAATGTAATGTTGGTTTAATTACAAAAATCAATTAATTTAATACATTGTATTAATGGAATAAAAGACAAAACAACATGCTCAATAGATGCAGCAAAGTATTTGACAATAACCAAAACAAAATCATGCTAAAAACACAATAGAGATTAGAAGGGAACTCACAAAAAACACACTATTAACATCCTATCTAATGGTGAGAGACTAGATGCTTTACCCCTAAGATCAGGAATAAGACAAGATGCCTGCTCTTGCCATTTTTATTCAACGCTATCCTAGAGGTTCTAGCCGATGCGATTAGTAAAGAAAGAAAAAAAACCCATCAAGATCAGATAGGAAGAACTGAAACTGTCTATTCACAGATGCATAATCTAATATGTAGAAAGTCTAAACATTAAAAAACTATTAGAACTAATAAATAAGCTCAGCAAGGTAACCTGATATAAGACCGACACAGAAAAATCAATTGTATTTCTATACATCACCAATGAACGATCCAAAAATTTAATTAAGAAAACAATTCAATTGACAACAGCATTAAGAAGACATGTATGCTGAAAACTACACAACACTGTTAAGAGAAATTAAAGAGCTAATAAATGAAAAGACATCCCATGTTCATGGATCTGAACACTTATAAAAAGTTACTTTGCTCGTTATCCAAACTACAGTTCTTGCCCATTTGTCCTCAATAGCTTTTAATTTTAAGTGAAGTTGGATGGTGCCTAGAGGGGCATAGAAATGCAAGCCACACCGTCTGAACTGGGTAGCAGGGCAAAAGACTGCTTTCCTTCTAAGTTTCTACATTCTTCCTCCTTCAAAATATGGTGAGTGGTAGGTGTATCCCCCCACCAAGTCTAGTTGATATGAATCAGCGTCAAATAGGATCAGTCCTTTAATAACGCTCCGTGAAAAACACCCTTCACACTATCCATATCCTGAACCAGAAGTTCCATTCCTCTCCACTATTAATAAAACGAAGAAATGCTTTTGTCAGGGCACGAGGGATAGAATAAGCTTTAGCCTGGCTGGAAACGTTGGCATATTTCACAGTATAAAATGGAAATGGCATAATGGAAGCTCGAGAGGCGCTAACAAGGGCTACTGCTACCCCTGTGGCGCCGGTAATCCACTCTACCACAGAAAAGGCGAACCTGAAACACCATCAAGCATCACAGCGAGGGATCACTTTCCACTCTTTCAGCCAAGAACTTGCTGCCAGGAAGCTTGGGGGGGGGGGGGGGGCGCGCGCATTTAAGACTATCTCAGCCATGACACCCTTAGTGCAGATAAAACGAGAAGAGACAGGATAAAGAGGCAAAAATTCGTTTAGGTTTACTCATCCTTTACAAAGGGAGCTAAAAGGGCAAAAACTGGGGAGAAGACAGGCAAAGACAACACCATCGGAAACTGGAGAGGGGAAGAGAATGTAAGGAGGTCGTGAGGCAGACCTCCACCGAGACCTGCTTCTTAGAGGCCCTGGTGGGAGCGCAATGTTCACATCGGGTAAGAAGTGGTAAGTGCCTTCTGCAGGTGCAGATCAAGGCTCATTCCTTCTTTCAGACCGAAAGGGTTCTGGCTGCTGCTCTCTGGTTTCTGAGCAGGTAACAATGAGCAGGCTCAGGAGAGATGTAGGTACGTATGGACAACAGAGGATGATTTTGTGGCAGAGGAAAGACAGAGCTGGCAGTGAGCCTGCCCAAAGGCGGGGCCATCAGTCACAGGCCTGCCCTGTCACATTAAGACTAACCTCAAGGTTTAAAAAGAAAATGGAAATACACTCTGTTTTCCGATCTGTGGAAAAGAAGGGATAATAGTTAGTGCCCACCTAGAGCATCCAAAGTGTTGCCTGCTCAGCCTCAACCCCGTCTTGCACTGACAGCAAAGAGCAAGTCTTGGGTGACCACCCTTCTCTCGCTCCCCCTCAGAGTGACCTCACCCCTGCCTCGGGGAATGGGCAAACCCAGGCCTGGCCAAAGCTTCAGGACTCGAACCGGGCCACCGCAGTAATTAATTCTGGAGCCTCTCTCTTCTGAACTTGGGGCTGTGTAGATGCAAGCCCAGAAGTGCGGGAGCCAACAACATGGAGGCACCTGTCTAAGCATGAAGCAAACGGGAAGGAAGCAGAGCAAGAGGTGGAGAGAGAGCAGGGAGGGCAACACCAAGCTGGCGCCTCAGAGACCGCAGGGAAGCCTCCCCAACACCCAGTCACAGGAGCCAGTTGATTTCCCTTTTCCCACGCACAGTGGGGCTTGTTTCCCTGTACTTGCAACCCAGAGAATCTCTGTGCCAGATGAAAGGATCTCCTGCAGATTACACGATATACGTGAAGACAGAAAAACCACAGGCCCACAGCCGATGGCAACTATGTACACCGTCACTGTTTGTGTTATGCTGTCAGTACAAAAAGCCAGCCCTTCAAAAATATGTGGATGGAGCTGAAGAATCAGGAAGAGATTTGGGTTTTTTTAGTTATGTATTTACTTAAGGAATCTCTACAGCCAATGTGGGGCTCGAACTCACAAGCCCTGAGATCAAGAGCTGCATGCTCTTCCAACTAAGCCAGCCAGGCACCCCAGGAGTAGCTGTGTTTTTTGTTTTGTTTTGTTTTAAGATTTATTTATTTATTTGAGAGAGAGAGAGAGAAACTGAGAGAGTGTGTGTGAGCGGGGGAAGGGGCAGAAGCAGACCGAGAGAGAACCTCAAGCAGACTCCCTACTGAGTGTGAAGCTTGACGCACGTTTGACCACACAACCGACGAGAACCACGACCCGAGCCAAATCCGAGTCAGACGCCTGACCAACTCAGGCTCCCCCAGGAGTAGATATTTTTAAAATGCTCTTAAGAGGCATACAAAAATTCAGGTTATACAGCAGAAAAAAACCGTATGGGCATTTTTGAGAAAGGGAAGGCCCGGTCAAACCACCTTCCCTAGAGCTGTCTCTAAAAGCAAAGGATCCAGCTGCCCACTTGTCAAGATGCCTCGGGGATGGTCTCAACAACAGTTTTCTCAGGTGTGAGAAATTTCTCAGAAAAGAAATTAGGCATTTATAAGGAAGAGAAAAGAGAGGTAAATTAGGGATATGCCTCTGCTAAGCGGTAACAATTTTTAAAACCTGCCTCTCTGTAACTTAGAAGTTCAAGTCCAGGGCACAGGGTCAGCTGAGAGGTGGTTTGGTCTCAAAGTAGTCCCTCTGTCCCTTCTAGACTAAACCTGGATGGATGCCCAGAAGCATCAGTCTCCTCTCACTGGGGGCCACCGGAGTGGATGCCTATTCTGAACACAAAGAACACAGCACATGCACTCTCCTTCCTTCGCCTCTTCAGCAGCTATTTATCAAGCACGACTGTGTGCCAGGTACTCTGCTGGGAGCTGAAATGCAGGCAGACAAGTCATGGTTCTCACTCTATAGAGCTCACAGCCCAACACAGGGAACAGACATATACAACCAGCAGCTGTTATGATTCAGTGTGATATTTTGCTAAAGGAACACACAGGATATTCAAACGAATAGAGAACAGGAGTAAGTAGAACAGGGCCAAATAAATTCAGAAAGGATCTACTGTGCCCGCCTACAAACCCTCCGACATGACTCACTCTATTACTTGTGTCCAGTATCGAGGGACTTAACAGTGACTGGGGATGGGAGAGGTTTTAAATGTGCACACATCTGACATAATTCAGGAACACCTTGGACTACCATGCTGAGTGAATATACAGTGAGAACAAATTCCAAAGACGACTCCTGGGCAGATGTAGGACTGGCAAGGAATTTCTGACAAGAATAATGAACCAACTGGCCAGCTGCCTTCTGCACACACAGGGGTCCAGAAGCCCCACTACTCTGGGACCACATCTTGGGCACCAAGGAGCAGAGAACTGAAGGCAAAGTCCCCAAGTCATGCCCAGCAGTTAGGGTTACAGAAGTTAGTATCTCTTGACCCATCTGAAAGCCCAATTTAAACGAAAACCCTGTTAATACTGTACCTTCCCCCAGAGAAAAGAACCTACAGCAACACAGCAATAATCCGGTACAGATCAATCTTGAGGAAGAGTATCTCCCAACACACCTCAGAAAGACTATAAACTCATAAACTCACCCCAGGAACCAAACCAAAAGGAAGGGAACACAAAGAGACTGCTAATATCCTGAGCATCAAAGACATCCCCAGAGGGGGAATTAGGGAAGATGGGAATAAACTACCCTTACTGCTAGAACGGCGAGCCACTGAGCTCTGTGAACACTTGACCTGACTCCATATTAACGTCTTCGGGTGAGCCACAGGAGCTCTTAGGCAGACTGAAAACCTGGTTTTACATGCTGTTAAGGACCATCATTCCCAGACAACTGTGAGTTAGTGCCTTCAACTCTGGAAAGATCCAGGGTAGGACAAAAGCAGAAAGAGCCTTCCCTAAAAGAGCTTCTCCTGCTTCCTCTGCCTGCCAGGTTCACAGAGCTGGGACCCTCTTACCCCCTCTATTAGTCACCTAAGCCAAACTTCAGTAGCTGGAGGAAGAGAAGGAGGGGAGAAGAGGCTTAAGGAAGTAGCCATAGGTATAACTTTCCTTTAGATGTCAAAGGTGTTCTGGAATAAAAGTCCTCTGGCCTTTCTGTATTCTGCTTTAGCCCGCTGCCCAGAGCCTGATAGAAAGTGAATTTAATCAAGTCACTAGTGACTCTCATTCTCTGGCCATGAGCCTTTAGCCACTTCTCAGGCTTTTCTCCTCGGAAATAAGTTTATCAAAATCTACACTGAATCCTATGAAACAGATCAGTCAAGCTCAGGAGAGCTCAAAAAGAGAGCCTAGGGAAAAATTAACCACTGTAGTGAAGAAATCCTTATAGTTTGGTTTTAAGAAAAAGAGCCCTTTCCTGGTAAGTATCTCTGAGTAAATGCATCAAGAGTTTGGGTCTGTTGTATTTTCTGCAACTATTACTGTTTGTTTCTTTGGTCCAATGTTCATTCAAATCTGAGTAACTTCAGTCTTACAAATTGAAAAGTTAGAAGTCCTATTACAGTCGGTTTTCTATGTTCATAAGAAATAGGGCTTTTTGATAACTAACACACACAAGCTTCCAACAAATCTCCTGCTAAGGCACTACTGTCTCTTACTGAGCCTGCTCCTGCTCCAACAGCTACCTGTAGCTCACACTGCGGTAATTATTTTATAATTACAAAGCAAAAAGTAATATAAATCAAGAATAACTTGTTTCAAAATTTCAAGTAGTTAGCTTTCTAAAATTCTTTTAATTACATTCGGGTACCATTAATTGCAAACGACACTCAGGTTTGTTGCTGTCATTTGTCTAGAGAATGATCCAGACTGAGTATCTGCCAGCTAAGAGCTTCTAAGGACTTTCTGATGCACGGCCGTGTGTAAGGCCACACGACTGCAGACTACAAACAGGAAGCAAGCAAAGGAAAGCTTAGGGAGGTATCAGTATTACGGAGGTGGTGAGCAAGTGTCCTTTTAAGGGGAGAAAGTGCAGGTAAATAGTGATATGACATAAGGTACAGGATATCCTTAGTTAGAGTTTTTTGTAAATTACAGGCATATTAGTGAAGTTATTTGTTTGGTAACTGTCCTGTCACACTGATCAATTGCTTATTTCCAGCCCGAAGCATAAGGTCAAGTGAGTGTGCCACACTCGACCTGCCCATTATCTCGGCCAACCACTAAGGCTCACTCACCATTACCTCTGTAATGGCTTCCCACAGCACTCCCCGTATAATAATATTGCCCAATTTATGCCAAAGAAGACCAGCATTTCCCACCCAATTTATGAGCACTGCCATCCTATTCTCCCCTGTCTGCTTTGTTGGGCACAAACCCGACCTTGCAGGGAACTTCTGAGCACACCAGATAGGGCTGGGGTCCTGGACCCCATCACAGACCCTTAGTCCAGCTAAAAACCATGCTCCAACCCAAGAGGCTGGGATTCTCTTCCAGTAGGTAAGGGGCTCCTTAGAGGCAGGAGGAGGGGAAAGGGGAAAGTTACATGAGGAAATGGTGGGGAGCGGGGAAGACAAGAGGCAGAAAGGAAAGGAATGAAAACAAAATGGAAAGGAGACAAGAGATTCTCTTTCTGAAGCGCTAAGTTCAGGAGCAAAGCATTAATTTGCTTACAGGAAGAACAGCCAAGGTAATTTATAGAAGGATTAGCAGGCTAGTTGCCACCTGTCTTGGATAACTACCTCCTTCCTTTGTCTATTCATTCAACAAACGCATGAGGATCTACTAGCTTTCAGGCACTTTGCTAGGGCCTGGGAATACGGTAAGAACAACACACGCATGCTAACTGCCCACAGGGAACTTCCAGTACAAAGAGTGAACATTTGTTAACACAAATCTGTGAAAAGGGGATGCGGGAAAAGAACAGCGTCCTGGAACAGAAGCAGGAAAAATTTCACAGGGGGCAGTGAGAGACAGTTTGGATAGGGTGGTTCAGGGAAGGCCAAATCATTCTGAAGGGCTTTCACCAAAGGCATATCGCTCATCTACAAAGGTGAGGAGGATTACTCAGGCATCTGTCATGGACTGGGAATTCAAGAGTAGGAGGGGAGAAAGAGTAGGAGGAAGGGTCCAATTTACTATGAACAATGAAGCAAAAGAATGCCTTTGATTAAGCACCAGGGTAGAGATCACTCTTTCAGCAGGAAAAGGGGCCCTACCAGGAGGTTACTCTTCCTCTTTGAAAAAGTGCCACCAATTTCTGACGCTTGGGCCCAGCCTCAAAGGCCACGGGCATATGCAAGCAGCTGCCCCACAGCTTATTGCGGCCTGACCTGCAGGTAAGTGACTACAGTATAAAGCACAGTTTTCATTTCTGTACAAATATACCCAAGTAAATGGAAGATGCTAAAAATGAATTTTAAGATAAAAAAAGGGGGCCTTTCAATTGTGGTTTTTTCCCAATTTCATTTTTTTTTTTAAAAAAATCAAATGTATACACCTATTCCACCTTGAACCTGGTTATAAGAAGACTCCATGAAGCCCATTCTAACAACGTTACAAGAACTTTGCATCTGCCTGGCTCGATCAAGCCTCTTCATTCCAAAGGTCACTGGGTAAATGTGTTCTCGATGACTGGGCATCGGGCCAGATGGGACATCATACAGAAGCTGTCCCATGCAGTGTGGTCAGGTTATGGAGCTGCCTTAGCTCCCGGGTAGGGGGAAGCTGGGAGCAGCCTCTGTGTGCATGCACATCATGGGGCGGGGTGGGGGGGCGGACCAGTGAAAGCCTCCTGACCTCAGAGCTATACTCACATTCATGCTGAAGAAAGGTTCTGGCAGTTCCAGCACTGGGGGTAAATCAATTAGATAGTGTACAGTTTCCCGAAAGAAATGAAACAATAATTGGAGTCCAATCTTTCACATGGGACTCTAACCTGGGGAGGTAGCATGGAGAGTGGTGAAAGGTACACAGACTTCAAAAAACTCTCCAGGCTTCAAAAATCCTGGGAACGTTTCTTAGTTTAGACAAGTTACTGAAATTCTCTGAGCCTGTTTCTCATCTATACAATGAAGATTATTCATATGACTTTTATTTGTGTATTCAGATGTTTTTAAAATGCTCATTCTGTGCCAGGCCCTGAGCTGGGTGCTGACAACCGAGAGAACAAAACAGAGTCTCATCCCTACTCTCAGAGCTGCCAGCCAGGCAGCATGGTGAACCTTTGGAAAGCAAACTCCTAGAGGCTACAGAGGTCCAGAGAAGGCATTCCTCCCAGGGAAGCCTGTGCATCCTGAAAAATGATGCCTGCAAACCGAGAAAATAAGTGGGGTGTGATGAGTCAAGTGTATTCCAATGGGAACAATGTATCTGAAGACCATAAACCAAGAAGGCTGGCAGCTGCAAGGACAGGCACCCCTACGCGCACCAGTACATAGCCGTGTCTACCAGGAACTGGTCATCGTTACTAATATAACCGTAATAATAACCCCAAACTTCTGTGTGGTAATAAGGTAGAGAAAAGTAGCGCATTTAAATTGTTGCTTATTTCTGGGGCGCCTGGGTGGTGAAGTCAGCTGAGCATCCGACTCGTGGTTTTGGCTCAGGTCATGATCTCAGGGTCATGGGATCGAACCCCCCGTCAGGTTCCACACTCAGCACACAGTCTGGTTGAGACTCTCTCTCCCTCTCCCTCTACCCCTCCTCGCTGCACTCGCTCACAAATAAATAAATAAGAACTTTAAAATAAATAGTTACTTATTTCTCACAAAAGTACTCAATAGGTACAGCGCAGATGTTTATTTTAAATGAATATCCTCAGACTTAAATTTTTACTATCACTTAGGAAAGGGAGGCGTTTTAAGCAACTCTTAAGGGCTGTGAACAGTCTGTATGTCGGTGATGAAAGCTAAAAGTGAACTTCTATGAATCAACAACTAGTATTTCAACACCTTAATTTCTGAATGTCACAGTAACAAAAATCACAGTGTATCCTTTCACTGATTAAATATTCTTTTCTCCTTTCAACCACAGTACTTACTTCACTCTTGAGCTTGCCCTAAAAGGGCAATATATGTAATAAATGT
Source organism: Phoca vitulina (assembly GCF_004348235.1). Classification (NCBI taxonomy): domain Eukaryota; kingdom Metazoa; phylum Chordata; class Mammalia; order Carnivora; family Phocidae; genus Phoca; species Phoca vitulina. Next base: position 102,099,068 of record NW_022589704.1, read on the forward strand.
CAGATATCAGATCTTCACCTTGCACTCTTAACGGAAATATCATTTTAATGATTGCCGTGCCAATCATGACCCAATTCTTCTTTATGACCACATGAAGACACAAAAGTGAGTCAGCTGGAAAAATTCACAGCCAAATTTGGAAAAGTTTCCCACAACAATGTGACTGCCCCAAGAGCTACCTGCCTCTTGTGCAATAACCCTTCAAATCAGCCATCCCCTACTCTAATGATTTCATTCTCAAGAACCCAACAGAGGCAAATAATACTTCTGTATAAGAAGGCAGAGAAGGGGCGCCTGGGTGGCTCAGTTTGTTGGGCGGCTGCCTTCGGCTAGGGTCATGATCCCGGAGTCCCGGGATCGAATCCCGCATCAGGCTCCCTGCTCGGTGGGGAGTCTGCTTCTCCCTCTGACCCTACCCCCTCTTGTGCTCTCTCTTTCACTCTCTCTCTCTCTCAAATAAATTAAAAAAAAAAAAAAAAAAAAGGCAGAGAAATAAGATGACAGTTGAGAATAAACACCTACATTCTAATCTTACTCTCTCAATACCAGCCCCAGCCCCAGGCCCGTGTCTACTCTGAGATACAAACCCACTTGAACCAAACCCACATAACAAATCAAAATTCTAAGTTGAAATGTCCAAAACTATAATCATCTCCCTATCCTCAAAACCTGCCACCCTCCAAGTCTCCTCCTTCCGCTAATTCTACCACCACCCACCCAGTCAGTCAAGCCAAAACACAGAATTCTTCTCAGCTTTTCCTACGCCCTTACCATCTCCCACGGTGTCCTCCCCACGCACCACCCAAATAATCACCAAGTGTGGCCAGGGCTGCCTCTAGCCGTCTCTCATGTACTCCTTCTCTGGTCACACTGAGGCTGTCCCAATTCAGGGCTTCCTCATCTCTTAGGTAGATTTCTGTTACCGAAATAGTCCTCTATAACTGGTTCTCTTTGTCTCCGATTTTATTTTTTAATAAATAATATTAGGTGTTTTAAATACACAGAACAATTAAAAACATAATAAAAGCAATTAATTCTGCCGCCCAGATAAATTATGTAACCTTTTTCAGAGAACAAAATTAACACATGCATAAGCATGGTTAAATAAATCAAGTATCACCAGAAGAAAGCAAAATAAAAACAAAAAGCTTTCTCTTCCAACTCCCTTACTCATTACTGGTTTTTTGTTTATAATTGGGACTATATCAGAGTTGCAGAAAAGAGAGGTCCCAATACCCCACCTTCAATCTCCCTATTATTAACACCTAACGTTAGTGTATTTATTATAACTAGTGAACCGATACTGATATACTATTATTAACTCAAGCCCATAGTTTATTCCAAGTTCCTTACTGTTTCCCTACTGTCCTTTATCTGTCCCGATGCGGGGCTCCATCCCAGGAACCTGGGATCATGACCTGAGCCAAAAGCAGATGATTAACTGACTGAGCCACCCAGGCGCCCCTGACCTTGACAGTTTTGAGCAGTACTGGTTCTGCAGTTTATAGCATATCCCTCAAACTGGGTTTACCTGAGGTTTGGTCATATTTAGACAGAGCGTAGGGGTTTTAGGGAGGAAGACCACAGAGGTAAATGCCATTCCTATCACACTATCAAAGTACATGCTCTCAACAAGCCTGCTGATGTTGACCCTGATCACCTGGCTGAGGCGGTGTTGGCCAGGTTTCTCCACTGTAAAGTTCCTCGGCTCCCTCTTGTCCATGCTGTACTCTCTGGAAGGAAGTCACTGTGCACATTACATACAGAGTAGGAAGCTAGGCTCTCTGCCTCTAGGGTAGAGTAGCTACATGAATGATTTGGAGCAATTCTGCAGAGATTTCTCTCTCCTCCCCCATTTAGATATTTATTCAATCATTCATTTTTATCAGTATGGACTCATCAATACTTATTTTATACTGTGGGTTACAATCCAATACTACATTATTTTATTGCTCGATGTTCCAGCTGTGGCCACTGGAAATCTCTCACAGTTGACTCCTGGGTCCTTTTGTCCTAACCCCATCATCGTTGTCCTTTGCCTTTGGGGCACTTTCTTACTTTCTGGCACCAGGACATGCAAAAGGCTCATCCTGAATAGTCTCTGCTCCGGCCCTAGAATCAGCCATTTCCCGGAGAGCCCTAGTGGTAGTGGAAACCAAGATCTAGGCACTGGGTGGCAGTTTCTTTTTAAGGGATATTATTATATATCTGATTCTGCATCTTGTTTTTTCTTAAGAGAGTTTCCGTATCTGTGCAAAAAGATAAACCGTATCATTTTAAACCTAAGTCCAACTTCTACCTCCCATCATATCATCAGATGCTGCCACAGTGGACTGTGTCCCTATATCACACAGGACAGTATCTATGGGCGAGGTCCTGCGCCAAATTACCTATGTGCACTGTCTCACTTTCTCCTCCCAGTGGTGCAGGACTTGTCACCCCCAGCTCACACAGGAGGAAGTCGAGGCTGACAGGGAGCCTGCCCCGGGTCACAGTGCTCATTCAGGCACAGCACCTACACTCGGCCTGAGGGGTTCCAGTGTCCACATGCTTACTCATTCCTGCCCCAAAGTCACCTGTGCATTTATAATCCAGTCACCTAGACCAGTAGTCCCCAAAACCACTTAAAGGACTGGGGACACTTTTTGATGATTCACACTAGTCTGCATCAAAGAACTATAAGGGAAAACCTGTCAACTCCTCATAGATTTACATTTTTTTCACTTACTGGATTATCCTTTACCCTAAATTACACCTTATTTTTCTTTACTGGTGTTAATGTCCTGGGTTTTATGAAATACCAAGGGTTGGTTTAAATCTTGTTGTTATACTTGGGTAAGGTTAAAATTGGCCACCCTGTATTAGTCTCTCTCCCTGCAAACCCAATTTTAAAAATTTAACTTTGAGCAGTCAGTGGCCTACAATCAAAATCTGGGTTTCTCAGCTCAGCATGCGAGGCACTTGCCCATCTTCTTCCTGCACTTTCCCCCCCCAGCAATACCGAAGTGCTTTGAAAAACAAACTCATCATGTTCATAGTATAATTCCATCTCCCAGAATTACCTCCCTCAGCCCCTCGCTGGGCAAACAACTGACTAGGAACATTCCACTTCTGGGGCATCTAAAACTTGTAAAGCCTGGTTTAATGTCTCCTTGAATGCTTTCATTTTTAAATTATTCTCTAAGACAACTACTAAAAATAGCACGATTTGAGAATCAAAGAAAAAAACAGAGCCAATGGTTTATCCTAACGGCAGGGAAGAAGCACTGAGCTTGCCAGGAGGACTGGTTCAAGAAGGCAAAATCCAGCGCTCTGCTCTCTGTCCGGCCACCAAGCCAATTACAGCAAACCTGAAACCTCCTGTGTCCGTATTGGAAAGCTACTCTGCCTATTACTCCGTAAGGAACTGCTGTGAAGAATCAAAAATAACCAACAAACCTTCAGGAACGTGCTCTGAAAATACTAAAATACTTGATACACCATTGTGGTAAAATGGCTGATATTCTATTTTGCAGGTTGTTCATGGGCCCTTTATTAATCGTGGACTGACAGAGGAAGATTCAAACAAGCCACTGCTCCAAGAAGCAGCTTGTAATCCTCGTTTCCTACCGTATCTGCAGTCCTTTAGGGTAAAAGTTACCAATGCTTAGTAGGCTGCATTTCAAGTAACAGTGACTAATGAGATAGGCAACTTGAAAGGAATTATCAAGCGAAAGGACAGTCTATTTTAAACCCAGATCCACGGGCTTTCTCCATAGCCTTTGACATGACACAGTCAACTCCCACAATTATTTTGCCCTATTTAAAAAAAAAAAAGTCGAAAATAGAACAACATAAGACAAATGCCACTTATAAGAAACACACTTTCAAATCCTCAAATGAAGAGATCTGAAAAAGGTCACTTCAGAACATGAATTATTTAACTCTCCTGCCCAGGTATTGATTTCCCACAGCGGCTTAACCTGAATACAGAGTCCTGTAATGAAGGACGAAATAAAAAGGAACACCAGCACTGTATACTTCACATTCTCAATTTTAAAACATAACATGCAGAAATGCAGCTTCTTCCAACATGACCATTTGCAGCAAACTTAACCAAAGTTAGCTTAAGATAGACAGACACGGTGACAATCACCACTACAAAATAAACAGAGAACAAGTGAGCTGGATGTGTGCCAGTTTCCCCGCAGTGGGAGGCGGAAGAACACTTGTTATCCTGCACAATTTTACTCTGTGTAATACCTGTTTCAGTTGAAGGGTTTGGAAAGATCCTTCAGAGACAACAAATTAAAAGCCTGCGAGAAAGAGCGCCCCACAGGAAGGCAGGGCAGCCACACACGGGTTGTTCATATCACATCAACTGCACCTTCTTCAAACACAAACCTGTTCTCATGGAGGCGTTTTCTCAAATCATTTCAGTGCTACCAAAACCTGGGTAAAACCTCCATGCAAAGACCGAAGGCTAATCGGTAAGACTTTGGCAAAAACAATTCTTCTTTTGTAGTTTTTCAGTTTCATTTCTGCATTTTTAAAATGCCAGTCTTCACAGGGAAGGAAAAATCTTACACAGTGATTCTCGAGACAGAAGCAGCATCCCTACACTGCTATGAGTTATATGCATTTTCTCTATCCACTGTTGAAAAAGCTTAGAAATTTCTGGCCAGCAGATTCCTTTGAGACAGCTTATACTCAGTAACAAATGTCTTGAATCGCAAAATAATTTATTTTCATAACCCACATACTGTGAATACAAGAGTTACAGAAAAAAATTTAAAGCACAAGAAATGAAAAGATGAAACACAGCTAATCTCGCTTCTTGTGCCTACTTCCTCTTTCTCCCTAGTTCTCGAAGGTCAACATTAATGTTAATACATCTGTACATTTCACAATTTCTTCTCTGCCAACATGGAAATATTCATAGCAATTCTTTTCCTAAGTTTCATCCACAATTTTTAGTTATCAAAGCAACTATAAAATATCTTAAGTACGTTATTTATTTAATAATTACAAATGCATTTCAAAATACATTAGAATAGCCTACCTTTCCCAGTAGTCATGATTGTCAGGGATCTTGGTACAATACAAACACTGCTCTGAAAGCTATACCTACTCACAGCAACTTAAGCATCAGCCAACTCTCCACCCACACGACTTCTTCAGTGTGATCTGCACCAATGGCAACTGCCACCCTCTTCCAAAATAAAAGCCTGGACTATATATAAGTGCTTGTTTTAAAAGGGGGACTGAGTGGGAGGTGAACCTTCTCCATCTGACTTTACTCATGTAGGAGAGCCTTCTTTAAAACTCGTATTAAAAAAATTTTTTAACTATCTGATTTTTCCCCTTGAAAAAACAGGGAAGAACATTCCTAACATAAACCTTAAGAATAGTATCAAAAAAGCAAGCTTTACTTCCAAACAGAGGATGAAGCTGTCAGTTGCAGCTTAAGCTACTTAAACTGGTATCAGAAACAGTCTCTCCCAGGCTATTTTAGGTGGTCTTGTCCTTATGAGAGTGCAGTATACTTGCTAGCCTTATACCATATTATCCCTGGATCTGTGACTATGGAAACACTTTCCTAAGATACTGAACCAGAACCCCAGACCTTATAATATACAGAGTCTAATAAACAAGCAGGCGAGGGGATGGGAGCCCATTACCAGCACCTGATCCACTTACTCACAATTACGGTTTTTAGGCTACACAATAATAATGGCTTGGCTTCTTAACAAAGAAGACACTCAATTCACCTTTAAATGAATGCTTTGTCCTAGCTACACTGGGCAACAATTCAAATCTTACCTAACAATTCAAAATTGGTCTAGTCGCTTTCAGATTTGCACAGGTATTTCTCATTTCTAACAACTTAAAAATGACATCTAACATTTTTCAAATTATAGAATTATTTTTTAGTAGAAAAACATAAGGCAGAATGCAGTTGGCAGTAAAATGATGCTGTAGATACATGCATGTATTAGAGTTGATAATTTTATGATTATCTGTTATTTGGTTTATAGTTTTGTCAGCAATCAATATTTTAACTTTTTCTTTAGCTACAGGTTTATTATGGAATTTTCACAGATTTAACCAGCATGATACTTTCATTCTTTCCTCATAAACATGTTAGCTTTGCTCAAGAAACTCGAAAGCGTGCACATTTTTAACCAAACTAATGTCCATGGGCCTCACTTCAATCAAATCTAATTAAAGATCATTAAGTGGCCGCAGATAAAGGACACTGACTAGTCTATAATTACTGGCTCTTTCATGCTGAAAATCCAATTCGCCTGTGAGCATAAGCACATCTGCATGATTAAGAGAAAGACTTACATAGAAAATAATTTACTTTTTGAAACCCATGGAAGGCAAAACTGTAATTTTTGCTTCAAGGGGTTTGCTAATTATATGCAGATGGAAAAAAAGAAAAAGAAACATCTATAAAACAACATATTTTTAACTCCCATATTCTTGCCATTCAAAGCTGAAAGGCCTTTGGGTAACCTAGCAACAAAAAAGAATCCTACAAAGATGAAGTGTTCTATTACAGATAGGACACTCCTTTCCAATTGCTCTTCAGCTGCTTTTCCATTACTGTTTTTTAGTCACAATTCTGCATTTAAAAAAAATTAAGTCCATGGGCTTTACATAAACATAATTACACATCTTAGAACCACCTAATTTTGAACATGTCAAGAAATAGAACCTGCAATGAAACTCATCTCTTCCCTACAAGTATTGCCGTAGGGAAGCAATAACTATAAGCAATAATGTAACTATTATTATATTAAATAGTTTCTTTCAACTTAGCTCAAATCCAGAGCTTTTCTTACTCAGAAGGTTACCGTTCACAAGTAACAACAAAAAAAATGACAAATTTCATAAAAATTAAAAACTTTTAAATACCAACCAAGTAAAAAAAGACAACAGAACAGAGAAAAATATTTGCAAATCATGTATCTGGTAAGAGTCTTATGTCCAGAATATATAAAGAATTCTTATAGTTCAAGAACAAAAAAACAAACAAACACCAATTTAAAAATGGGCAAAGAACAGCAATCGGACAAGGAAAAGAAATAAAGGCATCCAAATTGGTAAGGAGAAAGTAAAGCTGTCACTATATGCAGACATGATACTATACAAAGAAAACTCTCAAGACTCTCCCCCCCCCGCAAAATACTATTAGAACTTATAAACGAATCCAGTAAAGTTTGCAGGATACAAAATTAGTATACAGAAATCTGTTGCACTCCTATACACCAAAACAAAGTAGTAGAAAATGAAATTAAGAAAACAATTCCATTTGCAATTGCACTGAAAGGAAAAAAACACCTAGAAATAATAAACTTAACAGAGGTGAGGACCTGTACTCTGAAAACTAAAACACTGATAATAGAAACTAAGATGACATACACAAATGAAAAGATATACCATGCTCATTCATGGACTGAAAGAATTAATATTGTTAAAATGTCCATATTATCGAAAGCAACCTATAGATTCAATGTAACTCCTGTCAAAATACCAATAGCATTTTTTCACAAAATTATAATAATCCTAAAATTTGTATGGAGCAACAAAAGACTCTAAACTGCCAAACCAACTAGGAAAAAGCAGAACAAAGCTGGAGGTATCACAATTCTAGATTTAAAGATATACTACAAAGACATGCTAGTCCAAACAGTATGGTACCAGCACAAAAACTGACACATAAATCAATGGAACAGAAGAGAGAGCCTAGAAATAAACCAATGTTTATATAGTTAATTAATCTATGACAAAGGGAGCAAGACTATATAATGGGGAAAAGACTGTCTTTTCAATAAACAGTGTTGGTCCTGAAACTAGTATTATGCTATATGTTAACTAACTGGAATTTAAATAAAAACTTGAAACCACCGGGGGCACCTGGGTGGCTCAGTTGGTTAAGCGTCTGCCTTCGGTTCAGGTCATGATTTCAGGGTCCTGGCATAGAGCCCCCCCTTTTTTCTTTTTTTTTTTAAGATTTTTTTTTTAAAGATTTTATTTATTTATTTGACAGAGAGAGACACAGCGAGAGAGGGAACACAAGCAGGGGGAGTGGGAGAGGGAGAAGCAGGCCTCCCGCCGAGCAGGGAGCCCAAAGTGGGGCTTGATCCCAGGACCCCGGGACCATGACCCGAGCAGAAGGCAGACGCTTAACAACTGAGCCACCCAGGCGCCGCTTTTAAGGCTCCCTGCTCAGTGGGAAGCCTGCTTCTCCTTCTCCCTTTGCCATTCACCCCCTCCCCCCACTTGTGCTGACTCTCCCTGTCAAATAAATAAATAAAATCTTTTAAAAAAAAACTTGAAATTACAAAATAAATGGTGTTGGGAAACTGGACAGCTACCTGCAAAAGAATAAAACTGAACCACTTTCTTACACTATGCACAAAAATAAACTCAAAATGGATTAAGGACCTAAATGTGAGACCTGAAACTATAAAACTCATAAAAGAAAACATAGGCAGTAATTTCTTGGACATCAACCTTACCAACATTTTCATAGATTACAAGAGGAACAAAAGCAAAAATAAACTATCAGGACTACATCAAAATAGAAAACTTTTGTACAGCAAAGGAAACCATCAACAAAACAAAAAGGCAATCTACTGAAAGGGAGAAGTATCTGCAAATGCTTTATCCAATACAGAGTTAATATCCAACATATATAGATAACTTATACAACTAAACACCAAAAAAACAAACAATCCAATTAAAATATGGGCAGGAACCTGAATAGACATTTTACCAAAGATATATAGATGCCAAGAGACACATGAGAAGATGCTCAACATCACTGATTATCAGGGAAATGTGCAAATCAAAACCATAATTAGATATCACCTTACACCTGTCATATGGGTAGAATCAAAAAGATAAGAAATAACAAGTGCTGGCAAGTATGTACAGTGCACTGTTGATGGGAATGTAAATTTGTGCAACCACCGTGGAAAACAAACTGGAGGTTCCTCAAAAAATTAGAAATACCATATGATCCTAGTAATTCCACTCCTGGGTATTTACCGAGACAAAACAAAAACACTAATTCAAAAAGATATATGCACCCCTATGTTTATTGTGGCATTATTTACAATAGCCAAGATATGAAAGCAACCCAATTGTTGAATGGATAAAGGAGTGTGTGTGTGTGTGTGTGTGTGTGCGCGTGCGCACACATACACACAACAGAATAATACTCCGCCATAAAAAAGAATGAGATATGGGGCGCCTGGGTGGCTCAGTCAGTTAAGGGTCTGCCTTCAGCTCAGGTCACAAGCCCAGGGTCCTGGGATCAAGCCCCAAGTCTGGCTCCCTGCTCAGTGGGGAGTCTGTTTCTCCCTCTGCCTCTGCCCCTCCCCGCGCTCATGCTCCCTCTCTTTCTCTCTCTCAAATAAATAAAATCTTAAAAAAAAAAAAATGAAATCTTGCCATTTGTAACAACATGAATGGACTTAAAGGGTATTATGCTAAGTGAAACAAGTCAGAAAGACAAATACCATATGATTTTACTTACAAGTGGAATCTAAAAAACAAAACGAATGAACACAGAAACAAAAAGGAGAAATAGACTCATAAATATAGAGAACAAACTGATGGTTGCCAGAGGGGTGGGGAGTGGGAAAATGGCCAAAATGGGTGAAGGGGAATGGAAGGAACAGGCTCGCAGTCAGGGAATGAATAAGTCACAGGGATGAAAGACACAGCATAAGGAATAGCGTCAATGGTACTGTGAAAGTGCTGTATGGGGACAGATGGTGGCTACACTCTTCAACAGACAGAGCTGTGGAATCACTATGCTGTGGACCTGAAACTAATGTAACACTGTGTGTCAACCGTACTTCAGTTAAAAAAATAAATAAATAAAAACACAAACAACCCTTCAAAAAAAAAGGACAAAGGAACTCAATAGATTTTTCCAAAGAAGATCTACAAATGGCCAACACGCACATGAAAAAAATGCTCAACATCATTAGTCATTAGGGAAATGCAAATCAAAGCCATAATGACAACACTTCACACCCACTAGGATGGCTATAATCAAAGAAAGAGACAATAACAAGTATTGACTTAAATATGAATAAACTACAACTCTCACACATTATCGGTAAGAATGTAAAATGGTGCAGCCACTTGGAAAATAAGGCGCCACTTAGGCAAACGTTAAACACAGAGTTACCACAGGAGCCAACAATTCTACTGCAAGGTATATACACAGGAGAAATGAAAACATCTGCACGTAAAAACTTTCAAATATTCATGGTATCATTGTTCACAAGAATCAAAAAGTAGAAACAACCCAAATGTCCGTCAACTGATGAGTGGATAAACATAAGGTGATGTATCTATGCACAGGTGAAATATTATTCAGCCATAAAAAGGAATGAAGTACTGATACATGGGTGAATCCTGAAAACATTATGCATACATAAAAAGCCGTATGTTGTATGACTGCATATATATAAAATGTCCTGAATAGGCAAATACCTTGAGACAGAAAGGGTTGTCAGGGACTAGGAGGAGAAGGAAATTGGGAGTGCTAATGGTTCTAAGTATTCCAGAATATAAAAATATTCTGGAATTAGATAATTGCACAATTTTGTGAATATACAAAAAAAAATATACACTTTAAAAAAGTAAATTTTTGGTATAGACTTATCTCAATATTTAAAATATGCTGATAATTCCCCCCCAAAATAATCCAAGACTCACTTCTAATAAAAATTTAGATAAATAGGAATAGATGAGAACTACCTCATCTTGCTAAAGAACATCTACAAAAAAACCTACAATTAACATCACACTTAGTTGTGAAAGACCTAAGACTGGGAACCAGATAAGGAGGTCTACTCCCACCACTTATACTTTATGTAGAGGAGGAAATTCTAGCCAGTGCAATAAGGCAAGAAAAAGAAATAAGTATATAAATCTGAAAGAGATAAAACTACTCCTATTTGCAGATAATTTGTCGATCTATGCAGAAAATGCCAAGGAATCTACAAAGACATACAGAACTAACAGGAAACTTCAGAAAGGTCACAATCGACCTATATAAGCAGCATGTCTCTGAAGACAGCAGAGGGTGGAGAGTTGAGAATAAGTAGAGCAGTCAATGGTCTGACGTGCAGAGGAGTTCAAAAACTGGTTATACTGGGAGTCAGTGAACCAGAAAAACAAAAATCAGAAGAGGGTTTTCTTATGTTCCAACTGTGGTTTCTCTATGCTATCTAAATGTTCAAGGACTCAAGCAAAGAAGGAAATTAGGTGGTTTGCTTTTGACAGCTACTGAACACCTTACCAGTCTCTCAAAGTTACCATAAAGAGACTGAACTTATTTGGGTTAAGAATTCTAAAATCTTTATACATACCCCTTTAGGTGATTCTGTTTTGGTTCTAACAATTAAAAAGTAATACTACATATAGACAGCAAAAAGCCGAAATTTTAAGGCCTCTAGTAAGTCTTGAATTAAGATTTCCTTACCATCTGCTATTTTTAACATAGACACCTAAAAGAACTGTCTTCATTCTCAATCCTACCCCTTTACCACATATACATACATGGATATGCAGCGGCAGTATTTACAGCACATGGAGGTCTAGAATAAAATGTTGCTGTGACACACCCAAAGCCACAGGATTTAGTACCCTTGATTAAATCATGTGTGTCGTGTTCATTAAAACTCAGAGAGTATACAAACGCTCTCCTGCGCAAGGCCTCCAGCAGGGGTGTGGTCCTTCTCCCCAATGCCAGTATTATAATCAGATTCTGTTTCATAGTTATGATTTATAACACAGGCTATAAAGCACAAACTCACTTCTCAGCCCCCACCACCACTACCTCTTTACCTGGTACTTTCTATCTTGGTAACAACAAGTTTTAAACTGGGAAACCACACAAACTACACACACACACACACACACACACACTTAAAAGCACATGTGTGGCACCTGGCTGGGAAGCCCTGCCGTTGTACACCATCAACGTCACTCATCACAGGAACACAACTCCACGGCCAGAGTTTTGGTTCTAGCTCTACCACGGACCCACTGTAAAGCACATATAAAAGTATATATACAAAAGTACACCTGGCTGGCTCAGGCACTAGAGTGTGTGACTCGACCTCAGGGTTGTAAGATCAAATCCCACATTGGGTACAGAGATTACTTAAAAATTAAATCTTAAAAAAAAAAAAAATGTAGAGGGCAATGTACAGAAGTTATGCCATGATAAAATTACAAATTATACAGTTACAGACAAATGAATTGTTAGGTGAATATGAAAAAATGAACACTGATTTACTGGTGGTAGCAGAATTATTGTAAATACTCTTTTTTTGCCCTTTTAATTATGTTTTTACAAACACATGGAAGAGAAATAAGAGGGCTTCATGAAAGCATGTTTAGAATTCTTTAAACAGTCTTTAAGAAACATACTATGCAAAGACAAATTCCTTACTGATAATGATAGGTACACAGCAGAGTAGGACTTAAAAGACCTACATCCTGTTCCCTGCTCAACCCTTATGTACTAGGAGTGACATTCCCCCAAAGTGACAACCGTTTTTTATGACTTCAAGATTTTCAAAATTCGACAGCTACGCCGTGATCTAAGATCCCTAGCAATTCAGAAATTGCTATGATGCAATGATGTATCTAAAAGTTAGAAAAAGTTCTTGGTGGCAACTGCTTTGTGAGGACTTCACTCATACACTCACACACACTTATGCACCAAATTCACTTGTCTTTTCTTCATCTTCTGGGATCACAAGAAATATCCACGTGTTCAACCATCACAAAGTATAGTCAAAGGAATGTAAGTATCAGAAACATTAAGTCACAATTCAAGTCTCAGTCATTATTTTGTTTATTTGACAATATTTACTGCATACCTATACCACATGCCAGGGACCTTTTGAGGCACTAAGGATAAAGAAGGGAATAATACAACGTTCTTGGCCCCATAAATAAACACATTATTTTGCAGCAATATGCGGTAAGAAAGAACATTAAACAGAACGAAGGCCCAGAGTTCCCTCAGAACATCGGATGTGCTATACTGGCTGGCCTTGGTAATGAAGTGTGTCTGCGGCCAAGGTCTGGATGGAATGAGGGGGAGGGCCACAGACACACCCAGGGGACAAATGTTTCAAACAGAAAAAGTCATAAGCGCAAAGGCCCTGAAGCAGGAGAAGCTTGGAATGTTCAAAATTAGCAAGGAGGTCAATGGGACAGGAGCCAAAAGAACTCTGGGGAAGAACATCAGATGACATCAGAATGGTGGTCAGCATCAGATTGTGTGCAGGGCCTTGTGGGCCATGGTGAGCCACTGATCTCGAAAACCTCTGGAGGATTCTGAACCGGGGATTAACATCACATCAATTACATCCTAAAAGGATTACTCTAGGGGTGCCTGGCTGGCTCAGTCGACAGAGCATGCAACTCAATCTCAGGGTCATGAGTTGGATTTCCCCACTGGGCGTGGTGCCCTACTTAAAATTTTTTTTAAATTAAAAATAATAAAAATGAAAGGATTACTCTGCTGTGTGAAAAACAGCTTTTAGGTGCTTGGGGAGAGTAACAGCAAGGACACTGGCCAGGCAGCCACCGCAAGAGCACAGGTAAAAGACTACAAGGACTTGCACTAGGGGAAGAGTGGTGGCTAAGGTCAGAATGCCTGGGATTCCAAGCTCATGAGTTTGGTGTGGGCTCCAAAGAGAAAGTCAGCAACAACGCCGTTTCCGGCCTGGGAAAGTGGGTAAATGGAGGTCAGTCTTCAGACCTAGAAACTGTCCTCAAGATATCAAATTCAGCTGTTCAGAACTAGCGTAAGTATTACTGACCTAAAACTGAAAAGGCAAAAATAGAACAATGGCTTTTTCTACTCACCGTTTGCTGATTGTATCATGTTTCCAGATTTTTGGACTTCATCAAATTTTGTAAAAATTACATTCAACCTGTATGAAAAAAAATACATGTGTATATATAGAAACTATTAACTATCACCGTTTACAGTCAATATAAATTATATTAAAACACTAATGTGAAGTTGAGTCACACTCCAAAAAAAAAAAAAATCAAGGATACAAACCCACCTAATAACAAAAACAGTAACTATATTAATAACATTAGTAACACCCAACAATAATCGAGCACTTATTATAGACTAAGCACTGACTTAGGACTCTCTCTGAAAGATCTCAATTAATCCTTACAATAGCCATATACAAGATTATTATCACCCCCATTTTACAGATGAGGAAATCAAGCCAGGACAACTTACTTATAGGGTAACATGGTGAGTTCAGGTGGAGATGGCAGCCCTGAGAGTAAGGATCCAGAGCTCATATTCTCAGGCACCATATTAAACGGCCTGACTGCTCTACACAAAATGTATACATTATGAAAAGCATATGTTTCTCCTATTTCTGTCTAAGCACAGACTGGTGATTACTTAGGATAAAGATTTTCAAAATGCACTGACATTACAATATAAAAGCTTTTCTGTGACTTCTGCTTAATTAAAAAATGCTATAAATAATTTCTCCAGAAACACACTGTGACTAGATTAACTGAAAAAAACCTACATGACATTTATTTTCTATTAATGGATCAATGTCATCTTGACATTGAAATTGAAACAAAACTCCTTAACCAGTCAAAATATTCCATCCTAAGTGACACCAGTAATGAGAGAAAAATTGGGGGTAGGGTACGGTGAAGCGGTTGCTCTGGTAGAAGTCAAGAAAAAACTACGCTTTCCAAAGCAAAACACAGATACATTGGAATAAGTGTAAAGGCTGAGAGTCCAAAGCAATGTACTCCTACGTTCAAACCCACACCACCCATTTCAGGGACCAGACTAGAAATTTTAGCACTTGCTTACAAACTGTCCTGTCATACAAGCTCTAATTAGTTCAAACATGTTTGTCTTTTCTTCACAACTAGAATGGACTCTCCTTTAGGATAGGGATGGGAACTATATAACACTATGTCATGCAGGAGGGTTATATCACTGTGTAAATCCTGTTCCTGCCCTCACTATGGAAACTAGGTACATTCTGGCCTCCATTCATCCATACTTCATTCACTGAGTCCAGCACTGAGCTGGCCAGATGCTGAGTGTGTAAAATTCTTAACTTCTAAAGCTTCTATTTCATTCTTTTCTACTTAGAATGTCACATCCTAAGTAACAGGGGAGCCAAAAGGACACATCAGCAAAGAGAGGTAAAATGAAGGGTTCAGGTGAAGGAGCCTGACATCCTGTCTCTCCCCCATTCCCATTCCATGGCAGGTATCGATCTTTTCTGCCCATCTTTCCACCTAAGCCCAGATGTAGCCTCAAAATCCTTCTCAAAGCTCCTCCAGGCGGCCACTACCAACTAATCAAAGTTGGCACTGAATTACGAAAATCTTATTTGTCATCTCAGGCCCAGATGGGAGTAAAACTCACTTTCATATCCAGAGGTTACTAAAGATCTGGAAAAATGCCTTAGAATCAATTTCTTATGATGTTTCCATCACCTTCCCTCTTAAAAGCACCAAAGATCTCCAGTGGCTTACAAAGCGCACAAATAATATCACTACACAGGTTGCCAGGGCATGCCCTGACCAACTTATCACTTTATTGTGTCACAACTACACCCTCTGACGTGAGCATGCCTGCAAGTTTGCAAGTTAGGAACAAGGTATACCTCTCGCCTGGTTGGTCCTAAAATTCCTGCCAGGGGCAAGAATTTCATCCATTGTTGGTAAAGCAGTCACCATTTTCAATGTCCGCTGTGGAAGAGTCTGCAGTTGCTCTCTGTCTATGGTAATGTCTACTCACTGGGGCCACATGACCCACAACTACAACAAGCTACCCACAAGCTGGCCCAAACAACTAAGTGTGAGAATGCTAAAAAGATTACTATTTTTTGGTACCTGCACTTGAATTCAGAATTCCCTCAGGCAGCTGTGCTTTTCCCTCTACTTACACTTGTCTCACTAGCTGCCTCATTCTCTGCTCAGCAATGTCTATACAGGGGCTCCTAAGAAGGTTACCACCTCAAGAGATCAGTAACCTGGCTTCAGGACAGTCTAGCACCAACAAAGACTTCCTGAGGAATGGCTTTTGCCTTTAGCTCTGAACACAGCAATACGAAATGCCTCTCTGGGACCAACGAATTTGCACAAACCTAGAAGCGTGAGTTTTATACATTCAAAGACACTGAATATATAACTAATGATTACTCTCCGAAGCCACCAACTTTTTTTTTCACTTTTTAATTTTAAATCTCTGGATCTCAAATTTAAATTTTGACAAATAACCAATACAATTTTCCCCTGGTTTTTCTGAATTCAAAATTTATATTCAACTCTGCAATCCAACTGGCATTTATTTTACTGTAAGATCTAGATCTAACTATTCCTTCCTAGAATATCTTATAAATTTAGGGGCGCCTGAGTGGCTCAGTTGGTTGGGCGTCGGACTCTTGATTTCGGCTCAGGTCATGATCTCAGGGTCGTGAGCTCAAGTCCCATGTCGGGCTCCACGCTGGGTGTGGAGCGTGCTTAAGATTCTCTTTCTCTCTCTCCCTCCCAACCCCCTGGCTCGCACTCTCTCTCTCTCTCTCTCTCTCATTCAAAATACAGATAGATAATTTTTAAAAATTCAAATAATTCGTAAAAGCAAATACTAGTATGCTCACAATCAACAAGCTCCACCCATACGTATACTCAGAGATTTTGACTTTTTAGTCCACTGCTCTTAAATATGAGCAGATAACCAAGCATTCAAAGATGCATGAGTAAAGTTTTTAAAGTGAAAGAGACCAAGATGAACAAACACATACTCCAAAATCACAACACAGAGGAAAGAAGAGGCAATGATAAGTTTTTAAAATATATCATTAATACTTCCAAAGAGATAAAGAAAACACTGCAATTATAAAAGCTAACGGGGGGGGCGCCTGGGTGGCTCAGTCATTAAGCGTCTGCCTTCAGCTCGGGTCATGATCCCGGGGTCCTGGGATCGAGCCCCGCATCAGGCTCCCTGCTCGGCAGGAAGCCTGCTTCTCCCTCTCCCACTCCCCCTGCTTGTGTTCCCTCTCTATGTCTCTCGCTGTCAAATAAAATCTTTAAAAAAATAAATAAATAAAATAAATAAATAAATAAAAGCTAACAGGGGGGGTGGGAGGATGGGTTAGCCTGCTGATGGGTATTAAAGAGGGCACGTTCTGCATGGAGCACTGGGTGTTATGCACAAACAATGAATCATGGAACACTACATCTAAAACTAATGATGTAATGTATGTGATTAACATAACAATAAAAAATTAAAAAAAATAAATAAAAGCTAACAGGGAAGGAGCCCTTCAAAATGACAGAATAAGGACCTCTGAAAATCTGCTCCTCCAAAGCAGCCAAGAAAACACTGGCAAAATCCATCAAAATCAAGTTTTTCAGGCTCTGGAAATTAAACAAAGGCTGGCAACAATCCAAGGAGCATTTTTCAAGAAAAACGGTTACTCTTGGTAAGGATAACAAGCTTTTCACTGTTTTGCTGTGTCTTATTTCCATCTCCAACTCACTAGCTAAAAATCAACAGCCTCACAATCATGATAGTTTGAAAACCAGCAGCCTTGAAGCCACTGGGAGGAACTGACCAAGTTTGGAGCACCACAAAAGTCCCCATTCTAAGAGAACTGTAATTATTTCGCCTGTCTGGCATATCCCAGAATCCCCATTCACAGGGTTTTATTTTACCTGATTCATAGCACACTTAGTGGGAGAGCCTCTTTTCCCTGAAGCCATGATCAAAAAGAATCACCAACAACTGTTTAACATGGCAGCTGCCCAAGGTGATAAAACTGGAGCAAAAACACTGACCAAAAAACTTACAAAGAAAAATGAAGAAGGATATATTCACAGGGAACGTTGAAAAAATCGGACATATTCCTGGGAATCTGGAAGGCTACACATATGTGCAAGTCTGTAAGAAAGTCTGAGGAAAGACCTAAGAAGACACTAAGGTCTCATGTCTGACTGACTTTGAGGCTCTGCACAAGCAGACAATAAAGGGGAAGGCAGAGATGTATAAACTGCCTGCCAGAACACCGAAAACATTCCTCAACATACACAGGGACAGCCCTTCAGCAAGAGCTATGAGATTACTGGTTGAAGGCATTCAAGGAAATCTCTGTCTAATCATTAGCCGAACACTAAGCTAACCAAGCAGAGACTGCAGGAGCCATACACATCAAAAAAAAATACAGACTTTATGGAATTAGTTCTGGAAAATCACTTAAGGAACAACAAATCTGGAGAAAGAGCAAATGTGATTTCCAAAGCTGTCACAAGAGATTACTGTAAATGACCAGTTTTAGCTAGTCAAGTATAAAAAAATTATACACGTAAAGAAACAAGAAAACATGGCCCATACAGGGGAAAAAAAATAAGTCACAGAAACTATCCTTAAAGGAAACCCAGACAATGAACTTACTAGATGAATACTTGAAATCAACTATTAGAAATATGTTGAAAGAACTAAAGGAAAGTATAAGAACAATGTGTCACCAAATAGAGACTATCAATGAAGAAACTGAAAACATAAGAATCATAGAGAAATTCTAGAAATGAAAAGTACAAAAACTGAAATAAGAAATTCACTAGATGAGGATGTCTTGCTGGCTCGGTCAGTAGAGAATGCAACTCTTGATTTCTAGGTTGTGGGTTCAAGCCCCATGTTGGTATAGAGATTACCTAAAAAAATAAAACCTTTTAAAAAAATTCATAAGAGGGTTCAACAACAAATTTTTGCTAGGGGAAGAAAAAAACTGCAAATTTGAAGATGAATCAATTGACAATACCCTGTCTGAGAAACAAGCTGCTGGAAGAAAAGAAAAGAAAAGAAAATCTTGAATGCAACAACAAACAAGTCAGGAAACAACAAATATTGGTGAGAATGCCGAGAAAGAGGAACCCTCTTACACTCGGTGGTAATGCAAGCTGGTACAGCCACTCTGGAAAACAGTATGGAGGTTCCTCAAGAAGTTAAAAATAGAGCTACCCTATGATCCAGCAATTGTACTACTAGATATTTACCCCAAAGATACAAATGTAGTGATCCAAAGGGGCACCTGCACCCCAATGTTTATAGAAGCAATGTCCACAATAACCAAACTATGGAAAGAGCCGAGATGTCCATTGACAGATGAATGGATAAAGAAGATGTGGTGTGTATATGTATGTGTGTGTGTGTGTGTGTCTGTGTGTGTGCATGGAATATTACTCAGCCATCAGAAAGGATGAAATCTTACCATTTACATCAACGTGGATGGAACTGGAAGGTATTATGCTGAGCAAAATAAGTCAATCAGAGAAAGACAATTATCATATGGTTTCAGTCATATGAGGAATATAAGAAACAGCAGAGAGGATCATAGAGGAAGGGAGAGAAAATGGAATGGGAAGAAATCAGAGAGGAAGACAAACCATGAGAGACTCTTAACTATGGGAAAGAAACTGACAGTTGCTGGAGGGGAGGGAGGTCGGGGGGGGAATGGGGTAACTGGGTGATGGGCATTAAGGAGGGCACGTAATGTGATGAGCACTGGGTATTACATGCAACTGATGAATTACTAAACACTACATCTGAAACTAATGATCCACTACATGTTGGCTAATTGAATTTAAATAAAAAAAAGAGAAAGCAACAACAGAGAAGTCACTTATTGTGTACCAAAAAATCCTCAATAAGATAAATAATTTCTCATTAAAAAAAAGTGGAGAACAGGTGGCAGTGGGATGATATATTCAGTCTTGAAATTTAAAATCTCAACCAAGTATACTTCAATAATTTGAAAATAAGCAAGCAAATACATACATACATAAAATAAAACATAAAAAGCTCAGTCAAGAATTCTACATGCAACAAAATTATCCTTCAAAAATGAAACAGAGAATCTTCTCTGGACCAAAGATATTTCAGTCTTTACATGAAGTCATACTACCAATATAATGAATTGCAGACTCTGAGTGGGGGGGAAATGAAGGAGAATTTAAGACATTCCTAGATAAACAAAAAAATTAGACAAGTCCTTCAGTTGGAAATGAAAGAAGACCATACATTAGCCCGAATCCACATGACAGTATAAAAAACACCAGTAAAAGTAACTACAACGGTAAACATAAAACCTACGTAAACGTAACAGGTAGTATAAATGTATTTTTTGTTGCTTTTAACTTTTTTCTTGTCCTACATGACTTAAAAGGAAACTACATAAAGCAAGAAGTATAAAACTGTGTGTATTGGTGGGCTGCAATATACGAAGATGTATAGATAAACACAGCAGAAGAAACAAGGGGAGAAAACAGAACTGTATAAGAGTAAAGTTTTTAATACCGAAATTAATTAAGGGTAATAATTCTAACTAGGCTTTTATAAGTTAAGATGTCAACTGAAATCCCCAGAGCAAACACTAAGAAAATAAAACAATACAAAAACACAAAATAACAACTGCTGGCACTGCTGGTAGAAATGCAAAATGGTGCAACAGCTGTGGAAAACAGTATGGTGGTTCCTCCAATTATTAAACATAGCAGTGTATGATCTAGCAAATCCACTTCTGAAATCTAACCAAAAGAACTGAATGCAGGGACTGTAAGAGAGACCTGTATATCCATTTTCACAGCAGCGTTATTCACAACAGCCAAAAAGTGGAAGCAAGTGTCTATCACCAGAGGAACGGAGCAACAAAATGTGATATATACACACAGTGGAATTTTATTCAGCAATACAAAGGAATGACTCATGGTATAATGTGGTTGAACTTTGAAGATACTGTGGTAAGTGAAAGAAGGCAGTCAAGAAAAAGTTACATTTTGTGTGATTTGCATGAAATGTCCCAAAACAGGCAAATCCATAGACATAAAAAGTAGACTAGTGGTTGCCAGGAACTAGGTAGAAGTAAGGAATAGAGAGTGACTGCTGATGGATACAGGGATTCTTTTTGAATGTTCTAAAACTTGATAGCAGTGATAGCTACAAAACTTTCTGAATATACTAGAAACAACTGAACTGTTCAATTTAAAGGGGATATAGTAAATTATAAAAATATGAAAATTATGGTGTAGGAATATTTCAAGAAGGCTCTTATTCAAAAAACGGAAACAGAATGCTATAAAAAGGGACCATACAATTGGAACAGAAAGGAAAAATTTTTAAATCAAATACCCAATATCCAAGTGGTCATAGTATAACTATAATATTTATAAATGTTTTATATTTATATGCTTATATTTATAAATACAATAGTTATATTCCTAAAGTACCTTGCTCAGAAAGACATAAGGTTCCAGATAGAAAAGCCCTCCAAGTGCACCACACAAAAAATGAAAATGGTCTCGTACAAGACCCATCAACCATAATGTTTCAGACAAAATCAAAGTTACCTACATAGGATGAAGAATCAGAATGGCTTTAGAATTCTCAGTAGAAACACTGAAAGCTGGAATGACTCAATGGGGCACTGGCTTTAACATTCAGATTGAGGGGAGCCTGGGTGGCTCAGTCAGTTAAGCGTCTGATTTTGACTCAGGTTATGATCGCCGGGTCCTGGGAGTGGGCCCCGTGTTAGGCTCCCCCACTGTCTGCTTTTCCCTCTGCCCCTCCCCCTGCTCACTCTCTCTCTCAAATAAATGAGATCTTAAAAAAAAAAAAAAATTAATTTTAGCCACCAGACAGACAAGACTCAAATAACAACCAAATGCATGGCCCAAAAGCGAAATTCTGGCTCCTCCAAAGCAAAGCAGATGAAAGGGCAAATCTCTTCCCACCTGTGAAATGGAAAAAGGAGCTGCGCCACAAAGCATATTATTGATCTTAATGTTTATATCACTTAGCTGATATTATTGAGGCATTTTTTTCATCACATATTTCCTAGAGATATAATTAATCTTCTCAAACACAGCACTCACTCAATGGACAAACTCTTAAGAGGGCAACATTTTTATTTCAGAATGAAATGCAAGTTTCAGAAAGCACCACGCATGAGGCGCCTGGGTGGCTCAGTGGTTAAGCGTCTGCCTTCGGCTCAGGTCATGATCCCAGAGTCCTGGGATCGAGTCCCACATCGGGCTCCCTGCTGAGCAGGGAGCCCGCTTCTCCCTCTCCCACTCCCCCTGCTTGTGTTCCCTCTCTCGCTGTGTCTCTCTCTGTCAAATAAATAAATAATAAAATCTTTAAAAAGAAAGAAAGAAAGAAAGCACCACGCATATCCCATGCTCCTTTATCAGTCCTGTGGCATCTTGCTAGGCTGAAAATCCGTGATGCTCACATAACAGCAAAATAGATATATATAAATGACTAACAGAAGTCTAGAACGTTCAAGTATTCCCGTCAGCCACTTGGAGCCACAAATAGCAGACAATGGATTTTCCAAACAACGGCAGGATTCTTCCAAAGTTTCGTTCCATTTGCACGCGTTCCTGGCAAAATCAAAACAAAGGTGGCAGCCAGAGGCGCTGACCCTCACAGTGCTAGGTAAGTGTCTTGTAATAAATATAGAGAAACACGAAATTTTGGCCTCTTTCACCAGAGTAATGCCCTTTTTTTTTTTTTTTAAGATTTTATTTATTTATTTGACAGAGAGAGAGAGATAGCAAGAGCAGGAACACAAGCAGGGGGAGTGGGAGAGGGAGAAGCAGGCTTCCTGCTGAGCAGGGAGCCCAACGCGGGGCTCCATCCCAGGACCCTGGGATCATGACCTGAGCCGAAGGCAGATGCTTAACGACTGAGCCACCAGGCGCCCCCAGAGTAATGCCTTTGAAGCACCAACAGCCTCCTTTTCCAGGCACCGTGTCCACCAGAGTTTTACGGCAACAGCCGGGAAGCACCTGGGCCCATTTCCCTAGGACTACCCTCTGCATGTGGTCTACAAATTTTAGGAAGGATTTTAGGTCACATGAGAGATCAGAAACCTCATTCCCATTCACAGAAGACCAAACTCTTCTGCAGCTTCTTTTCATTAAAAAAAAGGGGGGGGGAGGGGTGATGGTATAAAATCCCATCACTGGGAGGCTGAATGAGAAGGTTCTAGCCCCAGCTCTGGTTGGCATTACCTGCCGCCTGGAGCCTTACCTAAATGCGCCTTCTGTGTTGGGGTCCCCAAGTCCACACCCGGGTTTAATGACTGGCTGGGAGGACTCAGGGCTCAGCGCACATTCACACTCACAGCTATCACTATCGTAACTTAGGACACTTCAAGAAACCAGCAAAGGGAGAAAGTACATGGGGTGAGGTCTGCAGGAAAGCAGGCACAAGCTTCCTAGAGCCCTTCCCAGTGGAGTGGAATCACAGAAGACATGCTTAACATCCCCAGCGACAAGCTGTGACAATCACAACACGTGCACCGTGCTGTCTCCCAGGGCTCTGCCCGGCTGGTCAGACAGACACTCCCTGGGGTAGCATTTCCCAGCATGCCAGACTCCCAGAAAGAAAGCAGGTGTTCAGTGTAATACACACTGCCAGGGCACAGTGAGCCACTCTTGCCCACTCTTTGGGAATGGGGAGCCCCCAGATCAAAGCTTCCAGCCACCAGCCCAGGGCCAGCATTGCAAGCTGGCCTCCCCAAGGACAGCAGTCTGCTCTGAGCACTTGTCTCTCCAGATCTCAGTGTCCCCATGTCACCTCCCAGGTGTACAGGCTTGCTACAGCAGCCTTCAGACAGGACAAGTGAGATGGTCTGCTCACGGCCTAGGGCTACTGCAAGCTACAGAGCCTGGTGAGGCCAGCCCTGGAGCGGGAAAAGGCTTCACTGCTCACAGCCTGTCTTCCCAACGATGATGCTGACATCATGAGGAAACAGCCCTCTCCCTCCAGCCCTGCTCTCCCTGCTCCCCTGGGCCCTCCAGTTTTCCCTAGGACACCGTGTAGGGTTTTTGTCTTTAAGTTCATCTTTCTCCTAAGTATTCTCCCATATACTCAAAAACAAGAAAGCTGAGGTTCAAAAAACACAGGAACAAAGTAAGTCTATTCTCACAGATTACCTGTTATAAAAAACATGGAAACAGTTTTATCCCCATCTAATAATCTTGCACACAGCTCAGGGGCCATCGTGAGAGCAACCCTGGGGTCAGACAGGACTCTCAACAACATAGAGTATAGCCCGACTTGCCTGTTCACAGAACCCTTACTTTAGGGTAAGGGGCCCGCTTCCATCATAGCAAATTAAGGGACATCAAGACAGAGGACTCCAGTATATTTCAAAATCCCAACCCATATCTGGACTCCCAATATTCTGTAAACTCTTATGAAATGGGGCAGAGAAAATTAAAAGGGGAGCCAGGAGAACAGGGCTTCCCTCTGAGCTCTGACTCATGCTGTGTGCTCTCCCAAGTCACTTCATGTCTCTGGGCCTCTGCTGTCTCCAGGGACACGGTGACAGGCCCAGACAAGCTGCTCCAGAAGCCCAGGCCACGTGTAGCTTCCCAAGACTTCAACATTACTCTCTCCCTTAAAGGAATGGGGCAGAGCACAAAAGGTTTAAGATTCTTCCACCATAGTTGAAATTATAGATATCCAGTCGTTCATTATTTTCTTTAAAATGTTGACGACAACAGAGACATCCGTGGACTCACGTGGTTTTGGATCTAATGAGGCGTGGATGCCCTTGCATTGGCCTCTACATACTGAGACTGGCAGAACACTACCATTTCAAAGATGCTTTCCAGAATTATTATTCTTTATTTCTATCCAGACTCATTCTGGAAAGGCTTCATTAATTCAAACAAATATATTCTAAGCACCTACTATACTAGGTACTTGGTGCAAACAAGATATAGAACTACATGAGCCAAAAGAATGCTGAATTTTTCAATACCAGTCAATTTTAAACATGCTTCTAAAATCAATACATGGCACAAGACGTGGCCAGATGTCTGGGCGAAAGTCCTCCTTTTGAGGACGTTGAATGGGAGGGGCCCCGACACACGATCTGGACAAGACCTCCGACTACAATCACACCATAAATTAAGTAGTACAAACCAGGAGGTTAACTGAAGAAAGAAGGTGGGAAGAGCAGAAGGAAGGAAGACAGTCTGAACTCACCGGGACTGCGGCAATCCTTTTTTACTGAGGTCTGCCCTCACACGTTCTCCCACGTGTCTGTAAATCTCCACTAAGCTGTTTATTGCTGCATCCCGAACCTAGATGTAAAAGAAGAGATCTTACAGCTGCTCTGTGTCAGTCCACGGCGCTTCCTGCTGGGACACAACAGGCTGTACGCCTGCCCGAGTAGATCACCAATCTACCAACACAACTGTGATACGACCCCTTATAGACGTTTGACTAGACAAAGCCATGTTGCTGGTACAATTCCAAAGAGGAAATTCGGGTCCCCTCCCTGTAGACGCGTTAAAGTCCACATCCCTTAGTGCTTTCAATTCTTTCAGAGGATGTCAGGAATCCAGAATTTTAGGACCATCTTCCCAAAACAGAAAATACTACAAATAAATGAATTATACTAAAAACAAAACTTCATGTAAAAAGCATTCTAGATTGAACTCAATAAAATACTTAGTGAGCAACAAAAATGGGTAGTAAAAGCCATAATACATAGAGCCCTGTATTCAAGAAGCTAAGAGTCCTAAAAGGGGTTTGGGGGAGTGAGGATGGGGGGCGGTAGTCCATAAATTCTACATTTAATACAGAGCAGGATGTAGTAAATATTCAGAAATACAAAGAGCTCACACAGTTTAGAGAAGGGAGCAAGCACACTAGACAATACCAAGGAACATTTTCTGGAAGAGGAAGGAACCACTTAGAATGTGCTTAGGGGACAGCATTTTACCAGGTAAAGATGGAACGAGACAGGTTCCAAACAAGGTACAGCCTGGGTGCAAAGGCATGAAAGCAGAGATGCATGGCCTGTGCTTCAAGAAGAGCAAGTAAGTAGTTGGAAAAACACAAATATGAACTAAGATAAGAAAGCAGCAATAAGTAAGGCTTAAGAAACAGAACAGATTTAAAACAAACAAAATCAGGGAAATTTGAATATGGATCGTACATCAAACATTACCATCACTGGCAATGTTAAATTTCTTAGATGTGAAAATAACATGTAGTTATATAAGAAAATATCCTTGTTATTGAGAGATCTACACTGAAGTATCTCAGCAAAAACATCATGTCAGAGCAAAAATATCATGGTTCAGAAAAAGACTGTATTTCTGTGTGTGGTATGTGTATACATACAGGTAGAGATCAAACAAATGCGACAAAAATGTTAACTGGTAAATGTTAACTGGTAAATACAGATGTTAACAATAGTCCTAAGATTTTTCTATAGATTTAAAATTTTGTAAATAAAAACATGGGGGGGAAAAACTTTCTGTATACCCTGGAACCAAGGCCAGCCTGTGAGGGTTGGGGAGGAGCGGAAATGGGTACTTACTTCAGGAGGCAAAGACAGGGGAGCAACATGATTTTGTATTTGGTCTCAAGCAATGACATCAAAATAACAGAGAAAGAGGGCACGTACTGAATGGAGCACTGGGTGTTATATGCAAACAATGAATCATGGAACACTACATCAAAAACTAATGATGTAACGTATGGTGATTAACATAAAAAAAAAAAACAGAACAAAAGACAGAGGAAGGAAGTAGGGATACAATTTACAATTCTCAATACTACAGGCTACTCTTGATTTACGAGTGTTATAGGTTATAGGACAGGTAACTTCACTGATCATTTTTCCCCTTATGGTGGAAAAGGGCAAACTTTATGTAGACTGAATGTTTGCATTCCCCCCCCCCAATATGTTGAAGTCCTAACCCCCAGCATGACTGTATTTAGAGACAGGACCTCTAAGTAGATAATTGAGGTTAACCAAAGTCATAAGAATAGGGCCCTGACACAATAGGATTGGTGTCTTTGTAAGAAAAGACACCCACGAGCTGCCGCCATTCTCCACACAGGCACAGAGAGGTCACGTGAGCACACAGCGAGGGAGCAGTGTGCAAACCAGGAAGAGACCCCCTTCCAGAACCAGACGATGCTGGCACCCTGATCCCAAACTACCAGGCTTCAGAACTGCGAGAAATGTATTTCTATTCAAGCTACCGGTCTATAGTATTTTGTTATGGTGGCCCAAGCCGACTAATAGAGATTATCAATTTATTTGGGAAAAGAAAGACCTTCTGAATTTAGGCATCATTTTTATATGGAAACACGCACATACTACACAAGCTGTTAATGCCACTGTGTCCTGAAGATGACTCGGCTCACTTTCTAATGATGACATTTGCTCAGAGCCCATCACCTTAATGAGCAAGCAACATCCCGCCCTACTTAGAAAGGCTGGACCATTAGGAGTTTAAGAGATTTAGTGGAAAAATGACCAGCCTTAGAATCAAAGTAGACCTGAGTACCTCCCTTGGCCATGTAGGAACTGTATAACCCTGGATCAAATATATAAACTATTTTAGTCTCAATTTTCTCCTCTGTGAGCTGAGGACTGCTTTGAGGGCTAGAAAAAATAACAAATTCATTCCACAAGTATCTGAGTGTCTAGTAGATGCCAAACTAAAGTGCCTCCACGGCCCAGGCAGGGACCTTGATACCTGGGTGGAGCCAGGTGAGTGTACAGTGACAAATGGCTCCGGCAGGGGACCCTGCTGGCAGAGAGAAGAGGGAAAATGGAGGGTCGGGCAAACAAGCCACCGTCACCCACCCTTAGGTATGGCTCTGCCATATCTAATCTTTCGAGAGAAATGGGGAATACAAATCTTCCAAATGTAAGAACATCAAAACTCTTAAATGTAAAACTAAAACGTTACACAGACACACAATGCACATTAGGCTGCAATTAGGTTTCAGACCAGCAGTTTGGAACCTGTATGTTGTGTGTATAAAACACTCAACATGAGGCTAGTGGAAGTAGAATATCTACATCTTCTACACCAATCTCCTTAGCCTTTAAAATCATCATTCCTCAGGCTTACAAAGCTATAGGGTCAGACAGCATTTGAGGGTCTAAAGCACCCTCGATTCAGGAAATACGGCAGAGCACATTTTCTTTGGTCCTACAAAGTGCTATACTCCAACTGAGAAGGGAAGTTCTGTACAAGCAACTCACTCAGGCTGAAGGCGCAACAATGTAGCGTTCACTTCTAACACAGCCATGCGGGCCCCACACTGCTCCTGCCCACCCTCAGGCTCGCCATTAAAAAGGAACGCCAATATTTCAGGCCACTGGGACTACAAAAGAGCCCCAGTACATTAAGCGCTACCTGGCAGGCCTGAGTTGAAGGCTCTACAGAACCTGAGGTCTTCAGATCTATGACCTTCCTCCCAGGACCGCTGTTTACTGGGATACAGAGGAGCCGAGCCACCTGCTGGGGCGCACAGCAGGAAAGACTAATGAGAAGATTAAAGTAAAGGCAAGAGCACAGGCACATGCAGCATATACACGTCCCCCGAGAGGAGGAATGATTCAGTGCATCAACAGCAGAGAAGCGGGTGGTAAACTTCCCTGGCGGGAGGGTTCTGGGAGATGTGGACTGTGCGTGTCTGTGCGTGCGTGTACACGTGTGCAGACAAGGCAGATGTGAATCACAGATGACTGTCTGAGTGCGCAGTCTGGAGTATCCCGGCTCTGTCTGCGACAGACTGCCCAAAGCTGCCCACGGAGCACCGACCTCACTGTGCCCCAGTGCTCAGTGTCACATCACCCGAGGGGCCAGTGACAGCGCCTGAGTTAGGAACGAGGACCTTCAGCTAGCCAGGCTGGCTTTCCTGCTCGACTTAAGGATACCACGTGATAGTAGCAATCACCACAACATGTGACCTCGATAAAGGATTTCTTTTTCCCCCACAGAAAACAAAAATGGGAACAAGACCAAAAAGGGAGAAAACGCAAAATAACCCATTCGGTAACTTAGAATTTAAAAAAAAAAAAAGTTTCTCTTTAAATTAATGCTGAAACATAAAGCGTGCTTCAGTAAATTAAAACATCTCAAAATTCCACTTCCAGTGTCTTGTACTTTCAGTGAAGGCTGAGTAAAGGAGTGGGTGGCAAGAGGAAAGCAGGTGCAATCAAAAGACCCGGAGAAGCCACGGGCAGTGCACAGAGGAGGGGCTGGGGACGGGAAAAACAGCAGCAGGGACAAGAAAGGGCAAAGCCAAGAAGAAGGAAGGACAAGAGCCGCAGGGATCTGGGAGCCAGGGAAGGTGGAAGGCGAGCTGGCACAACCTCTCTGGGGACACGTTAGCAATCATCAATGTTTAAAATGAGATGCCTGTGTACCACGTGTATTTCTTTGGTAAGTTACTGTTCTGATTTTCGGCCCCTTTATCTAATGAGGTGTTTTTCTTATGAGTTCATAAGAGCTAATTATCAGGGGTGCCTGGGTGGCTCAGTCATTAAGCGTCTGCCTTCGGCTCAGGTCATGATCTCAGGGTCCTAGGATCGAGCCCCACATCGGGCTCCCTGCTCAGCGGGAAGCCTGCTTCTCCCACTCCCCCTGCTTGTGTTTCCTCTCTCGCTGTGTCTCTGTCAAATAAATAAAATCTCTAAAAAAAAGAGCTAATTATCATAATAAAAATGACTCTCGGTGATAAACGGAACTGAACCCGTGGGAGAACTGGCACTTCTGAAGCCCAGGCTTGGAAAGTTCTGTGACCTGCCTGGTGACTGCCCACGGATTACTGGCTCTTCTCCTACCCCTACACTAAGGAAGTGGTGCTTTGGTGTTTGGTCTCTGAATTTACCTAAGGTCTACATAAAATACCATCCACACTTCGTTAGGGTTTGAGGAATTTCATACACCAGCATGTTACATACACCAGTGTGGCCACCACCCAAACAAAATACAGGAAGTTTCCATCCCCTCAGAGCAGGTCCCTCAGGCCCTTTCCAATCAATCTCCTTACCCCAAGAGGCAATGCCTGACTGACTTCAATCAGCATTGATCACTTTTCCCCAAGCCCACCCCTTTTTGGCTGGAGAGTGGGTGACCAGAGGGACAGTATCTTGGAGGCTGGTCTGCGTGACATCACTTTACAGGCTAGCGAGACCTCAGCCATACAGAGAACAGGGCAGCGTGACCACCACATTCACCAATGATATCTTATAAAAATGCTAGAGGGCATTAATGCTAATTATCTGGAACAATAATCAGAACATTATAAACATGAATAAAGTCCCACCCACCTATCAGGTACACACAGAACACCAGAATGCATCTTAATGGTCTATAACCAATATTCTTCTTTCTCACGAAAATACACTCACCTGGCTGTTTGGATCTCCAAGTAAATTACATATATGTGGCACAATCTTGCTTAGTGTTAAAGTATGTGCTCCAGAGCTGAAAACAAAAGGAGTGTTTTACTGTTGGTGAGAACAAAGAAAAGAAACAGCCCTCCCTCCCTCTCCATCCCTAGGGCCTTATCGCCCCCTCACACCTCAACTCCCCTTCCTTCCCATCTTCCCCATCTTCTGCCCACCTGGTTCCAAAATAAGCACGCCACAAAGGCCCCATCCCTCTGCACAAAGTTCGAAACCTTCCATGCTGCTCACTGACGTGCCTCCTCCCTGGCACTCGGGGCTCTCTCCGTTCTGGCTCCCAACCTGCAATGCCAAGCCAAGGCCCCAGCCTTTCCCACAGTCTTGCCTGCCTCACATACGGATGCCCCTGCATTATTATCATTCTGTCACAAAGCAGTTCCTATTTTGCCCAACTCAGTGTTCTCAACTAAACCGCCATTCCCTTGAGGGTCCTCCTCGCTTAATTCTCCACCTGTGCACAGCTGGTGCTCAGTTAACGACTGCTCAGTGGGAAGACCCTGACACAGTGGTCGCAGAGGGTTCCAGCTAAACCCTGCCCTGCTGGACAGCACGGAAGTCACTGATCACTTTTCGCTGTCATAAACACTAGCACAAATAGCCCTTGTGAATACAACTCTCTCTGCTAATCTGACGACTTCCTTAGGATACATTCTTAGAAGTGAAACCACTGTGATCAAAAACTAGAAACATTTTTAAGAAGATGCAAACTTGGGCAAATGTAATGGTACTGAAAATGCTAACATATTGAGCGGAAAATTTTACAAGGTGACATAAACCTTATTATCCCAATTTTGTTTTTGAAAATAATATAACTTTACAGGTTGGACTAAAAATGCACTACAAGTTAACCATGACTGTGTGAAGGTGGTAGAAATATACCGAATCATTATTTTCTTCCTGGTGTAAATTTTCTGACATATACAGTATCACTTTTATAATCAGAGAAGGTGACTTGTAATTTTTCTATTTTAAAAACGCCTCTCCTACAAATAAGCACGTGAAGAAATATTCAACATCAACAATCATTAGGAAAATACAAATTAAGACCACAAAGAGATACCACTACACACCCATCAAAATAAAATAAAAAACAGAACACTCAGTGTGCTAACAAGAATATGAAAAAACGGAATCATATATCGCTGGTGGGAATGTAAAACAGTACAGACACCTCTGGAAAATGGCTTGGCAGTTGCTTTAAGCTTAAACCTACCAGATGACCGAGCAGTGGCACTCCTGGGCACCAACCCAAGAGAAATGCAAGCTTACGTTGCTGCAGGAACAGGTGCATACGCGTTCACAGCAGCTTTACTTGTAACAGCCAGAAACCAGAAACTATTGAAACATCCTGTAACAGGTGAATGGTGACACAAACAGATCCATCTGTACCATGGAATTCTACTCGGCAAGAAGAAGAAATGAAGCATTGTTCAGGCAACCCCACATATGCAACCTCAAAGGAATGATGCTGAGGGAAAGAAGTCAATCTCAAAGGGTCACACTGTTTGATTCCGTTTATATAAAGTTCTTGAAATAAAATCATAGAGATGGTGAGCAATCAGTGGTTGTGGGGGGCGGGGAGGGGGGGTAGCATGAGGGAACCTGGCCGCGATGCCCAGGTCTGTACCTCGCCGGTGGTGGGGGTTCCCTGGAGCTACACGCATGACAGAACGGGGCAGAACTGCACACCCAATGCGTGTGTGTCACCACAGGAACCCGAAAAAGCCCTGTGCGTTGCATCAGTATCGATCTCCTGCCGCTTGCACTATAGACACGCAAGATGTAAAGAGTGAAGGACCGTCTAGCACAGCACTTCCCAGGACATTTCTCTGCAGCTTCCAGAAATCCATAGCCACTTTGAAACACAAAATCACAAATAAAAATGCTCGGCCAAGGAAACCCTCGAACCCTGCCCAAACTTACGCATTGAGTGTGGCAACAAGGCAGAGACACGTGCCTTCCCGAGTCCGGAAATTCTTGTGCTTGAAGCCTCCCAGCATTCGGTCCCACACGTACTGTAGGTGACAAGAGGACAGGTGAGAAGAGGAGGAGCCTTTCATTTAATACAGAAGAGGGACCTCTCAACAGGTGCCAAGTCAGCCCCAGCCTCAACCAATCCATTTCGCCCTCTCAAGGGCGTACTGAAAAATGGCAACTTGTATTTCTGTATCAGGTCAGAGTTTTTCCAAACACATTCCTTTACAGAGCTGCACTTAATTATGCCAACAGCTCTGAAAGGAAGGTGTACCTGTCCCCATTTCATGGGTGAGGAAAGTAAGGCCAAGTGAGGCTTGGGTGACTTGCCAGAGGGCACATACCCCTACTGCTCCCCTGGTCTGGAACAGCTGTCCCCACCTTATCCACAAGTCACACATCTGCTCCTCTTTTAAGACATTCTGGGTTTTACCTTCCCTGAATGGCTTTTTCTGATCCCTCCACCACCCCACCCCCATACGTTACACGGGTGGAGCCTGGGAGGCAGGGCTGTGTCCCTCTGTCCATCTGTCCCAGCAGACCCAACTCACTAGCAGACAGGAATGAGGGCTCCAGCCAGGCCTCCTGACTCCCCAGACAGCACAACCACCTCTTTTCATAGAAACTGAGACAATTACACAAACGAGCTCAAGAGTCTAATGGATTCAACCAAGCACACAATACCCATGTTAAGCCCACTATTTTAGTCAAAGTATACCCTTTGCTATTTCTTTTTAAAACATCCTATATTGGGGGGGGGGGGGAGGTGAGCAGGGACGAATTAAATATTATGAAAATTTTCATGTGAAACACAACAGCTTAAAAGAAATTAAATGTTGGGACACTTGGGTGGCTCAGTCGGTTAAAGCATCCTACTCTTGATTTTGACTCAGGTGAGATCAAGCCCCTAGATGGGCTCAGCGCTGGGCATGGAGCCTGCTTAAGATTCTCTCTCCTTGTCCCTCTGCCCCTCCCACTCACGCACACTCTCTCCCTAAAATAAAAAAATATATAAATAAATAGATAAATAAAAAAGTAAATAAAAAATAAAAGAAAGGTGGCGCCTGGGTGGCTCAGTCGTTAAGCGTCTGCCTTCTGCTCAGGTCATGATCCCAGGGTCCTGGGATCGAGCCCCGCATCGGGCTTCCTGCTCTGCAGGAGGCCTGCTTCTCCCTCTCCCACTCCCCCTGCTTGTGTTCTCTCTCTCACCGTGTATCTCGCTCTGTCAAATAAATAAAATCTTTAAAAATAAATAAATAAATAAATAAAAATAAATAAAAGAAATTCAATCTCCCCCCCCCCAGAGAGAGAGCATGTACATGCTGGGAGAGGGAGAGAGAAAATCTCAAGTAGACTCCCCACTGAGTGCAGAGCCCAATGGGAGCCAGAAGCACATGCCAGAGGGCCGTGGAGCACCTCCCTGCCCTACCTGGGGATTAGCAGCTTGATCCATGATCTTCAGCAGCAGAGTTTGGTCTTGCTCTCGCACAGAGTCTTTAGCGTCTCCCAGTCTGTCTATTAAACTTGGCAGCACTGAAAATCAAAATGCAAACTGATCAAACAAAAGCCTGTTTTGGGGGGTCTGCAGTCACCAACTGGGTATTTCAATTACTGGGAAGACAAAATGCTGGCCTAAATGATGTACACCACTCTAGAACCACCAATCCTCACAGTTCTACTCTCCTCACTAAAATTTATAGGAGCTTACTCTAAGAATGTGCAAAATCCTTTGCATGGACACACTACTTGTCTTCTTCCATAACCGACCTTCCTCTAGCTAGCTCCCAGCACGCTTTTAAGCTGGTGAAATATTAAAATGGATGTCGGTGGAAGACCCTGGCAGGAAGGAGTCAACACAAAAGGAAGTTTAGGTAAGAGAGGGCTCCAGCACATTCACTGGGGGTAGGAGGAGAAGGCACTTATGACTCAATCTCTCATCTACACTGCGTGTAATTTTACAGAGTATACGTGCATGTGTATTAGATAGAGTCCAGCTCCCCACCCCAGGTGTGGGCTATCAGCTAGTGCTCCAACAGCATTTACCTACCAGAAGTCAGTTTACTTAGCTTCTTCCAAGAGTCTATAAACCTTTCGTTTACAAGAAATATCCCTGAACAACTCAGCTAACTTATGAGGAAAATGGAATGCTATTAAAAGATCAACTTTCTAAAAGTAAGGGAGGTTTTTATTTACAGATAGTTAATGCCAGAATGGGAAAAGAGTTCTTAACCTTATCTGAAAGAGCACACTGACCAGGAAGTTAACAGAAAATAACAAATACACACACAGCAACCCAAACTGAGAAGCTCTGTAAGGAAACCGTTGTGCAAACGGGGCTGCTTGGCGCTTATATTGTCATTATGAAATCCCAGAGGTCAGGAATTTAGAAATGGCTAAATCATCTCTAAAACGATGAAAGCGCTTATTTTTTATTTCATTTTGCTGACATCGTTTACCCTCCAAAATAGAGTGATCATTTAAGGTACACTTGTAACAACATTTATGACCGAAGTAAAAACAGTTAACACCTAGGTTACTGATCTTGAAAAAAACACAGCTGCACTGGATTTGCAGGCCTTTTAAAAATGGGAAAACAAGGCCTCTCAACACCTGCAAATATGATTTTGTCGGCACTAAAATGTGATAGCTGATCTGTATAAGAATCTGTAAGATACGGTGACTTACATAACATAATAAAATTTAAAAAAAAGAACCTGTGTAAGAATAAAAGAATTAGCAGTAATACTGTGTATCAGAACACGAACGCGGGAAGAAACCAGCACAAAGATATGGGAAAAACAAAAACGTGAACATGCCAGCAGGTGTGGTGAGGCGGGTGGATCTGGGGTGACCCCAGGAGGGTAGGAGGAGCAGTGGTGCAGCCCCAGCAGGGAGAGACTGAAGGAGGACTTAAAGGCTGGCTGGGAGGGTGGGAGAACTAAAGCAGAAGGGCGGGTGCGGTGGGGGGTGAGGGAGGCCGCTGGCCCGGAGGGTTGGGTCGGGCTAAGTGGAGGATCTGGGAAGAGACTGGAGCGAAGGCTGGGGGCTGGACGGTGGAGAATGTGGGGGCCCGCTCCACACCTACCCACAGCTCACCTGTGCCAATCTGCGCCTTGAACCGATCCTGCAGCCGGGTGACCAGCGCGGACAGGATGTCCATGCCGAGAAGAACCACCTGTAAGGGGAAACACCGGGAACACATTAGCCGCCGGCCTCGGGGCCCACGCTCTGGCCCGCCAGCTCCCAGGACGCCCCCCCATTCCTGGCTCAGACAAAGTCCGACAGCCCGGAGAGCGCATGCCGACTGGCAGAATAAACTGGTTGTCAAGAGGGCTGCTCTGGTACACAAAGAGCTGTTCACAGCTTAAGTGGAAAACGTAAGGTGACATGAAAAGAAATAAAAAAACAGCCAGAGCGGGGCCACATGCAGGGCACCACTAGACCAACGTAGAAGCCCGAGCCGCGGCCCTGCCCCCTGCCGGCCCCGCCCCGGCGAGTAGCGCGTATGCAAATTACTCGCAGCTGGTGCGTGGCCTTCTGGGTAAAACCAAGCAGCCTGTTCGCGACCTTCAGAAGCCTCAGAAAACAAGAAGTTCCTGATTTGCTTCGGCAGCTGCGCTCATCATAGGTATACTAGCTACCAGGCGGTTAGGCCGGGAGTTGAAAATTAGTCACCCCAACCCTACCCGGTATTGGCGCTTCCTGCTTGCAGCGCATGTACAATTACCACCAACCATCCTTTTCTTGGGGTTGCGCTACTGTCCAATGAACGTCTAGTGAGGGCAGTACTGCTAACGCCTGAACAACACGCCCGCACCAACTAGAGCTTTGCTTTACCTTGGTGCAATTTTTGGAAAAAAGAAAAACCTCTTTTCCACGACTTATAAGTTTAATAACAGTTTAATTACGTTTACGAACTGAACTGCAATACCACGTTGTATCACCAGAGAGTGCTCGATGTCAACGCCAGCTCTAAACTCAACGTCGATACGCGGTGTTTTTTCACGTCTTTCAGAACTTCCAACTGTGGTAGTTATTTTAAATTCAATGATCCTAATCCTGTTTGGTCTCTCCAATTGCTCAGCAGGTTAACCTACTTAATACACTATACTCTCCAAAATGTATGTACGAAAGCAAGCTTGATTATTATAAAACCCGCTTTTGTGCTTCGGTACGTGATTAGCAAAAGCATTGAGACATGTTTAAAAAAGTATTAAACCACCTTAAAAATGACAGTCCTCCCTACAAACCTTTCTCAGTAGGAAGCAGTTTTGCTTTGTGCAACTTTACTAAAACATGGTTCAAAACTAAGTGGAGTAGCCCAGTATCTTACAGAACAAATTAATGAACAAGACTAAGGCAACCCTAACCTAATCACCCTAACATCAAGCGATGTCATTATGATTGCCTTCATCTATCTGCCACTGCGTTTTGCAGCTTGTAAATGCAAAGACTGCAGGCTTTTCTATTCAGCTTGGAATCCACTGCTTGGAATCCACTGCTTCAAAACTGCCCAATCAGGATATAAACTGTCCTTGCAAGGTACTGGCACCTTGAAGATATCAAAGGAAATAATTCTAAAAATTTTTTATAAAGAGAACATTGGTTGGTAAACAGTTTTTTAAAAAATATGTAATGGTATAAAACATTTTAAAAATAGTGGCTTTATTTATCAGCTAAAGAGGATTTAGGTATCACACTCTGATTTCCTCCAGAAGAGTACAGTATGGAAGTAAAGGGGAGTAATTTTACCTTGGAGAAACCTGACAAACATCACCTCAGCCAGACAATCAGGGTGAATATCAACAGTCACAATTCATGTTGACAGCATATATGCTTGCTGTGATGTGATTAAAATGACACTTTACGGGCGCCTGGGTGGCTCAGTTGGTTAAGCGACTGCCTTCGGCTCAGGTCATGATCCTGGAGTCCCGGGATCGAGTCCCACATCGGGCTCCCTGCTCAGCAGGGAGTCTGCTTCTCCCTCTGACCCTCCCCCCTCTTGTGCTCTCTGTCTCTCATTCTCGCTCTCTCGAATAAATAAATAAAATCTTTAAAAATAAATAAATAAATAAAATAAAATGACACTTTACATCTGTGATGTCCTCCTCAAAACCCATAAGCCCAATTTAATCATGAGTAAAAACATCAACTTCCCATAGACGGACATCCTACAAAGTCCCTGACCAGTACTGTCAAGGTCATCTAAAACACGGAAGTCCAAGAAACTGTCATAACCCAGAGGTGCCCAGAGACACATAATGACTAAATGTAACGTGGTATCCTGGATGGGATCCTGGAACAGATAAAAGCCGGTAGGAAAAAAGTGAGGAAATCTGAATAAACTATGTCAAGACTTGAGCTAATAATGATGCATCAATATTGGTTTACTAATTGGGGCGCCTGGGTGGCTCAGTTGTTAAGTGTCTGCCTTCGGCTCAGGTCATGATCCCGGGGTCCTGGAATCGAGCCCTGCATCGGGCTCCCTGCTCCACGGGAAGCCTGCTTCTCCCTCTCCCTCTGCCTGCCGCTCTGCCTACTTGTGCTCTCTCTCTCTCTCTAAAAAAAAAAAAAAAAAAAAAAAAAATATTGGTTTACTAATTGTAACAACATACTAATGTTAGATGTTAATAGAGAGACTGGGTGTGGTATACATGGCGACTCTCTATACCACCCTCATAATTTTTCTGTAAATCAAAACTGTCCTAAACATTAAAGCTTGTATTTTAAAAAGAGCAGCCCATCAGTTAATTGGAACTGGCTTTTCCCTGATGAAATCCTAAGCATGAGTATGGTTGCATCACAGGCTGGAGGTGGAAATGTTATTCATTATAGAAATACTAAGAATGCTGCCTTCAAGTTCTCACCACATCCCTTCATAACTCATTCAAGACTAAGGTTTTGTTTTTTGTTTTTTTGTTTTTAAAAGATTTTATTTATTTGAGAGAGAGAGAATGAGAGGGAGCGAGCACATGAGAGGGGGGAGGGTCAGAGGGAGAAGCGGGCTCCCTGATCCAGGGACTCCAGGATCATGACCTGAGCCGAAGGCAGTCGCTTAACCAACTGAGCCACCCAGGCGCCCAAGACTAAGGTTTAAGATGACAATTACACCTTCATTTTGAACGAATTCAAAATTCTGTCTGATATAGCAGCGCTTGTTGGTGAAGCTACCTGTGGAATTTGAGGGAACATCGACTTTCATCTTTTCCAGGATGGAAGTTTACTTGGTAGTTTTGACCAGTTCAGGCCTAGCTCAATCCTAAAGAGTAAATTTCAAAATGTTGTGCCCAGACAGACTGGGGAGTCCAGAGACTCCCCAAAAAGCCTAAGTTGGCAGATGCAGCGAAGGCTCAGTGAAATAGGACAGGAGAGGACAGAACACAGTCCCAGGCACCTTCACAGCAGAATAAACAACTACTTTGCACGGAAGCAGAGGGGTTCATTTATAGTTGTCTAGTTCACCCTGAGTCACAGCCCCAGTGGGCCAGGAAGGCAATCATCACCCACAAATGTTTATCTTCACAGCTCAGGCCCTGCTCCTATGTTTCCATTTCCCCACTGAAGAAGGGGATACATGAATAAAGTCATTGCCCAGAAGACCACAATTACTGGCTATGAAGCTTCTATGTGCCTCAATTTCCTCCCTGTAAAATGGGGATGACAGCAACAGCTGTCTCACAGGTCGCTGTATGTGAAGTGTGTGATATAGTGCTTGGTGCCCATGGTGAGGGCTACTGCCAGCTCACTGTCACTGCCATGGACAATACGTACCGATCGGTGCTCTGGCAGAGGCCTAGGATTCCTGACAAGGGACTGCGCTGGCAGAGAAGGCTTCCCAGAAAGAGTCACACTACATGAGGCTAAGTTTGGAAAAACCAGCCTTGCACCAAAGGAAGAGATGGCCTCTAAGCAGAGGGAAGTGTGCATGCAAAGATGTGAG
Organism: Phoca vitulina; assembly: GCF_004348235.1. Classification (NCBI taxonomy): domain Eukaryota; kingdom Metazoa; phylum Chordata; class Mammalia; order Carnivora; family Phocidae; genus Phoca; species Phoca vitulina. Next base: position 102,138,329 of record NW_022589704.1, read on the forward strand.
ACAGCTACCATGATGGGGAGAGCTGGAGGGGAGGGCAGGGCTGGGAAGTCGCAGGGGAGGTAGCTCCCGAAGGGCCACAGACATGTCTGCAGGACAATGGGGCAGACACTGAATTCATTTGAAACGGATGAGTTCTCAAGGTCCAACACAATTCCTTTATCCTGCAACTTTAAAAACATGCTTTCAAAAGAATTAGTAATTGCTAAGTAACTCAAACTAACCCTCGTGCTGAAAACAACTAAAAAATGCTAAATTATAAAAGAACATCTGCTTGGAAATATCAGAGAAAAAGGAAAGCAAAGAAAAGTTACCACGTCATAAAACATAAGTAAACTAAAATCCAGAGGGATAAACATGCAACAAATGGTCCACTTTTGCCCTCGGACCATTTAAACACTGAGAAGGGACAACCAAGACACTGAGAATTGCTTTCAATGACCACATGGGTCTAGGAGAACAGAGGTTGGATTCCAGAGCCCTCAAAGGTTGGTTAGCCTGGAGAGCCCCCTACAATTCACGTTAGAAATCCAAATGGCTATACCTTAGAAGAGTAAATTGAAAGTAAAATAGTCTTCAGATGGACCACAGACCAGCTTCCAAGAATCTGGGTAACCCAAAAAAATATCAATCCCTGACATCAGATGGAAATGATATTAGCTTAGGTGGTGCCCTAAAGCCCTTGACAGATGAAAACCTACATCACTTCCAGATGGAGAGAACATCATCCTTCTAGTCCTCAATTTACTTCTGTGAACACTTTTCAAATACAATGTCCAAAACACAACCAAAGACAGCCAGGCACACCCAACAACTATAAATGAAAACTAGGAGAAACACAGACACACATGAACTATGTATATGAAAATACTTAGAAACAGATATTAAAATAATAATTCTGGGGTGCCTGGCTGGTTCAGTCAGTAAAGCATGTCTCTTGATTTCGGGGTCAGGAGGTTCAAGCCCCACTTTGGACACAGAGCTTACTTAATAATAATATAATTCTTACTGTGTGTAAGAAGATAAAATACATGATTAAAATTTGGGGGAGAGAAATTACAACTTTTAAAAAGTGACATCAATTTTTAAAAGCACCAAATAATTACCAAAATTCAGTACCCCATGGATGGGCTTGGTCTGCAGAAAAAAAACAGAATGAAACACAAAGAGGCAAAAAGATGAAATATTCAAAAAAGTAGGTAAGAGATAAAGGATAGACAGAAAACTAACAAGTTTAAATGGAGTTCAAAAAGGAGAGTCAGCAACATCAGGTAAAAAGCAATAGCTGAAACCCATTTGGATCACTATTATAACAAAAAAATAAGGAAGGAAGGAAGGAAGGAAGGAGGGAGGAGGGGGGGGGGGAATAACAAGTGTTGGGGAGGACATGGGGAAATTAGAACTCCTGGTATACCACTGGTGGGAATATAAAAAGGTAGTCACTGTGGAAAATGATATGGTGGGTCCTCAAAGAATGAAACACAAAATTACCATATGATCCAGCAATTCCACTTCTGGGTATATACCCAAAAGGAGTGAAAGCAGGATTCCAACAGATACTTGTATACCTATGTTCCTAGCAACATTATTCAAAATATCCAAAAGGTGGAAAGAGCCAAATTTTGAACCAAGTGTCAAATCAAGCATCATACTTAATGATGAAATACTGGGGAAATAAAAAATAAACAAATTAAAAGTATAAAACTCACAAAGAAGCAAAACTGTCATTATTAATGGCAAATATAATTATAAGTAGAAAATCTAGAAGATCTACAGGTATATGACAAAATTTAAAACTGAGCTAAACAAGACCAAAGAACCCAAAGTCAATATACAAGAAAATCAATTACATATCCATACCAACAAGCCAAAAAGGAAATTTTTTATTTCCGTATTTAATTCCATAAAAATAAACCCCTAGGAATAAATCTAGGCAAAATGAGTACCTACTCAAAAAGCTAATGGAACAATAAAAATAAAGAGGACTAAAAGAAACGGAAAGATAAACTACAGGTTGGAATACTCAGTACTGTGAAATTTTCATTTCTCCCAAATTGATCTACAGTAAAATTTCACTCAAAATCCTAACTATGTACTTTTTAAGAACTTCACAAGTTGGGCGCCTGGGTGGCTCAGTCGGTTAAGCGTCTGCCTTTGGCTCAGGTCGTGATCTCTGGGTCCTGGGATTGAGCCCCATGTCAAGCCCCTGCTCAGTGGGGTGTCTGCTTCTCCCTCTCCCTCTGCCTCTGCCCCTCCACCTGCTTGTACTCTGTCTCTCTCCCCCTCTCTCAAATAAATAAATAAATAAAATCTTAAAATTAAAAAAAAAAAAAAAGAACTTCACAAGTTGATTCCAAAATCTATGTGGAAATGACAGCGGCAAGACAAGAGGTGATAAAACTTGCTCCCACTGGATATCAAGATTATAAAATGGCAGGGCACCTGGGTGGCTCAGTTAGTTAAGCGACTGCCTTCGGCTCAGGTCATGATCCTGGAGTCCCGGGATCGAGTCCCGCATCAGGCTCCCTGCTCAGCAGGGAGTCTGCTTCTCCCTCTGACCCTCCCCACTCTCATGCTCTCTCTATCTCATTCTCTCTCTCAAATAAATAAATAAAAATCTTTAAAAGAAAAAGATTATAAAATGGCAGTAATTAAGGCAATGTGCTATCAGGTCAAGGGAAGACAAATATATCAACAGAACAGAATAAACAAAGAGACTCATTCATATATGGGCACTTAATTTATGACAAAGTGGGCACTACAGAGCAGCAAGAACAGGGCTGCTCTTTTAAATAAATGCCCCTAGGTAATTGAATATATGGAATAAAAAAAAAAAAAAACTGACTCTTATCTCACACCATACACAAAAATGAATTCCTGGTAATAGAGATAAGTGTGGAAAAGTAAAACAAAAAAGCTTTTAGAACATGACCTAAGAAAACAGCAGGGCATAATAAACACAAACCCTAAAGGAAAAGACTGATGAATTGGATCAAATTGAAATTAAGAACTTTGGCATAACAAACACTGTAAAAAAGTGAAAGGCAAGTCATATAAGAAGATATTTATGAAACAAATAAGCAACAACAGGCCTGATTCTAGAATATATACATATATAGATCTTCTACAAACCAATCAATAGGTAACCCAGAACAAAAATGGGCAAAATATCTGAATAGACACTTCATAAAAGACAGCAATGATCAGAAGTATACAAAAAGTTGTTCAGCCTCCATTAATCACCAGAGAAATTCAAATTAAAAATATAAAGAGAAGCTACAGCATACTCCCCAGAATGGCTAAAATTAAAGACTGACAAGACCAAGTGCTGACGAGAACATGGAAACTCTCATACATGCTGGTAGGAATGTAAATGTAAACCAACACTTTAGAAAACATGTTGGTATTATCTACCAAATTTGCAGCAGTTCCACCGCTAGGAATATGCCCAATAGATATACATGCACATATACAAGGTGAAACGTACAAAATTTCTCAGAGCAGTGCTATTTATAATAGCCTAAAATGAGAAATCCACGTGTCCATCTACTGTAGAATGTATGACCTGGTTTTCATACCAAAGAATAAACGATAAATCACAACAACGCTCAACAATACAGATAAATCTCATAATGACTCCAAAGGCCAGACCAAAGTAATTGCACATTTGTATGAAGTTCAAAAACAAACATAAACTGTAATTTTAAGGTGCATCTTGGGTAATAAAACTAAAAAGAAAAGCAAGAAAGTGATTACCATAAAGCCAGGAGTGGTTACTTTGAGGAATGCTAGCAATGTTCTACTTCTTTTCTAGAGTACCAATTAAACAGCTGTTAGCTTTATCACAACTCAGAAAACTGTGTCTTTGTGTTTCATGCACATTGTACATTCACAATTTTTTTTAAAGTTTAAAAACTAGAAAAGTGGGAGTGTTTCTGGACCCTTTGACCTGTAAGTCTGTGGCAAGTGGCTAGACTTTGTCTCTGCCTCCCTTACTTTCCAAACCACCATTGGAAGTACCAGAATAAAAGCCACCACAGTTCTCTTTCTAGAGCGTGACATCTGCTCATTAATCAAAGAAAGAAATATTAAAGCCTTTCCCCAAAAAACATCCATAAGGGTCAAGCTAGGTAGGCAGACCACTGCATTTCTTAAGATTCAGAAGACTGGATTGGCTTGAGTAAATATATTTTGCATTCATATTGTACCTAATTGTTTTTAAGGCACTTCTGGGTGAACCTGAATAATCTCACACTAACCTGAGATGTAGACCATATACTATCCTGAATTTGCAAATGAGGAAAATAAAGACCAAGGAGGTCAAAAGACCTACCTGAAGTCATGAAGTTGGGATAGTGACCATATTGAAAATAAACCCAAGCCTCCTGACCTTATCAAGGCCATTTTCAGTAGAGCAAAATCACAATATCCCAAACCCCATGTTCATCGTCTTTCTCATCTCTCTCTCTAGCTAGCTTACATACGACCTCGAGCAAGGCACAACACTTCTCTGCCACTAATACCAGATAACCTCTCAGGTCGGCCTCAGCTCAACTTCTCTGATGCCCTGATGGTGCCCAGAACAGGGGAAAGTGCAGGGCTTTGTCACACAGATCTGGGATTGAATATCAGCTCTATCTACTACCCCTACCGACCAGCTGGGCTGCTCAATCTCCAGCCTTCACATGCTTCATCAGTAAGATCAGAACAAATACCTTACAGAATATACATGAGGGTTAAGAATTTTAACACAACACCTGGAATACAGTAGGCACTCAATGAGTGCCTGTTCCCTTCTTTATGAGAGCACCACTTTTAAAAACTTAAAAAAAAAACAAAAAACAAGCTTGGCCTTACGGGGGAAGAACATTGTCCAAAGAAGAAAGTAAAGTTGCCCCAAATCCCATCATTCAACAATAACTCTGCTAACATTTTGATGACTGTCCCACAAGATATCTCTGCATATGCACATTTGCATGTGATTTTTACATAAACAAGGGAGAGAGAGGAGAGAGAGACAGGTAGATAGGTGCAGAGAATTTTTCACTCAATATGCCATGGAAGACTTCCCCAATTAACAGATAAGGATCTATACCCCCATGTTCAGTGGCTGTCTGATACCCTATTGTATCTAAGTATCATAAATACTGATCCAATCTCCCCAACCAATGCTGGCATTCAGGTTTGGTTGGAATTTCTCACTATTGCAAACAAGACTGTGATCTCTTCCACACACGTACTGTGTTATCTCCTTAGGACAAATTCTGAAAAGGACAACTGCTGGGTCAAAGAGAACACACACTGTACCCTTGATGAGCTCTATTTTTAACATAATGCACTAGGTGCCCTGTGGGGCTGCAGGCTGCTGACTTCTACAAATTTGTTGGTTATTTTAAAAGACCCTACACTGCAACCTTATTAAATAAGGAGGAAATTAATTAGCACTCTATGCTGCACTCACTTTTAATTCCACGAATAAGAGCACAACACAAATACAAAAAAAAAAAAAAAAGTGTGATAAAGTCAGTGACTTTGTGTATTCACGTGTCAGATGAGAGAATTATTCACCCAAACTGGTTGTCCTTCAAAGTAGTCACCGAGGGAGCCCCTGCCACACTCATCCCAGTGATAATGCCATTCCAGAGGAATGCCCTCCAGAGACAGTTTATGAGCCGTTAAGTCTGTTAAAATATCAGTAATTAATAGTAGATTAATGGGACTAACCAAGTATCGGCTCGTTACCTGTCATTGCCCGTATGTAAGGATTTTACCAATGGTAAAGGAACTCAGGAGCATCACGTCACCGTCTTACACATGTGCAGCAACAGGCCAAGCGAGGCAAGGAGGCAAGGGTTGAATACAGAGAGAGGCAGTTAATAACCACTGCAGATCTCGTCTAATTCAGCAGTGACAGAAACATTCTGTCTGCATTGTCCCACACAGCAGCCGCTAGCCCCATGTGGCTACTGAGCAACTGAAATGTGAGTGTGAATGAGAACGAGAACTCCACATTTACCTAAAACATGAAGTTCCTTAACGTTAAATAGCCATAGGAGGCTCATGGCGACATGTTGGACAGCACAGCTCTACACGGATGGCTGCAAACCCCAGCAGGTAAAAACCCAGGCCAGCATGTGAGAAGGGCAGGGGACCACCTCTTCAAGTTCTGCTCACTTGACACCATGTAAGAAGTAAGGTCACTGTGGCCAGATCTCCAGATTTTAAACACTGGCAACTTATTGAATGAGTTCTAAGGGACTGGGGAACCCAAAGAAAACATGTTGTGGGTCCAATCCCACCAAAGACCCCAAAATCTGCATCTTCTTTCTTCCAGATACACCTCATAAATGTGAGATCAGGCACCCAAACATTCACGGTTGTCTAAGGCATTAAGCAAAGATTCCGGGTGACCGCCTGGACTGCACAACCCCAGCCAGCCAGCAAGGCTCAGAGCTCTGCCCACAGCCCCAGACTCTCCTACAAGTTTCCCCACGCTCCTCCAAGGCCCAGGTTCTGATCCTTCCAACAGAACTTTCGGCTAGCCCTGTCTAGGAGGTCTTCCAGCCTCCTGAGTCCACCCAGGCCAAACCCTGTCCCTCTCTCCAGGTCCTTTACATGCATCTCTCCAAAACCACTACTCAAAGCAGGATGGTTCCTCATACAGCCTTTCTCATTCCCACCCACTTCCCCAGAGATAGCAAGGGGGTGGGAGGTTAAGAGGGCCGGGCAGGGCAAATCAACTGTTACCTTGCATATATTCTCTTTATTATATTATTTCACCCGTACAACAATACCTTGAGCTAAACAGCACACCTATAAATATCCCTACTTTACAGATAAGGAAGGCAGGCAACTGGGCAAAGCCACTCAGCTATTCAGTGGCTCAAATAATATCCATTAATCAATCAGTCTTAAAAAAAGGGCAAACCAAGAACACTAAGATTGTAATGACAAAGTCAGCGACTCTTGTGTGTGTGCTCATCCCAGAGAACCATCTGCCCACTGGCTGTGCTTCTGGCAAAAAGTGGGCATTATTCCTAACAGCTAAAATGTGGTAATAATCCAAATACCCATCAACTGGTGAACAGATAAACAAAATGTGGCACATCCACACAACTAAATACCATTCAACAATAAAGAGGAACAAAGTACTGATACATGCTACAATACAGATGAACAATGAAAACAGGATGCTATGTAAAAGAAATCAGACACGAAAGACGACATATTGTATGATTCCGTTTATATGAAATGTCCAGAAAAGGCAAATCTACAGGCACAGAAAATAGATAAATGACTGCCTACAGCTGGAGGCAATGGGATTGACTGCAAATGGGGATAAGGGGTCTTTTGAGAGTGATGGGGAAATGTACAACTTTGTAAATTTACTAAAAATAATTGAATGATACACTAAACATAAATTTTATGGTACATAAATTATACCTCTATAATGCTGTTTTGTTTTGTTTTGTTTTGTTTTAATCAGTTTGGGGCGCCTGAGTGGCACAGTGGGTTAAGCATCCAATTCCTGGTTTCAGCTCAGGTCGTGATCTCAGGGTCATGGGATCGAGCCCCATTGTCAGGCTCTGAGCTCAGCATGGAGTCTGCTTGAGTTTTTCTCTCTCCCTCTCCCTCTGCCCTCCACACCCCCCAAAATAAATAAATCTTTTAAAAAAATGAGTTACTGGGCTTAAAAGAACTCCGATCTTTCTGGTGACTGGATCATGAAGAACTGATGACATCTGCCAAAGGTAAGTATTGGTTATTCATCTATCCAGAAACACCGCCTGTTGTAGAAGGCAAGCAAGGCCACGGGTCAGGTCGGGAGCTTGTGCAGACCAAGAGTCCTCCCAGTTCTCCTGAGAACTCTCTGAAGAGCTCATGGTGCACACAAACTTAAACAGTTCTGCTGGTGACCAGGTGACCACCCAGTTTTCCTGAATATGCTATACTCTTCCTTACATGTTCCCCTGCCTGAAACATTTTGTGTTTCCTCTTCCGTATGCTCTTCTCCTCTTTCAAGGCTCTCTTCAAGCACCATGAATTCCAGGACCCTCCCATTTATATCCTCTAGCCTGAGACGGAAAGCTGTGTTTCCAGCATCCCCAACATACACAGTTCTTCCAGCTGTCAGACTAAAGGGACCTCTGGTTTTTAAACCATCTATTCGCCTAATGCCTAGAGTCTAGACTCTAAGCTTCTGTAAGGCAAGTTCCACATCTTCTCCATCTCTGTGTCATCAGGGTCAACCATAATGCTAGCAAATCTGGGGGACTGGGGATGGATGGAAAGTGGCTGGATAGGACAGTAATAACAGTGTAAATTGTTATTTAGTTCATGTTTGAATTAAGCATTCCAATTAACAATCCCAAATACAATAACTGGCATTAAGACACTCTCACTTTCTCCTATTTGTATTCCATCTATTCTCACCACACAACCAGAAGGTCCTTTTAAAAATTTTATTCATTTTATTTATTTGAGACAGAGAGAGAGAGAGCGCGCTCAAGGAGGGGGAGGAGCAGAGGGGGAAGGAAAGGGAAATAATCGCAAGCAGACTCCGTGTTGAGCGTGAAGCCTGACATGGGGCTCAATCCCACAACCCTGAGATCATGACCTGAGCCGAAACCAAGAGTCGGACGCTTAACCAACTGAGCCATTCAGATTCACCAACCAGAAGGTCCTTTCAAACGGTAACTCATATCATGTCACGCCTGTGTTCCAAAGCCTCCAGTGGCTCCCCACGTCGGGTAAGAGTGGGTCTGTACAATGGCCTACAAGTCCTCACAGCCTGACCTCCCATTCCCTCTTTGAGCTCACAGCTGCCCCTCTCCTTTCAGGGGTCTCCTGGCTATTCCTCAAATGTCCCCTCCTTGTACCTGAGGTTCTCTCTCTAGAACGCCTTTCCCCCAAGATATCCACCTTGCCTGTCCCACAATCTCATTTCAATCTTTGTTGAACCAGGTCTTTTTGGCCAGGTCTGTTGCGACCAGCCTACTGAATACTGTGGGCATGTACTACGTGTGCCCCTCCACTCGCTCTGCTTTATTTTTCTCCGAAGCATTTATCACTTTCTAGTATTCCATAAAATTCACTCAGTTAACTTGCTTATGGGTTCTTTCCCCCAAGTAGAACATAAGCTCTATGAAGAAAGGCATTTTCATCTAATTATTCATTGCTGTAGTCCAGAACCTTATTTGTTAAATAAATGCACGAATTTGATATGCCTTAATGCTCACTTAAGGGAAAAGTATCTTTCCCCTAAATTCAAAATTACGTTGAAAATGAACAAATAATTTGACATAACTTGCTCCTTTTATACTTCTTTATGCTAAAAAGTGAGTCCAAAATATAATTAAGTAGAAACTGAAGCATCAGGAAAGTGGAGATCCCATGTAAGAAGTCCCACACTAGGTCATGAGACCTGGATCCTAGTTGTGCCACCAAGTGACTGCAAGGGCATCACTTCTCTCTGGCGCCTAACTACAAAACTAAAACCAGTGGTCTCCAAGGCCCTGCAAACTCCGTGGGCTGAATTCTGTTCTTTGTTCGCCCCCTTCTGCAGTGGTGCTCACTGGGACCGCTGTCAATCTCTGGGAATGCTGGGCCTTCCCCCAGGTTCCTCAAGAGCAGGTGGTGGAACTTAACTCCCTCCTGGTTATCAGTGCAGGTGGTAAATTCTGCTGGTGCCCGTCTCCGTTGATACCTTAGCGCAGTGACCTCTCAACTTTTTTGATTGCACATCCTTATTAGAATACTTCATATGCATGTTTATAATCATACGACCTGTTGCTAGGCAGACATACAGTAAAATTATAAAATACATGAAAAATACAATACTTTTAAAAAACAGAAATGAAAATCAATTTAACAGGGGCTCTCACGTGTTCTTACTGCAGCCTGATGGCCTGCCCGGGCCCCACCGAGAAGCCCACTTATCGAAAAGGTGAAGCAGCATCCACTGGGAAGTTGTACCTCACCCTGACCGGGAAGGACAGAACACCAGAACAGAAAGAAATCCTCCAGAGTCCCACTTCCTAGGAAGCATCTCACTGCTGATCAGGGGGAAAGTGACTTTTGAAAGAATATACTCTCAAGTCCCGCAGACTCCAAATTATGATGAATTTCAGAGCTAGCCAAATTCTGGCACGCTCTGCTCAGATATTTCACAAGAATGATCTTGCAAACCAAAGCTTTCAACATGGCTTGGGTCCCCTGAGAACATTTTATGAAAAATCAATCCACTGAACTGCAGCAATCAGCAAAACTACTGCAGGGTACAGAGAACCATCCTTTGTCTCAATTCAAGGAGAAAGCCTTACTTAAGGTCACTGTGATGGAGGCAGGCAAGGTGTGGACCACAGCTGGTGAGATGTGCAAACCGGACAGCTCAAGACAAACCAGCAGAATGCTCAATCTTCAGAAACCCCGTGCTCAGGGTCCCAGGGGGAGAGAAGGTCCAAGCAGCAGAGAAGAGTCTTTGGAGTGAGACAAAACTGGGGTTCAGACTGTGGTGCCACTATGCTTATGAGCTATGAGACCCTAATCAAGTTAACATCTCAAAGTCCGTGTATGTATCTGCAAAATGGGATACCTAAAATCTTCTTCTGCAGGTGATTGGGAGGATTACTGAAGCAATCTATTTAAATTATCAGGCACAGTAAACACACAGTAAACATGGCCCTAACATGTTAAGCTTTGGGGCTTTGTGATATCAAAATAGAAATATCCTGAGGGAGTCTGGATGGCTCAGTTGGTTGAACGTCCTTTCTTCTTTTCGGCTCAGGTCATGATCTCATGGTTTCAGCTCAGGTCATGATCTGAGGGTTATGAGATCGAATCCCATGTCAGGCTCTGTGTTCAACATGGAGTCTGCTTGTCCCTCTCCCTCTACTCCTCCCCAGGGTCGTGTGCGCGCTCTCTCTCAAATAAATAAATAAATAAATAAAATCTTTTTTAAAAAAAAGAAAAGAAATATCCTGTAGGCAGATGTCTGCTAGCTGAAGCCCAGGAGAGAAGGAAGTCTGAGATGCAGATACCGGTCTAAGAACTGTATGTATGAATGAGATTCCCTGGTGAGGACATGCAGCAACAGATCAAAAGTATCCTATTAGAAACCAACAGCAGTACAGCCGACTAGAAATACCAGGACATTCCCACAGTCAAATAGGTTGGGAATACAACCTATTTTAGCATCTGATTAGTATCCTGACAAGCCTTAGAAATAGAGTAAGAAAAAAGAATAAAGAGATAAGAGAACCAAAAAAATAAAAGACATTATCACCATTCCTTGCAAATAATAATTGTCTACTAAGAAAATACAAAACAATCAACTGAAAATTAGAAGTGACAAGTGAATAAGTTGGCCAAATCTCATACATACATAGTAAAACCTATATCTTTTCATTGTATCTATCAGAACAAGGAAGAAAGTTTAAGGGGAAAAAATTAAATTTACAACTCTAACAAAAAACATACAGTAATTGGGACTGTTCAGTAAGACCTATGTGAAGAAACTATAAAAATTTTACTAGTGGGCATAAAGAAAGCACAAATAAATAAAGAGAAATGTCATATTCCTAAAGTAAAAATAATAAACACAAGTAAAGAGAAACAACAAACTGGGCAAAAAAATATCTGTAAAATATGTAGTGAAGGATCACGTCCATGATTTAAAAAAAAAAACCTACCATAATTGTTAAAAATAAACATTTATTTTTTAAATGGATAATTCATTCTATAAAACATCAATAAACATACAAAGTTGCTCGGTCTCATTTATATCCAAAGAACTGCAAAGCACAATAAAGATATACCATTTATAACCGATCAGACTGAGGCAGATTTTAAAAGATTAATAATGGCCCATGTGTTTGGAGGGTTCAGGAAAACAGACACTAGCATAAGCTGCTTGCAGCCCTGAGAAGTGTAACTGATACAGGATTTGGGCACACAATAGATAGCTATCAAATTTTTAATATGTAGAAACTCTGACCCAGCAAGTTCATCTAGGAATCTATTTCAGAAACATTAATAACACTAGTATGCAAAACAGTACAGTGTGCATACAACTGTGGTCACTACAGCATTATTTTGCAAAAGAAAAACATTAAAAATAGTTCTGGGGGCCCCCACTGGCTCAGTCAATGGAGCATGTGACTCTTGATCTTGGGGTCATGAGTTCAAGCTCCACGATGGGCACAGAGCTTACTTAAAAGTAATAATAATAATAATACCCATCAATAGGTAACTGGGGAAATTAATGATATGTCCGTGTGTGCTATATGAATAATTAAAAACAATAACAAATACAGTAGCAATGAACAATCCAAAAATGAAATTAGAAAACAACTCCATTTATAACAGCACCAAAAAGAAGACAATGCTTAGGAATAAGTTTAACAAGAAAGAAGTGCAAGACTTGCACACTGAAAACTACAAAATACTGTTGAAAAAAGTTCAAGAAGACCTAAATAAATACAAATATATCCTTTGTGCATGGAACCGAAGACAATACCTCCAAACGGACATGACCTACAGATTCAATGCATTTGCTATCAAAATTCCAGCTGCCTTCTTCTGCAGCAATTGACAAACCATGCTATGTAGTTTAGAAAAGAAAGAAAGACAAAAGCAAGCTGCAGCACAATATATATCATGGGACTCTGTTGTTTTTAAAAACTTACCTGCAGTGTTTGGGTGCGGGTAAGTTTGCGTTATGAGGAACAGGCCTCTAACCCCTGTGCCTCACGCATGTCTGTGTTAGAAAATTTTCGTAACAAGCACATATAACTTCGTAGTTTAAGAAAATCACAATAAAAAACTTCAATATTTTAAGTTTTAAACAAACGTAAACTCCCTGACAGGCTGCCCTGCCAGGAAGCAATGGAAGATGGCCTTCGGTCCAGGTTTGGTCTACCCCGTGGAGAAGGAATCCACGTCCAAGAACACCCTCCGCCCCAGGGTTATTCCACCTCTGGCAGGAGAGTAGGACTCTAGTAACAGGTATTCTAAGAATAACCAGCGACTGACGACCACTGAAGCTACAAGAGGAGAGCATGTGGATTCACTACACATTCTCTCTACTTTCGTGCAGGTTCGAAACTTTTCAAAATACAAAGTGAAAGAAAAACAATACAGGTGCCTAGATCTTTGATCTTCAGGGTCCAGCTCTCCTTAACTAGTTAGGGATCAGGATTAAGACTCATGACCAATGTTCTGGAAAGAAGAAAGCACTTCCTGTACAACTGTATCCTAAGGGCCTCCTGTCACTTACCCTAAATGCTGCAGTGACTTAAAACAGTATCTGGCAGTGCCATGATCTTATACAACCACTATCAAAGAAAAACTCCAATAAAATAAAACAATAAGACACATTTGGAGTTGAGAGGAAGGCAGGTAAGTCCAGTTTTCTGAAATACTGAGCTTCCTAAATAAAGGATAAGGCAGGTATTTAAAGGGTTTTTAAAAACCAGTTACAATGAGTATGTTCACTATTCTCTCTTGTGGAAAACCACTGGTTTCTTCTCATGGCCAGCATACCTACAAGGGTAGTTACAGGTCTGCCGGCAACAGGATGCTAGAATCAGAGGATGCTAGAATCGGCAACTCACAGGAAGGGGCTCAAGGTTTCATTTATGTTAGGGCTTAATGTCAGAATGTGTTCTGTGGTTTCTCTGGAGACGAAACTTTTTCCTCTGACTGCAGCAATAATGTGTTCCTATGGGTTGCAACATAAAACAGATTTCTTTGGTATGGACCCTAGCAAAAGAGCCTGACAAGCCGATCGCCTTAGAGCAAAGCCCAGAGCTGGACAAAGCACAGAAACCCGGCAGACAGTTTACCTGGCCTGAGCATTTGCTGAATACACAGTGCTGACAGTGAGTTCTTCCCAGGACCGGGGAGGGGGAGACGACTCATGGCAAGCACCCAGCACACAGCCTCAGAGAAGGCACTCAATATATTTGGTTCTCCTCCCTCGTCCTGCCGTCTGCCTTTCACTAAGTTCTTTGGTCATCCAGTAAAGAATAAATAACTCCAAAGCCACACCAGGTCAAAAGACAACAGACGGGCCCCACCACCAAGGGAGTCCTTTTTTCCCTGCACAAAAAATCAACGGGGTACAATATGGAACAGCTCTTCCAAACACTTTCAAATAAATACAGTTGGGAAACTTTTCCGCTTTGGAGCTATCCCAAACTCTTCAATTATTTACAAGGAGATCAAACACCAGCACAGAGACACGACAGGCAGGTTCTGTTTAAGCTGGGCTTTTGTCCTCTGGGCTTTTGTGGCTGCTCAAGTTTTTTTAGCTCTATCTTTCAACGATGCAGCTGGATACAGATCTCCCTGCCTTTGTCTGACTTTTTTCTCTTCGATCTGGAAAGGGAGTCACCAGCCCCTTCTGGTCCCCATGCCTTCAGCGTGCAACGACTGTGTGATGGTTTGCTGGAAATGCCTACATCACACTGCAAAAAAAACGAGGCAGGTAAAAGCAATGGGATTTTATCAAAGAGAGCAACTAACAGTCTGAAGAGGAGGCAGGCAGAATCGGCAGAAACCTCTCTTGTGGCCTGAGCCCCTCCTCTTCCGATCCAGAAGTTCATTCATGTTTCAAACACACAATGCATGGTGGCCTTGCCAAAAATTAAAAACCTTACACATGCCTACACACTTAATGAATTCACTTATGAAAAATAAGCCAACTTGTTCCAGTGCAGAAAGCTTAAAGGCAGGGCAGAGAAATCAAAATAAATTTGCTGTTCTAATCTCTTCTAACTTCCAGCCCTTTGGAAAACAAAAAGGCCTATGCGAACTGGGAATAAATTCTCAGCTCTGGGGAAGCCAGCTTTTTCTGTACTACTTCCTACTCAATCTAATCCTGATTTCAAATCTCAAAAGTACACAAGACCACATTTGAGGGAAATAAAAGAGAAAGAGCGAGGGATGAAAATGCAAGTTCATGATGGAGTTCTTTCAAATGAGGAATTCACTGGCCAGTCAAGGGCAATGCTGGAAAGCAAAAGAAAGAGAAAAGCTAACATTTATCCATTCCTCCAGACATGCTCCATTAGGACCCCCACTTTGCTCTACCTGACACCCTGTCACTTCGTCTCTCTAGCCTACCACTGGATGATCTATCATGACCCAAAAGTGGTGTGGCTTCTGTAATTAGGGCTTCTCCCTAACTCAACACCACTGAAGAGGAATTACCAAAGGTTTTGGACAGAAAAGACCTCGGACATGATCCTATGTGTAATGTTTCCGTCTTAGCGACAGCCTTGTCACCTAGACTCACACCCAAGTCTGAGGGGCTCCAAAGGCCAGCTCTTTCAATGGCATGGTTTTCTTCCTGGGGGTGGAGAGAAGTAGGAATCAGAGTCCAAAGGCATGCCGGTTGAAGGCAGGAAACCAAGCATATATTTTGCCAACCTTTCCTCCTTGATGGCCCAAGAAAATGATAATATAGAAGCACAGAAGATTCTTTCCAAAATAACCTGGACAACTGAAGGGGAGGGAGAACTCAACTGGCCATGTAAATGATATTTTCCCCCAAATACAAATCTAGAAGAGGGGAGGCCACACCCCAGAATATGTTCCAAGGGGGGCCGCAGCAGGGATGAGAGCTCACCCACTGGATCCTAAGTAGGCTCAGGGCTCCTGCAGGCAGCTGTGAGGCACAAAGGGACAAGGATGTTGGGATCAGTAGGGGAACGCAGGTAGACAAGGGGCTGCCCAGGGAAGAGTAGGGAAGCTGTGTAAACGGGTAAGATCGGAAGGGAAGGAGCACCTAGGAACAGGCCAGGCTGGGCCCCCTTTGCCTAATGTTTAGGCTCAATTCTGTGATAATTCTCGGGTAAGTGCTTACATGTTTGCCTGGTAAGGTTAAGGTAACCAAGTAATTCTTCATCCTCGCTGGGGAATTCTGAGATTCAAAGGGAGTGCTACTAGTACTTATGCCAGGACGACAGGCATCAGTCGGGACATCCCAGGCCAAAAGGACACACAGTCTCTGTAGGCATGAGTCCTTCAGGCTCAGGAACCGGGTCTCATTCTGCTCTGTGGTCACAAGACCAAACAGGCTCTCAGTAAATGATGACTGCACAACTGATCTGACCACTTTCTTCAATTCTAAATCTGCCAAGAGCAACTTGCATGTTCTTGCTACCAGGGCCTCCTTGCCGCTAACTCGCCGGAGGAGGCCACATCCAAGTCCTACACAGCAGGTGCGCTCCTCTAAAAGGAGAGACACACTGTTTTTATTATTGAAGTACAGTCCATATACAAGCCTGTATTAGTTTCAGGTGTCCAACACAGTGACTTGACCATTCTATGCATTACTCACTGCTCATCTGCCACCATACCTTATAACAGTATTGCTGACTCTATTGCCCTTGCTGTACTGTTCTTCTCTGTGGCTTGTTTTATAACTGGAAGTTTGTACCTCTTAATCCCCTTTACCTACTTCGTCCAACCTCCCACCCACCTCCCCTCTGGCAACCACCAGTCTGTTCTCTATACTTCAGAGTCTGTTTTTTTGTTTTATTTTGTAGATTCCACATGTAAGTGAAATCATAATGGTATTTGCCTTTCTCTGCCTGACTTACTCCATTTATTTTTTAAAGATTTTATTTATTTATTTGAGACAGAGAGCACACAAGAGGTGGGGAGGGGCAGAGGGAGAAGCAGACTCCCCCACTGAGCGTGGAGCCTGCTGCAGGACTCGATCCCAGGACCCTGAGATCATGACCTGAGCCGAAGGCAGATGCTTAACTGACTGAGCCACCCAGGCAGGCGCCCCTTCACTTACTTTTTAATTAAAAAAGCAACAAATGAACCTCCTCCATATCCACAGCCAACCAAAACTCTGCCCTAACGCCACTTGCCCACTGAACTCACTGTGACCTTCCACGTTCACCCTGTCCCAGGCTGGGAAAGGCTGTCAGAGTCCTGGGAGCTGCCGCGACAGCTGATGCCCCAACCCAAGGCCCAGAGCTTTTTCTCAGCAGGGCCGCTCCGCCTTTGGCCACGCTCTGGCTGAGCTACTCCAAACAAAGGTCATCCGTCATGACCAGCAGGTCTGCACACTCTGGTCGAGGCATTTATGGCAGTACCCAGAGTCACAACACACACACGAAAGGAGGAAGGTTCTGAAACGTGTTCTAAGTCCTTCCTTGCCCTTTCTGGGTCGGGTTGCCATAAGTTGTCCGTCCACAGGGAAGATTAAACAGGAGCCCTGGAATCTGTTTCTTTTCTGAGGAGAAAACCCTGAGAAAGACAAGTGAAGATTTCCTGCAGAGGGGTTTCAAGGAAGGCCAGAAACAAGCTTACGGGAAGAGTTAGCATGGGGCTCCAGGCCTTCGCTTCTCTTGGAGATTGACAGCTGTGAGTCCTATTAATGGATCTTAGCACTCGTCTTAGATTTCACAAGTTTAATCCAAGCTACCAAATAACTGAGACCAGCCCGTAAGCTATTCAGGTGCCTCTGAAGCAATTGTTTCAAGGTACTCCCGCCATGGGGGGCTGGGGGGCTGGGAGTGCAAGAAGAGAAATGGAGAAGGAACCAGTGGAACGAACCTCTAGCCAGGTCTCAAAGGGCCTTGCATTTCTTGGGTCACCTTATGCTAAAGGCATAATATGAATTCTCCTTTTTATAAATCCTGAAATGATTTAATGAACAACCCAATTACACTGCAGGGTAACCTGTTCCAGGCTCCCCTACACTTTGTGTTTAAAAAAACTAGTATCCTAAATGTAAATATTTCACGGAAATGACCTGGGCCTCTTTCTTTTCCTGAAAGGCTCTGTTTTCAAGTAAGACTATGACAGCTAAAAAAAGAGGTATCGTTTAAAAGGATAATGCCTCTGATGTCTGCACACAGGACTTCCTTAGGCCAGGGAGATGCAGAGTTCCCAAACAGGAGACATTGTAGAGAAAATGAAATCAATTTATTTTATCTAGGATTTACACAGTCTTAGATTCCTCTCAGATGCCACAGTTAATGGCTCACATCATTCCCCAATTTCCCCCCAACATTCCAATAATCCACTCCCAACCTCACCACCTCTCATCCCACTGGACTAACTTCTGGTAACCTCCTGTTCATCCCCAAGCCAGCTCAGATACCACCACAATTTTCTAACTTTCCAAAGAACACTCTAGGAGTCTGTTCAAAATCTTCAGTGCTTCAGGGCACCTGGGTGGCTCAGTCAGTTAAGCATCTGCCTTCGGCACAGGTCATGATCTCAGGGTCCTGGGATCTAGTCCTGCATCGGGCTTCCTGCTCAGTGGGGAGTCTACTGCTCCCTCTGCCCCGGTCCCTTCCCCCGTCTCATGCACATGCACACGTGCTCTCTCTCTAATAAAATAATATCTTTTAAAAAGTCTTCAGTGCTTCCTCACAGCCTGTTAAAAAAACAGCTTCACTGCCCTGAAGTGTGGTTGGCATCCACACTCTCTAAGGTCTGGCCCCAATCTATCTTTCTAGAAAGCACAGTTCAGGTGAAGGGTTTGGGTTCAGAACCCAGATGGCCCAGTTCCAGACCCAGCCCTACCATTTATCTTCACTTACTACAGGGGAATTACAGCAGTAACTAACAAATACGGTCACGAGGATTAAGTGCAGATTTGCTTAAAAGAGCTCAGCACATGCCTGATACACAGAGCTGTTCAATAAACAGGAGCTCTTCTCATTATTCCTAGCCTCCCTCATTCACTGAACAAATATTTGAGTACTCCTGGAGGCCAAGCCCTGTGCTAAGTGCCAGGCTTACAGAGTGAACCAAACACAATCCTGTCCTCCTGGAGCTTGTGTGGATGGATGGACCAGGGCATGTCCCACGGCTTCGCCAGACTGCCCAAGTCATAGTGGGATCTTCCCCAGCGCTCCAGCCACCAACGCTTTGCTCACTCTTTCCCCCTTCAATGTGCACTTATCCCTGCCAAAACCCCGCCCATCTTTTAAGATCCGGCTCTCAGGCCCCCACTTCTGGGACCCTTTTGTCTGTTTCTTCCCATAGAAAGGAAACCTGGAGTCAAGCACTGCTTGCAACAGGTGGGTTATAACATAGAACACAAGGTCCTTGTACGAAAACCACATCTACTCTGTTATAATCCGGTTTTAAGGCAGAAATATCCTTTTTCTCTCCTCCAACAGGTATGTCTCAAAAAAAAAATAAAATGGGAAATGAGCAAAGAAATCTCTAACTCAATTATCCTACAGGTCATCTGTGATTAAGTCAGGGAACCCAAAGAGAAATGTGGACAGTAAAAAAGTATTAGGGAAAAAAAGAAACACCTTTTGAGGCCCACAACACCCAGAGTTCAAGGATCATGGCTAGGATTTACAAGGTCTTCTTCCTCATGTGACTACCTTTGTTTTCTTAGATGGTTTGGTAAACTGGAAAAGTTTCTGTGGACTGCTGAACTTCTAAGACTTGCCTGCTTTTACACCAGGGAAACAAAAAACAGAGAAAGACGAAGGTCTTCCTTTTCTTAGCAGTAAATGCTTGCTGAAAGCCGAGAGGGAGAAAGGCCAGTACAGAAGGATTTATACACCTGTCCAGAGGACTTCAGACTGATGTGGAACATGCTCTCAGGCTCATGGCCAGCTGGCAACAGGAGAGGGGTGGCTCATGAAGCCCAGCCCGAATCTGTTCCAGGACAGTCCCTGCCCAGCAGGCTCAGGGAGTCCCAGCTTCCCTCCCTCGTGGGACCCTGGGGGCAACTGTGACCAATGCACCAGAGTGAGGCCGTAATGGCTTGCAGAGCCTCTGGGCCCTCACACTGGGACAGTGCAATCAGATACCAAATGACCCGTAGAAAACTCCAAGTGACTTTGATTCCAGATAAGGAACATGTTGTATTCTAGACAGGTGGGAGAACACATGAAAGAAACAGTTGTTTAATAATCATAACACAACTTTAGGGAAGGCTCCGCGGCACTAAGCAAGTAACAGGCCCACAGCAGAATGAAAGGATGAGCCTACCTGGAGAGAGGTTTCTCTAGATAGCTGAGGCTGATTCCACACATCTGAACTTCCCACTTAGTTCATGGAAAGCCCACAAAATGTACTAGACATGCATGCTGCAGAGAATATTCTGGAATTTAGCCTTTCACGATGTCTCCGGGTCACCATTACAAACACAGTCGCTATGAGATAGTCTCAGAGTTTCTTCCCAGGGTCCTAGAAGACACTGCAACACATCAGAGGAAGCCTTCTGTCACATGCAGGCCCGTGGCTGTCTCCTCCTACCTTCACTTGCTGCTGAGACACTGGAAGAAAACCCTTCTCCACAAGTTTTGTTTTGGGAGGTGGCAGAATTTGGAAGCACAGAGTTGACAAAGCGGTCTCTAGCTGTCCTGAGATGGTGTCCCATATCCTGTTAGCCAGAGGGTGGGTCTCAGAAAAGCCATGGGCCTTCCAGAGACATAACTGTCCAACCTCTCATTATTCATTTACTCATTAAATATTTGAGTGGCCACTATGTCCCAAGGACTGTTTTAGGAAATTTAGGAGATTGTGTAGTTAAGAAAGGTAAGGGCTTTGCCCTCAGGAAACACACATTCAAGTGGGGGATTTCAGCTAGGGTTACAGTAATGGCTGAGGGAAGCTACTTAGGGAAGCCTAGAGAAGGCTGAATGACAAGATACAGGTCATAACACAAAGATCTGGGGGAAGCTGACAGGCCATCAGAAAGGCCTTAAAATCGTGTTCTAAAGACGGAAAGGCCAGGGTGACTGGGGCAGCACAGTGTAAGGCAACAGGAGGGGGAAGAAGGTCAAGAGACAGGAGGGCCAGGCCAGGGGCCCAAGATCATTTACACTATGAGGTCAAGTTTCAGTTTTATTTTAAGTATAGTGGGAAAGCACAGGAGACAGGCTGAGAAATGACAGCATCAGAATTATGATGTTAAAAGACTACTCACATGTTGTACGCACTGGAGGCTCACCATGGCCAATCTTGTTTTTAAACTGCGTTGACATCACAATATTGCACAGTACTTAAGAATGTAGATTCTGGACTCAGACTCTGACACTTACTGTGTCACTGGGCAAATTATTTCCTCTGTATGCCTCAGTTTCCTTATATGTAAAATGCAGATACACAGGAATATCTCGTAATTATTGTTTTTCAGTTTTAAGGCAAAACAAAACAAAACAAAACAAAAAGGTATCATGTGTCTAAAGTCACTAATAATGCAAGCACTTCTGCCCAGGCGGCCTCTAGCATCATAACTCTGTCTCTCTCTGAAAGAGGAAATGGACAGTTGGTACGGTCTTGTTCACAACATAAAAAATGTCCCTCCTTTTCATTTCTGGACGCTGCTACTATGGTGGGGGAGGGAGTATGCCCAAAATGTAAACTAGAGTCTAACGTACCACGCAGTAGGACATTGTTTCTTAAAGATAAAGACAATCTTCTCTTGGCTAGGAAAGGTTTTCCTTCTCTCCGTGAAAAATAGCTCTGTGGCTACAGTTATTCACGCTGAGCATTTGAGCAACATGATAGAGTCTCACATGCCTGATTGTTCATTTTCTAACAGCTGCAGACAGAATCTAATGAACTCTTAATGATCCAAGAGGCTTCCAGCCTGCCAAGCATCCTCTGTCATAGAGCATACATAGTTTTGAGTATAATCAGAAAGCCCAGCTTTCCCCTTCCAAGGGGGGGTGGGGGTGGAGTGAATATTTCAATTTCTTTCACAACGTCAAAACTACACTTTGTATTTCTAGATTTCCTTCACTGGGATCTTATATGATATGACATTCATGATTTTTCTATTTGGAATTTTCTGGGAACAAATCACAATTCAAAATCAAGTCCTTAAATTACTAACAAAGGTTAGGATGGATGCCAAGGCATTCGTCCAACTAACTCATTTTCCGAATTTATTGGCTAGGAAGGAAACAAGGAATATTCCTGGCTGATTCCCAGGTGTCTGCTCCCAATGCCAACACCCCACCTCACTTTATCCTCATGAGAGATGAAAGTCACCCATGGGATTTGGCAGGCCCATGAGAATCCTCCTGCTTCTTAAAGGGAGCATTTCTACAAATTTATCCCAAAGCTAGCCCCTCTCATAAAACTACACTATATTAGGACACAGCTATAAGAGAGGAAGTTGTCACAGTGGTATGTATTAAATGACAAGGCAGATTAAACAGAAAATACAAAGAAAAAGCTATCTCAAAGACAGGCAAGCAGGAGCTACTTATTACACAGTTGAATATAATTAAATGTAATAAGCCATTATTATATGCTAGGTCCTACTGTGCAAGCAAGGAATCAGAGACACCCCTTGACAGATAAAATGTGGCCCTCGCCTGCAAGAATATTGATAATACAGTTGAAACAAGTAGACAAATGGACACAGTATAAGGCAAAATATGGTCTGGCAAAAGTGATGTGTGTTCTAAGTGCTATGGAAGCACCAGCCTTCATAGAAGTATTCTCAACTGGGGAAAATCAGCACAGGCTTTACGTGGTCCCAGCATTTAAGCTAAGCCTTCAAGCACATAAAGGAGTTTGACAAGGCCAAGAGGAGGTGATCCATATAAAGCAAACGGAATGGAGGCAGGAGAGATATCAAGTCAGCATGGCGACAGTCTGGAGGGGGATATGGTGGAAGAAAAGCAAAGAACGGCATGTTAGGGACAAAACTATTACAAGGCTTTGAACACAGTGCCCTGGTGTTTAAGCTTTCTTTTGCAGGCAGCAAAGAACTCAAGGCTTCTGAGCAAGTAGGGACTTAACAGCTGTGTGTTTTCGAAAGCTTGCTTGGCCCAGAGAGGGAGACCAGTTGGAAAGCTCCTTCAACAGGCCAGGGAAGGGAAAAGTGGTGTCTGATTCCTGTCTTAGAGAGACACTACAACAAAAGGAAAGCAAAAGGTTAGGAAGATACTTCAGGTAAAGTAACTGCTGACGTTTTCTTTACACTTTTATGCTATTTTCAAGCAAGCACATATTCTTATATATGGAGGGAAAATACAAAAAGAATTACTTCAGAAGAAACACTACTAAAATGTATTGACAACTGGATTGTGTGTGTTGGGGGAAGGGGCATTTAAGGCATTTGAGACATAAGGAGTTAGGAATTAGCCCCAGACCGGGGCACCTGGGTGGCTCAGTCGGTTAAGCATCTGCCTTCGGTTCAGGTCATGCTTTCAGGGTCCTGGGAATCAAGCCCCACATCTGGCTTCCTGCTCCGCTCCTGCTCCCTCTCCCCTTCCCTGCCACCACCACCCCCCCAAATCATGCACACACCCTACTGCACTCTCTCCCAAATAAATAAAATTAAAAAAAAAAAAATCAGCCCCAGACCTCCACTGATGGTGTCTGGTCAGGCCTCCAGCCCGAACAGGAGCAGAGGAGGAAAGGAAGCAGTCCTATAAGGTCTGTCCACCATCTTCTTCTAATTAATTAAAACAGGAAAAGGGAACGCTAAAGATATTAAATCTAGTTCAGGTTCCACTAACCCAGGGCTGGACTAAAGTACTCTATGGTGCTCAAGAAAACATGCTTTTCTAAGCAAAGGACCAACGTACACAAAGGACAGTGTAAACAAAGTGAAAATGGAATATTGGTTATCAAACAGTTTTCAAGTATGTGTTAAGTCATTTTTAAAGTGTGCTTGAAATGTAAGAATGCATATGCAATAAATTAGTCATCTACTCTTTTTTTTTTATAAAGACTTTATTTACTTATTTGACAGAGAGAGAGACAGTGAGAGAGGGAACACAAGCAGGGGGAGTGGGAGAGGGAGAAGCAGGCTTCCCGCTGAGCAGGGAGGCCGATGTGGGGCTCGATCCCAGGACCCTGGGATCATGACCTGAGCCGAAGGCAGATGTTTAACCGACAGAGCCACCCAGGCACCCAGTCATCTACTCTTTAAAGCATCTGTTAAGATAATATTACTGTACTATTTGGCCCAAAATTATCATGGTCTCTATTACTACATTCACTAGAATTAAAAGGAAAGATTCTTCATTCATACATTCATATTTCTTCTTAATCTATAAATTAATTCTCTCATATTAAGGGTGATATTTACCCCTACTACCCTATCATCACAAATCTGAAATGCTGGATTAAGAAACTTTTCAGTTTATAAGCAAAGGATACACATAAATGAGTACAAACAAAACAGGATAAATCTGAGTCCGTCGTTGGGTTGTATCGATGCAATATCCCGGTTATACTGCACCACGGTTTAGCAAAGTATAACCATTTTTGGGAAACTGGACATTTGTACAAGGGATCTCTATACTCTTTCTTATATGAATCTATAATTATCTCAATTTTTATTTATTTATTTTTTAAGATTTTATTTATTTATTTGAAGAGAGACACAGCAAGAGAGCGAACACAAGCAGAGGGAATGGGAGAGGGAGAAGCAGGCTTCCCGCGGAGCAGGGAGCCCGATGCGGAGCTTGATCCCAGGACCCCGGGATCATGACCTGAGCTGAAGGCAGATGCTTAACGACTGAGCCACCCAGGTGCCCCTAATTATCTCAATTTTTAAAACAGGAATCCTTTTAAGGAAAAAAACCAAGGGGCAGCTCTGTCCCATGAAACCCTATTTATTTTGGCCACACAATAGACTAACAACAAAAAATAGAAGTTCTAGAGCTAAGTGCTCACTTATAGGTAAAAGCACATAAATGTGTCAGATTCTAAATCTCAAGTGACCACAAAGTGAAAGGAAGAAAAGAAGAGGAAAATAGCCAATAACAATTCCTCTGCCCACAGCTTTACACAGAGTGGGTACATCCGGTACCATTACATCCGGTCCCGTTACTGCTCTCCATTTTACACACAGGGAAGCCAAGGCTCAGAGGTAAAGCTATCTGCTCCAGTCTACACACCAGAGTAGAGCTGAGCAAAACCACACGTTCACAACTCAACATAAAAATGCCAAAAGGAAAAGTCTTATTTCCCACCTCGGAGAGGAGAGGGGAGGGGAAAGAGGGGGAGGAAAGAGAAAGGAAAAATGGAAGGTTAAATGCACCTAAACTGCTATTATTCACGCTGTATCTCAGCAGTATCGAGATGAGTATGTGCTCACCTATGAGCAGATTCATGTTCTGAGCCATGGAGAAGACGACACAGTTAAAACCCTGCCCAATACCAGAAGGTGCAAATTCCCATCTACAACAGAAAAATGACCCATGCTACTTGAGAACATAACACAAGCCAAGGCAAACGCCAGAGGCTCTAACAGACAGGTCTCTATAACGGAAAGGTATTATGCAATCTAGCTTTCACTTCCCTTATTCTCATTTGACTATCAAAAAATCACATAACACCATAGACAGGAAAAGTTAGGCTGTTTTTCACTCATTAGACAAATTTTATTGAAAAAAAGTATGTGCCAAGGTGTTACAGGTAAAATTACGTGTAAAAAAAAAAAATGCAGGCACCGTCAGAGACAGACGTTAATCACTCATCACAATTAAAGTAAGCCGTGGTAAACCAGGGTCTGTTCGAGTCTGCAGGTCAAGAAGATTTGAAGAGAGACCAAAACCTGTGGAACATAATGTAAGTAATCAGAACTTCAACTCTGAAATGGAAAAAAAGGAGCGAGAAAGAGCTGTAAAATACAGAAAATGAACTCTGAAACACAAATAAAACTTTGGCTATCCCATGCAAGAGCAAAAGAGAGATAACAACAACAACAACAAAAAGAACACTGTTGAGCCACATATTATACCCACTTTTCTTAATCAAAATGCATGACCCAAGGTACAGTTTGCCTCATCTACCAAATCTATGGTCAAATCCCCACCATTACCTTGACTTGTATCGCTCAAGGATACAGGGACAAAAGCCATAGGAAGATGGATTCCACAGTGCATCAAAAAGTCAACTCACCTCACAAAAAGTGATGAACAACTCTTGGAAAACCACTGGGGAAACGCTAACAGTTGTTAAGACAGAGAAAATGGGGCTTTCCTATAGTCCAGAGAGCACTTGTCAACTGAGCTTTTTTGTTTTATTGAGGCAGGGGAGGGGGGGTGGGGGGCAGGATGCAGAACCTCCAGCAGGGACAGAGCTGAGTTACTCGACCCCAAACAAAACACAGTCACTGCCCTCCAGAAGCTCATAATCTAGTGGGGAGGCCACACCAGATAAAATGCTTCCTTGTTTTCAAGTCTGAAAGATGTCCCAAGTTCATCTTGGACAATTACTGCCAAGACATGGAATTAGCCATTTTCTCTAAGGTACCCCAATTCCTAAAAAGACCCTCTCTGGTCACCTTTGAGGCTGGTAGGCACCAACTCATGTTCTGAAAATTGATAAATCGAACAAAAGAATAAAGCAATCAAACTGCCTTTCCTACATGGATTGTAGTTCAGAGTAAGCAACTAGTTGAAGAGTCAAAGTTCTTTATAGAATTACAGCGGGGACGCCTGGGTGGCTCAGTCAGTTAAGCGTCTGCCTTCGGCTCAGGTCATAATCCCAGTCCCGCATCCAGGATCCTTGCTATGCGGGGAGTCTGCTTCTCCCTCTGCCTGCCTCTCCCTGCTTGTGCATGCTCTCTCTCTGATAGATAGATAAAATCCTTTAAAAAAAAAAAAAGAATTACAGCTAGTAAATAACAGAATTAAAGGAAATGACAGAATTAGAAAACTGTCCTATTGCTAGTTAATAAAGTAATCGATAAAATAATCGAGGCAGTAATCATCAACTGCTACTAAAACCTGTAAGTGAAACATCTCATAACAGAAGGATCAGGGAGGACACCTGAACCCACTGCCATCAATCTGAGCATCACCAAAAAGTGGGACAAACAGACAATTTTACTAATGTGATGCAGATGGATGAACATACCACCTAAGAAGTATGAGTTACAGAAAGAAAAACTGAAGCTAACAGAGCCTCTAGGATCAGACTGAACTACCAGCTTTCTGGAAACAGAAGAACATGCTAGAAAACACAATGACATAAGAAATGTAATTTAAATCCAGAATAGCGAGATTCTACAGGACAAACGATACATTCCTTCAACAAATAAACTATATGGAAAAAAAGTTGGTTGGGTAGAAACTGTTGTCAATTCTAAAAGAAACCTAAACGTAACACATGATAGCATTTGGATACAGCTTTAAACAAATCATCTGTAAAAAGATATTTTTGAAATAACGGAGGATAACTGAACATAGAATAGTTAGTTATTAGATGATACTAAGGAATTTGGGGTAATTTTGTTGGGCGGGATAATGGTATTGTGGGTATTTCTTTAAGTCCTTATTTATTCGAGATACATACTGAAATTTTTACAGGTAAAATAATATGACATGTGGAGCATGCTTTAAAATACAACGGGGAAAAAAGCGGAGGGAGAACAGATGAATAAGAATGGTAGAATGCTACTAGTTGTTGAAACTGGATGATGGGTACAAGGGGACTCACTGTTTTATTCTCTTTATTTTTATGTGTATCTGAAAAAATTCCATGTAAAAGGTTAGAAAATTAAATACAACCCTTATGTATGGATAATCATAATATTGTTTAAATAATGAAAATTTGCAAACAATCACTATACTGTACACCTGAAACTAATATTACACCGTATGTTAACTGGAACTTTTTTTTAAGATTTTATTTATTTATTTACTTATTTGATAGAGAGGGAGAGGGAGAAGGCAGGCTCCCCGCTGAGCAGGGAGCCCGATGTGGGGCTTGATCCCAGGACCCAGAACACAACCTGAACCCAAGGCAGATGCTAAACCGACTGAGCTAACCAGGAGCCCCACTAACTAGAATTTAAATAAATACTTAAAAAATTTTTTGCAAACAGCCTAAATCTCAATTGAGAGCAAATTAGGTAAATCACAACACACATAAAAAGGAGTATCATAAGGCCATAGAAATGACCATATTTTAACAACAAAAAAGATTCTACTGAAAGAGGATTTCAACTACTTCCATTTTGACCTCAAACTTTCTAATTAAGTTCTTTCCAGCTTCTCTCTGAACTCAGGCAAAAGACCCTGAGGGCAAAGCATCCCCTGATGGGGGGATGGGAACCAAAACCACGCCCTCAAGCCATAGGGACCGCCCTGAGCCAGCAGGACCCCCATGACTGACCCCCACGACCGTGAGACCTGACCTCCACTGCCCACCTGCAGGTACTCACAGCCCTTTGCCCCACTGTTTCCTTCTATAAACCTGCAAGTATTTTAAGCACTTTGGAAACAATCTGTGAGACGCTAGTCCGCTGTCTTCTGGGTGTTGGCTGCTCTGAAAGCAATCTTTTTCTTGTTTCACCAACACTTGTCCCTCCGCCTTTAGATTTTGTCAGCGGTGAGTGATCAAACCTGGTGTGTTTGGGAACCCCGGACACAGGTGCTCTTGCGCCCCAGCACCCAGACAACAGGACTAATTTTTTTTTACTTTGAGTAAAACAAAGTAACAACCAACCAACAGGCTGTAGAACAGCATGTATGCTAGAACTGTAATGTGATGTATGCATAGAGAACTGCCTGGAACGATGCTCACCAAGGTGTGGGCATCTCTAGGTGGTAATATATCAGGCAAGTTATTTTCCTCACTGTTCTTTGAGAACTTCTTATGAAGGCATTCACTCGTATAATTTTAATTTTTCAGGGGGAGGGAGTGATGAATGTTTGCTTTTAGTTTCCCAAATTTAAAATGGGATTGAAAATACAGTTCTTATGGTAATCAAATGGCATGAAATATTTAAAGCAATTATCAAAAGATCTAGCATATAACCAGACATTCCAAAATATGTTAGAGCTCTTCTTTTTATTTTTTTCATTTAAAAATCCTAAGACAGGGTACCTGGGTGGTTCAGTCAGTTAAGCATCCAACTCCTGCTTTCAGCTCAAATCATGATCTCAGGGTTTTGGGATCAAGCCATATGTTGGGCTCCACGCTCAGTACAGAGTCTGCTTGGGATTCTCTCTCTCCTCTCCCTCTGCCCGCCCCCCACCCCACTTGAGTTCTTGCAACACATATACGTGCTCTCTCTCTCTCTAAAATAAATAAATTAATTAGGGCACCTGGGTGGCTCAGTCGATTCAACGTCTGCCTTCGGCTCAGGTCATGATCCCAGTGTCCTGGAATCAAGCCCCACATCCGGTTCCCTGCTCAGCGGGGAGTCTGCTTCTCCCTCTCGCTCTACCCCTCCCCCCTGCTCATGCTCTCTCACTCACTCTCTCTCAAATAAATCTTTTTTTTTTTTTTAAGATTTTATTTATTTATTTGACAGAGAAAGACACAGCGAGAGAGGGAACACAATCAGGGGGAGTGGGAGAGGGAGAAGCAGGCTTCCCACCGAACAGAGAGCCCGATGCGGCGTAATTAAAAATCTTTTTAAAAAAAATCTTAAGAAAGCAATTGCTTCGGGGCGCCTGGGTGGCTCAGTCGTTAAGTGTCTGCCTTCGGCTCAGGTCATGATCCCAGGGTCCTGGGATCGAGCCCCACATCGGGCTCCCTGCTCCGCGGGAAGCCTGCTTCTCCCTCTCCCATTCCCCCTGCTTGTATTCCCTCTCTCGCTGTGTCTCTCTCTGTCAAATAAATAAATAAAATCTTTAAAAAAAAAAAAAAAAAGAAAGCAATTGCTTCTTAAACAAAAATCCCTCACTCTTGTGAGCTTTTATAAAATCTATGTACTTCCTTCTCTTCCTCTATGTAGTTATTTGTTGACACCTACCACGTTTGTTTCATTTTGAAGTTTAAGACAGGAATTCAGTCTACGCTACTACATCCCCATAATGTTCCTTTTCAAACAGATCTTGTTAAGTACTATTATTCATGTCCTTACATTGTCTTTTCATAATAACATTTTAGATGTGACTGATCACTTTCACCACAGGGCGTTTTTTACTCTCATGACAAATGCCTGTGAAAATTCAACATTCTCCCAGGATTAGGCATCTCTGTAATTTACCATTGAGTGAAGAGGTTGGTGGGATGTGTATGGGACTTCTCCACGTATGGAATGCATCTTCTTCTCCTTTTTTAAAAAATTAAGATACCATACACACACCACAGAAATCATCCCTTTAAAGTGTCCAATTCAGTATTTTCCAGTATATGCAAGATTATGCATCTGTCACTGCTACCTAATTCCAGAACATCTTCATCACCCCACAAAGAACCTCATTACCCATTAGCCGTCACTCCCCAAGCCCCCCTCGGCTCTCCTCCAACCCTGACAGCCACTAATGCAATTATAATTCTTACTAAGGCTGTTTTGTTAGTGAAAGGAATAGGAAGATGCAATATATTCCTTCATAAATCAAAAGATCTCCATTCTACGAGGACTGCAATTTATTAAGAATATGCTTCAACTCCACACGCACCATTATTATGCATCAGGGAAGGTAAATAAGCATTTTCCTCTTGAATTAATCCTCCTTCTATTATAAAGCAGAAATCAAATCAAACAGCCAGATTTGGCTTACTCTGACTGCATTGCTAATCAAGTCTGAACATTTGGCCGCGCCATATTTCACAATCTCCTATCTCAAAATTGAGGCAAAAAAAAAAAAAAAATAGCAATTACCACAAAAAACTAAATGTAAAAAAAATAAGCAGTAAGTCATTAAGATAAGCTAAATTTATACCGATGTTTGCTCATTTAGCTGGCAAAACTTCTCAAAACAGTTCATGTATTAAATGCAGCAACAGATTTTCTACAGATTTTTATATCTTTTTAGAGCAACTATAAGCACATTTATGGGGTAAAGTGGGGCTGAAGCAGTTGAATATACTTAGTGGATTCTTGATCCCAACTGCGGTGTTGCTTGGGTATCACGTTTTTTTGTTTTTTGGGGTTTTTTTGGTCAGCTCTATGCCCAGTGTGGAACCCAACGCAGGGCTTCACTCATGACCCTGAAATCAAGACCTGAGCTGAGATCAAGAGCCAGTCAGTCACCCAACCAACAGAGCCACCAGACTCCCTGGTATCACGTATTTTCATTAGGAAAAGTTACTTTTGTTGCTACCTTAATTCCAAGAGAAAAATGAAGGAATTGCTGTAAGTTACAAAGCCATTGCTTTTTGCAGCAAATCCAAGTTCTGTTTATTTCTTCATGTGACAATATAGATAATCTCATCCCTATAATATCCTGACCAGTACCTTCTCAAAAGCAGCTGTGTTAGAAAAGTTTTAAATTCCTGTTTATAAAAATAGTATGTGCCTACTATGGGAAACTTAGAAAATACAAGAACATAGAAAGAAAACCTATTATCTATAATTTCATCATATAGATGAATACTTATTAACATTTTCATAGCTCTTTCCAGATCATTTTTTCTATACATATGTACATAGCTGAGATCTTGGTGTATATAAATTCTGCACCTGCCTTTTTCATTTTACATTTTTCCATCAGCATTTCCCCATGTCACTGAAACTCTTTATAACTATACTCGCTGCAAAGTACACCAAATTCTGGATAAATGTGCAGAAATATTTACACATATGTACTTTCATATTCTCCTAATGCTGGGCATTTGAGATTTTCCCAGTTTGAAAGCCACTATTTCTAATTTCAAGTGGTGTTTTTTAATCAAC
This sequence comes from Phoca vitulina, assembly GCF_004348235.1. Taxonomy (NCBI): domain Eukaryota; kingdom Metazoa; phylum Chordata; class Mammalia; order Carnivora; family Phocidae; genus Phoca; species Phoca vitulina. The sequence goes on from NW_022589704.1 coordinate 102,169,878, forward strand.
AGGCACACATTTCTTTCATGGACACACATCACACGCACAGAGGCCACACATCTTGGCTTGGTTATTTTCAAGCAATTGTGATGCAGTCACTGCCAAAAGCCACATTCCTGTCCAAGAAAAAATATCATCCATATCATTAGGACTCTGGAATGAACAAACAATGGGGCATAAACTCTTTAAACCATTTAGAAATGAAAGGCCATGCCCTCAATCAGTCAAAAAGCATTCTCTCCTACTCTAAACTTCCATCAGACCCCTCTCCTGACCTCTAATACCAAGAATGTGAGAAAGGAAGATTCATTTTGTTTGCCTGTGTGTCACTTTGGCAATGGCTATCTTATATAGCTGACCTTGAATTCCCACTGTAGACTCTCTTCTCGGGCAGACCAGCATCTCATAAAGGTGACGCCAGAGCCAAGGATCCACTTCAGAAGAAGGCAGGCTGCTGTAGCTCCAGAACAGCCAGCTAAGCCTTCAGGACAGCAGGTCGGGATGGAAAGCAGAACCAAAGACTTTCAGGGCCCATATGCAATTACTTACCCAGCCAATAAATACACGCAGAAACTCCAATTCTTTGTCTCAGTCCAAGAGTGTATTACTTTTTAAAATTATCATAAAATAGGGCGCCTGGGTGGCTCAGTTGGTTAAGCGACTGCCTTCGGCTCAGGTCATGATCCTGGAGTCCCTGGATCGAGTCCCGCATCGGGCTCCCTGCTCGGCAGGGAGTCTGCTTCTCCCTCGGACCCTCCCCCATCTCATGTGCTCGCTCTCTCTCATTCTCTCTCTCTCAAATAAATAAATAAAATCTTTAAAAAAATAAAAAAATAAAAAAATAAAATTATCATAAAATAACCTCCACCGAAAACTTTCAGAGAGTCCAAATCAAATATTAAAACAAAACCAGCCAAAAAGTACTATGAATTTGATCCTGAATATCCCTCATTTAAAAACTAAGATTGTTGGGGCGCCTGGGTGGCTCAGTCGTTAAGCGTCTGCCGTCAGCTCAGGTCATAATCCCAAGGTCCTGGGATCGAGCCCCGCACCGGACTCCCTGCTCAGCGGGAAGCCTGCTTCTCCCTCTCCTACTCCCCCTGCTTGTGTTCCCTCTCTCACTGTGTCTCTCTCTGTCAAATAAATAAATCTTAAAAAAAAAAAAAAACTAAGATTGCTTATTGACTTTACCTTATCTGCTGCCCCACTATACCCAGCTGTTTCCTTCTGCTCTCTGGTACCATTGAATAGTGCCCAGAAGCGCTTCTCTCCCTCCCAAGTAGCCTTTTTGTTCTTGGTAAGAAATAAATGTTTTCTTTCTGGGTTCTAAGGTAATCGACATTGTTCTGGCTGTTAGAAGGCTAGTCCACTTAAAATCTTTATTTTGTGTTCTTTTTATTCACCTGTGGACACCAAGCCAGTTCCCATCCACTATGATAAGAGAGGTTACTCTTCCAAGCGTCTGCTAACCTTTTTTAATTCCTTCCACTGAAAATTTAAACTCACTACCCACTACTATTAGCTCAGCAAGAAATCCAAGACTTGTTTTATTTTTCCTACCATATCTCCTAAACAATGTGATTACAGAGCAAAGCTAAACCTATCTACCATAGGCTGAATGAGCTTTTTAAAAGCCTTGATGTTCTACAGACTTCCATTCAAATTCCAGTCAAAAGTTGACTATGTATGTGCCTACAGGATATTACTTCACCTTGAGGAGTCTCAGAGCCAACTAACCTCTGGGAAGTGGGGTAAGATTTAAGAATGCATATAAAAACCTACTATTCCTTCTAACACACACCAGGAGATCAAATATTAGTGACAATCTTTATGACACCCAGACAGTTCCTTTACCACAATCTCCACCAGCATTTATTCCTTTTGGTAAAATACGCAAAGCAAACACTTCTAATTCACTTTTGAGTTCACTCAAGCAAAATCACCTTCCTCTTTTCCTTCAGTGCCCGCCAAGTGTCTATCAGGCTAGTATCATTCCACCCAAACCCTTTCCTATTCTTGCAGGAATGTATACTGTTTTGTTCTTCACTATGATCAGCTGGATCAGTTTCATGCTCATTTGAGCGCAATTTCTTCCAACACTGGAAACTCTTTACGGCATTCCATGGCTCACTGACACACAGCTAATCAAACTGCACGCACAGTGACTTGAAACTTCTCCCTCACCACAGCCTGGTAGAGAACCAACCACCTGAAGACACACTCTAACCTGTGGTTTTTCTCGGAGGGAGGTGGATAAATGAATGCCCCCAAGGTGAATTTGATATGCCCCACTAGAGAAGATTGTTTCCAAAAGTTGTTAAAAAAACAAAGAAAGAAAGAAAAGGTAGGGTGTATACCCCACAATCCATTTTAGTACACATTCGAACGCAAGGAGAGACCTGAGCCAGTGAACCCACTACCCTGCAAAGACACGCAGCCGGTGCTCCCTTAACTACGGTCTTCTGGAATGAAGCTGCTCTGCAACCCGACTGATTCCTCTGTGGCCTCTCGACCACTGTCTGGTTTGTTCCGGGACGAGTGAAATCCATTACAGGTAACCAAAGGCAGGCAGTGACAGTGCTGGATCAATCACAAAGAAATGAAGAAAGAATTATCACGTGGATGCTACAAAATAATCACAAAGCTAGCAAGTCTGCAGCACTATGTATCAAGCACTGTGTATGAACTCCTTCACCCTCATGAGAACCCTATGAGATCAATACTGTCACTATTTTACAGATGAAAAACTGAGACCTAGGGAGGTTAAATAACTTACTCAGCATCACACAGTTAGTGAGAGGAGTTCTAACCCAAGCAGTCTGTCCCCAGATTCCAGGCTCTTAACTTTCCATATAAATCGTCTATTATTTTACAGAGCTGGAGCCACTCCCCTGAAGAAAAGAGGGTAACGAAGAGTACCCCTAGGAATTGATGAGTGGAAGCCCCAACATTACTAAGGACTTCCTAAACATCTCTGCAGCTTGGGAGCATTTGCCAGCAAGTTACAAAAAACAATGGCTGGAATAGCCAGAGGTAGGCCATGATGTCAGCGGATACGAAAGCAAGTGCCAAAGTAAGATTCTAGAACACAGCTCCAGAGACTAAGCACATTAGCTCTCCTTTGTCAGTGTTCCCTTTTCCAGAAGAGCATCCCCTGCCCTAACAGGGCGTACCTAGTTTTGGAGATGGAGATGGCAAAAGAAACAGATCAATTTTCCCTAAAGCAAGGAATCAAAATCTCATTCTATAAAAATAAATCCTTCCACCAAGGCACTGGAGGTTTCTCTTCGGAGCACAGAAAAACATGATGAATTCAAGATGGCTTCCTGTTCTGCCACCTTCAACCTCATCACTCCATTTCCTCCTTTATCAAGGGTAATGGTCTTGAGCAGAAAGTAAACAGATGTGTATCTAATACAAATAAAGCTGACCTGCGTAAAGAACTAACCCTATCGAGCACACTACAGTATCCTTAAAAAAGAAAAAAAAAATTTAATGCCCATTGTATTATATGTATTTTTTAAAACTCCCAACAATGAAAAACATAAGCAGTAAGTACACATTCCCTTATAATGCTTCCCCTCCCCCTTAAAAATACTCTATTAATAGTTTGGCACATGTCATACCAGATTTTTCCTTGGAATTCTAGCACCAAAATGCCAGTGTTTTTATGGTGTAATACCATCCTTTCTGTATTTTAAAAATGTGAAGTCTGAATCATTTATGTATTAAAGTCCATATAGAGTTAAAGCATAAATGATAAAGCAGCATATAATTCTCTATGTACATCAATATATAAATGATGCACCTACATAAGGTTTTCTTGAACTAAAGCAGGCTTAATAAGCATGGGGGTGGAAAGCCCATCTTTTGTCAGCTGTCCTCCGTGTGTGCCCATGTTTCCATTGTGCCCCTATCCACCTGGGCTTTGGGGCCCTGTGAGTCTAAATCTTCCTCATTCATTTTACATGAAGAGCTGCAGACTGAAGCAACAGAGTCGTAAACACAGTCAGCATGGATGGCCGCTTGGGGCTGGGTGGGTAGCATGCAGCACAGCTAGTCCCCAGGCAGTCCTTAGTGTGAAGAGCACTGGCTTTCGCCCACCTGCTCTGAATGTACTTCTCCCAAAGCGGCATCACTGGGCAAGAAGGCTAATTCTGGCTAACATATGTTATCCTAGAGGAGAAAAGGTCTGGTCCTAAGATCTGGACCTGAAGGGAAAAGAGGGGAGCAGGGGATCTAGACCCTGAGAATAGGGAAGGGGTCCAGATCCAGGAGAGGGCTGGAAATTAGGCCTGGAGCTTTCTCATCCTGTTTCCTAATCCCCTTACCACATCCTCCTCTTAATATCCGCAGCATCTTACCTTTCCTCTTAAATTTAAAATGACTTAGGAGCTCTAACAGAAATAAACGCCCCAAACTGGTTCTCAGGAAAATGTAAGTGATAAATTAACATAAGGGGTGGGGCGCCTGGGTGGCTCAGTCGTTAAGCGTCTGCCTTCGGCTCAGGTCATGATCCCAGGGTCCTAGGATCGAGCCCCACATCGGGCTCCCTGCTCAGCGGGAAGCCTGCTTCTCCCTCTCCCACTCCCCCTGCTTGTGTTCCCTCTCTCGCTGTCTCTCTCTCTGTCAAATAAATAAATAAAATCTTTAAAAAAAAAAAAAAAATTAACATAAGGGGCTCAACTTCACTCTCTCTAAGTCCCATTTCCTTAGTCACTACAAGATACCCCAGGGAGGGTCTTAAACGGGACAGGCAGGTGGTAAGTGCACGTGTGACATGTTAAAGCAGCATCACACATAAATGACTGAGACTTCAGATTTTTAAAATACAGAAAGAATGGCATTAGACCCATAATGACATTGGAATTTTGGTGCTGTGATTCCAAAAACCATAATGACAATCACAAAGGATAAGTGTTCAGTTTAAAGGGGATGGGACAGATAGAAAAGCTCTCACCTGAAGACAGAGCTAAAAGCCCGAATAACATAGGGTCATCAGAGAGAGAAGAAGCAAAGTGGGGTACACACACAGACAGAACTATGCCAAGTGCTATAGAACACTGCACATTCAGGGTACTCAGGTTGCTCACACCTGACCACAGAAGCAGAAAGCTCAATGACATGCCTAAATTCACACAAATGGTAAAAAGAGGGGCGCCTGAGTGGCTCAGTCAGTTAAGGGTCTGCCCTCGGCTCAGGTCATGATCCCAGAGTCCTGGGATCGAGTCCTGTGTCAGGCTTCCTGCTCAATGGGGAGTCTGCTTCTCCCTCTGCTCCTTACCCACTCGTGCTCTCTCTTTTGCGCTCTCTCTCAAATAAATAAAATCTTTTTTAAAAATGGTAAAAAGAACTGTGAGACAAACTGGGGCCTCTGAGGGGCACCTGGGTGGCTCAGTTGGTTAAGCATCCGATTCTTGATCTCGGCTCAGGTCATGATCTCAGGGTCATGAGACAGAGCCCCGTGTCGGGCTCCATGCTGAGCACAGAGTCTGCTTAAGATTCTCTCTCTTGTTATGCACAAACAATGAATCATGGAACACTACATCTAAAACTAAT
>NW_022589704.1:102175437-102244042 GCF_004348235.1 Phoca vitulina
GGAACACTACATCTAAAACTAATGATGTAATGTATGGGGATTAACATTACAACAAAAAAATTTTAAAAAAAAAGATTCTCTCTCTCCCTTTCCCTCTGCCCCTCCCCCACCCCGATTGCACTTGCACACTCGCACTCTCTCAAAAAAACAAAAAAACAAAAAAAAACCTAGGCGCCTCTGACCCCAATGTCTGAGCCTCCAGTAGAGCCCTGGAGCCTCTCAAGCAATCCAAAATACAAACTTCTGACAAAATTCATAATGCCCGCAGGGGTTGTACACCAAGGCCACTTGCCCCCAGCCAAGCTTCATTCCTTTAGGGCAACCTGTCCTCCTTACTCCATCCCTTGACATGAGGTTTGCTGAGTGGGGGCCCCTATTTTCTTACACTGTCATAACTCCCTGGCCATAGTGAGTGAGTCAAGGGTTTGGGGATGTGTCTGGGGGTTTGTGGTTGTAATCCAAGCTGGGGAAAGAGAGACACTTTCCTCTGGTGGTGAAACTGCAAGATGTGAGCCGGACTCACAGTGGACATGAGTGCAACACAGAAGAGAAGCCACTGGCCAGAAAGAAGCAGAGACCTCCCCAACCTGAATCCTCCTGGCTGTCCCCACAGTAATCTCAGCCACCAGCCTGGCCAGTGATCGGCCCCAATACTGCCCTTTTTCAGCTAAACTGGTTTGAACTCAATTCCTGTACAATACAAAGTCCATCTGACTCCCTTCCCGTGATCAGAAAGTCTAGTATCAGTCCTTTTCTTCACAGAACTGTTTAAAAAAAAAAATTCCGGGGCGCCTGGGTGACTCAGTCGTTAAGCGTCTGCCTTCAGCTCAGGTCATGATCCCAGAGTTCTGGGATCGAGCCCCACATCGGGCTCCCTGCTCGGCGGGAAGCCTGCTTCTCCCTCTCCCACTCCCCCTGCTTGTGTTCCCTTTCTCGCTGTCTCTCTGTCAAATAAATAAAACCTAAAAAAAAAAAAAATTCCTTAGAATCATATGCAGAATCAAATAAGATCACACACCTATCCCTCACTGCCCAACAAAAACAAAATTACTATTTACTTGGCGTTACTTAGCGTCTTCCAGCTTAGCCCAGTTAAGATGAGGTGACATTTCAGTTACAAGAGGTGTGAAAGCCCTTGGGAAAAGGAAAGGAAAATTCCAAATAAATGGATTATGATGGGTATTTTCTCTCACAACTCTCTTGGGAGATAAATCAATATTATTCTCATTCTGTGTAGAAAAAAAAATAAGCTAATGGGAATAAAACGACAGATAAGGAGACCAATTTCTTTAATCCAACAAAGTGGACTTTGTCGAGGTGTCAGGACTTCCTCCTCCGAACTATGGACATCTTCTCTGCGTGTGTTTAATATGCCCCAGACAGAACCTTTTCTCATCAACCTTTTAAAGGGGAAATGAGATTAACAAGAATAAAATTATTTACTTCCCATCCTCTTAAGATTTGCTCTTATCTGAAAGGTTATAAACAGAAGAAAGACTATCCAATGCTGCTCTGGCTACACAGAGATATCTTTTGCCCATGCAAAAGGAAGACTATCCGAAGAAACAGTAACACCCAGTGTGTGTTGGTATGTGAATGTGGTACAAACACATTCACGCACCACTGCCGGGGGGGGGGCAATGTGGCCCACTCTGAGCCAGCAATTCAGGCTGAAAGGTTTTCAGAACTTTCCACACACACACACACACACACACAAAGGCATGAACATACACATGTTCAAGGATGCTCAGTGTCATGGTGCTTATAACAAAAAAACTAGAAACTGCGTAGGTGGTAGCACCCAACTGTGGATAAAGAAATGATGGCTAACCATTCATAGAAGAGAATAATATATTGGAATTACATTAACTCATTAGTGATCTAACTTATGGATTTGAAAAAATGATCATGACACACATTTAACCAAAAAAAAAAAAAATCTCATAAAATAGCATGTGTAGGCTAAATAAAAGAAACTAGACACAAAACACACACACAAAGAACAGGTGTAGTATGATCAGCCTTACATAAATATTCTTTCCATTTTTTTCTACCAATATAAACAATAAAATAGTTATGGCAAAAGACTAGGAGCAATTTTCAATTTTTTCATTATAACTTTATATTCAGAAGCTTCATTAGTTGGTTCTTGTTTGTACAACAGGCCCATAACACTTTTACTATAGAAAAAACAAAATTACTTTTTTAAATCAGCATTTGCAAAAATACTTCAATTAGGCAACCTCAAGAGAAGTGTTTGAAAAAGGATGTTCCCAAGATACATACGTAAATCACAAAGCATGTAAGACTTAGGACCCTCCATCAAAGTAAGAAGTCAAAGACAAAAATTCTCCTAAATGTTCCTCCAAATTATTTGGGTTTTTTTTTTCTTAAAATGTCTTCTCCAATTTAAAAACAAACATGCATCATGCAGGAAAAGAACTATCTTTTTTCACAAGGTTATCCACAGTCAATAAACTGTATCCTGAAGCCTGAAATGTTGAAGACTTCTCAAATTCATCCCAGTCCTCCCTACATCCAAACAAACAGCAAAAATCCCCATCCTGTCCTCCTCCCTAATGCCTTACTCTAATCTGCTTCTCCCCATTCCCCTGGTATTAGTCCACGCCACCTTCATTAGACAGACCCCTAACTCCTAAAGCAATTTTTTAGCACCCAACGGTCCTTCAATGGCTTCCATTGCCCCTAGAGTCAGCCCCACTACCTCACCAGGCTCCTATACATGGGATGTTGCTCAGCCTTACTAGTGTAGGACCAGCTTATCTCAGAACATGACCCCCATCAATGTCACCTGCAATATGCTTCTTTGCAGAGCCAGCTGAACAATCTCTCTTCCCTCATATAAGAGCCTGAAAGAACACCTGGTTGGCTCAGTTGGTAGAGCATACGACTCTTGATCTCAGGGATCAATACATATAAAAATATACTTTGTGTGTGTGTGTATATATATGTGTGTGTATGTGTGTATAATTTTTTTTTTAAGAGTCCTAGGTGCCATTCTTCAAAAAGCCTTTAAGGATGATTAAAAAGGGGCGCCTGGGTGGATCAATACATATAAAAATATACTTTGTGTGTGTGTGTGTGTGTGTATATATATGTGCGTGTATGTGTGTATAATTTTTTTTTTTTAAGAGTCCTAGATGCCATTCTTCCACAAAGCCTTTAAGGATGATTAAAAAGGGGCGCCTGGGTGGCTCAGTCGTTAAGCGTCTGCCTTCGGCTCAGGTCATGATCCCAGGGTCCTAGGATCGAGTCCCACATTGGGCTCCTTGCTCCACGGGAAGCCTGCTTCTCCCTCTCCCACTCCCCCTGCTTGTGTTCCCTCTCTCGCTGAGTCTACCTCTCTGTCAAATAAATAAATAAAATCTTAAAAAAAAAAAAAAAAAAAAAAAAGGATGATTAAACAGAGAGATTCCTACCAGCAATGGAACCTGGCACAAAGCACTTCCTCCCCATCTGAAATCCCATCTATGACATTTTCCCCCAAAGTCCAAAGTCCAAGCTGATGAATTCTGTCCACAGGAATAGTGCAGCAGAATAATCTAGATCTCACTCAGTACTGTCTTGTTTCATCAGTTTTCTATGCTCTGCTTTTTTCCCCTCCTACAAAGTGTCGTTTAATATTCTACTAAATCCAGGAAGACATCTTGTTATTATCTGCCTTTCTGTATTCCTTGAATAATCGTTATAAAAACTTACAAGCTGGCCATCTCTCCATTTCTCCACCTCTCCAATGCTGCTAGCCCAAACCAAACTTCATCACATTGTGCATGTTATATGTTCACAAATTAAGTTACCTTAAATTTTTTATGAATATAAATGGACCTAAATAAGACTAATTTGAAACATTTTTTTCTTTCTTCAAAGTAGTTCCTTTGAGGGATAACTATCAAAATATATGCTAATTCCGGGGTTCCCAGGTGGCTCAGTCAGTTAAGCATCTGCCTTCTGCTCAGGTCATGATCCTGGGGTCCTGGGATTGAGCCCCACATCACGGTGCCTGTTCAGCAAGGACCCTGCTTCTCCCTCTCCCTCCGCTGCTCCCCCTGCTTGTTCTCACTCTCTGTTTCCCTCAGTCAAATAAATAAATAAAATCTTTTTTAAAAAATGTTAATTCCTGCTATACAAATAGACATACAATAGACATTTTAAAAATATTTGGAGTCAACTAATAAATGAAGAAGAAATGATGAAATCAGAGAAATCACCCTATGGCAGCCAACACAGTAATAATTATTTTAGGCAAACATTATCAGTGGATGCGAAAACTGGTAGGTGAAAGTTTGGTGGAAAACAGGGTATTTACATGGTCTCAAAGTATCTCCCCACAAGATACCTATTCCATTATAAAAGAAAAAAAAAAAAACAGCAATTTTCTGAAGCTACCTGGCAAAGACCTCTTTCACCAGGGAAGAGAAAGACACCACACGTCTCCTGATAGGATGTACGGAGTACACCTGCGTGGTATTCCTGCCCAAAATGCACCACCTCAATCCAATTGTGAGAAACAGTAAGCAAGCTCAAATTGAAGGGCTTTACTAAATAAATGCCCTGTGCTCTTCAAAAGTATTAAAAGAGACAAGGAAAGACTGAAGATGAGCTGCCCTGGATTTAAAGAGACTATACAGATGAGAACCAAATGCAACTGTGATTCAGGATTGGAGTGTGGACTAGAAGACTGTTTTTGCTCTTGCTATAAAGGACATTAGGAGGACAAGAGGTGAAATGTCAATAAGGCTTGTAGATTAGATATATCTGTATTCTACTGATCCTAATACTGACTTAGAGAACTGTGCTAAGATGACATACATAAGCCAATGTCCTTGTTTTTAGGAAATACAGGCAAGTATTTAAGAGCAAGGAAGCATTGTGTCTACAACTTACACTCCAACAGTCCACAACTCATAACATGCATACAGAGAGAAGGACAAAACAAATGTGGTGAAGTGTTAACACCAGGATCTGGGTAAAACATATGGAAATTTTTTGCACCGTTTTTTGAAACTTTCCAATAGGTCTGAATATTTTCCAAAATAAAAAGTTTAAAAGGTATATGTGGGGGGCATCTGGAGGGGAGCAGTCAGTTAAGCATCCAACTCCTGGTTTCCACTCAGACTGTGATCTCAGGGTTGTGAGATCGAGCCCCACGTCAGGCTCCACACTCAGCAAGGAGCCGGCTTAAGACTCTCTCTCCCTCTGCCTCTCCCCCTGCTCTCTCTCTCTTCTCTAAAATAAATAAATAAGTCTTTAAAAAAAAAAAAAAGTATATATGGTCATGAGTCTAGTAGGATCAAAGAACTGTTTTATTGATCTTAAATATTTTGGGTTTTTTATTAAAATAGAAAATGAGTTGCTTATCTCTCAGTCAGGACCCAGTCTCCTAAAGCAATCACTGTTAACTCTGGAGTGAATCCTTACACTCTTTTCTTTATGCTCCAATAAAGAAATTATTAAAATTGCTGCAACATTTTAAGAAAGTAGCATTGCATATTGATTCAGATGTGGGCTCTAAAGTCAGACTATTCAGATGAAAATCTTGCCTCTTACACTTTCTAGTTAAGTGACCTGAGGCAAGTCTCTTCACTTCTCTTAGGCAGTTTCCCCAACTGTAGAATGGGAATAAACATACGGTTCAGCAACTAGTTTCATCATCTAGTTTCTACGTCATGATCTAATGAGGCAGCAAATGCAAAGCATGTAACAGTTTTGGGCACATAATGGACACTTATTAACTGTTAGCTCTTAATATTAGTCAACATTAGCTGTGGTTTACTGATTCATCCGCCTCACTGTCCGCTCCATCTTCTCACCCCAGCTGCTTCTTTTTCTTTCTGTTTTGACACTCAATTTAGAATTTCTTCTATTGTATTTAAATTTAAATTTGTATTTAAATTTTAGCTTTCTAAAACAAAGTATTAAAAATAAAAAAGAGCAAGTGAAGCCCTCCTAGAATAGGGGTCCTCAACCAATGGACTGGTTTTATGAGTAGGTTTTAAGCTCACCCTTAGAATTCTCGTCCAACGGCTGTTCTGCCCTTTGCTATCAAGAGTGCAGCAGCTCAAGGTTTTGTATCTTACTACCAAAGATCCGAGGCCTCTGTTCCAGGCCCAGGCCGACAAGGACTACGGGAAGGGATGTAACCTCAGCCCCACAGAAAAGTTAACCTACCGATCTTACTACCAGTAAGTCCGTAATATCTCCCTCATTTTCCTTTCACTGAGCACATGCTACAATGCTAAGCACGACTGGCACCTTATGTACACGGGCTCACTGGAGCTGCACAATAAAGCTGTGGAACAGGTATCACCAGACACCCATTTTACACATAAGGAGAGTTACCTGCTCAAAAGTCGAAGTGGCAGAGCCAGGACAGGAATCCAGACTGTTCACTCAAATCTGAATTATTTCCTATATACTTTGATGCTCTTGCATACATATAAACACATATTTAGGAAAAAATGCCATTAATTACATCCATCAAGCATACCATTTTTACTCAACAATCCACAGAAATTTTCTTTTTTTTTGTAAAGATGTTATTTATTTGAAAGAGAGCAAAAGCAAGAGAGATCACAGAGGGAGAGGAAGAAGGAGACTCGCCACTGAGTGGAGAGCCCGATGAGGGGCCTGATCCCAGGATCCTGAGATCATGACCTGGCCAAAATCAAGAGTCAGGCGCTTAACTGACTGCGCTACCCAGGAGCTCCAGAAATTTTCTTGAAATAACTTTTCCTGAGGTGTTTTTACTTTTGCTTAGTATCACTCACTATAGCTTTTCTACTCACATCAGAGACATCTATCTTTTTAAAATATACCTAGAGAGGACTAAAAGTACATGTTTGACAAGCACTGAGTAACACATGGAACTGCTGAACCACTACATTGTACACCTGAAACTAATATAACACTATGTTAACTACATTAAAATAAAATAAAAACAATAAATGAATGAATGAATGAATGATTGCCAGAAGCACGGTGGGGTGCAGGGATGGGTAAAATGGGTAAAGAGGAGTGGGAGGTACAGGCTTCTAGTCATGGAAAGAATAAATCATCGGCATACAAGGCACTCATGGGGAATACAGTCCATGAAACCCTAATACTGTTGCATGGGGACAGATGGTAGCTACACTTGTGGTGAGCACAGCATGATGTACAGACAAGTTAAATCACCATGTTGTGCACCTGAAATGAATGTAGCATTGTGTGCCAACTACACTCAAAAACATTTTAAAATAGGGGCGCCTGGGTGGCTCAGTCGTTAAGCGTCTGCCTTCGGCTCAGGTCATGATCCCAGGGTCCTGGGATCGAGTCCCACATCGGGCTCCCTGCTCTGCGAGAAGCCTGCTTCTCCCTCTCCCACTCCCCCTGCTTGTGTTCCTGCTCACGCTGTGTCTCTCTCTGTCAAATAAATAAATAAAATCTTTAAAAAAAAAAAAACCATTTTAAAATAAATAAGTGTTTAGGGACGCCTGGGTGGCTCAGTCGGTTAAGCGTCTGCCTTCAGCTCAGGTCATGATCCCAGGGTCCTGGGATCGAGTCCCACATCCGTCTCCTTGCTCAGCGGGGGGTCTGCTTCTCCCTCTGCCTGCCGTTCCTCCTGCCTGTGCTCGCTCTCACTCTCTCCCTGACAAATAATTTTTAAAAAAAACTTAAAAAAAAAACTAATAAAAAAATAAAATAAAATAAATGTTTCATAAAATGTAAATGTTGCAATCAATATATATATATAAATAAAATATACCCAGAAAAATGCGGCTCTTGCAACCACTGGACAACACTGCAAGGAAACAATCTGGGAAAAACGAACAGCCTCTGCAAGGAGGCATGGCTTGATGGCAGCACCGAGCGGACCGCCGGAAAAAGAAACAGAAGTTACTTCATCTGAATCTGATAATCTTTTCTGGCTCTCCTCTCAAGGACACAAAGGGGGGAAATAAAAACCTCCTTCAATGAAAGCCAAGGTTACGGAGATAGAGGCCAGGGGAATGAGAGGAACCTCCCTTATTGTCACACCTTCCCTCCCGCCCATAAAGGGCACCTGATCCAGGGCAGAGGGAAACACTGTGCTCTGTAAAGAGGCTTAACGAAAGACTAAGTCTTCTACGGTCTACAAGAGATGGTGCTGCCCAGACAGGGAGAAACAAGAAAGGAACACAGGCTTCTCTGAACCTTTAGGAACTAATTCCTTTTGATTCTTCATGGCCCTATGTAATTCTGACTCTCCATCTCGGCCTCTCCAACTAACAAACCCTAACATTTTTTTTCTTCTCCACACTACAACATTTATAGACACTCCTATGATGCAATTTTACGGTTAATGATATCCTATCCTACACTGTGCACCGTCCTCTCATCTGCCTTACCTGCCCTCCCCCACCCTCACCTAGTTAGACCATAAAGACCATTAGGGCAGAGACAAAGGAAGCCCTAGGTTAACAGAAAATCTACAAATTTCAAATACAAAGCAGCATGGCATGGGCCTTGAGACAAGAGTGCACCGGGATGAAGTCCCATATTTAGACAGAGCTAGACTGCCCAGGCACTGGCAGTCATGGTCAGGACAGGGACTGGGCCCAATAGTCCTCGCTGGACACCCAGCCCCCAGTGTAGAATTTGGCACATCATAAGTGCTTAATTAACTTCGGCTGTTACATAAGCAGCTGGGGTCAAGTCCCCAAAACCTTAGTTCCTAGATCCGTCACCTTGAACAAGTTACTTGACTTACTGGGGCATCAGTCTCCTCATCTACAGAATGAAAGAACATGATCTACCCCATACGGTAATTAGAAGGTAAAAGCGAGCTCATATTTAGCACAATTTCTGGTACATAGTACATATCCCCAAACCATGGGTTATCATTATTATTCTACAATATTAAATACGGGTCCACAATCACTTATCCAAAACTCTGGCAGCCTGATGTGTTCTGGAATACAAAATTTTTCAGCTTTTACAAAAGTCAAGTAGTGCAAACAGTTACATATATAGGATAGGAAACATATATAGAGAATAGAACCTATAAGAGAGAGGGGAGGGGAGAATATATATATATATATCTATATATATACATACACATACATACATTTAACAACATCTGGGGCAGCAATCCACAATCAAATATACGAATACTTTAGCGCTGAAACATGCCCTGAGCAGGTAAGTAAAGACTACACGTAGTTTCATGTAGGTTCACTGTGGTCAAACGACAAATGAAAAACATGAGGTTTGGGGGCTTGGGGGATTTTGGAACCATGGAGAAAGGACTCTGGGACCATATTCATGAAAAACCTGGTCCGCACTGAGCTACTAAATGTGCAGGTGCCCACACGGTAAGGGTACTGCGCTGCCTGGCTGAACAGAAGGGACCATTCACTGGGAAAGCTGCACAGCATCAGTGTCCCTCAACTCCCTCCAGCTGCGGGAGCCCATGCAGCCTCTCTGGGTCATATCGCTCTGCTTTCATCCTTCTCATTTATAGAAGGGGGAGGACGGGGGACACAACAGTGGCTGGAGGTACATACAAAAATCTACTCCACCATTCTTTTCACTCTTCAAGTTTTAATAAAGGAAGAGACCAGATCAAGGAGGGCAACCATATGCAAAATCTGGGGGTTTCCTTTTAATATCTGAGTAATCTAGAAAAGAAACGTCATGCACAAGAAGAGTCTCCCCTCTCCTTCTGTGTCTCCCACAGTCACTGGGACAACAAAGACACTAAGTGCTTCCATGTTGAACAGCACCCCACGGCGCAGCCCTCTGGTGTTCTGACGTACAATGGCCTTATACTGATTCCTCAATCCCCAAGATGACTTCTATTATCCAAGAAAGTCCAAAGCCAACTCACAGTAGATGATCAGTGACAGGCTAACAGAATGCAAACTAATCATAATATGAGTCTGAATGAGAGAGGGCTAAAAAAGGCAAGATTTCTCAAAATTCAGATAAGGTGCTCCAAAAACAAACCGTATTCTACTTAACCTATACCAGTGCTCTCCTCATCCCCCAATTTTTTTTTTTTTAAGATTTTATTTATTTATTCATGAGAGACAGAGAGAGAGAGAGAAGCAGAAGGAGAAGCAGGCTCCCAAGGAGCAGGGAGCCCAATGCGGGACTCAATCCCAGGACCCTGGGATCATGACCTGAGCCGAAGGCAGACGCTTAACCATCTGAGCCACCCAGGCGCCCTCCCCATCCCAAAATTATAAGCCTACTCTTCTGCCAGATGAATCATGAATGGTTCCCAACACTAAAGGAAAAGTACTTACGGGGGCGCCTGGGTGGCTCAGTCAGTTAAATGTCCAACTCTTGGTTTTGGCTCAGGTCATGATCTCAGGGTCATGAGATCGAGCCCCATGTCGAGCACCACACTGGGTGTAGAGCCTGCTTAAGATTCTCTCTCTCTCCCTCTGCCCCTCCCCATCATGCTAAGAAAGGAAAGAAAGAAAAGGAAAGAAAGAAAGAAAGAAAGAAAGAAAGAAAGAAAGAAAGAAAGAAAGAAAGAAAGAAAGAAAGAGAAAGAAAAAGAAAAGAAAGGAAAAAAAGAAAGAGAAAGAAAAAAAGGAAAGAAAGAAAGAGAAAGAAAGAAGAAAGAAAAGAACGAAGGAAGGAAGGGGAAAAAAAGGTATTTACACATAGTAGGTGCTCAGTGTTCTAGTCTGGGGGCTGGAAAACTACAGTCCATGAGCCAAACTGGTTCTCCATCTGTTTCTATAGATTAAGTTGTTTGGGAACACAGCCATACCCATTCATTTGTGTGTTGCCCGTGGCTGTTTTTGCACTAGAATGGCCCGAACTAGTTAAATATTTGTGAGAAATCCATATGGCCCACTGAGCCTTAAATATTTACTATGTGGCCTTTAAGAAAGTTTGCAGACCCTGTTCTTGTGAGAGGGGCAGAGGCTAGGAAATCAGGGAGACCTATGTTGAAGTCCCAGTTCCATAATCACTAGTAGGAATTACCTCATAATTCTGGGTGATCTCAGTCAGTTACCTCATGTATAAAATCAGGGTAGCACCACCCACCTTGCAGGGGCGTTGCAAAGATTAAAGGAGATAAGACAGGTAACATCCTGAACACATAGTAACTAAATAATAAAGGGTAGCTGTTAAACTGCAATTAATGCCAAATACAAATTTGTTTACCAAGTTAAGAAATAATCAAATGTAAAATGATTCAAGCCCCAGCCAACTATTTTTTTAAATAAGACTGCTCTGACATTCATCTAGATTCTCTGTTAAGGAATAACAATACCCAAATACTACTGTTTTGAAAGCCTAAAATTGTTTCCATTTTCTCCTTTTTAGTCCTTAATTTAAAAAAAAAAAATCAAGAAGCCAAGCTGCAAAGTTTTAATATAAAGTGAATCCTTTCAATCCATAATATATAAAGCATGCCAAATAAAACCTAAAATGCACCTGAGGCTCTAATGAGAAATCTTGATCTATGATTAAAAGGGGGGGGGGAGGAAACAGGGACGCCTGGGTGGCTCAGTCGGTTAAGCAACTATCTTCAGCTCAGGTCATGATCTCAGGGTCCTGGAATCAAGCCCCATGTCAGGCTCCCTGCTCAGCAGGAAGCCTGCTTCTCTCCCTCTCCCTCTGCCTGCCATTCCCCCTGCTTGTGCTCTATCAGATAAATAAATACATCTTTAAAAAAATAAAAATAAAAACAGAACAATCCACAAAGACAAAAGGCAAATGGCAAACACATATGACAAGCTGATTTCCATAATACAGAAATGCACTGTACAGGGGCGCCTGGGTGGCTCAGTCGTTAAGCGTCTGCCTTCGGCTCAGGTCATGATCCCAGGGTCCTGGGATCGAGCCCCGCATCGGGCTCCCTGCTCCGCGGGAAGCCTGCTTCTCCCTCTCCCACCCCCCCTGCTTGTGTTCCCTCTCTCGCTGTGTCTCTCTCTGTCAAATAAATAATAAAATTAAAAAAAAAAAAAAAAAAAAGAAATGCACTGTACAAATTAACACCAAAACACAGAAAAACAGACAAAGGATATAAGCAGTCGACAGGAAAAAAACACAAGTGGTTAGTAAACAAAAAATGTACATTTCACCCAAAATTAAAGAGAAACAAAAATTGAAAAGATACACTTTTATACTATCATTTTGGCAAAAATGAAAGACTTTGATAATACCCAGCATCTGAAAATAGATAGGGAACCAGCACTCATACATTCATGCATAGAGTAGAGCAACCTTTGTGTAGAACAATTTGGGAGTATATGTCAAAATTAGAAATTGCATAACCTTTGGAGCACCTGGGTGGCTCAGTCGGTTAAGTGACTACTCATGATCAGCTCAGGTCATGATCTCAGGGTCCTGGGATCAAGCCCCACGTCAGGCTCCCTGCTCAGCAGGGAGTCTGCTTCTCCTTCTCCCTCTGCTGCTCCCCCTGCTTGTGCTTTCTCTCTCAAATTAATTTTAAAAATCTTTTAAAAAAAAGGAGGGGGGGCCTAAAAGGTAAGTTTCCAGATTTTGGTAAAGCTACTAGGACTACTTGCCCAACAGTCTAAGCTCCTGAGTTCACTCATGCAACCAGTATTCATTGAGCACCTTCTATGTTCCAGGCTCCGGGCTCCAGGTGTGCAGAGGGCTCGGTGTCACCACACTGAGAGAGCTTATAAAGAAAGGGGGTGCTCAGTACTGTGTAACATTAAAACCATCTGACATGGCCCAGACCGTAAAGTCATCGGTGTGAAGCTGTGTAAGATATTAGAGCTTGGAGGCTCCCAAGAGATGACCTGGTCCAACACCAGCATTGCACAGACACGTAAAGTGACTTGTCCATGATCACATGCAACTTGGTAGCAAACCCCGCCTTCCTGACTTCTCCTTCACACCAAGCTGTCTTCCTTAGAAATTACTTCAAGAAGGGTCAAATCTTAATCTTTCACACTTTTGTGACCCTGAAAACGCTATTCTGAAAAAAACTACCCAATCTTCAAACCTTGGATTCCTCCAGACAGTGCTGTCATGTTCTTCTGGCTTCCCACCCAATTCTGCGGGTCTCTGCTACTGCTCCCACTATACTATACTGGAACCCTTCGCTTCCTGATCAGTGCTCTCCCTCCCCGCTCCCCCTGTACTAGGAGCTCCTGGAAGACAGGAACCAGTCTTGATAACCACCGCTAATACCCCAGTGCTTGTTATGGGGCAGACATGGGACAACTTGATACACCGTCTCATTTATTTTTTGTTGTTGTTGTTGTTTAGATATGCACTTCATTTTTTATTTAAATTTGATTAATTAACATATAGTGTATTATTGGTTTCAAAGATAGAGGTCAGTGACTCATCAGTCTTATATAATATCCAGTGCTCATTACATCACGTGCCCTCCTTAATGCCCATCACCCAGTTACTCCATCCCCCCACCCTCCTCCCCTCCAGCAACCCTCACTTTGTTTCCTATGATTAAGAGTCTCTTTTGGGTTTGTGTCCCTCTCTGATTTTGTCTTGTTTTATTTTTCTCTCTCTTTCCCTATGCTCCTCTGTTTTGTTTCTTAAATTCCACAAATGAGTGAAATCATATAACAATTGTCTTTCTCTGATCGACTTATTTCACTTAACGTAACACCCTCTAGTTCCATCCATGTCGTTGCAAATGGCAAGATTTCAATTTTGTTCATGGCTGAGTAGTATTCCATTGTATGTATATATACCACATCTTCTTTATCCATTCATTTGTTGATGGACATCTGGGCTCTTTCCATAGTTTGGCTATTGTGGACATCACTGTTACAAACACTGGGGTGCAGGTGCCCCTTCGGATCACTACATCTGCATCTTTGGGGTAAATCCCTAGTAGTGCAATTGCTGGGTCATAGGGTAGCTCTATTTTCAGCTTCTTGAGGAACCTCCATACTGTTTTCCAGAGTGGCTGTACCAGTTTGCATTCCCACCAACATACACTGTCTCATTTAGTGCTCATAATAACTCAGTTATCCCAACACTGTAGATGAGGGAACTAAAGCCCGAAGCCAAAGCCAGGAGAGGTTAAGAGAGCTCACACAGTATAGCAGACTCTCTGGGTTACCTATTTAACATCCCTATTACCTCAGTCCCATCCCTACCTTCCTCCTTCAACCCATAATATAAAGCATGAGTTTTATATATTAACAGAAGTCTGATATTGCTCAAAGGTCTGACGTTGCACAGTTGCACATTATGGTTGGAGTAGAGCTCTTTGTTTCATTATCTGCCCTTACTGGACTGGACGCTTAGGGAGTACTTATTCACTCATGGAACCAGTATTTGTTGAGCAGGAGTCTGACAGTATTTAAATATCCCCCCTCCTTCACATGGCCATATGCTTCACTCAAAGGAGGCTGGACTCTTCTTGAGATCAGGAAGTCAAGCATGATGGTGGAAAACAATCATGGACACCCATCTATTTTCCAGTGATGCTGGGGTGGCCATGCAAAGCCATTCTGGCCAATCTGATGTAAAAAGGTCTGCCGGGGAGCTTCTGACAAAGGTTTCCCTCCAAGTAAAAGACACAAGCAGACATTCTTCTTCCCTGGACACTGCCTTAGCTACTGCAGACTTCTTAAACTCTGAAAGAAAATCACTCAATCTCCTGATAGCAGTTTGAAGCCAATGAGTCAGTCCTCAGTTACTCTCAGGCAAAAACATCGCAATGTGCACCCAGAGCGGTGGAACTGGGATTCCAACCCAGACAAAGTGACTTTACAGCCCCCAACAATGGAGCGACCAGACCCTCTACCACGTCCCCTGTCTGTAACACTCCCATCACCCAGCACCAAGGCTGAGCACATAAGCAGCACTTGTCATGTGCAGCTAAATAAATAAATAGATGAATGAAACAGAAATTAAGCTCAGCCTTCAAAGACAGGATAAATTTTATATGCAATTGTAAGTAAAATATCAGGGTCCTAGGTAACATCCTTAATGAGTATAAAGCCTGCTGACTCTTAGATGAGACCAAGGTTTAATGCATTTGGAAAACAAGAGTCTACCCTAGAGGAAACAAAAAAATCCTACACGCACCAGTTTCCAAGTCCAAACCAATCTCAGAAGACTGAGCCAATAAAAAAGCACAACAGATTCTGTTTCCTGTGAGCCCATTTCTCAATGTCTATAGCACCTATTAGGAGTCATACCAATGCCCTACTCTTCCATCCCAGTCTTGACCCAAAGGGGCCATCCCCTTGGCAAACTAAAAGAGAGGGGAGGGGGACAGGTAAAGAGAATGACACCTCTACAGTACAAGTCCAGTCCAGTTTTTAGTCACGAAAGCTCAATCCTTGAATGGTAAAATGGTCAACCTTCACAACTCATTTGGGTCTTGGGATCCCTGCCTGCACCCCCTACCCACCAAAGGCACATGCCCACCTCGATCTTTAGAACTTGAAGGATATCCTCCAGGCCATTACATACAAGTCACAGAAGAGTCCTTGGCAACCCATACTATTTCTAGCCAGGTACCTAGGCCAACTTCAAAACAGTGACATGAAGGTAAAATGTTCCACACGCTATCGCCAATTCCATTCCCCACAGGAAATCCGTGAAGACATCTGCTATTCGTGAAGGACCACTCACCAACGTCTCATGACCCTTTCAGTGCAAGATAGAACATTCACTTTAACTTCAAGGCTGCAAATGATCGTAAACTTTCCAACATAAAAGCCTCTCTTTAATCTGTTTACTTGGCCTTCTCTCAAAGTGCTAAAGCAGTGCTCGCTTCGGCAGCACATATACAAAGTGCTAAAGCATAAGGATTTTTTGATCCCCAACAAGAATTAAAGAAAACCCTACTTGCTCCAGAATAAAACGTCCAAATGCCACGGCCTACGTGAGTGTCTTACTGGAAGCCAAGGAATTGTGCTGACTGCTCCCAAACGAGTCTTTTTTCTAAGGACCAATTCTGACCCACCGAGGCAGCCCAGCCACCTACACCAATGCCTTCTAAAGCACAGCTTACCTTGTAATTGCTAGAGTTCACCCAAGAGGTAGCAAGCCCATCCACAAGTTTATCTAACATGGTCTGGTCATGTTCAAGGTCAGCAGACTTCTGTTTGTCTGAGAAATAGTCTATAAGTTCTTGGCCAACCTGCAGTCGTTTCCCCACATCCTTCTGCAACACCTGTGCCAGGCAGGACTCCATGCGAGGCTCCATGGTGGAATTCAAATCCAGATCCGGCAGAAGCTAGAGGGCAGTCAGGGTGACACCCTCCCAGTAAATGTACCCAGGAGGTTGCCTCTTTGTTCGCTGAAAGCTACTAAGAGCCTGTGTTTCAAAGATGCAATCCGGGGAATGGCAACAATGCACCATGTGTGTCTGAAGAGCAGCTGGTAGGATATTAAAAGTCCAATTTAAATAACTAGTAGAAGATAAAGGAGTGAGTGGCCGAGTGAGGTTCTACTATTGGGTCTGAAATTCTTCATAATTCAGCAGTCCATTCTGAAAAGGGAAAGAGAACGACAAATCAGCACAGATAACATAACTTCCAAATGTTATGAAACATTAAATCAAAGACAAAGCAATCCGCGCTGCAGAATCATTTATAATCACAAGTGGAGTGAGAAGCATGAACGCTTGGCAACCATATCAGAATAACATAATTATTATTTTTACCAGGAAGAACATGGAAGCCCAAAGCAAAGAGCCAATGAGCTATACAGTTGGTAGGTTGATGTTTTTCACAACTTTCCAGCTTGTAAATGAGCCAGTCAGGAAAGCAATCTTCTGCTTCAGCTAGCATATTTATTTGTATCTTAAATTTTGCTTCCCACCAAAAACCTAACACCACTCTGCGTGTGAATCACTGGAGGTACTGTAGCTTATTGCCTTACTCTGAGTTTTCTAAAAAAAACCAGTGCTGGAAATGGGGCAGGCTCCATAGAAACACCATTGACCAAAGGGGCCGGCCTGGTAACATGGACCAAAGACAGCACCTCCATCAAACTTCTTGCTCGGTAGCTTGACAACAGAATGAACAGTCTTCCCTGCCTCTTCCTTCTCCCTCCAACAAAGAAGAGGGGGTGATGGGAGGGAGAAATGGGAACAGGCCCAAACGCTGATCACTTATGGGACAGTATTCTCAGCTGACAACAGCACCATTTGGACCTGGTATTATGTTATATATAAAATCAGGAGATCTCAAGATCATGTTACGGGAAAGTTGTACCAAAACTGTTTTCATTAGACAAACTCAGTAAGCTGAACAGTTAATCTATGGCTGCTGGAGCAACTGTACACATCTATTTCTAACTTCAATTTCTTCTCTTGATTCTTTTCATTCTAACCTAAGAAGACTCACAGAAAACCTGTCTTCAAGATGCAGCACCTCCCTGACTCTGTACTAAATAGAACTGTTCCTCACAGCAACAGTCAATCCCAGCTCTCAGGGGTTCTAGCAGGTAAATATGAACTTATACATCAAGGAAAATTACAAGTCTGTGCAGAGGAATTCTTCCCCTTTCTAACATCACCTCATCCATCCCTACCCTCAGGATAAAGAGCACAGTGCACTTCCTGAGTTCCAGAATCAGAGACTTCTGACACCAATAGGAATCATTTAAGTCGAGTCATTCAATGCGGAAGACCCTCCTTCAAAAGACCCTGACACACGATTACCCATCTGGGGGTAGGGGCTGGGGGCAGGACAGCATTCGAGAAGACCCACTATCTCACATGGCAGAGGAGATAGCTGCTTTCCAGTCACTTCCATACCCTGGAGCTGGCCCCTCCTTCAATAAGAAGGATCTTCAAGTACATAAAAGCAGCTATTACCCTTCATTCCAATTTTTAGTCCAAACAAAATATCCCCAGTTCCTTAATCAGATCCTATGTTGGTCTAAAGAAGGCATCAGTGATACAGGAAAACTGGAGAAACTAACAGAACCTTTTCTTTCTTGGCCCAATATTAGCCCAAGAAGCAAATCAAACAAGGGTGGGTTTGTGGTGGATTAAAAATGACCACAAATTCTTGGTTTCTTTTCCCCCACCAAGGTGGGGCCTTAGTCCCCTCCCAGAGTGACCCGAAGTTGGCCCTGTGACCTGCTTTGGCCAGTGGCAAGTCAGCAACTGCAAAAGAAAGCAGAGATTTGATAGGCAAGCACTGCAGCTCACCCTCTTAGAATGCCGCCCTGGGCCTGCTATGCGATGAGGAAGCTTCTGGAACTGGAGAGGCCATGTGGAAGAGAACCAACACGCCCCAACCAGCAGCCAGAAGCACTGCCGGACTTGTGAGTGAGTCCACTGGGGACCACTTAGCCCTTTCAGTCATCATCTGACTGCAGCTACACAAATAAGTCTAAGGAGACGAGCAAAAAGAACTACCCAGCCAAACCACAGAATTATGAGAAATAATATTTCATTGTTGTTTTAAGCCACTAAGTTTGCAGTAGTTTGTTATATACCAACAGATAACAGATGTACTCCGCCTTCCCCTAAACATCTATCTTTCATTCTCACTGAAGAGAATCTCCTATCCTTTACTCCTTCAAGGGGCCTAAAATCAACAGACGTTAACCAATAATAATAATCACACAGTTTTTAAGCATCTACTTGAGGTGTCAAGTTCCATTCTAGATTATTTATATATATCATCTTTAATTCTCCAACCAACTGTATAAAGTAGGTATTTAAATCCCTATTTTACAGATAAAGAAACTGAGGTAAGTAATTTTCCAAGGCCACATGGCCAATTAGTTTCCTTTCCCCACCTTCAAACACTTGTGATCGTAAGTCTGGCCTAGGGTGCCTGGGTGGCTCAGTCATTAAGTCTCTGCCTTTGGCTCAGGTCATGATCCCAGGGTCCTGGGATGGAGTGCAGCATCGGGCTCCCTGCTCAGGGGGGAATCTGCTTCTCCCTCCCCCACTCCCCCTGCTTGTGTTCCCGTTCTCTCTCTGTCTCTGTCAAATAAATAAATAAAATCTTTAAAAAAAAAAAAAAATAAGTCTGGCCTACTTCTGCTCTCACTCAGGGAAAGGCGGTCAGACTTCATGCTCAGGTAGGAAGCAACAGGCCAGAGAACAAAGTCTCCATTGCTAGGAGAGGAATGATCCCACTCACTCAAGTCTCTATGGTAATTTTTAAAATATGTATTATATAAAAAGCTCCCCTTCGATTAGAATTGTCTAAAATTTCTAACAAATAAAAGCATATGTTTCTTGCAGGTAACTATGCAATAAAGGCTTAACATACTCAAAAGTAGGTCACAAATTCCTACGTACAAAATCCACAGAATGAAAGACACTGGAAGCCGCTAGGCATTAAGCAGACTGGGTTCTCTCTTTTCTCCTTTTCTCCTTAAATTAAAAAAAAGAAAGAAAGAAAGAAAGTAACTGATAGTCCTCTCTCTCATTCTTTTTTAATTTTATTTATTTATTTGACAGAGGCAGAGAGCACAAGCAGGGGGAGCTGCAGCAGAGAGGGAGAAGCAGGCTCTCCACTGAGCAGGGAGCCTGATGCAGGGCTCAGTCCCAGGATCCTGGGATCACGACCTGAGCCGAAGGCAGATGCTTAACCGACTGAGCCACCCAGGTGCCCCTGATAATCCTCTCTTATATTTATTTTTACTAAACTGGATTTTTAGGGTACCTTTTTCTGATGCTCTTGAGCATTTTCTCCATCTCTGCTTTCAAAGGCCTTCAGGGAATATCAATCACATGGTCCCAGTTCATGAGGTACAAAAGTGCAAAATCTCCCTCCCACTCCTGCCCCAAGTCACCTTGTTTCCCTGCCTAAAAGCAAATAATGTCCCTAGTTTCCTGTGATATTTTTAGCGGTCCAAGTAAATAAATATGTGTTCTTCTCCCTGTACGCCCCCCCAGGAATTTTCTAAGCCAACAAAAATACAAGCAAAATTTCATATAGCAACAGAATTATAAAAATGTTATATTAAAAATGCAGAAAACAGAATACAAACAAACAAGAGGAGGAGGTAAAAATCTCTTCCTTCCACCCACATCCTGTCCAGGCTCTCTACCAGGGAAGAGCGCAACAAGGAAACAGGTCTAAAGCTAACCTGGAACCTAAAGTCCCAGACGTTACCTGTGGCTGGACCAAATAAAAACCAGATCTGTTATATGTAAGGCATTACTGGAAGGCACTGGGACATGAGAGTAAACAGGACTCAGCCCTTACCCAGAGAGAGCTTACAAAACCAGCACAGCACCTACTCACATCAGTTCTGAAATCATCATTCAGGAGGAGAGTGGCATCACACAGGTGACTACCTGACAGCAGTACTAACGTTAGAAATTACTCAGGGGGTGCCTGGGGGGCTCAGCTGGTTAAGCATCCGACTCTTGATTTCAGCTCAGGTCATGATCTCAGGGTGGTGAGATGGAGCCCCACGTCAGGCTCCAAGCTCAGTGGGGGAGTCGGCTTGGGATTCTCTATCTCCCTCTCCCTCTGCGCGCCTCCCCTTCCCTCCCTCTTTAAAGAAAAAAAATAAAGAAATTACTCAGAATGTTGGACTGAATAAATCAGGAGGATGAAAGCTACAGCACAGGGAATACAATCAACAGCATCGTATGTACAGAGACGGTAGCTACACTTGTGAGCACAGATAATGTAGACTTGGGGAATCACTATGTTGTACACCTGAAACTAATGCGACACTGTGTGTCAACTATACTTCAATAAAAAGAAAAAAAAATTACTCAGAATATAACACTATTTCTAAGTTTTAAAAAAAGTTCTACTTGCACACATTTTCCAAAATAAGAGAAATGTAAAAATGATATAAAAGGAAAGGTAGGTACCTTAGAATAGCCAAGTACCTTTCCTCCTCTTAATTTATCAGGCTAAGTGTTCTTTAGTAAGATCTCACCATGAAAGCCATGGAGCCCACTAGATGTTATTGTATCAGGCCCTGGAAAAGGGACACATTCCAGGTGTTTCTGAAAAAATGCCCCAGCTCCTCTAAAACGCCTCCCCAACTGCAAAGGGCCCTTCCATTCCCCAACATCACCACTGTTCTCTGCCCCCAGTACGGCAGTTAGGGTGCAAGCCCCCCAACCTTTTCCTGCCACATCATCTTGGTCTATACCTATGAGGAAAAAACAATAAGAGGTCAAGACAATGGTCCTACAGTCATTCTCCTTTACAGTACCCAGGAAAGTAGAAATTAACAGAGCAATGTTTACAAGAACAATAGCCCTACTCCTGCTAGGGACCAACAGGAAGAAGTTAAAAAATATCAGCTTCAACAAGAATGAAGAAACACGCAATTAGAGAGCCTGAGGTAATGAAAAAAACAACACAGTTAAGAATTCCAGCCTCCAGTCTTGACTCTGCCATTTCCTGAGTGGCACTGGGGAGAATATTGGCTCTACATTCATTATGTAAGATGACGAATGGAAAGGGTTTGCACAGGACATTTTTAAAAATTAGCTCCTGGGGTGCCTGGGTGGCTCAGTTGGTTAAGCATCTGCCTTCGGCTCAGGTCATGATCTCAGGGTCCTGGGATCAAGCCCCACGTTGGGCTCCCTGCTCAGCGGGGAGCCTGCTTCTCCCTCTCCCTCTGCTGCCCCCCCCACTTGTGCTCTCAAATAAGTATATAAAATCTTTTAAAAAAATTAGCTCCTATCTCTATCCCCTTAATTACCATAATTATTGTGTGGCACTTAGGTACCCAACTATAGAGGTATATTAACAATGGAGGATGGGGGGAGGGTGGGAGAGAACAGAACCAACTATAAACTCTGCTCTGTAGACTTCTCCGTAAGAGAAGTTACAAGTAGGACCATTTTTACCTACTAGTTCAAAATAAGTTAATATTTCTCATAAGTCTGTGGGTTGGCTGGGCCCAGCTAGAAGGTTCTTTCTACAAATCTTGCCTGGCATCATTCATGCCACTGTTGTCACCTGCCAGCTTCACTTGGGTTCAAGAGTCCACAATGGCATCACTCACATGTCTGACACACTGATGCCGGCTGTTGGCTGGACCTCTTGCCACATAACCATTCAGTAACCTAGCCTGCAGCTCTATACAGAGCATTCCAAGGTAGCAAAGGGGGAAGGTACCAGGCCTCTCAAGGCCTAGAATCTAGAACTTGCAAATCACTTCTGCTACATTCTGCGGTCAAAGCAAGTCACAAGGCCAGCCCAGATTAAGTGTGAGGAAATGGATTCTACCAATTAACAGGAGGGCTGCAAAATGTTGCGGTCATGTTTTTCAATCTAACTAACACATATACTTTCAATGGATATTTGCAGAATGAATAAATGGATAAATAGATGGGATGAGTACATTTGTATTCTGGTTACCCATTACCAGTTAATCTCAATTATTTTTATTGATTCATCATATATCACATCTCACTACAGAAAATACAACAGAAATAACCATAATCTATAGCTTGACTTGAAAATGCTTCCAACTTACTTGGAGAGAACAAAATGCACAAAAAGCTTGTCAATGTAATAATTCAACACAAACATAGGGTGCACATTAGATTTCACAGGTGGAATATTGTACCCGTCAAGTAAGGAGTATGTGTAAGTACTGTGGCAATTCAGAAGGGATGGATCGAGAAGGCCTGGAATGACCAAGTTAAAACTACATATGTCCGGGGCGCCTGGGTGGCTCAGTTGGTTAAGCGACTGCCTTCGGCTCAGGTCATGATCCTGGAGTCCCAGGATCGAGTCCCGCATCGGGCTCCCTGCTCAGCAGGGAGTCTGCTTCTCCCTCTGACCCTCCCCCGTCTTGTGCTCTCTCTCTTTCATTCTCTCTCTCAAATAAATAAATAAAATCTTAAAAAAAAAAAAAAACTACATTATGTCCATCAGATAATAGGGTGCACTTAATAGGGGAAATGATAAAACTTAATGGGGGGGGAAGCATAAGCAAATGAGGGAGGAAAACACTTGTAAATGGTTGAGGGAAGAAGCGTGCTAAGACCGTGAAATACCTGTGACATAGGTGGGCATCATTACTCTCATTTCAAAGATAAAGAAATGAAACTCAGAAAGGCTCAAAACAACAAAAAAAACTGCCCAGAGTTTTAAAGCTAATAAGGTCAGGCAGTAATTGAAAACCAGAGCTGCGTAGTCTTACGGCTTGTATTCTTAACACTATACTACAACACTCTACTACCACATTGAAAATCCAAAGTACAGGCACTTACTTTATATTGAAACACAAAAATGGTAAATAGCTATAGCATGTGGGGCATAAGAAGCAGAGGATTAGGAAACAAATCAAATCACAAGTACTGAGGAAGCTTTAATAAAATAATATTCCATGTTATAGTACCAAGAAGGACAATTTAAACTAGCAGCACAGGGCGCCTGGGTGGCTCAGTTGGTTAGGCGACTGCCTTCGGCTCAGGTCATGATCCTGGAGTCCCGGGATCGAGTCCCACATCGGGCTCCCTGCTCGGCAGGGAGTCTGCTTCTCCCTCTGACCCTCTCATGCTCTCTCTGTCTCATTCTCTCTCTCAAATAAATAAATAAAATCTTTAAAAAAAAAAAAATAATAAAATAAACTAGCAGCACAACAAAGTGAATAACAAATCAAAAATCTCTCTGGAAAATATGTAGAAAGCAGTCATAATACTTTAAAGGTCAACTCCAGAAGCCAGAAATTAGCAGAATTTACTCACATTCAGTCAAAAGCGGTGTGTTTCTATCAATAAGACAAACTTTTTTGCACTGTAATGATTTCTATAATATGATCTGAAATTTTACAAAGACACTCTGCCTTGCCCTGCCAGCAACAAATCTCTGTTCTCACTCTTCCTTCTCTTCCCCCTCAGCCCACCCACTTCTGAGCCCACACATTCACTCAGTGAACATTTACTCTGGGCCTGTGACATGACTGGCGTGTACTATGCCAACGGCCGGAAATCACAGAACGTAAAGCTTGGCCCAGGCCCCCGAGGAGGAGCCCACTGCCCGGAAGAAGTAAGAGACAGAAATGCAAATAGCTGCAATAGTATCGGGAGGAGTCCTAAGCAGGATGTTTGTAGAAGGTGCTGCAGGTGGCAGAGAAAGGAGACGGAAGGCTGCCTGAGGAAATCCAAGTGGGAAGTTCAGGGCCGGGGCAGGGCAGCTCACGCCGAGCAGATACAGCACTCACTCTCCCAGCCAGCCCCGGCTTTCGTTTGTCAGCCAGCGGTCACTGGCTAGCTCGAGGCAGATTGGACCTCCAGCCTCCCTGTCTCCCTCCTTCCCTGCCTCAGCATCCTTCAATGGCCTCTCTCTTCAGCCACCTCGACCTCTAACCTTCCAGGTATCTGCTCTCAGGTATTAGCAAGCCCTCCTCGTCTCTCAGCTCCCTGTCATGTTCTGCAATCGGGCTTTGCAACCACAACTGCCCATCCTTCCAGCTCCTATGCTCAAGCACATGGCCCCAGCCTCCTCAATTCCATAAAACGCCTTCCCAATTTGACCTTCCTTTTAGTCTGGATTCAATTCCACAGGGGTGTTAAGAGCTTGAAACTACCCTCAACTTTCTCTCCCTCTGGGATAAGCTGCCTAGTAAGTCCAAACCTTGGAAGAACCTGACACACAATCAGGTGCCTTCTCGTGCCTTCATCATGCTGAAGGAACATACACACGTGTCCATCCGGTTTCATTTTACACTGATAATCTCAAACTTCACGAAGTATCCCAAGCCAGCACCTCAATTCATGTTCTCTAGTGAGTTTGCTCTGCCTTTCTCTCCAAAATGACTTTCCCATCTTCTCCCCAAGGGCCCTTGTACCCTGCCCTGCAGCCTGCACCCTTCTCCCTCCCAGGACATCAGCTGCACTGATGCGCTTCCTGCTCACCCCAAAGCCCCTCCAATCGGGCTTCACCTGCCACCGCTCCCCTGGAGCTGCTCATCAGGATCACAGATGACTTCCATGCTGGCAAATCCAAGCAATACTTTTCTGTACTTTGCTAACTCCAACTCTCCGCAGCATTCCAAAGCTGGTCACTCCATCCTTCTTAAAAAACTTCCCACTTCGTGAAAACAAATGATCACGCCTTCCTGCTACTTTTCTGGCTGCACCTACTTGAGTTTCTCTAACCATCTCTGCTCTGCTTCCAGAGCTGTTGAGGGGCTCAGAACGATGCCTCTCATCTTCTGATCTTGCTCACTCCAAAACACTCAGCATCCATTGCCATGAATTTAAAAACTGCCTTTAAACTGATGACTTTCAAATTGTTCTCTCCACGGTATCTCTGAACTCATAGCCTACACTGGCCTCACTCTTGCTCTTCCTTCTACCTTAAATACTGTCCATATGCCTACAGTAGCCTGGCTGCAGGCCTCCCGGCTTCAGCTTAAAAGTCACCTCCTCAACAAGTCCTTCAAAGACCACTCACAGGAGGGCCCCCCTGTCACTGCACCCCATTCCCTTCCCTCGAAACACTTACAAGTTATAATTCTATCGCATGTTTGTTTACCTATTTGCTGTCTGTTTTCCCACAGGACTGTCAGCCTTACGAAGGTGCGGATCTTGTTTATTATGTTCACCTAATGCCTGTAACTATGCCTGTTACACACAAGGCACTTGAGAAATATTTGTTAAAAGAATGAAGTTTGGGGGCGCCTGGGTGGCTCAGTTGGTTAAGCGACTGCCTTCGGCTCAGGTCATGATCCTGGAGTCCCGGGATCGAGTCCCGCATCGGGCTTCCTGCTCAGCAGGGAGTCTGCTTCTCCCTCTGACCCTCCTCCCTCTCATATGCTCTCTCTCTCTCATTCTCGCTCTCTCAAATAAATAAAATCTTTAAAAAAAATAAAAAAATAAAAAAATAAAAGAATGAAGTTTGTTTGAGCTGAAAATCAAAAGTCACTGGCAATCATTAATTGAGTTCATTTTCTTCTTGGGGAGTAGGAGTAATTGGAGGGTAGGAAGAATGTAAAAAACATTCCAGGTAAAAGGAATGTGCAAATACATACAGACAAAGCACAAATGCAAGAGACTGTCAGAGGAAAACCAGCAATTTGGAAAGGCCAGAGCACCGGTTCCCAACCTGTAAACACTAACCTCACCTCTGAAATGAGAGTGTTCAGTCATTACAAGAATGTTTGAGCATTCTTCCATATGCACACCAAACGTTACCCATGAACTGAGTAAATCTTCATAGCCACAATTTTTCAAACTCAGGTACAAACAGTTATGAATTTTTAAAGACAAAGATAATGAAATTCTTTTAGTTTGATCATTTTTCTCAATTAACAAACACTAAAAATTCCACTTCTGTAGAGCTCTGTGATGCTGGACACTAAAAAGAGTTCTTAGCCTCAAAAAGTATGGAAATAGGGACGCCTGGGTGGCTCAGTTGGTTAAGCGGCTGCCTTCGGCTCAGGTCATGATCCTGGAGTCCTGGGATCGAGTCCCGCATCAGGCTCCCTGCTCAGCGGGGAGTCTGCTTCTCCCTCTGACCCTCCCCACTCTCATGCTCTCTCTATCTCATTCTCTCTCTCAAATAAATAAATAAAATCTTTAAAAAAAAAAAAAAAAAAGTATGGAAATAACCAGTTAGGCACAGAGCAGAAAGACTGGACGCAGACAATGGCCAACAATCATTTCCTAGCCCCAAAGTCAGGAGGCCTTCGTTCAGGGAGCTCTATACAAACCATCTATGAACAGCAGAATCAGGAGACTTTGGGTGTGCATACAATTATTTTCCTGGGAAAGATATTAAAATCTGGAATTATTCAAGTGATCAAAACACCGTAAGATTCTGCGGTGGGGGGAAAAATTAGAGTTAATCTATCTATCTATCTATCTATCTCAATCACTCACCCCAGTATGAATAATAATTAACTACAATGAAGTCAGGACAAAAAACAGCCATAACATATAATGCAAATGCCCAAAAAGGAATAAAAGAAGGTTCACCATATTCCATTGAAAGGGCAGGCCATATGAATAGAAAAAAAAAAAATCATGAACACTGCTTAACTTCTGGTGGTGAGATTATAGATTTTTCATTGCACTTTTCTGTATTTTCTAAATATTTTCTATAATGAATATGTTACTTTCATAATTACCAATAGTAAAGCACTATTCAAAAATCAGGCACTGCCATCTCATAATGGAGGAAAATCTCCCCTTCAGTACTACCGTGGGTATATAATGGAATATAATGTACAACTGTCAGTGAAATGTCAAACAAGGAGAAAGTCTGAAATTCATAAGAAGATGGAAGTAGTGTACCAATTACTTCCACAAAATATGTGGTGGTGAAAAACAATATGCTGGTGAAGAAAAATGCCAGAACAAAAAGAAAAACAAAACAACAACAACCTGACAACTCCACATTACTGTACATATACTGTAAGAAAATAACAGAAGATACTACATCAGCACCAGATAACTTCTTAGTAACAGTTAATACTTGCCTTCACTAGTATTTCAATGAAGTAATTTTTAAAAATTTTTTGGATTAAAATATTTAAGTATTAAAATATCAAAAATATTTAAAATAAAATAGTTTTGTCTGTAAGTGATAGCTTTAATTTTGTTTTTGCTTCTCCTGGGGCAGGTTTAAAATAATAAAAGTTGTTTTCTACTTTTATTCTGCTCCTCAAAACTTCCTCAAAGATGCAGCAAGATGGATATGCATTGAGAATTGCCAAAATTTGGTGATAAGTGCATGAGGGTTGTTAAACTATTCTCTTTACTTCCGTTATGTGTTTAAAATTGTCCATAGTTTTTTTTTAAATTTCACTTTATTTTTTTTTAAGATTTTATTTATTTATTTGAGAGAGAGAGCACAAGTAGGGAGAGGAACAGAGAGAGAGGGACAAGCAGACTCCCCAGTGAGCGGGGAGCCCATCGTGGGGCTCGATCCCAGGACCCCGAGATCATGACCCCAGCCAACGTCAGATGCTTAACCGACTGAGCCACTCAGGTGCCCTGTCCGTAATATTTTTTTTTTAAGATGTATTTATTTATTTTAGAGAGACAGAGAGTGTGTGTGCATGGGGGGGGGCAGAGGGAGAGGGAGAGGGGAAGTAGACTCTGTGCTGAGCCCGAAGCAGGCTTGATCTCATGACCCTGAGATCATGACCTGAGCCAAAACCAAGAGTTGGACGCTTAACTGACTGAGCCACCCAGGCACCCCTGTCCATAATTTTCTTTTTTAAGTATTGTAAAGCTTAAGTCTACTTGGTAGAAAAAAATATGAAATACCTGTAATAAAACTGTTCATTAACTAAACAAATTAGGATGTGAAATTATATTAAATTATACATATATAGGGGCGCCTGGGTGGCTCAGTTGGTTAAGCGACTGCCTTCGGCTCAGGTCATGATCCTGGAGTCCCTGGATCAAGTCCCGCATCGGGCTCCCTGCTCAGCAGGGAGTCTGCTTCTCTCTCTGACCCCCCCCCCATGTACTCGCTCTCTCTCATTCTCTCTCTCTCAAATAAATAAATAAAATCTTTAAAAAAAAAAAAAAAAAAATTATACATATATAGTATGATATAGCCTACATGTAGAAAGAATTATAGAAAAAAAATAGAATATGTAAAGTATTAAAGTGTGGCCCCTGGGGGCGCCTGGGTGGCTCAGTCCATTGAGCAGCTGCCTTTGGCTTGGGTCATGATCCCAGGGTCCTGGGATCCTTGCTCAGTGGGGAGCCTGCTTCTCCCTCTGCCTGCCACTCCCCCTGCTTGCACACTCTCTCTCATTATCTCCCTCTCTGTGTCAAATAAATAAAATCTTTTAAAAAATAAAAAAAATAAAAATAAAGTGTGGCCTCCGAGTAATAGGTTTATGAGTTTCTGTCCTAATTCTTAAAAATTTCTTCTACTTTTTATATTTTTTCAAAAGAAGAAATAAAGCTTTTAAAAGTCTCAAAACAGAAGAGCAGTTATTTAATAACACCCAATTTTATTCATGCAAGAACTATAAGACCAAAACTAACTGAAAACATCTCACTATTCACTGCTGACTCTTCCTC
Organism: Phoca vitulina; assembly: GCF_004348235.1. Lineage (NCBI taxonomy): Eukaryota > Metazoa > Chordata > Mammalia > Carnivora > Phocidae > Phoca > Phoca vitulina. The sequence continues at coordinate 102,204,356 of NW_022589704.1, forward strand.
TCCCAATGCAAAATATTTAACATACACACAAGACCGCTGTGAGCATTAGCATACCAAAGTGTTACCTCAACAACACAGTTACCCCGGGGAGGAGAGAGAGAATCATAATATAGATTGCAGCTTCCCAAGGAAGGATCTTACATGAAGACAAGAGACCTCAGTAGAGAACCAGCTTATTGGGGAGAGGAGCCTCGTTAGAAACAGAATAAGACTGATAAGTTGGCTCATCTAGAAAGAGGGGATGTAAATTTCTACTCAATCTAGCAATACTTGACTTCTGTAGTATTTTTCAGAGCTTCATTATCCTTTCACAGTCCTGGTCAAACAGTATCTCTTTTTTACTTGTTTACTATACTAATGAAAAACAGATCACTAAACCTAAACTCCTTACATGATTTTTTTAGTAACAGCTTTACCAAGATACAATTCACATACCATTAAGTTCACCCTCTTACAGTGAGTATAATTCAACAGTTTTTATTATACTCCCAAGGTTGTGCAACCATCACCACTGTTAAAGCACATTTTTATTACCTCAAATATAAAACCTCCTATCCTTTAGCAGTCACTCCCCGAAGCCCTCCCCTAGGCCATGAAAACCAATAATCTACTTTCTGACCAAATGGATTTGCCTATTCCGGACATTTCATGTAAGTGAAGTCATAAGATATGTGGCCTTTTGTGTCTGGCTTCTTTCACTCAGCATACAATTTTCAAGGCTTACCATGTTATAGCATGTATCAATACTTCATTCCTTTTTATGGCTGAATAATACTCCATTGTAAAGATATACCATATTTGTTCATTAACTTACCTGTTGATGGATATTTGGATCCTTTCTACTTTTTGGCTATAATAAATAATGGTACTACGAACATTCCTGAACAAGTTTTGTGTGGAGATGGTTTTAATTTTCTTTGATACACAAATAGGTGTTAACTAGAATATAGGATATGGTAACTATGTTTAACTCTTGGATGAACTGCCAAACTATTTTCCAAAATGTCTACACCATTTTACATTCCCACAAGCAATACATGAATTTCCCTACAGCTTCAGCAACACTTATTGTCTATTTATTACAGCCATTTTAGTGGGTGTGGAATGGCATCCCATTGTGGTTTTGATTTGCATTTCCCTAATGACTAAGGACACTGAACTTCTCTTCATGGGCATAGCCATCTGAACATTTTCTTGGAGAAATGTCTAATCAAATCCTTTGTTTATTTTTTAATTGGGTTATTTGTCTTTTTACTGTTGACTGTAAGAGTTTTTAGATAAAAGTCCTTTATTAAATATATGATTTCCAAGTATTTTCTCTCATTCTGTGGAGTGTGCTTTCACTTTCTTGATGGTGTCATTTGAAACATAAAGTTCTCAATTTTGATGAAGTCCATTTGTTTTTTCTTCTGTTGCTTATGTTTAAATATCATACCAAAGAAATCACTGCCTATTTTACCACAATGAAAAAGAAAAGAAAATATTGCCTAATCCAAGGTCATAAAGATTTACACCTGTTTTCTACTAAGAGTTTAACAGTTTCAGATCTTACATTTAGTTCTGTGATTAATTCTGAATTCATTTGTACACACAAATGAGAAAAGTGTCCAAATTCATTCTTTTCCATGTGGATATCCACTCGTCCCAGCACCATTTGTTGAAAAGACCATTCTTCCGGGCGTGCCTGGGTGGCTCAGTCGGTTGAGCAATGGACTCTTGGTTTCGGCTCAGGTTGTGATCTCATGGATGGTGAGACTGAGTCCTGCACTCATCGGGGAATCTGCTTAAGGATTCTCCCTCTCTGCCCCTCCCACTGTGTGTTGTGCTCTCTCTCATAAATAAATCTTAAGAAAGAGAGAGAGAAAGAAAGAGAAAGAAAGAAAAGAAAGAAAGAAAGAAAGAAAGAAAGAAAGAAAGAAAGAAAGAAAGAAAAAGAAAGAAAGAAAAAGAAAGAAAAAAAAAAGAAAGAAAGAAAGAAAGAAAGAAAGAAAGAAAGAAAGAAAAGAACCATTCTTTCCCCCATTGAACTGTCTTAACATCCTTGTTGAAAATCAATTGACTATAAAAGTAAGATTTCATTTCTGGACTTACATTCTATTCCACTGATGTATTGTGTCTATTCTTATATCAGTACCAGACTGTTGTGATTACTATAGCTTTATGGTAAGTTATGAAAGTCCTCCAACCTTGTTCTTTTTCCAGATTGTTTTGACTATTCTGGAAATACAAGGGACCTCCTTGTATTTCCATATGAATTTTAAGAGAGGCCTGTCAATTCCTACAAAACAGGCAGCTAGCATTTTAACAGTGAGTGTACCAAATATGTAGATCAACTTGGGAAGTACTGCCATCTTTAACAATATTAGGTAATCTGATCCATGAACATAGGCTGTCTTTCCATTTACTTAGATCTTTAATTTCTTTCAATGATGTTTTATAGTTTTCAGAGTATAAGATTTATACTTTTGTTGTTAACTTTATCCTAAGTATTTTTATTCATTTTATAGCTATTGTGAATGGGATTGTCTTCTTAGTTTCATTTTTGAACTATTCATTGCAAGTATAGAGGAATACAACTGATTTTTGTTTATTGATTTTACATCCTTCAACCCTGCTAAACTCCTTTATCAGTTCTAATAGGATGTTCTATATACAAGATCATGTCATCTGCAAATATGGTTTTACTTCTTTTCCAATCTGGATGCATTTTATTTCTTTTTCTTGCCTAATTGCCCTGGTTAGAGCCTCCAGTACAATGTTGAATAGAAGGGTCTTGTTCCTGATCTTGGGGAGAATGCATTCCATCTTTTATCATTAACTATGACATCAGCTGTGGATATCTGGCCTTTATCACATTAAGGAAGTTCCCTTCTATTTCTAGTTTGTTGAGAGCTTTTATCATAAAAAGGTGTTGGATTTTGTCAAATGCTTTTCCTTCAGCTTTTGAGAGAATAATATGGTTTTTATCCTTTATTCTATTAATATGGTATATTACATTGATTTTCAGATATTAGATCAACCTTGTATTCCTGATATAAATGCTACTTGGTCATAGTATATAATCCTTCTGATATAGTCCTGGATTCAGTTTGCTAGAATTTTGTTGATTTTTTACGTATATATTCAGAAAAGACACTGGTCTGTAATTTTCTTGTGATGTCTTCGTATGGCTTTTGTAACACAGTAATAACATGCTCAAAGCATTTCATCCTCCTCTTCATTTTGAAAGAGTCTCTGAAGAATTTGCATTTGGTAGATATGATAGACTCACCAAATGTAAAGTCATCTGAGCCTGGGCTCTTTTTTGTGGGATGTTTCTTGATTGTTAACTCAACCTCTTCACTTATTATTGATATATTCAGATTGTCTATCTTTTTCTTGAGCCAATCGCAGCAGAGCCTTTCTATAAATGCATTATTTCATCTAAGTTATTTAATTTGTTGGCATATAATTGTTCCTAGTATCCCCTTATCATCTTTTTTATTTCTGTAAGGACAGTAGTGATGTCCTCTCTTTCATTTCTGATTTTATTAATCTGAATCTTTACTCTGTTTCTCTTGGTCAGTATCTTTTCAATTTTTGGTCTGTTGATTTTCACTGCTATTTTTCTCTATCATTTATTTCTAATCTAGTCTTTATTTTTTTTCTTCTGCTTGCTTTTGGTTTATTATGTTCTCTTACTCATTTCTTAAGATGGAAGTTTAGGTTATTGATTTAAGATCCTTTTTTTTTTTTTTAAAGCTTTTTTTTTTTTTAAAGATTTATTTATTCATTTGAGAGAGCGAGAATGAGAGAGAGAGACAGAGTACATGAGAGGGGGGAGGGTTAGAGGGAGAAGCAGGCTCCTTGCCAAGCAGGGAACCCGATGTGGGACTCAATCCAGGGACTCCAGGATCATGACCCGAGCTGAAGGCAGTCGCTTAACCAACTGAGCCACCCAGGCGCCCTTAAGATCCTTCTTTAATTGAAGTATTTAAAGCTATAAATTTCCTTCTGAGCAATGCTTTCACTGCATTCCCTAAATTATGGTATGTTGTTTTATTTTTTGGCATGGAGTATGGTAGGCGCTCAATAAACATTGTTGAACAATGAATGAGTTTTGTTTTTTTGATATTGTGGTAAGTCATACATAAGAGTTACCACTTTTAAATGTACAATGCAGTGGTATTAAGTACATTCACACTGTTGTGCAACCATTGCCACCATGGGATGGTGTGTTTTCGTTTTCAACCATCTCAGAATATTTTATTATTTTCTTTGTAATTTCCTCTTTTACTCACTGATGAGTTAGGAGTCTGTTGTTTAGTTTCCCAATTTCTCTCTGTTATTGATATCTAACTTCATTCTATTGTGATCAGAAAGAGAATAAACTTTGAATGATTTTTCATCCTTTTAAATTTATTGAGTCTTGTTTTATGTCTAACAGATGGTCTATCCTGGAGAATGTTCCACATGCACTTGAGAACCACGTGTATTCTATTGCTACTTGGTGCATGATTCTATATATGTCTGTCCCTTAATAATTTAAGAATCTGTCTGTACCTAGACCACGTTTAAGAAAAAAATTCTCCATTACCTAAATCTTAAATTTTTCATGGTATCCCCTACTTTTTATACTGCTTACATATCCCATATTTACATATTTAAAAAATCAGGTCTTAGGGCGCCTATGTGGCTCAGTTGGTTGGGTGGCTGCCTTCGGCTCAGGTCATGATCCTGGAGTCCCGGGATCGAGCCCCACATTGGGCTCCCTGCTCAGCAGGGAGTCTGCTTCTCCCTCTGACCCTCTCCCCTCTCATGCTCTCTCTCTCTCAAATAAATAAATAAATAAATAAATAAATAAATAAATAAAATCTTTTAAAAAAAATCAGGTCTCCCCTTTAAAAAAAAAAAAAATCTCAGTTCTGGTACCATATTAAGAGTTGGTTTCTGGGGCATCTGGGTGGCTCAGTCGTTAAGCGTCTCCCTTTGGCTCAGGTCATGATCCCAGGGTCCTGGGATTGAGCCCCGCACTGGGCTCCCTGCTCAGAGGAAAGCCTGCTTCTCCCTCTCCCACTCCCCCTGCTTGTGTTCCCTCTCTCACTGTATCTCTCTCTGTCAAATAAATAAAATCTTTAAAAAAAAAAAAGAGTTGGTTTCTAAGAGCAAAACCTGCAAAAAAGGTAAGCCAAAAAGATACTTGCATGAGATATTTTTTAAGAGGTTTCTGAAACATGAAATCCCCAGACTTAGGTGAATAAGAAGAGAGGCAAGCATTTGATATGTCATTTGATAGCATGACAGCTGACATGGCCATCCCAAATTTCTCAAGGGAGCTGGGTTACACCCAGTTGAAAAAAGAAAAAACCCTATTAAGTACTGGTTAGTCAATGTGAAGACAGAAGGCATAAAAAGACTTGGGGGACAGAAGCAGGGAGAGTTTTTCCTGTTACTGCATAAAGTCAAGCTATTAAGAAGTAGTTTAAAATTCAGCTTTCATTTCAGCAATTTAGAATAAGCAAGGCAACTTCACATTTGAAACAATACTTTCCAATTCACTAAGTAATTCTACAAATGCTACTTTTATCAACCCATAAAACCTCTCTATATGATTATTACCCTCAAACTATTTTACAGAAAAGTTAACAGATTCAGAAGCAAAGTAACTCCCACGTTACCCAGCAAGTATGAAACAGAATCAGGATTTGAACCTGAGCGTCTAACTCCAAATCCAGGACTGTTTCCACCAAGTCACAGGTACTCCTCACCAACACACGCAGGTCTCTGAGTACTGTAGACATGTATATATAATTTACGAAAAAGATCCACAAAGGAAGGATATATCCACCATACTTAATGTTACCAAAATAAGAGAGCCTGAATTGAGAGAAGCCACTAGAACCTGGCACAGCACCACATAGTAAGCAAGTGCTTCATCAAGAACAAATGAAGAGGAAGAACGATATGCATCCCCACAAGTAACTCGAGGAGAGTAATCAGCAATCTTTAGTTCAGGGGGTTTAGTATTTCCCATAGATACTGATGGCAAGCCAAAGCCATGATCATAAAAAGGAAAAAGAGAGAAAGAAAAAAGGGGAATGCATAACCATTGGGGGACACTAGGTAAAGGATAAACAGAAATTCTGTACCATTTTTGCAACTGTTTGTGAATCTATAATTATTCCAAAATGTAAAGAAGAAAAAAAGTGAAAAGATACACGTGATGTGGACAGGCTCTTGGTACTCGGTTCCTAAGTCCACTAAATACCTATTGTGCCAGCCAGCACTGCCTTCAACAAGCTCCAGGTTCACTGGGGAAGAAGACGAGTGAGCAATCTTTTCTAACACAGTATATCAAGGTGCTTTCCTGTAAGACTACTTTTCTGATGACTCCCTAATAAACCGGGAAAAAGGAAAGACTGCACCAATGAAACAAATACAAGGGCACCATTGGGCAGAACTCTGTCTTACTTGTGCGCTGGCATGAAAACACATGCTTTGCTTACTCTCACCCTCCCAATCCCTTGCTTCCATTCCTGGCTCCAGCAAGATTCATACTGAAGACACAGAATCTGATCAACTGGGAAATCCCACATAGTCACAGAGCCTTCAATAATAAGGAGTCCTGTGCTTGCTGAAGATAGAGAACTAATCAGAGGGCTTTAGAGATTCATTTATTCATTGACAAATCAGATGGTATTAGGTTTGGCCTCAAATCTTTCTAATGCAATAAAGTGAAGTAGCAGAGAAAGATAATTTGGAAAATCAGCCAAGCAATGACAAAGACTCCTGAAAAGCTTTACATACGGCTTCCCACCCGCCCCACTGAAACCGTATTTCAAGCATACAGACTTTAAGTCTCTACTAAGCTTACACATAAAGTTAGGGAAAATTCTATTTCTCAGATCAAATATAACAGAACACTGCTATTACTAAAATGACATTTTTACGTTCATATTTTATGGATTTAAGAAAAAAGTTCCACAAGAAAAACAAAAAGATATCTGTGCCTTAACCATGTCAGTATATACTGAATCGTCCCCACAGATGCTCCGTTTCCAAACTGAGTTGTCACTGCCTCTGTATTTTTCCAACACAACTATTCCTACCCATCACTAACACAGCTTTCTTTAAAATATCAAAAGATGTAACCCTCACTCTAATCCTCCATTTAAACAAAAGTATCAGTTGAGAACATGATTTAATACGCAGATAAGAATAAAATTCATAACTATCTAGGGCAATTTGGAAACATCTATCAACAACCTTTAAATGAAAAGGTGGAGGAAGACTGACATTTCACTCTCTAGCCTTGTGTACCTTTTAAGTTTTTTGACCATGTACATATTATCTAGTCAAAGGAATATAAATTTTAAAACATTAAAAAAGTATAATATTCTTCCTAGTTAAACCGTATTATAGACAATAAATGCCAGAAAGTTGTTTGTAAAGTCAAATTTAATCGCAATCATGAAACCATAGGCATCATCACTTACTGCAAGAATTAAAAACTATAGGGTGGCCTGGCTGACTCAGTGGGTAGAGCAAGTGACTCTTGATCTTGGGGTCATAAGTTCAAGCCCTGCGTAGAGCTTCAAAAAAATTGGAAACTATAAAAAGAGCCAGTTATTCAGCAAATTCAGTACTCTGGTACTCCTCTCTAGAAGGCAGCCTTGGTAACATGTAAGGAAGCAAAGCTTATTTCTAAATCTCCTATCCAGCCATGGAATCTTTGCAAAATCAAAAACAAAAAACAAACAAGTAATGAGATGAAGACAAGTGCTTGATTGGTTCTTTTTATCACTGAAGCATAGCCACATGTTAACTGAAAAATGACATATGACGGAACAGTCATATACTTTTACAAAATTATATTTTTAAATGTATTAACTACAGGATTCTTATACTGCAGGCTGGGTTTTGTTAAAACCTCTAAGATGCGGGCGCCTGGGTGGCTCAGTCAGTTAAGGCTCCGACTCTTGATTTCGGCTCAGGTTGTGGTGTTAGGGTCATGGGATCCAGCCCCGCATCGGGCTCCGCACTCAGCACAGTCTCCTTGTCCCTTTCCCTCTGCTCCTCTCCCTGCTACTTTCTCTTTCTCTCTTTCAAATAAATAAAATCTTAAAAGAAAAAAAACAACCTCTAAGATGGATGATTTGGCAGTATCTCTCAAAATTTTAAAGGTACATAACTTTCAACCCAAAATGTCAACTTATGGGAATTTATTCATACATGTGCAAAATAAATTATTATAGGATTATTCTTACTAGCATTATTTATAAAAGCAAAAGACTAGAAAAAACTAAATGTTCCTCAACAGAGGGCTAGGTAAATTATGGTATGCCATACAATGGCATACTATTCAGCCATACTCTTCATTTAAAAAAAAAAACAATGAGAAGGGGCGCCTGTGTGGCTCAGTCACTTAAGCATCTGACTCTTGATCTCAGCTCAGGTCTAGATCTCAGGGTCGTGAGTTCAAGCCCCACATTGGGCTGCACACTGGAAATGGAGCCTACTCAAAAACAAAACAAAACAAAACAAAAAAGAAAACCCCACAACGAAGAAGTCTTTTTTTTTTTTTTAAGATTTTATTTATGGGGCACCTGGGTGGCTGTCGGGTAAACATCTGCCTTTGGCAGATCATGATACCAGAGTCCTGGGATCCAGCCCCACATCGGGCTCCTTGCTCAGCAGGAGCCTGCTTCTCCCTCTCCCTCCCACTCTCTGTACCGCCTGTACTCACTCTCTCTGTCAAATAAATAAAATCTTAAAAAAAAATGATTTATTTATTTGACAGAGAGACTGAGTGAGTGAGACAGAGAGAGAGAGAGAGAGAGAGCGTGCAGCGGGGAGGGGCAGAGGGAGAATCAGACTCCCCACTGAGCAGGGAGCCCGATGCAGGACTCCATCCCAGGACTCTGGGATCATGCATGACCTGAACCAAAGGCAGACGCTTAACGGACTGAGCCACCCAGGCACCCCAATGAGGAAATCTTTAACGTACTCACATAGAATGATTTTCAAGATACATAAAGCAAAAGGAAGGAAGGAGGGAAGGAAGGAAGGAAGGAAAATACAGGGTAGTCTTTAGTAGTCTAAGTATTGTTACTTAGTCCAAACAAATGTTCCTTTGGCAATTTCAGAAACCTCCTCCAAGTTCTAAAAGGCATGAGAGAATGGAAAGCTTTTCCCATCATGTTCACTTTAAAAATGCAGTCACAGGCCATAGGAAATCTCCTTGGCATGCCATTCTCTACCAATAGGTAAACACAATCAGGATCAGGCTAAAATACCATACCTATAAGCCCAAATCAGCTGCACAGAGGGCAATGGGACACTGAGAGCATTTCTTTTTAAAGACCTACCCCCCGCCCCCAGCATGGGATCCCATGTCTGAAGGGTGATATATTAAATGACAAAGACACTTCCTGAATCAAATTTTGTGTGTATAGATACAGCTATATAGTACCTCTGGCTGTTTTTACAGAGAAGTTGGGTCCATCTTTATGTATACAGATATATGGCTGTAGATTCAGATTCATACCAGGCCAACTTCTCTGTAAATAGGGCCAGAGGTAGTGAAAGAAACAGTCCGTGTCGTTTCTTCCTACTCTCCCAGGAATAAACCATTATTCCGACTAAGGGAGTTCAAGCTCTTGAATCTCTTCGTTGGCTGACAATTATCCTGAAAACATGTCAAATACTGGATTTGCTGTGACCTCGCTGATGTTGTTATGTTGCTTGAAACTAGAAAATAAAAGAATAAAATAATTCCTTTTTTTGTTTTCACTATTAATAATAAGGAACTGCTACAATAAACAGGGGAAGAATAATCAGTATCTCATATGATGAAAGTGTTTATTTAACAACATACTAAGAAATACCTATTTAAGAGTCAAAACCTAGTGGAAAACAAAACACCAAAGGCCAATCTTCAAACTGGGCCTTCCTTTCACTGACATCTGGATGGTAGATTACAAAATGGACTCCTGAGGGAGGTCTGATCACTCAGGACAAGTAATATTAGACCCTACTGAACACTAAAGAGTGTGATGGGGGGAAATCTGATAATACAGACCCAGAAAGAAAATTCAGATACCTCTTCCCTAGTTAACTTTTAGAATTTCTAGGCAAAAGAATTTTTTAACGATATTTAATATTTTTGTTAGAAGAGTAATATACACTGTTGCACAAACTTTAAATAATTTTTTAACTAACAGCATTTGTCAAAAATGCAAATCAAAATGGATCAACAATCTAAATATAAAAACTAAAACTATAAAACTAAATATATAAAAATCACCCCTAAGGGGCACCTGGGTGGTTCAGTCGTTAAGAGTCTGCCTTCGGCTCAGGTCATGATCCCCAGGGTCCTGGGATCGAGCCCCACATCGGGCTCCCTGCTAGGCGGGAAGCCTGCTTCTCCCTCTCCCACTCCCCCTGCTTGTGTTCCCTCTCTCGCTGTGTCTCTCTGTGCCAAATAAATTAATAAAATCTTAAAAAAAAAAAAAAAAATCACCCCTAAAATGAGTAAAATTCCCAATATAAAACTTATCATAATCTTAAATAACAAGTTAAAAATTTTCCAGTCATCCATAAAACGAACCCTCCCTAGCCTCCTTCATCCTTACCACCCGCCCACCCTGTTTTCTTCCCTTGAAACAGGATACATGGTTTAAATGCATGTACTTTTAAGTTATTTTCCCAAATGTGAGGATTGATATAGCATCTAGGTCTTTCAAATGCCTTTGGAATTTTTTTGTATGTGACATAAGATACTTGGGTAAACTTCAGTTAGGTTGCATTTAAAATCATGAAGAACTTCACAAAATACTGACTATTGATCTTTTAAGAATTTTCTGCAATTATCCAAACGTAACCACAAAGATCTATATTCAGCTTTATAATTCAATCAATAAAAGGTAAGGACATCACTTGCATGGTACTACACTGGGCACTAGAGTGATGGGGGTGGGGGGAGACAAGAGAGGGTTGGAAACGGGGAAACAAAGAAATATAATATATACCCGACCCTGAAGGTCCTCACAATCTGTTTTGAAACACAAACCACTTAAAAGTAACTATACAAAATTAAAAGGAAGAAAGGGAACTCACATTTATTAAGTGTCTCCCATATGTCAAGCAGCAAACCTGTAACATACACAAAATATCCACGTATCCTGTTCAAAGAAAGAAAACAGGGGTGGGGGGGTGGGGGGAGAAGGGGTAAGGATAAAGGAGGGTAGGCAGTGAAATCAAATACCTAAAGCAAAATACAAATGCCAGGGGCACTCAGCCAGGGTGGCTCAGTCGTTAAGTGTCTGCCTTCGGGTCAGGTCGTGATCCCTGGGTCCTGGGATCGAGCCCCCCATCGGGCTCCCTGCTCAGGAGGGAGACTGCTTCTCCCTCTCCCACTCCCCCTGCTTGTGTTCCCTCTCTCGCTGTGTCTCTCTCTGTCAAATAAATAAATAAAATCTTTAAATATATATATATAAATGCCAGTGAGTGATACAGAAAATAAGTAATTACAACATTTATATCAGTCTTCAACAAATGGTGCTGGGACAACTGTATATCCACATGCAAACAAGGAAGTTGGATCCCTACCTCACACCATGTAAAAAAAATTAACTCAAATGAATCAACAATCTAAATGTAAGAGCTAAAACTATAAAACATAAGAAGAAAACATAGGAGTAAGTCTTCATGACCTCAGATTGGTAATGGATTCTTAGCTATGACACCAAAAGCATAAGCAGCAAAAGAAACAAACAGATTGGGGAGCCTGGGTGGCTCAGTCATTAAGTGTCTGCTTCTCCCTCTCCCACTCCCCCTGCCTAGGTCCCCTCCTGGGTGGCTCAGTCATTAAGTGACTGCTTCTCCCTCTCCCACTCCCCCTGCTTGTGCTCCCTCCCTCGCTGTGTCTCTGTCAAATAAGTAAAATCTTTAATAAAAAAAAAAAAGAAACAGATTAATTGGACTTCATCAAAATTAACAACTTTTGTGCATCAAAGAACATGATCAAGAAAATGTAAAGACAACCTACAGAATGAATGGGAGAAAATACTTGCACATCACATATCTGGTAAGAGTTTAATATCCAGAATATATAAGAACCCCTAAAACTAACTCGACAACAAAAAGACAAGCAATGCAATCTAATATTGAGCAAAGGACTTGAATAGATATTTATCCAAAAAAGGTAACACCTTAATCATCATGGAAAAACAAATCAAAACCACAGTGAGATACTGTTTCAAAATATTAGAATGGCTATAACTTTAAAAATAAAATAACTGAAAACAGCAAGTGTTTGCAAAAATATGGAGAAACTGAAACCATTGTACACACTGCCACTGGGGGGGCAAATGGTACAGCCACCCTGGGAAAGTTCAATGAGTCCACAAAAAGCTAAACAAAGAATTACCACACAACCCAGTTAATTCTAGTCCTAGGTATACACCCAAAAGAATTGAGAACAGAGACTCAAACGGAAATTTGTAAACCAATATACACTGCAGCATTATTCACAATAGTCAAAAAGTGGAAACAACCCAAGTTCTATCAACAAATGAGAGGATAAACAAAATGTAGTATATACATACAATGAAATATTATTCACTAATTAAGAAAGAATAACATTCTGATAATCCTACAACATGAATGAATCTTGAACACATTATGCTAAATGAATAAATCATAGAAGGACAGATATTATATGATTACACTTACATGAAATATCTAGAATAGGCAATTTGTAGTGACTGAAAATAGATTATAAATTACCAGGGACTGAGGGAGAGGGAGGAAGGAGATTTATGGCTTAATGGTTACAGTGTTTCTGTTTGGAGTGATGGAAAAGATTTGGAAGCTGACTCTGATGATGGTTGCACAATAGTGTGAATGTAAGTAATGCCCTGACTGGTATTCCTAAAAAATGGTTAAAATGGCCTATTTTATGTTATATATATTTTAACCACAATAAAAAATAAATTAAAAAGAAAAAAAAGGTTTATATCATGTCTTCAGGGACCTGGATTTCCAAGGGTAGATTTCAAATCAGGGACTCAAATCTAAAAAACTGTAGGTCACCTGATCTAACCTTCACGGAAACCCTCCTGGGAAGCTTAGAGCTCTACATCCTTCTTGACTAGTAAGGAGGCATCTCTAGATGCCACCAGATGCTGGGAGCAGACTTTCTCCCAAGACAGCCCACTGACCTTTCACGAACAAGGAATAACCTGTGCTGGAAAAACAGAATTAAATGGAAAGGAAGCTGAAGAATCTGAGAGCCAAACTCTGCAGCTGTATGACTGTGGACAAATAATTCAACTTTCCAAAACCTCAGCTTCCTCTCATTGTAAAATGAAAATCGCATCTGCCTTTAAATGTTGCTCTAAGGGGCGCCTGGGTGGCTCAGTCGTTAAGCGTCTGCCTTCGGCTCAGGTCATGATCCCAGCGTCCTGGGATCGAGCCCCACGTCGGGCTCCCCGCTCGGCAGGAAGCCTGCTTCTCCCTCTGCCACTCCCCACTGCTTGTGTTCCCTCTCTCGCTGTGTCTCTGTCAAATAAATAAAATCTTTTAAAAAATAAATAAATAAATGTTGCTCTAAGAGCTGGCAAAAGCACACCTATAAAAAGTTGGGTGTTCAATCCATGGTGACTGTTGCCATTGTGACACCGGGTCTACCTACCACCCTTGGGCCAACCAAAGGCTGAGCAGGATATGGTTTGGGTCTGGAGAGCTCTATGACTCTCAGAACTGAAATAAAACACAGTCACCAGCAACCACGAGAAGACTTCAGAGAAGGAGCTGTTTTTATGCAGTTCAACTACTCTTAGAAAGACTGGCTTATTGTTCCTAGAATGAACCCGGCTACTCTACATCAGGAAGGGCACTGCTGCACAATTCATTCGCTCTGTACAACAGGCCTCTGTTAGCATGTCTGAGCAACCGTTCATAACAAAGTCGGCCTCTACCCACAGGAAAGACACACTATGGGAAGAAACTAAGCAGAAAATGAGCTAGAAGGTAGTCCCGAGGCAGCTCTCAAACTCTGGCTTCAGAATCATTCGGGAAAGCTGTTTAAAAAGCAGATGCCTCACCCGCACCACCAGACATTCTGATTACTAAATATTTCAAGCAGGGTCCTTAAGCACAAAAAGCTCTTGGAGGTAGGAGATGAAAATGTAATAAGATTACATTCTGATGTTGACAAATAAGACTATTCTGTCCAACAAAGCAAATGGTGCATTTCCTCCACATCTACCTGGAAATGCAATAGCTTTAGCAATGCGGGGCAAGAGTGAAAACTAAGGAAGCAAGATCATCTGCGTGTAATGCCCAATACAAATTGCATACAGTTGGTTCATATAAAAGTTCATCATTACTGCTTATTCTTTTTTAAAATAAATGAAAAATAAAAATGTGCCATTCCACATCTCTCACAGTAACAAAAAATATATTCCCAGAAGTTGGTAATATTTTTATGGAACTGATAACATTCTTACGGTGCTGGGAAAATTATTAACTGGTACAACTTTCTGGTCAGCAATCAGACAATGTGTATCAAAAATCACCCAATACTCACTTCTTTGAATTTATCCTAAAGCAACAACACAAAAGAAGCAAACTATATGCAAAAAGATAGTCACCGTGTTGTAGTATACATAATTTTAAAAAAAAGTGGCACCTGGCTGGCTGTCAGAAGAGCATGAGACTCTTGATCTTGGGGTCATGAGTTCCAGCCCCACGTTGGGTATAGAGATTACTTAAATAAATAAGTAAACTTAAAAAAAAAAGATACTTACATGTCAGGATCCCAGTTTCCCAAAATTTGCCATATCATCTCAAATATGACAAAGCTATTAAAAAACTTCAATGATACGTAGTCTGTCATTACATGGAAAATAGTCACAAAACATGCAAGACCTAATATTACTTACTGAAAAGTACAAACATATGGGCAGCTTCAAAGGTGATACATTAAGAAATAATAGCTTGTGTTAGGATGGTTTGATGTGGCTTTTCCCTCTCTGGTCTCTCAAGTTTCTGTTATTGTTATGTTATTATAATAAGACTATAAATAAATTTAATTGATTCTGCTTGGAAAGTTAACTGGAAAACACTTATAGAGACAGGTGGAAAGTGGATTCAGCTATCCTGAACAAACGTAAACTCACCCAAACGTACCATGGTAACAGTCCCAAGGCCAGTTTTGGATTTTTTTCACAAAAAGATCAATCTTCCCAAGATACGTGTTAACTATGAAACTTCGAATTTACACTTTTTTAAAAGCAAGTAGAAACACACTAAAAGATGGGAGGAAATCTGGTTTGGCAGCTATTCACAAGGCAAAAAGATCATAAGATTTCCTGAACCATAACTTCAATAATCCAACAAAATTATGAAGCTAAGCGCCAGCTGACAGGAAAAGAACATTTAAGTTGAGAAATAGAAGGCCCGGCTCTCCTCCGGGCTCTATCAGACTGGGATTTAATTTGCAAGTCTTAGTTTCTCATTTGTAAATTGATAGGATAATGATGTTATCTTCCCTATCTACCTCACAGGAGTTTGAAGGGAGCAAAGAAGATTATGAATGTAAAAGTGCTTTCAAAATCGAGGGTTTTTTCCCTTAAATCTGGCTATTATTTATTATTAAGAAGACACTCACGTATGTGTAGCTACCAAAAAGGGGAACAGTTGTTTAGAAGGATACATTTCAAAGTGATAAGTGGATATGCCTCCCAGGGGGCCTGAGATCTGGGGCCAAGCCCTTCCCTTTATCTGCATTGTTTCAATCTTTTTTTTTTTTTTTTTAGATCTTATTTATTTATTTGACAGAGGAGCACAAGCTGGGGGAAATGGCAGCGGGAGAGGTAGAAGCAGGCTCCCCACTGAGCCACCCAGGTGCCCCTGCAATGTTTCAATCTTTCAGGAGAATCTATTCATCTAT
Organism: Phoca vitulina; assembly: GCF_004348235.1. Lineage (NCBI taxonomy): Eukaryota > Metazoa > Chordata > Mammalia > Carnivora > Phocidae > Phoca > Phoca vitulina. The sequence goes on from NW_022589704.1 coordinate 102,220,293, forward strand.
TACTTGGTAATTTTTTTAATTTATAAAAGCAAATGCAATCACTAACAAAATTAACAGAGTGCAGGGTTCTCAAACTTTAGAGTTTTGGGGGTTTTTTCAAGAACCACCTGAGGATTGTTAAAACTGAGGCTGTCCAGGTCTCACAGACTTAATTGACCAAAATCTCTGGGTGGACAGGAATAAATAAGGTCAGACCATTTGTATTTTAACAAACTCAAGTGATTCTGTGACTTGATTATTGCTTCTTACACTATGTTGTTATTAATATTAACTCCTATCACAAATACATAGTAGGAATACCATGTATACCCACTTACTATATGTCAGTCACCACTCTCAGCACTTGACGAATATTATCTCATTTAATCCTTACAACCCGGTAAGTAGGTACTACTGTTAACACTGCCCTCCCCTCGCCCTTGTTTTATAGATGAAATTATTAAATAGGAAGAGATGATTTAACAGGCCCATGGCCCAAAGTCACAGGGCTAGTAAGTGGCAGAGCCAGAATGTACAACAAAGTTTTGATACAGTTTCTTAACCTAAGACAACAGCTGTATACTCTGGTCAGGTCACAGCAAATTCTGCTTCATTTCAGACATTGCATTTGCCTAAAGAAAGCAGCATGGGGAAATCTGATTAAACCATGCGGGGAGGGAGCACCTGGCTGGCTCAGTTGGTAGAGCATGGGACTTTTGACCTAGGGGTTATAAGTTTGAGCCCCATGTTGGGTGTAGGAATTACTTTAAAAAAATAAAATCTTGGGGCGACTAGGTGGCACAGTCGGTTAAGCATCTAACTCTTGGTTTCAGCTCAGGTCTTGATCTCAGGGTCGTGAGATGGAGCCCCACAGACTTTGCACTCAGCACGGAATTGGCTTGAGATTCTCTCTCCCTCTGCCCCTCCCCACTGCAAGTCCAAGCTTGCGCACTTTTGCTCGCTCTCTCTCTAAAATAAATAAATAAATCTTTTTTAAAAAATAAAATAAAATCTTTTTAAAAATAAAAAAAAACCATGAGGGGACAAAGGATCTAGGCTGTTTACATACTTCCAGCATAACTGGCCTCACTTTGTAACATTCTGGCCCTCTATTAGACTGAGCCCTGGAAGTGTGGGGAACATACAGTCTTTTCAACAGTACCCTCATGGTACTGGTATCTAACTAAAGAAAGGGTTTAATAAATTAATTCATCAATAAATCTACAGAAGGCTTGATGACTGTCCTAGGAAATGAAAGCTATTATGTGGAGAAGAAACAGACTTAACTCATGTTGCTCCAAGGAGGATAATCAAGAACAGGTAACAGGGGAGTGGCAGATTTTGATACAGTCTAAACTAGCTTTCTAGCAACCAAGACCTGTCCAGTAACAGAGAAGCACATCTGCAATGTGAGGCTGATGATCAGAACAGAGCAGACAAAAGGGAGGAAAGTGGTCTGTGGAGCCTCTAAGAGCTCTTCCGAAGTTCAAAGTCTTCTATTCTAAGTTATGATACATTTGTTCACTCTTTCACATCTCACACATCTACCGTGACTAGTTACACAAGTTCCTCGTTACACAAGTCCTGGTAGTAAGTACAGAGGATACCATCAAGTCGTACAAACCCCCAGAGCCCTCAAGGATCTGGAGAAGAATAAAAGCACAGGCGTCAATCTTCCAGGGAGGAAGGTAATGGATACAACAGGAATCAGCAAGGAATGAGGAGATTTCCAGGCAGGAAACAAGAGGGAAGTCAACACGGGCATTATGAAAGAAAGGCCGTCATTTGAGCCATATCTTTAGGGATCCATGCGGGGAGGTGGGTTGGGGCTGCCATAAGAATCTGGGGAAGAAAAGCCTGCAGTATGGCAGTACTGGTCTGAGCATAAAGGAGGCAGGCAAGCCCTGGGGTGATGAAGACCCACCAAAAATAACCACTAAACTCTGGGGCTTAAAAGGAGAAGGCCTTTGGAGGTCATTTAGTCAAACACACACATGTTATGGACGTTGCCCTGCTTGCCCTGGGTAAAGAAAGGTTTGTTTACTTTCTTAAATTACATTTTACAAACCAAAAACTCTATCATCAACAACTGGTCCTTCGCTTAGTTTTGCGTCTTTTTTTTTTTTTTTAAGACTAACAGATCCTTCTATTTTCTAGGAAAACTTTTAGATGATTCCATTTTTCTTGCAGTTTTCAAAACTGGCAGTTTTAATAACTCAGCTCTTAGCCTAATATTATAATCACTTAAGTGGTTATAATATTTACCAATAATACTAAATTAAAAGTATTATAATCTAAAAACGATGATTTTACAAATAGAAGACTGTTAAGAAGAAATGTAGTCTCAAAAATAAATTTAGGTCTCAGATCCAAGAAACTCTCTTACTCAACTTATAAACTGTGAAACTGAGCCACCCAAGAAAATAGAATTAACTACTGAAGCAAAAACAAACTAAATCCAAAACCAATGGACAAAACATAATACATATGAACAATAAACTTAATGTTCTTTGGCCAATCATTTCTCAGCGTCCCTGTCAAACTATTTTAAGGATCTGAAATCTTGCTCTATAAAAAGTAAGTTCCCATCATCTGAACTACACTTAAGAGATTCTATCGCAGTGGTTACTGAAGCATAAACACCAAGCTTCAGTTTTTTCCTTCCTTTTAGTACCAAAAATGCTTACCTCTTTTAGATAAAGCTGAGTCTGTGGCCCAAATCCTGACATACCAGGAGATCTAGGTTTTCAATTCCAACACTAATTTAAGGTGTCAGGTTAGCAAAGGCCTTTTCTGTATTTACCACTTAGCTTAGATTATAACATGGAGATATAGTATTTGACACCCCCACCACCAACGGTCACTTCAAAGGATTTCTAACTTTGGTAAACCTTAGTTGGGGGAATATAAAGTTGGGGCTGAAAACTCAGTAAAAAAAAAAAAAAATAGAAACTTTAAAAAATCTGAAATAGTGCTGCTGCATGTTAGCTGACAAACTATGAATTGCAGAAACAGATTTGAGTAACAATTGCTAAGAAAGGTGCAGTTACACGATTTTACCAAAATGAATAAGCAAACAGCTCACGAAAATTTAAATCTTTCTTGGCAAATGGAGAAGATAAATAATATTCACTAACTCTGGGACATTGTGGTTTTTGTTTTTATCTATAAGGTCTCTGCATCAATGTTACTATTCTCTCACTCCCTTTATGAGCAAAAGGAGCCCACTGTCCAGGATCCCTCATACCAAAGCTCAGTAAATATCACAAATAATAATAGTAATAAAAGCAACAATCTCTAAAGCTAGAATTCATACGGGACTGTGGCACCAGAATAGGACGCAAGGCACATGGCAGCATGCAACTATTTCTCCCTTCTGACTCTTCTGCATCACTGCCTCCCAAAGGACTACAGAATCCGAAGCTCTCACTGCCACATCTACAAATTAAAGTATCACGATTAAAGAACTCACGGGTTCTACGAACGGTCAGTATTGAACGAACACCACAACAAATAAATTCATCCGGATGCAACAAAACAGGCTTCAAAAGGCTCCACCTAATTTTTTTTAATCTTAGAAATAAACACAACTATTTTAATAACATTATGTAATAAGTTAGACTCTGGAAAACCCCATACTCATCCGAGCGGCTCGGAAAATGGAAAGCAAAATTCGATTAGCTCCATTGTACCCAACCAGGCTAACGTGCAAGATCACACACTCATCTTCGTCAGAGCGGCTCTGCCAATACCAAAGAACAACAAAGGCAAGTTGAGGAGGCTGCACAAGGCTTAACTCAGCACTTGTCCGCTTTCCCAGCTTTGGAAAGAAGCTCTCAGCGGGCCCCAGGGACCAAGGGACCCTCTGCATCCCGCCCGGCCCCCAGCTCGGCTCGGCGCCGCTCGCTCAGCTTTTGTCTGGCCCGGCTGGGAGCCCCGGCCGCCCGCCTCCCCGGCACCCCTTCCCTCTGGATCTTTCTCCACACCCATCACTCGCCGATGACTAGTTGTTGTGGGTTTCTCTCCCTCGCCCCCTCCCCTCGCAATCCCGGGCTCTTTTCAAACGCGACTGGGCTGTTCGCTGGCTTCTCCCACTGGGCCGGGAAGACTCGGGTCAGGAAGGGGGCTCGGGGTGCGGTCTGGGAGAGGAAAAGAGAGAGGGGCACACAAAGCCCGGCTGACCCCACAGCCGCCCCCTCCTCCCTTTGCAAAGCAGCCTGGGATCAGCGACCTACCGGGTGGATAAACAACCCTCCCATCCCGCTCCCCGCCCGGCTCCTACCTAAGGGCCGCCCCCTCCCCCCAAAGTGCACCCAAGAGCCGATGACAGCGCTGGACATCGCCCCCACCCAGACCCAGCGCCCGCCACCGCAGGGGAGGGGGCAAAGGCCTCGGAGGGCTGGATCTAAATCTCCTCGCCCTAACCGGGTACTTACAGTCGTATTATTCGCTACTGTTGCCGCTGCGGACCAGACAGCCGCCGCCTTCTCCTCCACCCCAATGAGGTTAAGCGCTTGGTGCGGGGATTAAAAAAAAAAAAAAAAAATAGAAGCCGAGAGCGCCTGCGCAGTGCAGTCTCCCTTTTACCGCCACGGACCCGGCTCGACCATAGAGAGGGCAAACCGAGACCAGAGAGGCGGCTGCTCTCTATGGTAACGCCCCGCGCAGGCGCCGGCCTGGCTGCTCTGGGCTACGGGACCTGCAAATCCCAGGAGTTTTTGCCCCCTCCGAGAACGTTAATTGACCCCGATGGGGACCCGTAGGGTAAAGGTTCTTTAAGGGAAGGGTGGCCAGGGTTCTGTTGGGGTCCCTGGGAAGTTGCGGCAAAACTCAGGCTAGGCCACGAGGGTGGATGTAAGGGCCCGCGGCGACAGAGCACCACAATGCAGGCAGTGCAGTGAAGAGAGCTGAGGGGGAGTCAGGAAAGCCTGGATAAAAGTCGTCCGGCCGGGACTTCCTGTGGTTGGGGTCTAATACCTGAAGGAAACGGACTTTCACTTCTGGGTTACGCGCGTCCCGCCCCCACCATCGGGCGACTAGGATGAAGGAAATTGTGCCCTGCGACTTTCCGTACCCGGGCTTGTGTCCGTTCTCTCTTCCCTTCTCAATTAGGCGCCGACACTTGAGCCGGAAGCACAACTTTTTAACGGTTCTTTGCTCTTCTTGGAGCGCAGTCGGCCCCGTTGAGGCCTCGGAGACTCTTGAGACGGCCAGTCACAACCCCTTTCTTACTTGAGCGCCTCCGCAAATAACGCTGCTTCTGTCTTCCCTCTCGCATTACTTTCGGATGACACGTGAGAACGCGTTTCGGAGGGTAGAAAGCTGTGCAAATTATTGGGCTGCCTTTAAGGATCCCCAAGGACCCGCAGTTTTGCCGCGTCAAACCCCTATGTTCGCAGGTAATTTGACACTGAGAGCTTTTGTGTGAAATTATACACTGCGTCGACGAAATCACTCTTCGGGAGTGTGAGTTGACTTCCCTCCATCTCGATGCCCAACGCATTGAGTTTTCACTGGGAGCTCTTGAATGCCGAGCTCCGTGGTGGTGGAGTGAGTGTGTTTGTGTTAGAAGAGGGGTGCGGGAGAATGGTGAGATAATGCCCCTGATACTCAGGAGCTTAGATGTTACGGTCGGAGAGACGAAGGTAAAACAGTAAAGCCATGTGTTTGCTCTTCTCTGCAGTGCAGGACAGGCCAAGGACTCTAGTCTGAAGGTGTAGGCATGTCATGGAGGATGTGACTTCTGGTTGGATCTAGAAAAGGTAAACCTGTCTTCGGGGCGAAAGCACAGACAACCTTTTGAAAATGGATGGGTGATGATGAAGGCATTCCAGAGAAGAAACTCCTTGGGGCAAAGGCTGAAAAGGAAGTGTTTCGCTGGGAGTACAATGTAGAGAGCAGTAACTTGAAAAAGGGGTGGGGGGTGTGGAATACAGGGGAAGAGTGGAAAGTAAGGTTTGAAAACTAGGATGGGGAATTTGTTTTTTAACTTTATGGTAACATACACATGACACAAAATTTGCCACTTTAACCACTCTTAACTACATAGGTCAATAGAGTTAAGTACATTTACATTGCTGGGCAACCATCTCCAGAACTCTTTTCCATCTTCTTCTTTTTTTTTTTTTTAAGATTTTATTTATTAATTTGTCAGAGAGAGAGAGATCGAGCACAAGCAGGGGGAGCAGAAGAAGCAGGCTCCTGGCTGAGCAGGGAACCCGATGTGGGGCTCAATCCCAGGACCCTGGGACCATGACCCTAGCTGAAGGCAGACGTTTAACCTACTGAGTCACCCAGGTGTCCCCTCTTTTCATCTTCTAAAACAGCAATTCTATAACTATTAAACAACTCCTCATTCCCCACTCCCCAAGTCCTGGCAACCACTATTTTACTTACGTCACTGAATTTGACAACTCAGATATCTCACACAAGTAGAATCATAACAGTGTTTGTCTCTTTGTGACGGGCTTATATCATTCAGCATAAGGTCCTGGAGGTTCTTCAGTGTTGTAGCATGTGTCAGAATTTCCTTCCTTTTTAAGACTGAATTATATTCTATTGTGTTTGTATACCAGAATAGATACTTGGGTTAATTACACCTTTTGACTAGGGTGAATAATGCTGCTATGAACATGGGTGTACAGATATCTCTGAGACTCTGCTTTCAGTAGGATGGGGAAGACTTAGAAACCAAGTAGAGAAAGCCGAATTGTTTCAGGTTCTGGACTGGGGATAGTAATATGGTAAAAGAACTGTTTTAGGAAGTGACCCCGGCAGTAGAAGCTCAATACATACTCCATTTTTATAGAGAATTTATGGAGGCTTTAACATATCCCAGGCATTGTACTACTGTTTTATTTTTTTTTTTTTAAAGATTTATTTATTTATTTGAGAGAGCGAGAATGAGAGAGAGAGTACATGAGAGGGGGGAGGGTTAGAGGGAGAAGCAGGTTCCTTGCTGAGCGGGGAGCCCGATGTGGGACTCAATCCTGGGACTCCAGGATCATGACCTGAGCCGAAGGCAGTCGCTTAACCAACTGAGCCACCCAGGCGCCCCTGTACTACTGTTTTATGTAAAGTATTGATATGTCATTGAATCCATCAAAACAAACATGAGCCAATTGTTATTCACCACAGTGACCAGTGAGAAAATCAAGGTTCTGGGTTACTGATGGGCTGCGGGAAGACTCACCAACCACACATACACACAAATGATTAGGAAACAAAACTCCCATGTGATCTGGACATGCATGGGCACTGACTACTCACAGATTTGGACAAGGATATTGAAAGAAAACAATTCAGATGTCAAGAGTGAGTCTTCGGGGACACCTGGGTGGCTCAGTCAGTTAAGTGTCTGCCTTTGGCTCAGGTCATGATCCCAAGGTGCTGGGATCAAGCCCCTGTGTTGGGCTCCCTGCTCAGCAGTGTCTGCTTCTGCCCCTCTGCCTCCCCTGCTTGTGCTCTCTCTCTCTCGTTCAAATAAATAAATAAAATCTTAAAAAAAAAAAAAAAAAAAAGAGTGAGTCTTCCCAGGAGAAAGAATAGGCTGACATTGAGAACTTTCACAGTCAAATTACTAGTATTATAAGGGCTTAACACAGCAAAACTGCATGGTCTAAGGTCCCTAAAAGAACTCTGAGGTTTGATTCCAAGTTGGTTCATTGCTCTCAAATAAATAAAATCTTAAAATAAAATAGGGGCGCCTGGGTGGCTCAGTCGTTAAGAGTCTGCCTTCAGCTCAGATCATGATCCCAGGGTCCTGGGATCGAGCCCTGCGTCGGGATCCCTGCTCTGCGGGAAGCCTGCTTCTCCCTCTCCCACTCCCCCTGCTTGTGTTCCCTCTCTTGCTGTGTCTCTCTCCGTCAAATAAATAAAATCTTAAAAATAAAAAATAAAAATAAAAGGCCAGGTAAGTATATTTTTGTATGTACTAGAGAAAATAAAACACATCATTTCCTACTCAACATTTCACCTTTCATTTTACATTCTCAAAAACCGTATGGGATCATTCAAAGCAATGATCCATTTGGCAGGGGAGGAAATAAATGGCCAGAAAGGAAAATTTATTTGCCCAATGTCACATGGCTTATTGGTACCAAGGCTGCAATTGAAGACTGAACCTCTAGAATTCCACTCTCTGCTTTGGTCTCCTTTACAAAGATAGATATCATAGTCTTGAGTGAGTGGACAGTGTTTCTATTCAGTCAGTCTCATCTTCCTCAGGGATGCATGCCCAAATGCTTATGAAGCTAGCACCAGTAAACAGTGAAGCAGAGAATATAAGTGCATTTTAAGTAGCATTCATACGCTTAGAAATATTGTGTACCAACTATGTGCCAAACGCTTGGGGGGAGTGGGGAATCCACGTTCTCATAGGAGATAGAAAATAAAGTGGTAAATGAAATATAAACTGTGTCAGGTAGGATAAATGTTACAGGGAAGAAATGAAGCAGTGAGGGAGAAATAAGGAGTGCTGGGGATAGGGAAAGAAGTTTCTTTTTAAATAGGACTGGTGGGGCGGGGGCCCTCTGAGAAACATACATTAAGTACACATCTGAAGGAGATGAGGGAGCAAGAAATGTCCTTGGGAAAAGAACCTTCCAGGTGGAAAGAATGGCAAGTGCAGAAACCATTCTGAGGGAAGAGGATGTCTACACTACATTCTAAGCACAGAAAGGAGGCCAGAGTGACAGAAGCAGAGTGTGGCAGGCAGAAAGTAGGAAATGAGGTCAGAGGTAACAGGATGCCAAATTATATGGGGATTTACAGGGCATTGTAAGAGTGTTGGCTTTTACTGAGAGGGGAAGCCATTGGAAGGTTTTGAGCAGAGAAATAAAATGATTTGACTTCTATTTTTAAAGAATCACTTTAGCTTCTGTTTTGAGAATAGACTATTGGGGAGTAAGGGAGTTTTGAGAATAGATTGTTGGGGAGCAAGAGAGAGGGTTTAGGAGGCTATTGCAATTCTGAAAGTGAGACAGTGGTGGCTTGGGAAAAGTGCAAGCAGTGGAGTGATGAGATGTCTTGGATATATTCAGCCAGGATGGCACATGGGATTTGATAAATTGATGCAGGGTGTAAGCAAAAGGGGAGTTATGGGGACTCCCAATATTTTTTGACTGAGCAGTTTAAAGAATGGAGTTGCCATCTACTGAAGTGGCAAAGACCAGGAGGAGCAGGATGGGAATGGGAAGCAATAAGAAATTCAGTTTTGGAGATGTTAAGTTTGAAATGTCTTTTAAGGGGTGCCTGGTGGCTCAGTCAGTTAAGCGTCTGACTCTTGAGCTCGGCTCAAGATCTCAGGGCCGTGAGTTTAAGCCCCATGTTGGGCTCCACACTGGGTGTGGAGCCTACTTCAAAAAAACAAAACAAAACAATGAAATGCGTATTAAATTAGCACGTGGAAATATCAAGGCAGTTAGATATTTGAATCTGGAGTTCAGAAGAAAGGTCTAGGCTGGGTATGTAAATTTGGGAGACAAAAGCCATGAGATCATCTAGATATTAAGTATAGACAGAAATTTGAGAAAGTTATCTGAAGACTGAGTCCTGAAGAATAAATAAAGACTGAGCCCTGGAGCACTCTAGCATTTAAGGACTGAGATGGTAATGAAACCAACAAAGGAGACAGAAGGGTCAGCCACTGAAATAAAGGGAAACCAGGAAGAACAACCAAGTCAGTTGCCAATGGGCTATAATTGTTGGCCATAACATTGGAGGGGTGAGGATGGAAGCCTGATTGGAGTGGGTTCAAAAGAGAGTGGTAGGAACAGAATTGGAAAGAGGGAGGATAGATAATTGGGCGGGGAGGTAGGGGGTGGGGAAGAAAAGTGGAGTGATACTTCAAGGGATAGGTAGGGTCAAGAGAATAATTTTTTAAATTATTTCATCCACAAATATTTTAGTATTTCTAAAAGATAAGATTTTCCCTTAAATGAAAATAACTTCCAATACCACCATCATACCTAAAAAGTTAACAATACCTAGTATCATGGTCTACCCAATCTTCAGATTGTTTCATAATTTTTTCTGCTACCAGGTTTACTGAGATATAATTCAAATACTATACAATTCATCCATTTAAAGTACATAATTCAACAGTCTAGTACATTCAAAGAGCTCTACAATCATCACTACAACCCATTTTTTTTTTTTTTAAGATTATTTTAGAGAGAGCATCAGTAGGAATGGCAGAGGGAGAGAGAGAATCTGAAGCCGACTCCACTCTGAGTGGGGAGTGGGACACAGGGCTCGATCTCACAATGCTGAGATCAGGACCTGAGCCAAAACCAAGAGTCGGATGCTTAACAGACTGGGCCACCCAGGCACCCCTACAGTCCATTTTAAAACAGCATCATCAGCCCCAAAAGAAACCCTATACCTATCAGTACTCACTACCCATTTTTCCCCAACCCACCAGCCCCAGGCAACCACTAATTTACTTTTTTGTCTCTAAGGATTTTCCTATCCTGGACATTTCATATAATAGAATCCTACAAATATATGACTGGCTTCCTTCACTTAGCATGTTTTCAAGGTTCATCTATATTGTAGCATGTGACAGTACTTCATTTTTTTTAATTGTCAAACGCATTTATACGTAAATATACCACATTTTGTTTATCCACACATCAGTTGATGGACATTGGGTTGTTCCAAACTACTTTTTGGCTATTGTGAATAATGCTGCCAGGAACAGCTATTACAAGACTTCATGTGGACATATGTTTTCAGTTTTCTTGAATATATGTGTAGGTTTGGAATTGCTGGATCATATAATAACTGTATGTTTAACCTTTTCAAGAATGGCCAGACTCTTTTCCATTGTGAAGATGCCATTTTACATTCCCACCAACAGAATATGAGGGTTCTAGTGGAGACATCCTCACCAACACTTGTTTTTTTTTTTTAATTTTTTATTGTTATGTTAATCACCATACATTACATCATTAGTTTTAGATGCAGTGTTCCGTGATTCATTGTTTGTGCATAACACCCAGTGCTCCATGCAGAATGTGCCCTCTTTAATACCCATCACCAGGCTAACCCATCCTCCCACCTCCCTCCCCTCTAGAACCCTCAGTTTGTTTTTCAGAGTCCATCGTCTCTCATGGTTCATCTCCCCCTCTGATTTCCCCCTCTTCATTCTTCCCCTCCTGCTATCTTTTTTTTTTCTTAACATATATTGCATTATTTGTTTCAGAGGTACAGATCTGTGATTCAACAGTCTTGCACAATTCACAGCGCTTACCAGAGCACATACCCTCCCCAGTGTCTATCACCCAGTCACCCCATCCCTCCCACCCCACCCCCCACTCCAGCAACCCTCAGTTTGTTTCCTGAGATTAAGAATTCCTCATATCAGTGAGGTCATATGATACATGTCTTTCTCTGTTTGATTTATTTCGCTCAGCATAATACCCTCCAGTTCCATCCACGTCATTGCAAATGGCAAGATCTCATTCCTTTTGATGGCTGCATAATATTCCATTGTGTGTGTGTGTGTGTGTGTGTGTGTGTGTGTGTGTGTGTGTGTGTGTGTATACACCACATCTTCTTTATCCATTCATCTGTCGATGGACATCTTGGCTCTCCACAGTTTGGCTATTGTGGACATTGCTGCTATAAACATCGGGGTGCATGTACCCCTTCGGATCCCTACATTTGTATCTTTGGGGTAAATACCCAGTAGTGCAATTGCTGGGTCGTATGGTAGCTCTATTTTCAACTTTTTGAGAAACCTCCATACTGTTTTCCAGAGTGGTTGCACCAGCTTGCATTCCCACCAACAGTGTAGGAGGGTTCCCCTTTCTCCATATCCCTGCCAACATCTGTCGTTTTCCTGACTTGTTAATTTTAGCCATTCTGACTGGTGTGAGGTGGTATCTCATTGAGGTTTTGATTTGGATTTCCCTGATGCTGAGTGATATTGAGCACTTTTTCATGTGTCTGTTGGCCATTTGGATGTCTTCTTTGGAAAAATGTCTGTTCATGTCTTCTGCCCATTTCTTGATTAGATTCTTTGTTCTTTGGGTGTTGAGTTTGATAAGTTCTTTATAGATTTTGGATACTAGCCCTTTATCTGATATGTCATTTGCAAATATCTTCTCCCATTCTGTCGGTTGTCTTTTGGTTTTGTGGACTGTTTCTTTTGCTGTGCAAAAGCTTTTTATCTTGATGAAGTCCCAGTAGTTCATTTTTGCCCTTGCTTCCCTTGCCTTTGGCGATGTTTCTAGGAAGAAGTTGCTGTGGCTGAGGTCGAAAAGGTTGCTGCCTGTGTTCTCCTTTAGGATTTTGATGGACTCCTGTCTCACATTGAGGTCTTTCAACCATTTTGAGTCTATTTTTGTGACCAACACTTGTTACTATCTGTCTTTTTTATTATACTTACCTATTGGGTGTATAGTGATATTTCATTGTGGCTTTGATTTGCATTTCCCTGATGACTAATCATCTTTTTGTTGCATATTGGCCATCTTGTATATCTCATCTGAGAAGTGTCTATTCTAATGCTTTGCCCACTTTTTAAATTGTGTTGTCCTTTTATTGAGCTATAAAGTTTCTTTATATAGTCTAGATTTAAGTCCTGCAGCAGATATATGATTGGCAAATATTTTCTCATATCCAGTGGGTTGTCTTTTTACTTTCTTGATGATACCCTCCAAAGCACAAAAGGTTGCCATTTTATTGTCCAATTTATCTTCTTTTTCTTTTGTGGTTGTGTTTTCGGTATCTTATCTGAGAAACCATTCTGTAATCCTGTGTTTTCTTAGAGTCTTATACTTTTGGCTCCTACATTTAGGTCTTTGATCTATTTTAAGTTAATTTTTATATATGGCCTGAGGTAGGGGTCCAACTTCATTCTTTTACATGTAGGTTTCCAGTTGTCTCACCACCATTTGTTGAAAAGCCCATTCTTCATTGCACTGTGTTGGCACCCTTGTCCAAAACCAGTTGACTATAAATGTATGAGTTTATTTTTGGACTAAATCTATTCTATCAATGTATATGTGTATTTTTATGGCAGTACATACTGTTTCAATTACTGTAGCTTTATAGTTTGTGAAATTGGGCAATGTGAGTCCTTACCTTTGTTTTTCGTTTCCAGTTGTTTTGGCTATTTGGGATTCCTTGAATTTCCATATAAATTTTCCAATCAGTTTGTCCATTTCTGAAAAAAAAAAATGCAGTTGTGATTTTGATAGGAATTTACTGAATCTGGAAATAAATTTGAAGAGTATTGCCATTTTAATAATAATAAATCTTTTGGTTCATGATCATGGAATGTCTTTCCATTCATTTAGATCATCTTTAGTTGCTTTCAACAGTGTTCTGTAGTTTTCCTAGTATAAGTTCTGCACTTCATTTATTAAATCTATTCTTATATATTTTCTTTTTGATGCTATTGTAAATGGAATTGTTTTTCTTCATTTCATTTTCAGATTATTCATTGCAATTGTATAGAAATACAATTAATTTTTGCATATTGACCTTGTATCCTGCAGCCTTGCCCAACTCATTGATTATTTTTTTAGTGGATTCCTGAGCATTTTCTAGATACAAAATCATGTCATTTGCAAATAGAGATTGTTTTTGCTTCTTCCTTTCCAGTCTGTATCCCTTTTATTACATTTTCTTGACTGATTTTTTCCCAGCTAGAACCTCTAGTACAATGTTGAATTGAAATGGTGAGAGTGGACATCCTTGTCTTGTTCCTGATCTTAAGCATTCAGTCTTTTACCATTAAATATGGTATTAGCTGTGGGGTTTTTATATATGACCTTTATCAGATTGAGGATGTTTTCCTTTAGTCCTGGTTTGTTGAGTGTTTTCTCATTATCATTAAAGGCTTTTGGATTTTCTGTGTCTGTTTTGATGATAATGTGACTTGTCCTTTATTCTGTTAATATTAATTGATTTTCAGATATCAAACCAACTTTCTGTTCCTGGGGTAAATCCCACTTGGTAATGGTGTTATAATCCTTTTTATGTGTTGCTGAATTTTGATTTGTTGCCATATGTTGAAGACTTTTGTATCTATATTCATAAGGGATATTAGTCTTTAATTTTCTGGTGATATCTTTGATTTTGGTATCGGAGTAATAGGGCCACACAGAATGAGTTGGGAAAGATGCCCTCCTCGTCTGTTTTTGTTTTGTGTGTGTGTGTGTGTGTGTGTGTGTGTGTGTGTGGTTTTTGGAAGAGTTTATGAAGTATTGACATTTATTGTTTTAGAATGTTTTATAGAATTCACCAGTGAAGCCATCTGAGCCATGGCTTTTCTTTGTGGGTAGTTTTATTTTGCTTTTTTTGTTCTTTTATTGCTAATCTCTTGTTATAGGTCTGTTCAGATTTTCTATTTCTTCTTGAGTCAGTTTCAGTACTTTGTGTCTTTCTAGGAATGTATCCATTTCATCTGAGTTATCTAATTTGTTGGCATTCAGTTGTTCATAGTGTTCTCTTTTGATCCTTTTTTATTTCTATAAGCTTGGTATTAATGTATCTGTTATATGATTTTTTTTTTATTACAGTTTGTGCAAATCAGGATCCAAATGCCAATACATTACATTTGAGTTATTTATTTGTCTCTTAGGTCTCTTTAGATTCCCCCCATCTCATTTTTCCTCAATATTTATTAATTGCAGAAACCTAGTTATTTACCCTACATATTTCCCACATTCTAGATTTTTCTGATTGTATTCCTGGGAGTCTCTAACATATTCTTCTACCCCCTAGATGCTTGATAATACTGTATGCCTTATTCCAATTCAAGTTTGAGTTTTTTGGCAGAACTACTTCATACATTCATCAGGAGGCACATAACTTCTAATTGTCTCTCTTTGTGAAGTTAGCAGTAATTAATGACCATTGCCTAGGTTTGTTGTTACAACTGAATAGTTCAATTGAAGGCAGAGTAAATAAAGCAGAGTAAGTGGGAGTACCAATCATTCCAGAGCATGTAGGATCCTAGCTAAACATCTTTACCAAATTCTTTCCTCTTTGGGCCTCAGTGTTCTTATCTATAGAATGGGGGCATAAACTATAAAGGACCTCTAAGGTTTCTTGCTCTTCTAACATACTCAAACACTTAAGTAGTGAACTTAATCTCTAGCAGATACAGTTTGGGTGCATTAAAAGGATTTGCCAGGGGCACCTCAGTGGCTCAGTTGGTTAAGTGTCCAGCTCTTGATTGCGGCTCAGCTCATGATCTCAGGGTTGTGAGATCAAGCCGTGTGTCGGGCTCCATGCTCAAGTGGGGAGTCTGCTGGAGATTCTCTCTCTCTCTCTCTCTCTCTCTCTCTCAAATAAATAAATCTTTTAAAAAATAAATAATAAATAAAAAGGATCCACTAACATTGTGTTATTCTTCCCATCTCAGACCACTTGGGTTCATTTCAAAGCCGAAGTTTGTCAGTTATTAAATCCAATCATGTATATAACAAAGTCAGATAAAATCATTGTGAAAGCAGGAAGATTATGCCAAAAATCTTGGGTTCCTGGATTCTAGTTCTAGCTGTGCCTGCCCTCAGCTGGTCACCTTCTCTCTCAAGGTCCTATCCACAGAATAAAAGATTATGTTAGTGTTCTCTAAAGGCCTACAGGCTTTATGATTTTATGTCTTTTGTTGATTTTTCCCCACAGTTTTTGAGGATGATATTTTTATTAATATCTTCAGCCCTACCTGTTTTTATCTGTTTTCTGATCATATTCTACTCAGCAACTGATTGACAGGGGCCTGCCCTAGGTATCAGTTCATGTATGAGATGCATCTTTGGCATAGAAAACTTTCTCAAAGTAAATACATCAAAATATTATTAGCAAGTGATTATCTGTGGGTGGTAAAATTGTTGGTCATTTTTAAAACTTATGTCTGTATTCTTCATTTTATTCTATCAACATATACTTTTGTAATTTTTAAGTCATTCTTAAAAGATTTAATAGCATATTTTTGATAGCATGCCCTAATGAACAAATCACCAAACTCTGGGTAAGAAGATTTCTTTCTCGTCCTATGATTTCATTAGGCAGTATCTCCCACTCTAGGTTAGTCTAAATGCTTTAGTAGTAGGTACTTACATTTAATTTGATGGCTTTACTTAATCTTCAGTAATCTCAGTGAAAAAATATTTTATGCCTACAGAAATTAAAATTCATGAAGAATAGCAGCAATGCATATTGTCATCATCCTTCATAGCCCATATGGAATCTGAATTTGTACTACTTGGGAAACAGGTAGTCTCTTTGTTAGAGAAGTGGCGTGTTACAGAAATATTTGGGCAGAGTCAGGGTGTGTCTTTTGTATGTGATGAAACCAGGAGATCAGAAACTAGTTTGCTAAATTGTGTTCATAACCACTCCCTCTCTCAGTACTTGACTTATCTAGTAAGTATCACCCACTGAAGAAGACAGGACAGGTGTCTGGCTTACCTCTCACGGATTTCCTCACCTGGCAAGGTTTTATGCCACTCATATGCCCATCTTTAAACACCATAGTGGGGCACCTGGGTGGCTCAGTTGGTTAAGCGTCTGCCTGCGGCTCAGGTCATGATCCCAGGGTCCTGGGATGGAGTCTCACATCAGGTTCTCTGCTCAGCAGGGAGCCTGCTTCTCCCTCTCCCACTCCCTCTGCTTGTGTTCCCTCTCTCTCTCTCTCTCTGTCTTTCTCTGTCAAATAAATAAATAAAATATTTAAAAAAATAAAATTAAATAAACACCGTAGTGACAGTTACTGGGGAATGTGCTCTCATAGCCATCAACTCACTGTGTGACCTAGACAAGTCACTTAACCTAGTCACAAGCACCAAGGTCACTTCATCTTTAATGAAGAGGATAGTTCCAGTTTCCAATACTGTCACAACTAGTGAAATTGACATTAGAAAAACCCATTTCTCAGTAACAAAGGCGGTATGAAAGTCACTGTTTGACCATCAGAAGCGTGACAAATCCGGGTGGTTCTGTGGATAGCTCTGATGCAGAATAAATGACTAAACAGCCCTTTAAACATTGCCTGTTGCTTATGTGTCATAATCCGGATCTGTTCAGGCTTTTTGAAGACGATTCCTTACACTTAGTAAGAATAAAGGGCAAATGCCAAAAAGTAAGTAACCTGACATATTTATCGGTAACCTGACCGTTTGGGGATTTCAGCTGCCATCAGTGAGGTCTCTCAAACAACTGGCCCATGCCAATTCTCAGACGGGCTCCTGTACCAATGGCCTGATCAACCCATCCAAATGCAAAGAACCATTTCGAGACCTTCAAAACCAAGTGAAGTCCTTCTATTTTTACATTGTTTAATAGCCTCTCCTTTGCCAGAACTTGACCTGCCCCTGAGTAGGCATAGCTAGAAAGATACAGTTTTTATACTCAAAGAAGTCAGTTTAGTAAGGAAAACAAATTACTAGACTATATAGTTACTACAATGATGGAACACAAAAGGGGTTGCTTAGCAGGTGTGGGTAGGTCAAGGAAAGCTGAGGAGGAATGAAAGGAATGCTCTTGAGCTAAGCCAAACAAAACATTGAAACTCACCCTTATGACATTCAGTCTCTCAGAACCAGAATGAAGATTTATACTAGTTCCCATTTGGACAGGGTTTATTTTTTTCTAATAATTTCAAGCAACTCTAAATCTTTCCATTTTAACAAGGTCATTTAGAGCTTCACAGATAATATTTCCCAAAATGGCCATATTCTGACATGTGGACCATCACTTACACACACACACACTTCATGGTCATGCGGCAAAGCGAGAACAGAGTTCGTGAGCTGGGCCAGAATGTGCAAATGAAACTGCCCCACTATGTCTGCTTTAACAAAATAACAGATCCCTGCCTGTATTTGTTCACTTGTATTAAGGTTAAAATAATTCCAACTATGTATTGTAAATTGCAGGATATGCCTGCAATCGTCATGCACGGGAATCTGTGCTCCTCCAGAATTGCACAATTGTGTTTCTTCTATTTTTGTTTTTGCCACATTAATTATATCGTGTAGTACTTGAAATAAAGGTGGAGTCTTTCACTCTGCGAGCTTGCAGTTCAAAAGTTAAATGATGCATTAAGAAATCAAGTTTTTTAATTACCTATAAGATCTGTGTTTGCCATATTTCCTAGCTAGTGTTATTTATTTAGAGTTTCCTGTTCCTGGATGAAATTCTCTTGCCTTCTGCTGTTTGCAATAACTCAAATCCTATTTCTCCTTTTCGATCATCTCCTTATATTCATACCATATTTGCCAGTTTTCCTTGTTACTTCAGCTAATTTCTAAACAAATCATAGCATATATAATATTAGTTGTTCACAGTCACTAAACTAATATCCCCAAATGTATTTTGATGTTCTCAATTCCCAAAATTTGCCTTTGCTCGTGCATGATTTATCTATATAACTCACCTATGATCTTCTCTCTCTCATGCACTTGGCCACACTGCATTTCTCTGCATCATCTACTACACTGCACTGGGATTCTGAGTCATCTGGGATTGGGCACCTCCCTGCTATTAACTGTGTAATATTTAAATTCCACTTACCAGTCTTCTTTTGAATTCAAGCACCATGTGAATTAAACTGACTATAGTTGCTTTCAACCTATAATTCCTGATCACAACAGGTAGTTGCCGACTCTTGAAACTAACAGGTTTGACTAGAAGTTGACAGTTCTTACTCCCACAGAACTATATATTTTACATTTATATAAATTCAGAAGGTAAAATCATACCTTTCTTATCAGTCAGGACTCTTTGTTCATTGATAACACAATATCTTAATTTAAACAAAAAGTATTTGCACCTTACCTCAGAAAATAAATTAAGTTCCTCTTAGTGCCAAGCAAGGGGAAAGTCGGAAAATTTTACTACAAAGAGACTACCAACCACTTCAAGGGATTTACAGACAACTGCTGGTGTAAATTACAAAGACAATGCTAATCTATACCTAAATGAGAAGCCAGGACATTTGCTTAATAGCAAGTGGGGTAACTTTGACTCTTTGTGTTTTCAGCTTGGGCATATGAAAAATACAGCATTCCTCAAAGTTGTCCAGGGACTTGAGATCACCAGGATTTATCCAACCTGCTTGGTGGAAATGATAGAGAAGAAGAATTACAGAACCAAGGAAAGTTTTGACAAAGCCTCAAAATCTGTGTTAGGCTCATGGAAAGTTGGATCAAGAATGTACCTTAGAGATCATTTCATCCATCACGCTTGTTTGACTGAGAAAACAAGTCCACAGCAGTCAAGGGATTCACCTAAGGTCTTGCGCTTTTGGTTAGTGACCAATTCAGAACCAGACCTGGATAATCCTGCCCCATTCCAGTAGTCTTAAAGCCAGCTGGCAAGTAAATTTAAACCCTCTAACAGCAGGTAGCCTATTTCCAGCTCCTGAATGCCCCTTTCTCTGAAAATTAGGCAAACAGCTTGGAATATTTTGAAAAGAAAACACTGATTATAAAGTGGGAAGAAATTCCTGTGCAGACTTGCTAACTGGAAGTAAGTCTTTGGCTTCCCCAAGACAAAGGAGAGTCTTAGTCATGAAGTTAAGGTTGAAAACGGATTGTGTCACCAGCCTGAGAGCAGACAACCTTTTTTAGAAGCAGTACACTGAAATTAGAACTAAAGGAAAGAGTTTACAGAAATTTGAATTTAGAGCTATCTTACAACACTGGGAGTTATTTTGTATTTTTTGTTTGCATTTAACAAGGTATCAGGCATGCAAAAAAGAATAGAGGGGCGCCTGGGTGGCTCAGTTGGTTAAGTGTCTGCCTTCGATTCAGGTCATGATCTCAGGGCCGTGGGATCGAGTCCTGCATCGGGCTCCTTGATCAGCAGGGAGCCTGCTTCTCCCTCTGCCTGCCACTCCCCCTGCCCGTGCTCTCTCTCCCTCTGCCAAATAAATAAATAAAATCTTTAAAAAAAAAAAAAAGAATAATAGAAACTGTGATGAATTCCTTGTGTTGCCCGCCTGACCTCATTTCCACCTCTCCCTTCTGAATTTGGACTTATATTTTCATACCTGTTTTTTTTTTCTATATGTAAATGTATCCATAAATGATATTTAGTATTGTTTTCATATTTTAAGTTTTATGTAAGTGCTATCATATTGTATATATCTTTCTGCAATTCACACTCCCCCACCCCCCACTTTCTTTCTCAATACTATGTTTTTGAGATACATCCTGTGGATAAAGAGGATAGCTGGAGTGTTAATTTATTTTTTAAGTATTCTGTGGTATTCCACTGTATGAATGTTTTGACATTTATCTAATCTCCTATTAATGGACATCTAGTGAGTTTCCAGGGTTTTTGTTTTGTTTTGTTTGCTGGGATTTTTTTTAACCTTGCTATATAAACATTTTTATAAAACCCTCTACTGATGATTGTATGTGTAAGTTTCTTTAGTGACATTTATGAGGTCTTAGCATATGCATATCTTCAACTTGACAAACAGATCTCAGAAATAACCAGCAGAATATGAGAGTATCCAATACTAGCACTATATATTTTCAGTTTTTAATTTTTTACTAATTTTTAAGAGTCTAAAATTGTATTTCCTTATGGTGTTAATTTGTTTTCCTGATTCCTCATGGGACTGGGTGTCTTTCCATGTGTTCACTGGCAATTTGGATCTCCTTTTCTGCCTGGGTCACTTTTCAGATGAACGGTTTATCTTTTTATTATTGATTTTTAGAAATTCTTCTATAGTCAGGATATAAATCTTTCATAACTATATGGCTATATGCAGCCAATATCTTCACATCTGGAATTTACATTTTTGTTATGGTGTCTTTTTTTTTTTTAAGATTTTATTTATTTATTTGTCAGAAAGAGAGAGCCCAAGCAGGGGGAGTGAGAGAGGGAGAAGCAGGCTTCCCGCTGAGCAGGGAGCCCGACGCAGGGCTCGATCCCCAGGATTCTGGGATCATGACCTGAGCCGAAGGCAGATGCTTAACCAACTGAGCCACCCAGGCATCCCATGTTATGGTATCTTTTTATGATCAGGTTTATCAATCTTTTCTTTTTGATGTATGCTTATTGTTTCTTCTAAAAAAATATGTCCCCACTCTGAAGTCATAAAGATATTCTCTTATAGTTCCCTCTAGGTTTTTTTTAGGTTTGGGTTTTTTATAACGTTTAGGGCTTCTATACACATAGAATTTACTTTTGTGTGTGGTGTGAGGTAGGAAGCTAATTTTGTTTGGTTTTTTTTTTCCAAATTGACAACGAATTGTTTTGAAACCTTTTATTGAAAATGCCATCCTTTTCCCAAAGGTAGGTAATGCCACTTTTGACATATATTTTGGATTCTCTTTTGGTTCTGTCAGGTTATTCTTTCATCCCTGTGCCTTAATGCACATCTTAATTACTATACCTTGATAGTAAGTTACAATATCTGGAAAGTAGGGATGCCTGGGTGGCTCAGTCAGTTAAGGGTCTGCCTTTGGCTCGGGTCATGATCCCGGGGTCCTGGGATCGAGTCCCTCATCGGGCTCCCTACTCAGCAGGGAGCCTGCTTCTCCCTCTGCCTGCCAGTCACCCTGCTTGTGCACTCTCTCTCTCTCTCTGTCTCTGACAAATAAATAAATTAAATCTTAAAAAATATATATCTGGAAAGTAAGCTCCTGCCTGTCAAGTAAACACAGTGGGAGCTAGCTATATTTGAGCTCTCTCTCTTGAACCACCCCCCCCCAAAAAAAGAGGATGCATACTGCAAGAAAGAAAATCCAGAAAGAGGCTATGGGATGTGCCAGTGGGCAGTGAGTGGCAAAGTTGGAATCCTGGAACTGGAGATTGATATCCTGTACCAAGAGAACTATGCTCTGTGGAGATCTGTGGGGGCCTGTAAGAGCTCACACAGTGCTTGCTTTGGCAACACATATACTAAAATTGGAACAACACAGAAGATTAGCATGCCTCCTGCACAAGGGTGACACACAAAAGAGCTCACACATGTCCCATGAGAGATCCAGACTTTGGATACCTGCCCGCAAAAGGCCTTGTGGTCAGTCAGTGTTACTAAGTAAAACAACAGCAACCACAGAGAATTCCAATTGCTCCCAATGAAGTAAAAAGACATTTTCTCTGAAAATGAAGTTAAAAAAACAACTCAACTTATAATAGCATCAAGAATAAAATACTTAGGAATAGATTTAACAAAAGAAGAAGACTTGTATACTGAACATTGTTGAAAGAAATTAAGGAAAACCTAAATAAATGGACCAGAAGCCTTAATATTGTTAACATACTCTTCAGGGGCACCTGGGTGGCTCATCAGTTCAGCAGCTGGCTCTTGGTTTTGGCGCAGGTCATGATCTTGGGTCCTGGGATCAAGCACCATTTTGGGCTCCCTGCTCAGTGGGGAGTCTGCTTGAAGGATTCTCTTTCTACCTCTGCCCCTTCCCCAACTCACACGCACACTCTCTCTCAAATAAATAAATCTTTAAAAAGAAAAAAAAGATGCTCTCCAAAATGATCTACAGATTCAATGCAGTCCCTATCAATATCTCAATTGCCTTCTTTGCAGAAACAGACACACTGATCCTACAATTCCTATAGGCATGCAAAGGACCAAGAGAAGCCAAAACAATCTTGGAAGAAAAGAACAAAGCTGAAGGACTCACAGTTCCTGATTTTTGAAACTTACTACAAAGCTACAGTAATCAAAATAGTGTGGTACTGGCTAAAGATAGACCAGTGGAATACAATTAAGAGTCAAGAAATAATACCCATGCATCTATGCTCAATTGATTTTCAACAAATGGTGCTGGGACAATTGGATAGCTACGTATAAAAGAATGAAGTTGGGGGGCACCTGGGTGGCTCAATTGGTTGAGCGGCTGCCTTCAGCTCAGGTCATGATCCCAGGGTCCTGGGATCGAGCCCCGCATCGGGCTCCCTGCTCAGCAGAGAGCCTGCTTCTCCCTTTCCCTCTGTCTGCCACTCTGCCTACTTGTGCTCTCTATCTCTCTGTCAAATAAATAAATAAAAAATATCTTTAAAAAAAAAAAGAATGAAGTTGGACCCCTTCTCCACACCATATATGAAAAATGATGTGAATCTAAAACTGCTCTTAAGGAAAAAGAAAAAAGACTCTAAATAGATCAAAGACCTACATGTAAGATCTAAACTGTAAAAACTCTACAAAGAAAACATAAGAAATCTTAAATTCCTTGTCTTCAGATTAGGCATTCATTCCTTAGATATAACACCGAAAACAGGCAACAAAAGAAAAGAAAGATAAATTGAATTCAATTAAAATTTTAAACTTTTATACTTTATAGGACACTAGTAAGAGAAAAAAAAGATAACCCAAGAAATGGAAGAAAATAATTGCAAATCATGCATCTGATAAATGTCTAGTATCCAGAATATTTTTTTTTTAATTTTTTTATTGTTATGTTAATCCCCATACATTACATCATTAGTTTTAGATATAGTGTTCCATGATTCATTGTTTGTGCATAACACCCAGTGCTCCATGCAGAACGTGCCCTCCTCAATACCCGTCACCAGGCTAACCCATCCTCCCACCCCCCTCTCCTCTAGAACCCTCAGTTTGTTTTTCAGAGTCCATTGTCTCTCATGGTTCTTCTCCCCCTCCGATTTCCCCCCCTTCATTCTTCCCCTCCTGCTACATTCTTCTTCTTTTTTTCTTTCTTAACATATATTGCATTATTTGTTTCAGAGGTACAGATCTGAGATTCAACAGTCTTGCACAATTCACAACGCTTACCAGAACACATACCCTCCCCAGTGTCCATCACCCAGTCACC
>NW_022589704.1:102244142-102601959 GCF_004348235.1 Phoca vitulina
TCCAGCAACCCTCAGTTTGTTTCCTGAGATTAAGAATTCCTCATATCAGTGAGGTCATATGATACATGTCTTTCTCTGTTTGACTTATTTCGCTCAGCATAATACCCTCCAGTTCCATCCACGTCGTTGCAAATGGCAAGATCTTATTCCTTTTGATGGCTGCATAATATTCCATTGTGTATATATACCACATCTTCTTTATCCATTCATCTGTTGATGGACATCTTGGCTCTTTCCACAGTTTGGCTATTGTGGACATTGCTGCTATAAACATCGGGGTGCACGTAGCCTTTCGGGTCCCTACTTTTGTATCTTTGGGGTAAATACCCAGTAGTGCAATTGCTGGATCGTATGGTAGCTCTATTTTCAACTTTTTGAGGAACCTCCATACTGTTTTCCAGAGTGGCTGCACCAGCTTGCATTCCCACCAACAGTGTAGGAGGGTTCCCCTTTCTCCGCATCCCCGCCAACATCTGTCATTTCCTGACTTGTTAATTTTAGCCATTCTGACTGGTGTGAGGTGGTATCTCATTGAGGTTTTGATTTGGATTTCCCTGATGCCGAGCGATATTGAACACTTTTTCATGTGTCTGTTGGCCATTTGGATGTCTTCTTTGGAAAAATGTCTGTTCATGTCTTCTGCCCATTTCTTGATTGGATTCTTTGTTCTTTTGGTGTTGAGTTTGATGAGTTCTTTATAGATTTTGGTAGTATCCAGAATATTTAAAGAACTCTTAGGACTCGGGGAGCCTGGGTGGCTCAGTTGTTAAGCGTCTGCCTACGGCTCAGGGCATGATCCCAGGGTCCTAGGATCATGCCCCGTATTGGGCTCCCTGCTCTGCGGGAATCCTGCTTCTCCCTCTCCCACTCCCTCTGCTTGTGTTCCCTCTCTCGCTGTGTCTCTCTCTATCAAATAAATAAATAAAATCTTTAAAAAAAAAAACTCTTAGGACTCAATAATAAAAAAAACAAGTAACCTAATTTAAAAATGGGCAGAGAGGGGGCGCCTGGGTGACTCAGATGGTTAAGCGTCTGCCTTTGGCCCAAGTCATGATCCCAGGGTCCTGGCATCGAGCCCCACATCGGGCTTCTGGCTCAGTGGGGAGCCTGCTTCTCCCTCTCCCTCTGCCTCTCCCCCTGCTCATGCTCTCTCTCTGTGTATCTCTGTGTCTCAAATGAATCAATTAAAAAAAAAAAAATGGGCAAAGGATCTGAAGAGACATTTCTCCAAAGAAATATGCAAATGACCAACAAGCCCATGAAAAGATACTTAATATCAATAGTTATTGGGGAAATGCACATCAAAATCACATTGAGGGGGCACCTGGGTGGCTCAGTCAGTTAAACATCTGCCTTCGGTTCAGGTCATGACCCTGGGACCCTGGGATGGAGCCCCACGTCATGATCCCTGCTTGGCGGGGAGCCTGCTTCTCCCTCTCCCTCTGCCTGCCGCTCCTCCAGCTTGTGCTCTCTCTCTGTCAGATAACCTAAAAAAAAAAAAAAATTGAGATACCACACACACTAGAATGTCTATAATTTAAAAAAAAAAACAAAAACAAACAACAGACAATACCAAGTGTTGATGAGAATGTGAATTGGAACCCTTATACAATGCTCCTGGGTATGTAAAATGGTACAGTTGCTTTGAATAACAGTTTGGCAGTTTCTCAAAAAGTTGGACATATAGTTAGCATATGATCCAACAATTCTAGGTAAATACCCAAGAGAAGCATGGGGTATGTGTAATAGATTTAAGCATTATATCCACACAAAATCTTGTACACTAAGGTTCATAGCATCATTATTCATAGTAGCTAGGGATTGGAAACAACCCAGCTGATGGATTAGTCCATCAGCTAATGAATGGGCAAATAAAATGTGATGTATCCATACAATGGAATATTATTGAGCCATGGATAGTAAACCTTGAAAATGTTATGCTAAATGAAAGTAAGCAGAAGTAAAAGGCCACATTGTATGATTTCGTTTATATGTAATGTCCAGAATAAGCAAATCCAAAAAGAAAGTAGATTAGTGGTTGCCTAGGGCTGGGGTAGAGGGAGGTTTGGGGGAGCGAGACATTAGGGAGTGTCTGCTAATGGGGATCACCTTTCTCTTAGGGGTGATGAAAGTGTTCTGGAAGTAGCGGTGATGGTTGCAACCTCTCTCTCTCAAATAAATAAAATCTTAAAAAAAAAAGAAAATAGAAAATGAGCAAACCTTGCCATGTTCATTTTATGAGGCCACTGTAACTCTGAATTCAAAAACTGAATAAGGCAGGGCGCGCCTAGGTGGCTCAGTCATTGAGCATCTACCTTCGGCTCCGGTCGTGGTCCCAGGGTCCTGGGATCAAGCCCTGCATTGGGCTCCCTGCTCAGCAGGAAGCCTGCTTCTCCCTCTCCCACTCCCCCTGCTTGTGTTCCCTCTCTCGCTGTCTCTCTCTGTCAAGTAAATAAATAAAATCTTAAAAAAAAAAAAAAACTGAATAAGGCAGCACCTGGGTGGCTTAGTTGGTTCAGCATCTGGCTATTGATCTCACCTCAGGTCTTGATCTCAGGGTCGTGAGTTCAAGCCCAAGTGGGCTTCAGCTCAGCATGGAGCCTACTTAAGATAAACAAACGAGCAAATAAATACTGAATAAGGACATTATAAAAAATTTCAATTAGATTGATGTCATATATGAACATATATGAACATATATTTGAATATCCAATATAAAATATTAGCTAGCTGAATTCAACAGTGAATTTTAAAAAATAATAACTAAATGGAGAAACTTTAGAAGCATTTTTTTTCTTAAAGATTTTATTTATTTGACAGAGACAGAGATAGCGAGAGCAGGAACACAAGCAGCAGGAGTGGGAGAGGGAGAAGAAGGCTTCCCGCCAAGCAGGGAGCCCGATGTGGGACTCGATCCCAGGACACTGGGATCGTGACCTGAGCCGAAGGCAGACGCTTAACGGCTGAGCCACCCAGGCGCCCCTTTAGAAGCATTTCTTTTAAGAGTAATGAAAAATAAGCTGTCTACTACTTTAGCTACTCTTTAAAATTATACTAGAGGGGTGCCTGGGTGGCTCAGTCAATTGAGCATCTGACTTTTGATTTCAGCTCAGGTCATGATCTTGGGGTCACGGGATCGAGCCCCACATCAGACTCCGCACTCAGCAGGGAGTCTGCTTGAGTTTCTCTCTTTCCATCTCCCTTTGCCCCTCCCACCTGCATTCTCTGTCTCTCTCTCTCTCAAATAAATAAATCTTTAAAAACTAATTATAAAATAAAATACTAGAGATGCTGGACAATGCTATAAAAAGATGAAAAGATATAAGCAATACAAGAATTGGAAATAAAGAGATAAGCTATCATTTTGTGAAAAACAATATGATTGACGTAGAAAAATTAATAGAATAAACAAACTATTGCAACAAGATGGATGTACCATATTTTATTCAATCAGTCCCCTATTAATGGGAATTTGAACTGATCTTTTGCTATTACAAATTGTGCCATAATGAATAATCCTGTGCATAGGTTGCTATCTATTTGTGGAGGTAAGTCTTCAGGGTAAATGCCTGGAAGGGGTATTGCTACATCAAGAAGTAAAGGCATATGAAATTTTGTCAGCCAAATTCACTCCAAATGGTTGCACTATCCTGTACGCCCATTAACAATGTATAAGAGTGCCTGTTTCTTCACAGCCTTACTAACAAAGAGTGGTGTTAAACATTTGGATTTTTGTCCATCTGATAAGTGAAAAGTGGTATTGACATCTAATTGTAGTTTTCATTTACATTTTATTAATAAATGAGATTGAACATCTTTTTCTACATTTAGGGCTGTTTGTCTTTCCTTGTCTGTGCTGTTTACCCATTTTTCTATTGAGTTTTTTATTTTATTTTATTTTTATTTCAGCCTTTATCTATCACTGTTTCATCTGTATTTATTATCAGCATATAGCTAGGTTTCTTTTTTTAAATTAATTATAAATTTTAATAAGCTTTGTTTCTTAAAGTTAAAAAAAAAAAGGGAATAGCCTGAATGTCCACAATTTGGGGATGGGTTAATTAAACTATTCTATATTCATACAGTGGAATACTATACAGCTATAAAGATCAAAGTTGGTTACATGTGCTTCTATCAAAAGATCTCCTTGATACACTATTAAATAAAAAAGCAATGTTTGGGGGCGCCTGGATGGCTCAGTCAGTTGGGCATCTGCCTTTGGCTCAGGTCATGATCCTGGGGTCCTGGGATCGAGTCCCACATCTGGCTCCCTGCTCAGTGGGGTGTCTGCTTCTTCCTCTTCCTCTTCCTCTGCCCTGCTCATGCTCCCTCTGTCTCTCTCTCTGTCTCTCTCAAGTAAATAAACAAAAAATGTTTAAAAAGCGATGTTTAGAATAATTCCAATACTGTTATCCCATCTATGAAAACGATAAGGCTATATATAAAGCCACACATAGAAACTTATATTTTCCACAGGGAAGTTTGCTGAGGGTTGAGGATGAAGAGAAAGGTTTTCTTTTTCATTTCAATTTATATCAAATTCTTAGGCTCCACTCCAGACCTATTAAAACAGAAACTGGGATTAGGCTAGGCACTCTGTTTTATCAAACCCTCCAGGTGATTTTGATGCGTGCTCAAGTCTGAGAATCACTGTTCTAAATCAGTGCTACTAAATATGGTTCTCATACCAGCCGCATCAGCACTACCAGGGAGCTTGCTGGAAATGCAGATTCATGAGACTCAAGCCTGAACTCCTAATCAGAATCTCTGGGTGGGGCCCAGGAATCTGTGATTTAAGAAGTTCTCCAGGTGATTCTGATGCACACATAAGTCTGAGAATCACTGCTCTAAATTTCTCTCAAGGTTCAGCTCTCTTTTTTTTTTAAAGTGAAAATTAGTTTTAAGAGAGAAAAAAATAATTCCATGCTCATAAGTTTCATTGAACAGACTAGGCCTCACTTGATCTTTTCTCACCTTATAAGTAACACAAGTACATTTAAATGAGTAGATTTTGGGACACCTAGGTGGCTCAGTCAGTTAAGCTTCTGCCTTCGGCTCAGGTCATGATCCCAGGGTCCAGGGATCGAGCCCCACATCGGGCTCCTTGCTCAGCAGGGAGTTTACTTCTCCCTCTGCCTGCTGCTCCCCCTGTTTGTGTTCTCTCTCTCTCTTTCTGACAAATAAATAAAATCTGGAAGGAAGGAAGGAAGGAAAGAAGGAAGGAAGGAAGGAAGGAGAGGTGCCTGGGTGGCTCAGTTGGTTAAGCGTCCACCTCTCGCTTGGGTTATGGTCCCAGGGTCCTGGGACCCAGCCCTGTGTCATGCTCCCTGCTCAGCAGAGAGCCGGCTTCTCCCTCTCCCGTTCCCCTTGCTTATGCTCTCTATTTCTCTCTGTCAAATAAATAAATAATTAATTTTAAAAAAAAAGAAACCTAGCTATATGTTGATAATAAATACAGATGAAACAGTGATAGATAAAGGTTAAAATTAAAGGGACAAAGAGGCACCAAGCAGTTACAAGCAAACAAAGCAAAATTAGTAAAAATTAAGGTAAAAATTTAAGGTAAAGTCTATCAACCTAGAAAGAAGATATATGTAATGATAAAAGGCACAATTAATGAAGATGATATAATAGTTATAAACCTGTATGCACTAAACAACTTAGAAGCTGAATACATTTTTTTTTTTTAAAGATTTTATTTATTTATTTGAGACAGAGAGAATGAGAGAGAGAGAGCACATGAGAGGGGAGAGGGTCAGAGGGAGAAGCAGGCTCCTTGCTGAGCAGGGAGCCCGATGCGGGACTCGATCCAGGGACTCCAGGATCATGACCTGAGCCGAAGGCAGTCGCTTAACCAACTGAGCCACCCAGGCGCCCGCTGAATACATTTTAAAAACTAAAAATTGCCTAATAGATAAAAATTAATGAACCATGTAAAAAAAGTAGATAATATAATTTATATACAATTTAATAGAGAAATGTCCCTCATATAGAAAAATTTTCATGTCCATGGAGCATTTACAAAAATTGATCATGTCTTTGGCAAAAAAATAAAATAATAACAAATTTTAAAAAGTAGCAGCCTTATTTTTCTGATCATAATCCAACATGGTTGGTAAAAATAATAAAAAGTAAACAGAGGGGCCTGTGGGTGTCTCAGTCAGTTGGCCATCCGACTCTCAGCTTGGACTCAGGTCGTGATCTTAGGGTCATGGGATTGGGCCCCATGTGGGGCTCCATGCTCAGTGTGTAGTCTGCTTGAGATTCTCTCTCTCTCCCTCTCCCTTTGCCCCTCCCTCTCCAATCACATGTGCTATAAACAAACAAACAAACAAACAAAATTTTAACTACTTGGAAATTAAGAAATACACTCCCCAGGGGTGCCTAGGTGGCTCAGTCAGTTGGGCAGCCATCTCTTGATTTCGGCTCCGGTCATGATCTCAGGGTCATGGGATGGAGCCCTGTGTGTTCACCCTCAGCTAGGAGTCTCATTGTTGAGATTCTCTCTCTCCCTCTCCCCCACTCTCTCTCTCTCTTTCATGAAAAAAATCTTTTAAAAAATACACTCCCCAATAATTATGAGCTCAGAGAGATGAAGGGGATCAGAGTTGTCACCCCAAAATATGCCACTTTGGCATAAGGATTGTTTTGAGCTGAAGACAAATAGCTCCCTGCCCTCCATCTTTCTGTCTGAAAACAGGGTATAAATTTCCCTTTTCAAAGGTAACATAAATTTCCATTTGTAAAGGTGTCCCCCTCTCCTGTAGCAGAAAAAGAACTACTCCTGAGGTAAGAGACAACTCTTATCATCTGAAATAACTCTTATCTGCATAACAAACCTTAGTGAACAGCCCTTATTTACCTAATGACTTCCCAATAAGCACTTACCCTCAGAAGCCCCAAACATCTTTTTGTTTGTTTAGCTTCTTCTTAACACTTTATCACCCTTTGTAAAGATGGTATATAAGCCCCAATTATAACTGCCTTCTTGAGTCACATTTCCTTGTGGACTTCTGTATGTAGGTTTGTGATTAAATCTGTTTCTTTTTTTCCTCCTGTTAATCTGTCTTTTATCAGTATGATTTACTGGCCCCACCACTGAACCTAAGAGGAGTTTTTCCCCTCCTCTACAATGTATCAATTCTGAAATTATAAATTATCTTGTAAGTAATATGAAAGAATACCTTATACCAAAACCTGTAGGATGCGTCAAAAGTAGAGCTGAACAAAATAAACAAGTTTAAGTTATTTCATTGCTAAAGAAAACAAGAAAGAAGATCACATAGAAAATAACTATCATATTAAGAAATGTAAAAAAAGAAAAGAATGAAAGAAGGAGAAAAAGATTAATAAATAATAGGTTGAGACTAATAGAATAGAAAACAAACCAAAGAAGGAAGAAGAGGGGGAGGAGGAGAAGGAGGAAAGCAGGGATCAATAAATCCAAACTAAAACTTTGAAAAGACCAATAAAATAGATTATAGGTTAACTTTTTATGAGCCCAATTAAGGAAAAAAAGATTGATGTGGAAAACAAAGGCAGAAGGGAATGTACACAAAATTAAATGTCCTTATAACCTGCAGCCCATTGACAAATACTTGAGATAGGAAGATTATAACTTTCCTCCAGGATCCTGTGAGTCTTCTTTAGCTTATGAATGTCCTTTAGGAACTTCCCTTATCTTTATTTCCTCCAACCCCAAGGTATATAATCAGTTGCTCCTCCCAATCCTGGGGCAGCAGCTCTTTCTGCCCACAGGTCCTGTCCCCATACTTTAATAAAATCACCTTTTTGCACCAAAGACGTCTCAAGAATTTTTTCTTGGATGTAGGCTCCAGACCTCACTAACATTCCAGAACTACATCAAGAGCACATGTAAAAATAAGCAAGAATGGGAATGAGGAAGGAGACATAACCACAGAGACTGTGTGGCCGGAGAGGAGCAAATTAGAGAAAAAGTTTGCAGGAATGGGGTCATAGAGGTAAGTGGGGATCATACCACCTGGGACCTTATAAACCACCACCACCACCAAAAAAAAAAAAAAAAAAAATCAACAACCTGGGGATGGTTTGGAGTCCTTGAAGCTAAGTGTTATGTGTGAATTGTGTCCCCCCCAAAAGATATGTTGAAGTCCTAATTCCTAGTACCTGGGAATGTGACCTTATTTGGAGATAGGGTTTTTTCAGATGTAATTAAGTTAAGATGAAGTCATCCTGGATTAGGATGGACCCTAATCCAATGACTAGTGTCCTTTTAAGAAGAGGGAAATTTGGAAAAGCAAGAACAAGACCTGAAGATGGAATCAGAGATAAAAGCTATGCTGCCATAAGCCAAGAAATGCCTGGGCTCTCAGAGGCTGCAAGAGGCCAAGAAAGGTCCTCCCCTACAGTCTGCAGAGACAGAGCATGGTCCTGCTGACACCTTGATCTTGGACATCCAGCCTGCAGAGCTGTGAGAGAATAAAGTTCTGTTGTTTAAGCCACCCAGTCTGTGGAACATTTTGACAACAGTCCTAGGAAGCTAATACAAATGTGTATACATGCAAAAGAGGAGGAGGAAAAGGGCTATATTCAGGAAATTAGTAATGGTTACCTCAGAGGAGTGATTACCTCAGAGGGCATTAGGTTGGGTGTAGATTATTAGCTTTACCTTTATATTTGGACATAAAGATTCCTTAAAGAATGCCTCATGTTTATTTATCTTAAAATTTTATGCGATCCAAAATCTTTTTTAAAAAGGGGGGGTAGGTCCCTGGGTGGCTCAGTTAGTTAAGTGTCTGCCTTCGGCTCAGGTCATGATCCCAGGGTCCTGGGATCAAGCCCCACATCAGGATCCCTGCTCAGTGGGGAGTCTGCTTCTCCCTCTCCCTCTGCCCCTCCCCACTGCTTGTGTGCATGCTCTCTCGCTTAAATAAATCTTTAAAAAAAATTTATGTGATGCTTTTCAAATTACAATAGTAATACATTCTTATGGTAACAAGTGAAATAATTCAATATGAATATTGGAATTTCAGATAATCAATGAACAAGTTTTAATGTGTGTCCCATACAATATTTGGGACATATTTACACTAACAGAGTAATTCACATTTGCCTGGGCAGCCTGTATTTAGTTTGGCATGCTCCTCCACCAGATTGCCACATAGCTTGCTCTGTTACCTCATGCAGGTTTTTGCTCAACAGTCACCTTCTCATGAAGGCCTTTCCCGACATTTCATTTCAAATCGAAGCTTACCTCCACTTCTCCCCAAATTCCTCGTGGCTCTACTACCAGCTTAAAATATAGTTTCCTGTTTATTTGCTCAGTATGTCTCCCTTAGTATAGATGTAATCCCATGAAGGCAGGGATTTTGATGGTATGTTCACTGCCTATGTAAATTCCAAAAGCCTAGAATACTGGCACATAGCAGCCTCTCAATAAATCCTTATTGAGCAAATGCAAGCATAAATGCATTAGGGAGGCTATGCTAGCTCTCTCCAATGCCATGAGAGCAGATGGTTTTTAGCAGTCCCAGGGAGCAGACAGGAAAAGGAGCCCACAGCCCCCACCCTCTGGTCGAGCTGGCAGAATCAGTTACTTTCATTTATTCATCTAATGTACTTTGAGTACTCACTATCTGCCGGCACAGTTTGTTGCCAGAGATGTTGACTAAATAATCCCACAGGGTTCTGTGGTCTGGAGGAGGAGATAGACATTATCACAACAGGTGGATGGTTATTTAATTACAGTGGTGATCTCTCTATGGAGGAAAAGAACAAAGAGAGCATAATCTGGTCTGGTGGTCAGGGAAGACTTCCCAGAAAAAGGGAGCTGGAGCTGAGATCTGAAGGCTGAGCCTGAGTTAACAGGAACAGAGGTGTGTAAACCAAGGGATGTCGGGGGCAAAATTTTCCACCCCACAACATGTGTCTTGGGCATGTGGATTACTTTAGGCTGACTGTTTAAAAAACAAAAACAAAAAACAAAAACATGGGAATCCTGGATGGCTCAGTCGGTTAAGCGTCTGCCTTTGGCTAAGGTCATGATCCCAGTGTCCTGGGATCAAGCCCTGCATCAGGCTCCTTCCTCGGTGGGGAGCCTGCTTTTCCCTCTCCCACTCCTCCTGCTTGTGTTCTCTCTCTCTGTCAAATGAATGGATAAAAATCTTTAAAAACTAATAATAAAAATAAAAACAAAAACAAAAAACATAGAAGGCCCAGGGTCACCTTGGTAGCACAGTTCATTAAGTATCCAACTCTTGGTTTCAGCTCAAATCGTGATCTCAGGGTTATGAAATTGAGCCCCCCATCAGGCTCAGTGGTCAGCATGGAGTCTACTTCAGATTCTCCCTCTCCCTCTGCCCCTCCAGCTTGTGCTCTCTCTCTCTCAAATAAATAAATAAATCTTAAAAAACAAAAACAAAAACAAAACAAAACAGAACATTTGACCTTCCTCTTAAATGCCTAAAAGAATTTAGATAGAGGACTTGCTCAGGAAAAGAGCTGTCAGCATAGATAACTACACAATATGAACTAGTGGTGGTGGATAGGGAGGAAACAACAATGCCTGCTTGATCAAAGTCCTCTCTCTGTGCCATTGTTTCTGGATGGCCCAGCAAACATTTGTTTACCAAACACTTACTCTTTTCATTCTTCCTGTAAATTATCTCCTGGACCCCTAACCCATCTCCTTAGTCCAAAATGACATATGTACTTCATTTTGCCTGACTGTCTTTGGAATATCTTATGTTTTTGTGGATTCCCATAAATACATGATTAAATTTTATTTTTTTCTGTTAATCTGTCTCATGTCAATATAATTCTTAGACTAGCAAGAATTTTGAAGGGTAAAGGAAAATTTTTCCTCCCCAACAGTTGGTGTAGTCCGCAGGATGAACTTCCCTGGCTGGACACTATTCAGTTTGAGTTGCTGCAGCTGAGAGATACTGGGACAGCTGATAAAAGCTGGCGGATGATAAGATTTCTTACCACATCAGCCTCCTAGATTTCTGCCTGTGGGGTCTGATGGAAATGAAAATGATGAGAGTCCTTTTTCTTTCTCTTTCTAAATATAGAATTGCAGGAAAAAAGATATTTGTAGACTAGTTCCTTGGGTATAGCAACTTTAGTAAATTTTGTTATGAGTATTCTTGTTTTGTATTGATCTTTTTCCTTCCAGAGATGGTCATTGTTTTCTTTTGTCTCTGTCTTTTGTGTCATTTGTTGTAAAGCATGGAGAACAATAGGTCTGATTAGGTTTTCCTTTCACTTTGTTCTGTGTCTTAAGAGCGTGGCTTTATGACCAGTGAGAATATTCTCTCTGGACTCTGCCAACCAGAAGATGCATGTACTGGCGTGCATCAGGCAGACAGCCAAAGAGGCTGTGGATCCTAAGTCATCTATTTAACACACTTCACTCTCTTTGTCCAACTGTACCAGCTCTCAGGAGAATTTGTCATGGGGTCCTGGTCCATAAGGGGTGACTGTCATCTCAATCTTCATTGTAAATGTGGGTTGCACCCCATTTGTGGCTAGATATGGCTGGGCAGAAATGTGGGTCACACCTCATTTGCAGCTAAATCTTTCTTAGGCTAAATTTGGGAGTGG
Source organism: Phoca vitulina (assembly GCF_004348235.1). Taxonomy (NCBI): domain Eukaryota; kingdom Metazoa; phylum Chordata; class Mammalia; order Carnivora; family Phocidae; genus Phoca; species Phoca vitulina. The sequence continues at coordinate 102,255,729 of NW_022589704.1, forward strand.
ACATTCTGGATCCTGTGAGGGCTGCATTTTTTTACACTTTGTGGCTCCTTTTCCTCCCAAAGATAGTCACTGTTTTTCTTTGTCTCTGTCTGTTGTGTTGTTTGTCATAAAGAGCAAGATGATAGGGCAGAATGCAGGCATAGGTCCGATTAGCTGCTCTTAGAGCCAGCAAGACAGACCGGTGAGTTCACAGTCCTTAGCAGACCAGTGTCTGGTTAGTCAAACTATGCTGTGGGTTAATGTGCACACGAGGTAAAGGCTTTTTTTTTTTTTTAAAGATTTTATTTATTTATTTGAGAGAGAGAGAGAGAATGAGAGAGAGAGCACATGAGAGGGGGGAGGGTCAGAGGGAGAAGCAGACTCCCCGCCGAGCAGGACTCAATCCTGGGACTCCAGGGTCATGACCCGAGCCGAAGGCAGTCGCCCAACCAACTGAGCCACCCAGGCACCTGAGGTAAAGGCTTTTGTGAAGGGACATCTTGCAAGCCAAAGCCACAAAATTGGTGGACACAGGTCAGGCATGTAAGGGTGCTTGCCCCTTAACCCAAAGTCTCACATGTTAGGATAAGTTGGTCACAGAATAGGTTAGATTGACACTAGGTAACCCACCAACCTCAAGAAAATTTCCTTGAACAGATACTCTGTAAAAAAAACATCACACAGGGGCACCTGGGTGGCTCAGTCAGTTAAGCGTCTGCCTTCGGCTCAGGTCATGATCCCAGGGTCCTGGGATCAAGTCCCACATCGGGCTCCCCACTAAGGAGTCTGCTTCTCCTTCTCCCTCTGACTGCCGCTCCCCCTACTTGTGCTCTCTCTCTGTCAAATAAATAAATAAAATCTTAAAAAAAAAAAACTTAAAAAAAAAAATCACACAATACCCAACCACACAGCACATTCCTCTTAGGTATTAGTGGCTCCAAGAGACCCAAGGCTTAGCTAAAGCTATTAATGTGCATATAAGAAAAATCAGATGAGGTCACTAATTGGGCAGGTCAGAATGTGGGATGCACCCCATTTGTGGGTAGATCTTTCTTAGGCCAAATTTGGAAGTAAACTTCCTGGATCTTGTGAGGGCTATGTATTTTGCACTCTCTTGTGGGTTACCTCACCACAAAGCTCTTGTATGGATTATCTTCATGCCAGTTGCTCTGTGGTCGCTCAGAAAAATCATCAGTGACATTCAGACTACAAACCAGGAAAATCTAACAGATTGCCATTTCCTACCTTCACCCCATAAAGATGCTCAAGCCGGACATCTGTCTTTGGGATCTCTGTTTCTGTAGATTCCCTGTACATATATAATTAAATTTTACTTTCTCCGGTTAATCTGTCTTATAGTAATTTAATTCACTGGCCAGCCAGAATCTTGAAGGGTAGAGGAAAACAGGAGACAGCATTCCAAGTAGGAAGTCCAGTTAATCAAGTGCCCTGAGATGCAACCAGAGTGGAAAGAAGGCTGGCAAGAGGAAAGAGGGCCATAGCACGGGCACTTACTGGAGAGCAGGTGGCCTGAGCTGTGCCTGGGAAGAGACTGGCTCCAGGGGTCTCCTAGTTGAGATGATGCCCAGCATTTCCCAAGTCTGACCCCCCTCACCCCCATCCACAAGGATGTGGACTGCCCATTGCTCCTCAGGGACAACCACCTTGAACTCTGTCCTCTTTAACTCACTGAGATGTTATGAATTGACTGGTAGGTGCCCTCCCATCCCGTGCCTTACTCATTCTCTGAGGCAGTGTGGAGATGGGGACAAACAAGGGCCCAGGATGCAAGGTTGGGGCAAAGCCATTGCCCTCTTTAAATTCAGTTTCTTCATCAGTAAAATAATAAAGAATTGCACAAGATGAGCTCAATTTAATTCCATTTTTAAAGGAAATCTCTAGGGGTGCCTGGGTGGCTCAGTCATTAGGTATCTGCCTTTGGCTCAGGTTATGATCCCAGGGTCCTGGGATCGAGCCTCATGTCGGGCTCCCTGCTCAGTGGGGAGCCTGCTTCTCCCTCTCCCTCTGCCCCTCCACCGTACTCACGCTCTCTCTTTTGCTCACTCTCTCTGTCTCAAATAAATAAATACAATCTTTAAAAAAATTAAAATAAATCTCTGATCTGAATATACAGTAGCACTTAAGTAAAGTACAACTGGCTAATTATTTTTCCCTTAAAAGGTAGGTTTACTGTTGTTTTTCCAATTATAAAGTAATACTGGATGATAGATAATTTGTAAAATACAGAAAAATAGGGAGGAAAAACCAAAATATTTTCTGTCCCTCCCCCTTCGTTCAAGAATAACTAGTATTGGGGTGCTTGGCTGGCTCAGTAGGTAGAGCATGTGACTCTTGATCTCGGAGTCATAAATTCAAGCCTCACACTGGGCATAGAGATTACTAAAAAAAAAAAAAATAGATAAACTTAAATAAAATATCTTTTAAAAAGATAACTAGTATTAAAACGTTAGTGTATTTTCCCCTTTCTCAGTATTATATTACTTTTGTCTTGACAGCATCAGCAAACTATATATTAAATATTGGGTTTATCTGTTTTCACTTATTCCAATAACAATCACTTGGTCATATTGTAATAAACTTTTCACAAATAGTATTCATGAAATTATTCCCTTACTGTTGGGCATTTAGATTATATTGTTACCATTTCTGACATCACTAATAATGCTGCCACTATTTTGGTGCACAAAGCTTTATTACATTTAGAATTCTTTCCTTACATCAAAGTCCCATAAGTAAAATTACTAGATCAAAAAGTATAAACATTTTCAGCTTCTTAATACTATTGGAAAATTACTTCCCAAAAGCATTTTGTAAGTGTATACACCCAAGAGCAATATACGACTCCCTGTCTCACCGGTGATTTTCTTTTTGAAAATATCTGCAGTTTATTGAGCGAGGGTGGAAGGATGCATTTCATTGCCTTTCTGATTTGTGTTTCTTTGACTTTCAGCGTAAACGTTTTCCATATTTGGCCTAAGTTCTGAATCCAGAACTTCAGCGTGCTAAGACTCAGGTGGGGGGTCATTTTGATTTGGTGGATTAAAGAGCTGCCCATTTCCAGGACTGGCCACCTTCCCCCCAACCAGTGACTCCTCAAGGATCCCGAAATCCCCCATCAGGGATCACCAAGGACCAGACAACAGCCAGGGGCAGCTGACAGGCGACTGTGGAATGTAGTGAGGTGCTTTTCTCCTAGTCCTCTCTCCTGGCAGAACATTCCCTGGGAATGACAGCATTGGGAGGCGTGCTCCATGTTCCCTGATCACCCTCCTCCAGGCACTGAAGGTTTGAACCGTGGGTGGAAGTGGGCAGTGCAGACCAAGGGAAATGGGGGGGGGGCGGGGAACAGGGAAAGGCACCAGTCAGTGTAACAGTGAATCTTTGGGGTGTCCAAGCACGGTTTGGCAAGTGTCTCCCAATGATAAAAAGCCTTCTTCAGGGGAGCCAGCAGCCCCCAAGTGTCAACATCAAATTCAAGAAAGCAGAAAAGAGGTGACATTTTCTCCTTTAAAGAATCTATTATACATAAGGCAAAATGTTAAGAGTGGTTATTTCTGCATTTCTGGGATTATGACTGATTTTTATGTTCTGAATACTTCTGTATTTTTCCAAATTTCTGAAAACAAATACTATTTTCTAACTGAACATTATCCAAACTCCATAAATCATTGTGAAAACATTCCAAGTGAAGATTAAATTGGAAGGCAATTCTAGTTAGCTATGGCAACTGCAACACCAGAATTTATCTCTGCTTCCTGTCGGAAACATCACGAAAAGGTAATGAATAGGCATAAATCCGGAAGACAAAGAAATGGGGCAAGAAAGTGACAAATGATCAGAGATGTCCACAAAATTTAGGAAGGCAAAAAGCAAGAGACAAAAGAGAACTAGCATCATTACATAGAGAAAGCTGGAATCTGGACCCCGGGGGAGGGGGACTGCTGGTTGAGGGAGTCTCAGCAGCCAGACTCAGGAATAGGAGGCACCAGACAAAGGGGAGGATGGCAACGGGAGGGGTTGTAAGTCCCCACAACAACAGGCGATGCCCCATAGGACCGCGCCCGACACTTGGTCTTCCACAAACACTGTGACTTGAATGAGCGAATGGTAAAGGAGCAGATTTCCTTTATGAGCTGAGGCCTCTCTGGTTGCCCTGTCAGGTATGAAAGCACCAGAAGAACTCGTCCATATAGAGGGGAGGCCATGAGGATCTGAACATTCTGGCACTGGGGTCCTGGGGTTCAGGGGCTACATGCACTCACACCCCGTCCTCTGGCAATGTTTCCCACGGCCCCACCGGAAGAGTTGGAGGTAGTTGGGAGAGAGGAGGGTGGAAGCAAAGGTGGGCCTTGGTGGGCTGCAGCTTCTGGGCAGACCTCAGCATGTGACCTGGTCCCTAAACCCAGTTCCAGGGGCCCTTCACATCTGTGGAAGCTTCTGGGGCAGTACCCAGGATGGGGCACCACCTCATGCCTCCCCCACTTCCCTGATGCAAGAACTGGCCCTCCTCACCCGGATCTTCCCTTCCTTCAGTTGTGTTGAAGGGGGACCCTTGAGCATTAAGGACACCAGGGTCCAGTTGTGCTGGTGGGTGAGCGTCACACACCCTGGCACCTACCAGCCAGTCCTGCTCCCATGGAGGGGGGCCTGCACTTATTAAACACCAACTGGGTTTACCTGACACTGATTGAGTCGCCTCAGCAAGCCTGTGAGGAAGAACCATTATCCCCGGGGCTCTGAGGAGAAGGACGTGTGAGAAGCTGAGGGACGCCCCGCAGGCCAGTCTCAGAGCCCAGGCCTGTGTGGAGAAGTCACCCAAGCACACTCAAGGATAAATGAGTTTCCTTTCCTGACAGGAGTTGACTTACCTGGGGAGAGATTGGAGAGTAACCAAGCACTCCAGAGCCGGGTCAGATTAGGGTCAGCGTCATAGAAGCACAAGGAGGGAAAGAGGAATTCCTGTTGGGATGGCGGGAATAGTCCAGACACCTTTCTAGGGAAGGAAGCATTGGTACCGACTCTGGTGAGGAGAAGAAGGTGTCTTCAGGCATCTTGGAGAGGAAGCAGCCACGGTGTCAGGGACATACGCTGTAGTGGCCAGCAGGGACCAGCTGGTGGGCATCCTGGAAGGCCACATGCGGTGAGGGGGACACCCCCTCTGGCAGTGTGTGCAGGACAGCTTCCAGAAGGCAGCGTCTGGGCAGTGGGCGCAGACAGGAAGGTGGAGTGGAAGGTCACTGCTGAGGGAAAATCCGAGGGCCGGGGACTGAGGCGCCGGGAGGAGACATGGTTTCACTCTACACTCTTCTGTGATATGTGTTCATGCATTACTTTCCCCTCCAAAAACCCTTTTGGGAAATAGCCCAGTGAGTGGATTATTTAAATGTGGTCTATACATACAATGGAATATTAGTCAGCCGGAAATATTATCCAGAAGGAAATTCTGACATATGTTACAACATGAGTGAGACTTGAGGGACATTATGCCAGACCCAAGAGGACAGATGCTGTCTGGTTCCACTTCTGTGAGGCACCTAGAGTAGTCAGCTTCATAGATTCAGAAGAAGGCTGTTGCCAGGGACTGAGGGGAGGGAGGAGCGGGGAGGGGCTGTTTAAGGCGGGCAGAGTGTTAATTTGGGGAGGATGGACAAGTGCTGACTTAATGCCCCTGAATTCTACACTTAGAGATGGCTGGTGAAGGTGGTCAGTGTTATGTTATGTCTCTTTTACCACAAGAGCAAAAAACCACAACAGACCAGTGAAAGACGCACACGAATACTGCTTTGTCATTGGGTCTGAGTGACAAGGAGCGCTGGGGCCATTCACAGGGACAGGCAGGAGAGGGGGGTGAGCACCTTTGCGGGGAAATGAAGTCAGCTCTTGGTGGCCACGTGGTGTGTGCCCGCTGTGCACTGTGTCCGGGAGGTGCTTCGGTCCCACCATCTCTGAACCTCACAAGGCAGGTGTGCTTGTTTTCATTTCTTCACAGGTGAGCTCAGGGGCCAGGGCCAGGGGACCCCAGGCCTGTCCATCCCATGGCGCCGGGCTGGGTTTAGGATGCCAGTCTCTGGAGATACAGACAGCAGGCTGGCGGGTGGGGTGGAGCTTGGAGGGGCAGAGTCAGAGGGCAGTTTCCTGAGGGGAGATCCTGGTAAAGCCGTGGCATGCTGAAGCCCCAGAGAAGGGTGAAGGAGAGCAGAAGGCAAGCTCTGGAAGAAATCCTGCATTTATGACACTGACCCCCTCCCTACCACTGTAGGAGCTGCTGTGATTAGAGCCTCCTCCTGCAGAAGTGCCCCCCCCCGACACACACCATGTCCCCAGATTAAGACCTGGGCCTTGTTTAGCCCCTGCCCAGCAGCTGACTCTGGGGCCTTCGCCAACCACAAGGAGAGGAAGCAGCTCAAAATGACCTCATTCTAAATCAGGCTGGCTCCGTGGATCCCTGTCAACACTCAGGAGCACTCCAGGCAGTGAGGAGCCAGCCCGGAGGAGAGGTACATCACCCTGCAGTCCACTGAGGCAGCAGGAGCATCTCCCCGGAAGCGAAGAAGCCAGCCACTCAGGAAGGTGCACAGGGAGACAAAGCCTCCCGGTGAGTTTGGTTTGTTGGGTGGGGGTCGGGGTGGGGGGGGTGATGTGCAATTCCCAAGCCAGGTAAAAAAAAAAATTGTACCGGTTTCAAGGAGACGCCACTAAATAATAGAATCATCCAGAAGGAAGTAGCCAGAGGTTTCTGCCAATTGATCTGGAGACTGGGAAAATGTCCCACAGTTATTAATAAACCTTGTGTTCTGGGAACTGATTTCATGCACCAGACAAAGGGATTAAAAAGTTGCTGGTGAAAGCAAAGTGGTTTTAGCCAGAGCTCCACTTTCTGTTCTCCCAATAAATGACCATTTTTGTCTTTGGGCACACTTGGCGCTGATTGGCCTCTTGACACATCTGGTGAGCTAGGAGGCACGCAGTTGACTAGCACGCTTTTATGACCACTCGGTCTTCCCAGGGTACTTTTTGCGGCCACCCGCATCTCAGTCTGCCCCGAGAGTGGGGGTGAAAACACGGGCTTGCGTGGCATCTGGGAGACAGCTGCGGATGGAGCCACTCACAGCCTGAAGCCCTAGCAGTGGTCCTGCTGGAATCCCGGAAGATGGAACCGATGTTCATCAGCCCTTGCACAGGTAGCTCAGTGAATTCACCTTGTCGACAGAGCTGCCCTTTTGTAAGCCTGGGACCCCTCAGGAGGAGGCTACAGATAAATAAATTGGGGTCGAGAGAGTGTCAAAGAAACAGGCCCTGTGGAAAACAGTGTTCAAAATGATGGTCAGCTCCCTTCACTCACTAAACTTTGAGCACCTGAAGGGAGGCTGAAGGGAGGCTCTGTGCACCCAGATGAGACACAAGATCAGCCAATTTGTAAGTTAATATTGAATTAGTTGAGTGATGTTGTAACAGAATTATTTCAAAAGATAACTACTACTTAAAACTCCTTCTGTGTGAGGATTTGCTTCATCCTCTCAGCCAAGGAGACAAGAGCTATCTCTTTGCCTTGCCCACCCCTCCTCTACGGGTGGGGTCCCCAGACCTCAAAGCGGGGTCAGGAGCCCATCTTTAGCAAGATACGCGTTTCCTTCCGGCTCTGCGAATCCCTCATTGCTCAACCCTGAGCAAGTCCACGTTTCCTCTGTGCACTGTGTGCTCAATACATTCAAAGGTAAATTCTTCTTTACTACCCCCTTCCTGCAGCTGCTCTATCTCCTGATGGGAAAGGAGGCCAGAGGTTTGCTAACGCTCTCAAAGCCTCCCACCTGGACTACTACAAAAGCCACCCAACTGGCTTTTTGTCCCTTTCAACTCCTTTTCCTTGCTGCAGGAAGAGTGATTTTTTTTTTTAAGACTTATTTATTTATTTGACAGAGAGAGAGAGCACGAGGGGGGAGGGCCAGAGGCAGAGGGAGAAGCAGGCTCTCCACTGAGCAGGGAGCCCGATGCGGGGCTTGATCCCAGGACCCTGAGATCATGACCTGAGCCGAAGGCAGACACTTAACCATCTGAGCCACCCAGGAGCCCCAAGAGTGATTTTAAAAAAAAAAAAACAAAAACACACAATTTGAAATGGCTAAAATTAAAAAGACTAATGCACCAAGTGTTGACATGGCTGTGGAGGGACTGGAACCCTCATACAATTTGGCTGCAAATACAAAATGGCTGCTCTGGAAAAGAGTCTAGCAACTAACTTTCTTTCTTTCTTTTTTTCTTTCTTTCTTTCTTTCTTTTTTTATTTTTTTTTAAAGATTTTATTTATTTATTTGAGAGAGAGAATGAGAGAGAGAGAGAGAGCACAAGAGGGGGCAGCGGGAGAGGGAGAAGCAGACTTCCCGCTGAGCGGGGAGCCCGATGTGGGACTCGATCCCTGGACTCCAGGATCATGACCTGAGCCGAAGGCAGTCACTTAACCAACTGAGCCACCCAGGCGCCCTCTTTCTTTCTTTCTTTCAAGTAATCTCTACATCCAACATGGGGCTCAAACTCAGGACCCCGAGATCAAGAGTCATATGCTCTACCGACTGAGCCAGCCAGGTGCCCCTTGGCAGCTTCTTATAAACATGCACTTACCATGTGACCCAGCAGTCCCACTGCTGGATGTTTATTGAGGACAAATGGAAACGTGTTCACACAAAGACTTGTACTTGTTTTCATAAAAGTTTTATCCGTAACACACAAACACTGGAAACAACCCAAACGTCCAGCAACTAGTGAGCAAATTGTAGTAATCCATGTACAATGGATTACTCATTAGCAATTAAAAAGCTTGAACTACTTCTAGACACATCGAAATAGATAAGCCTCAAAAGCATGATACAAATGAAAGAAGCTAGATACAGAGGACTACATATGTATGATTCCATTTATACGAAATTATAAAAAAGGCAAAACAATTGTTTCAGGAAGCCGATTAGTGGATGTTCGGGGCAGGGTCAGGAGATTGACTACAAAGGGCACAAACGAACTTTTTGGGTGATGATTTTACAATTGTATACATTTGTCAAAATTCATTGAATTTTTTTTAAAATCAGTAAACTTGGCTGTAGGTAAATTTTATCCAAATAAGTCTACTTTTAAAAATGGAGTGCCTGGGTGGCTCAGTTGGTTGGGTGTCTGCCTTTGGCTCAGGTCATGATCCTGGGGTCCTGCTTCTCTCTCTGCCGCTCCCCCCTGCTTGTGCTCTCTCTCTCTGTCAAATCAATAAAATCTTTTAAAAAAGTAAATCAAGGCCTGTAATAATGAAAACAGCCCCCCCCCACCCAGTCTGCACAATGATGAAAGAATGGTAGCCGGTCACACAATGTGGATACCAAGACAAGATGCGTTAGGAGTCGAGTTCCATCGGGGCGGGGCTGTGTTGGCCATGCTGTGGGAGAGGTGGCCCTGTGCATTATTCTTCCAAGGCCTAAGTTCTCAGACTTTGGTAGGTATCGGGACAGCCTGGGCAATGTGGCAAAAATGCAACCACCACAGGCCCCAGGCCCTACCCTACTGCAGTGAGCGGGGGCCTCTGCATTCTTTATTAGGCTCACTTGTTCCATCAGACTCACCCGCTTGTGCCTCCTCAGAGCTTAGCACACGTTCTTCCCCCTCCCGGAATGCCCAAGTGCCTTTCTGATCCCCGGCATTGGCTTAAGTCCACCTGTTACGTGCCCATACTGTCCTTGGCTTTCATCACACATACGACTTATAATTGCTTGTTTGGTATCTGTCTTCTCTGCCGGACAATAAGCTCTGTGACCTCTCTGTGACAGTAAGCAGGCTGGAACCTGATCACCAGCACTAGGAATGTGCTTGACACACTGTTCATATATCCGTTCTTTGACCAGGGTCCTGAGGAAATGCCCAGAGGGTTCAGGGAGGCTGATGGCAAGACTGTGGCCCGGTGAGTAGAGCTAAGTCAGCCCTGTCCTTTCAAAACCAGAGAAGCTGCACATTTAGACTAGTCTTCTTGGTAACAGACAAGTGGTTAAGGGGTTTCCTTAGTAACTTAAGCTTGGAAACAAATCCAGGTGTGGAGTTTGTTCTGCAAAGTGTGGGCTTTTGTCCACGTGTTTTGATGTTGCTTCCCCCAGCTGAGGCCTTCATGTCAGCCCACGAGTGCAGGGCCCTAAGCTCTGACCCTCCAGCTTCTGGCTCTCTGTGAAAACAAGGGGCAGAAATTAAAACTACAGGGGTGCCTGGGTGGCTTAGGAGGTTGGGCATCTGCCTTCGGCTCAGGTCATGATCTCACGGTTCTGGGATCGAGCCCCACATTGGGCTCCCAGCTCGGCGGGGAGCCTGCTTCTCCCTCTCCCACTGTCCCCCCCCCCCGCCCGCCCAGCTCGAGCTCTCTCTCTCACTTGCTTTCTCTCAAATAAATAAATAAAATCTTAAAAAAAAAAAAGGGATATCTCTAAACACCCACCAGAATGGCTAAAATTAAAAAGACTGACTATGCCAAGTATTGGCGAGGCTGTGGAGCAACTGAGAATCTCATACAATGCTGCTGGAAATAGAAAACTGCTTTGGAAACAGTTTGGCAGGTTCCTATAAAGTTAAAATACACTTATCATACGCCCAGAGATCCCACTCGGGTATTTACCGAAGTGAAATGAAAACATGTTCATTCAAAGCCTTGCCCATGAATGTTTAGAGCAGCTTTATTTTTTATTTATCTTTTTTAAGACTTTTTTTTTTAACTGTAGTTGACACACAGCGTTACATTAGTTTCAGGTGTACAACATATAGTGATTCAATCGGGTCTAAGGTTATGCTGTGCTCACAAGTGTAGCTACCATCTGTCACCATACAATGCTACTATTTATTTTTTTAAAAGTTTTTAAAATTGATTTGAGAGAGAGAGAGAGAAGAGCACAAATTGGGGGCAGAGCAGAAGGAGAGAGAGACTCTCAAGCGGACTTCCTGCTGAGCGCAGAGCCCAACACAGGGCTCAATCCCAGGACCCCGGGATCATGACCTGAGCTGAAGCCAGACGCTTAACCGACTGAGCCACCCAGGCGCCCCCTTACAATGCTATTATAATACCACTGATTATATTCCTTATACTGTGCCTTTTATTCCTGTAACATATTCATTTCGTAACTGGAATCTGTGCTTCTCACTCTCCTTCGCCCATTTTGCCCATCCCTGCACCCCCACCCCTCTGGCAACCATCAGTTTGTTCTCTGTATTTATGGGTCTGTTTCTAGAGCAGCTTTATTAACAATAAACTGGAAACAATCCAAATGCCCATAAACTAATAAAGGGACAATGAGTCTTCATTTACACAGCAGGATACTACCCAAAATAAAAAGGACAACCTATTGGCACATGAATGATATTGAGTGCATTAGGTTCTGTGAAGGAAGCAGACAAAAATGAGTGCATGCTGCATGAGTCCATTCATAGAAAATTAAAGATTTTTCAAAAAGATATATTTATTTATTTCAGAGAGAGAGCTCCTGATTAGGGGGAGGGTCAGAGGGAGAAAATCTCAAGCAGACTCCCTGCTGAGCACAGAGCCCAACATGAGGCTCGATCTCACGACCCGGGAGATCACGACCTGAGCTGAAACCAAGAGTTGGTCACTTAACCGACTGACCACCCAGGTGCCCCTCCATTCATATAAAATTAAAGCACAGGCAAACTGTGGGGTCAGAAATGAGATCAGTGGTCACTTGGAGCCAGGGGAAGGGGGAGGAGATTGGCAGCAAAGGTGCATGAGAGAACTTTTGGGGTGATCGAAATATTCTGTACCTCAATTGTGGTGCTGGTTGTGCAAGTGTATGCATTTGTCTAAATTCTGTCCACCATACACTTAAAATTTTTTAAATAAAATAAATGTTATTGTATGTAAATTATATCCCAATAAAGCTGGGTTTTTAAAATTTTCTTGGTTTTTATTTTATTATATATATATTTTTAATAAGCTCCACATCCAACATGGGGCTTGAACTCACAACCCTGAGATCAACAGTTGCATGCTCTACCAAATGAGCCAACCAGGTGCCCTAAAGCTGATTTTTAAAAAATGAGGAACAGTCGGGGTGCCTGGGTGGCTCAGTCGGTTAAGCATCCGACTCTTGATTTCAGCTCAAGCTCAGTGGAGTGTCTGCTTCTCTCCTTCCCCCCTCCCCCACACTCTCGCACATGTTCTCTCCCTTTCACATAAATAAATAGATCTAAAAAAAAAATGAACAGTAAGTGTTTTTAGAATACTGAGAAGGGGAAAATCAGTTTAAATTTTGTGCCTTGGGCGCCTGGGTGGCTCAGTCGGTTAAGCGACTGCCTTCGGCTCGGGTCATGATCCCAGGGTCCTGGGATCGAGTCCCACATCGGGCTCCCTGCTCGGCAGGAAGCCTGCTTCTCCCTCTCCCACTCCCCCTGCTTGTGTTCCCTCTCTCGCTTTGTCTCTCTGTCAAATAAATAATAAAAATAAAATCTTTAAAAAAAAAATAAAAAATTAAAAAAAAAATAAATAAATTTTGTGCCTTACTTCAATTCAAAATTTGCCATTCTTTTCATTTATCTGATTGGAGGTGGCAGCAAGTGGGCAGAACATAAGATCTGGGGTCCAGCGGACTCAGGGAGCGCTCTCACACCTATGTACAAGTTTGTGACCTTCATCCAGTTGCGTAGCCCGTCCCAGACTAAGTTTGCCTGTGTGTCTGATACTTTTATATTAGAAAAATAAAACAAAACTCATTTTCACACACAGATGTGTTGTGGATCCGTACATGAGGTAGGTAGGTAGAAAGCTTCTCCCGGCTCCTGGAACGTAGTTTAAATAGCGTCAACCCAGCAACAGTTGCCGTAAATAAAGTGACATGAAAGCCCGTTTTGTTTCTAAGGAATACCTGGGAAGCTTCGATGCACTGGAAAGTCTGAAAACATGACTTTTTTTTTTTTTAAGAATTTGGAGGGTTTTGTTGTTGTTGTTTTTGTTTTAATTTTATTTATTTGACAGAGAGAGACAGCGAGAGAGGGAACACAAGCAGGGGGAGTGGGAGAGGGAGAAGCAGGCCTCCCGTGGAGCAGGGAGCCCGATGCAGGGCTCGATCCCAGGACCCTGGGACCATGACCTGAGCCAAAGGCAGACGCTTAACCTACTGAGCCACTCAGGGGCCCCAAAACATGGCTTTTGGAAGGAAAAAACAAAAACCTAGCCACTGGGCCTGCGTTGGCCGCTTGGAGCGCCCCCCTGCTGAATGAATGGGAGTTCATGTTAACACCCGAGGAAGGCCTCGCTTCCTGACACATGCAGCATCTGGGAGGAACAATTCATTGCAACCGCACACACCCTGCCCAAGTGACTTTTATGGCCTCCCACCCCCAGGCTGCGAAAACGAAGGGTCAGCATCCCTGCGGGTTAGTGGGAAATTCTTCACTGACACATACCTGCTCAGTGATTTGTTGGCGTATTTTCCATCCAGAAGGCAGCTGTGGGTAATGTTTAACCAGAAAAAGAGGAGCTCAATTATGCAAGACATGTTTACAATGTAAATGGGGGGAGCACTCCCCCCCCAGCCATACTGGGGGTGGCGAGAGTATGCATGGGCTTCCATGCGTCTTACTAGCAAAACAGGTGTCAACCACCCCCCTTGGCTGCCCAAAGCCTGTCAGCTTGCTCAGACTTTGGGGAGCGCTGTTTGAAGGCCGAAACACCTGCTGACAGGAGGACACGCACAGTGAGGTTGCTATTTCCTGAGTTCATCGGGATGAGAGGAATGTTCTTCAGCCCACCGTGGCCCCTGCAGCCCGGCCACGTCAGCCAGGCAGGACTGGGGATGGCTTCAGAAGCGCACTCTATCTCAGCACCGCTCGCGGGCTCGTCTCTGCAGTAAGACTTCATTCTTTTAAGCCTGTAACTGTTTCAAATCTGCAAGTTAAAAAAACAAAAATCCGGGGGCACCTGGGTGACTCGGTTGGGCGTCTGCCTTCGGCCCAGGTCATGACCTCAGGGTCCTGGGATCGAGCCCCATTTTGGGCTCCCTGCTCAGTGGGGAACCTGCTTCTCTCTCTCTCTCTCTCTGCAGCTCCTCCTGCTTGTGCTCTCTCTCTCTGTCAAATAAATAAATAAATAAATAAATAAATAAATAAATAAAATCTTTAAAAAAAATCGGTTGCTTCTATTTGCACAATTTAGGGGCAGGGGGAAAGGCAATTATTGGCCCAGCTTACTGAAAAGTCCAGGGGATGTGGAGCTTGGCTGGATCAAGGGATTCACAATAAGTGTCCTTCCAGCTCTTGGCTCAGCTTTCTTTTGGGTTGGCTATATTCTCAGGCTGGAGCTCCCTGTGGTGACAAAGGGGCCACCAGCAGCTCTGGGATGGTATGCTGGGAATTCAGAGTTCCTGTGGAAAAAGTGCCTATTCTCAATCGTTCCAGCAAGTGTCTTAGGGAGGGGACTCAAATTCTACAGCATGCCTGCCCCTGGGGCCCGGGTCCTGCGTCCCCTCAAGACCGCAGGCTGGAGTCCCTCCATTCAAATCACATGGGTTGACAGTGGGGAGAGGTGGTTAACTCAAGGAAAATTGAGGAAATTTTGATGCACAAGGATGCTGTGGCATCTGCCACAGTCTTGTTTCTATATCTTAATAACTTCTCACCATGTTGGCCTTTGGTGTTCCGAATCTTAGGTCTTCCCACTGTCCGCGGCGGCATCAGATAATCTCCTCCTTGGCTCTACTCCTTCCCAGTGAGCCGATTGGGCATTTCTTCCCTTACCCTGGTGTTAGTCACCAACATATGGACTATTCAGTCACTGGGCACTTCCTGGGTACCCGTTGTACGCTGGTGAGTGCTGAGTATGGAAGAGGAGTGAGGGTGGGCACAAAGTTGAACAAGTCCCAGCACGACAGACAAGCAGACGTCATCACAGTGAGGTGCGGCCCTCCACTTCCTGCAGTTCGTGCTCCCAGGATTTGGACCTCACAACAGCTGCATGTTAGATACTGCTCTGTGACGGGGGAGACACGGTGTGGTCACGGGAGGCGAGCTTCTGCTCCTCACCCGAGAGGGGGCTCCGGTTGCTCAGGCCCGAGTGGTCTCAGAGCCCTCCATCACCAGGGCAGGTGGGCATAGGTGAGAACTAATTTTCCAGTGAGGATTTCTGGCAGACTCAAATGAAGAACTCCAGAAGTTAGGGCAAGAAGGAACTCAGAGGGGCGCCTGGGTGGCTCAGTCGGTTCAGCGTGTGACTTCTCCTCAGGTCATGATCTCAGGATCCTGGGGTGGAGCCCTGCTTCGGGCTCCCTGCTCAGCGAGCAGTCTGCTTCTCCCTCTCCCTCTGCCCCCTCCCCTATGCTCATGCTCTGTCTCCCTCAGATAAATAAAAATAAATCTTAAAAAAAAAGAAAGAAAGAGAACACTCTGATTAAACTTTGACATGCCATTGATAATGTCTGTGGTCCAATTCATGGCTCGTAGATAGAGCTCCCCAAGGAAGAATAAGAATAGGGCCAGGGGCGGATCAAGGATGCATGGTGAAGGGCCATGGTTAAGGGCAGGCCAAGGACTCAAATTCCTCCTCAAATAGGAGGAATCAGATATGATACAAATCTGGATGCTAAGCATCACAGGAGAAGTTTGAGACAGGCTAAAACTCAAAACAAATTTATGGTCTTCTGTGAGCCCGGGTCCTTGTTGCCTTGTTCTCTCCATTCGGATCCTCTTTCTTAACCTTTCCATGAACATCTCAAATATAGAAATTATTGATTAGAGGAATGATGCTTTCAGACAAATCAGCAGCACAAAAGTATGAGGAAGAAAATAAAAAGAACATCCTATAGGATAATGTCAAATTTTTATAAAGCAGAGCAAAAGATGAAGAGGGAACTGATTTGTAATTTCCAGAAGTTTTAGTGCTGGAAACATCTTGCTCTAAAAAGAAACAAAAGTGTAATGAAGAGAAAGACGGAACTAGGCTAAACTGGGCTTGAATCTTGACTCCAACCTGAAAGCCAGACTCTTGAAGCAGAGTTACTGCCCCAGGACAAATAAGCATTGAAAACAACTGGAGGGCTTTGCGCTTCCTCCCCTTGGCTCCATCATATGCCAAGTGTCGAGTTACCTCTGATGAGGGGACCGCTTTAGCCTGCTTGGACTCTTCCTTCATTATCTGTTTCATTCCAAATATAATAACTTGCCTAAACTAAAAGGATAATTATAGAATCTCAGGGCTGGAAATGAGCTTCGATATCCTTTTGCAAGGTCACTGCCACACTGTTGAAGCCGATGGGCCATCCCAGGCTGCATCTTACCGGACCTGTCCAGCAGCATGGGACTCAGACTGTCACTCTCTCTCCCTGATAACACTCTTTTCTCCTGACATTGGGAAGCCCTTCGCCCTGGTTTCCTTCCACCTCTCTATTTCTCCTTCTTTTGCTGGTTCCTGCTTGCTGCCCTGATCACTAAACCCTGGAATGTCCCAGGGCACTGGTTCCTGTGAAAGCCCATTTAGTCTCAGGGCTGTAGCCTGCATTTCTCGCTCCAGCTCAGAACTTTCCTCTGGACTTCAGACGTGGATCTCCACCTGGATGTCTCATAGGCACCTCTAACTCATCATGTCTCAGGTGTAAATCCTGAGCACCACCCTTCCGTCAAACATCTTCCCACCATCTTCTTCATCTCAGTTAACGCCTCTCTGTTCTTCCCTTGGCAAACCTGACTCCTTTCTATTTCTCTTGCACCCATATCAAAATTATCAGCAGATCTGGTTGGCCACCTTGAAAACATATTCAGAATGTGGGCACTTGTTTGCTTCTATCACCCTGGTCCAACCAGCACGGATGCCCCACGGGATTACTGCAATAGCATCAACTTCCTCCTGTGTGTTTTCACAGTTGTTCTCAGTACAGCAATGATCCTTTTAAATGTAAATCCACTGGTGCTCCCCATCTCACTCACAGACAATGGTTTGCAATGGCCTCCCTGGTCCTACCCCCTCTGGCATCTCTTTACTTTCCCAAATCTTTGCTAGAGCCTTCATCTCCTACCACTTCCCTCTGCCAATTCTGCCCCAGCTACAATGATCTTTCGGATTCTGGAATAATCCCACCTCTGGGCCTTTGCACTTGCTGTTCCCTCTGCCTGAAAAGCTTTTCCTTCAAGATCTGCAGGGCTCACTCCCTCCCCTCCTTAAGCGGTCTCTGCTCAGATGCCATGTTCCAAGTGAGGCCTTCTGGACCACCCACTTGAAATGGCAGGCCCTCTTCCACCCCTAGATGTCCCTGTCCCGTTTTCTTATTTAATGTTTGATTTTTCTCTATAGCATTTAGCATTTTCTGCCATAGTATATATTTCTTTAACTTCTTTGAGAATTGCTTCTCTTTCAATACTAGAATGTAAGCTGCGTGAGGCAGGGATTTTTGTTCACTGCTAATCCCCAGGGCCAGACACATAGCAGGTGCTAACATGCATGCTTTGAATGGATGAATTAATGAAACAAATAGGGTGTATCAGCATTGTCTCAGTCACTGGGGATATAACTACAAACAAGACAAAGCTCCTGCCCTTAGAAATGTGGGTACTTGGGGTAGAGTGGGGAGACACAGTAAATTAGAAAAGGAGTACTCTTGATCTCGATGTTGTGAGTTCAAGCCCCGCATAGAGCTTACTTAAAAACAAACAAATAAGTAAAAATAAAATTAGAAAAGGAGTTAAAACAGATGATGGGCCTCTTTATTCAAGTGATCGGGCGGCCCTGCTGGGATTGAGAAGCTGGGGAGATCAGCAGCTGCAGGGCTGGGGTGGGGGAGCACCTCTCGAGCTGAGCACATGGCCAGAGGGCTGGAGCCGGGTGAGCGCTGAGCAGGCAAGGACAGAGACTGACTTTTGGGATCTTTTGAGTTCTTGTAGCTTTTTATACATTACCTCTTCAGGTAACCAATTACATGAAAAAAAAAAAAAAGGAAAAAGTCACCAGACGAACACAAATAATGAGCCAGGTGAGCAATTTATGCCTTTATATGGTGTCTGGACACATAGCATCTGCTATGTGTCCATGTTTTTAAGTAAGCTTCTACCTTAACATCAAATCAGATAAATGGCTAAGCACAAATTTGCAAGGTAAGAAAAGGATACACAAATTGCATTTACTAAACTACTTGTTTGCATTTTTTATTATACCAGGCATGCATTGGCAGTGATATATTTTTTTAAAAGCTAATTAGGAGAAAACACCATAGTCTTTATCATCTAATTAAATGTTAAATCAGAAATAGAAGAAATTGACACATTCCTGCAGAAGAAAAAAATTGCCAGTGATTATCCTGTATCAGTGCCAGAAACATCTGAAGTTTCTCTTTTAGATGGACCATTAGGGTGTTTCCTTGGTTCTTCTTGCAAAGGTCCCGCTTCCCCCCAAACCAACATTACAGCACTTCCCTTTGGAATACTCAAATCCCAGAAGAACCTCTGAATGAAGCTGCCAGACAACAGCAGCATTACTCATGGCACATTTGCTATGGAAACTATGTTTGGCAAGTATCAAATGTCTGAATTTCTTTTCCTGGGCATCGTGGAGTTGACAGGATTTATTTATAACAGGGGAGATTCTAAAATTGGCCACTTATCAACACAGAAAAGTAACTTCCATAATACTGCTGCAAATTCATGTCCTTTTTTTTTTTTAAGATTTTATTTATTTATTTGAGAGAGAGAGAGACAGCAAGAGAGAGAGCACAAGCTGGGGGACTGGCAGGCAGAGGGAGAGGGAGGCTCCCCGCTGAGCAGGGAGCCCGATGCGGGGCTCGATCCCAGGACCCTGGGATCATTACCTGAGCCGAAGGCAGACGCTTAACCGACTGAGCCACTCAGGCGTCCCGGTTTTGTCTGTTTTTAAGAGGAAAAAGGCCAGAAATATATCACCTAAGGTATAACTTGAGAAATATTTCCAAATGCTGAGATTTACTAATTGAAATAGGAAGACGAGGGGCGCCTGGGTGGTTCAGTTGGTTAAGCGTCTGCCTTCAGTTCAAGTCATGATCCTGGAGTCCTGGGATCAAGCCCCACATGGGGCTCCCTGCTCATCAGGGAGTCTGCTTCTCCCTCTGCCCCTCACCCCGCTCGTGCTCTCTCTTGCTCTCTCTCAAATAAATAAATAAAATCTTAAAAAAAAAAAGAAATAGGAAAATGCCTCATATTCTAAGTCCAGTATTTACTTCATGCTTATAATTCAGGCCTCATGAACAAGAAATAAAACCTGGGTGGCTCAGTCAGTTAAGCATCCAACTCTTGATTTCAGCTCAGGTCATGATTTCAGAGTTGTGAGATACCTGGGCTCCCACTCAGCGTGGAGTCGGCTTGAGATTCTCTCTCATAAATAAATAAATAAATAAATAAATAAATAAATAAATAAATAAATAAATAAAAATAAAACCTAAATGAGCACAGAGAGTAGAAAACAGGAAATACTCCACACGCCATGGGCTAAAGATTGTGTTTAAGAGTAAAGCAAAGCTCTCTTGCATGAAATTTCTTTTTTAAATAGAGCCATCTGATTCTCATTTACACTGTGGAACAGCAAATTATAAAACTATTTGCCCACAAATTACCAAGCCATGCTTATTCATAACTTCATGTAATTTCATAAGCTAAAAACTTTCATGGATCACCCATCAGTATGTTGTGTGGCTGGTGATGTGAAATCCTCTGGCAAATATATTTTTCAGCACTAACCAATTGCCCAAAGGACATTATTAACACCCCGTTGCTTAAGGGTCATTTGATAGTGGCAGTTTGTGTTCTCTAATTGTCTAGAAATTGGTGGTGGTATGTGTGCGATAAAAGAATGTTTCTCAGGGAGGTCTTTAAAAAAAATGCTGGGGCACTTGTGGGGCTCAGTGGGTTAAGCATCTGCCTTGGGCTCAGGTCATGATCCCAGAGTCTTGGGATCGAGCCCCACATCGGGCTCCTTGCTCAGTGGGGAGCCTGCTTCTCCCTCTCCCTCTGCCCCACCTTCGCCCCGCTCGTGCTTTCTCTCTCACTGGGCTCTCTTTCTCTCTCTCAAATAAATAAATAAAATCTTTTAAAAAATCCCTTTAATAATCTTGCATTCTTGTCAGTCGCTTTACATGAAAGTTGACTGTAGATTTTAAGTGTCTGAGATATATCGCCACCTAGCGTTTTGTGGCTTTTACTTTAATTTTTTTTTTTTTTTTTTTTTTGAGATTTTATTTATTTATTTGACAGGGAGAGACAGCAAGAGAGGGAACACAAGCAGGGGGAGTGGGAGAGGGAGAAGCAGGCTTCCCGCGGAGCAGGGAGCCCGATGCGGGGCTCGATCCCAGGACCCTGGGAACATGACCTGAGCCGAAGGCAGACGCTTCATGACTGAGCCGCCCAGGCGCCCGTCGTTGCTGTCACTTTAAAGCTGGCCACAGAAGAACAGACCCCCGATTTGCCTCCTCCCGCGACGGCCCCAGTGCCCCATTTCTGCCTCCCCTTCAAAAAGTCAGCAGGCCTTGTCGTGTTCGCCCCTCTCCATGTATCCCCTGCCACTCACAATGTAGCATTCATGCTCAGCTTGTGTGAGGGGAACGTGAAGGGCTTGAGTCCGCCTTGTTAATCGGCTCACAATATACAATCTTTGGACAAGTTATGTACACTCTCTGAGCTTTCATTTTCCCCTCTTTTAGACTGAAAAGAAATATCTGTTTCCTAGGTTTTTTTCTGATTAAATAGGCTAATATATTAAAAGGCTTACCACGATATCTGACACATGGAAATATTGAGGAAATATTAAGTATTATCACATACCTCACATTATGTTGAAAAGAGTCTATATTATAGTTTCCATTTTATGGTCAGAAAGGCAGAAGTTGGGTTGCCTAGGACAATTTGAGCTGATTTTTTTTGACAGGTTTATTTTGGATAAAAAGTTCTTCGAAAATATTTTCGCCCAGTCTGTACCTTGTCTTCTCATTCTTTTTTTTTTTTTTTTTACGATTTTAAAAATTTATTTGAGAGGCGGAGGGAGAGGGAGAAGCAGGCTCCGTGCTGAACAGGGAGCCAGACACAGGGACTCGATCCCAGGACCCCTGGATCATGACCCGAACCGAAGGCAGACGCTTAACCGACTGAGCCACCCAGGCGCCCTCTCATTTTCTTTTCTTTTCTTTTTTTTTTTTAAGATTTTATTTATTTATTTGACAGAGAGAGAGACAGTGAGAGAGGGAACACAAGCAGGGGAGCGGGAGAGGGAGAAGCTGGCTTCCCGCTGAGCAGAGAGCCCGATGCGGGGCTCGATCCCAGGACCCTGGGATCATGACCTGAGCCAAAGGCAGACGCTTAACGACTGAGCCACCCAGGTGCCCCAACCCTCTCGTTTTCTTAACAGTAATTTAACTAAAGAGTAAATTCCAAATTTTGATCAAGTCCAATTTATCAGGTTTTTTTTTTTTTTTTAAAGATTTTATTTATTTATTTTGACAGAGAGATAGAAGAGCACAAGCAGAGGGAGTGGCAGAGGGAGAGGGAGAAGCAGGCTCTGCACTGAGCAGGGAGCCCGATGCGGGACTCGATTCCAGGACCCTGAGATCATGACCTGAGCCGAAGGCAGACGCTTAACCATCTGAGCCACCCAGGCGCCCTCAGTTTTTTTCTTTTATGGAGCATGCTTCTGGTGTCATGTCTAAGAACCCCGTGCCTAACGCCAGGTCATAAAGCTTTTGTCCTATGTTTTCTTCTAAAAATTATTTAGTTTTATGTTGTACATTTAGGATTATGCTCCATTTTGAATTTTTGCAGGAAGTGTGAAATCAGTGTTTCCTATCATCAAGGTCATTTATTTGCAAATGTTCATTTGTTAACGTTGATCTGGAATGAGATTTTTATTTCATTTTTCAAAAAAAGTTCATTTTTAAATACTCTCTTTGACTCGCATTTTGCGTTAAGAAATTGGAAAACTGGGGTGCCTGGATGGCTCAGTCGTTAAGCGTCTGCCTTCAGCTCGGATCATGATCCCAGTGTCCTGGGATCGAGCCCCGCATCAGGCTCCCTGCTCTGCGGGAAGCCTGTTTCTCCCTCTCCACTCCCCCTGCTTGTGTTCTGCTCTCGCCATGTCTCTCTCTGTCAAATAAATAAAATCTTAAAAAAAAAAAAAAAAAAGAAATTGGAAAACCTTCCTGGTTGGTCCTGGCCTAGTGCCTCCCACATGCGGGCTGTATCCCGTTCCCACTGACACCGCACAGCTTGACCTTCACGGCTGCAGCAGCTGGGAGGAAGGAAGGGTGGTGAGAGAAAAAAGCACAGCTGGAGCATCACTGCAAAAGGGGCGCAATGCTGCGCTGTCTCATTTGATAAAATAATCTGCGCTCCACCGTGAGCCGAAGTATGACAGGAGTCCACATTTCTTGTTTTGACACGATGGGTACGAACTGGTGATAAAAACACATAAAGTTCGAGGCAGCCCAAAAGCACGCAGCACTCCAAGTACGTCGAGCTGAGACTGCGTCACTGCGGTTTGGGGCGGTCCTGGGCCGTGCTGAGCAGAGGACCGCAGACGGTCTCCATCGTGCTAAACTCCTGCAGCACATAAATGGGACTGTGCCCCAAGAAACCTGTATGTGGGAACACTAAGCTTTGCATTTCATAGAATTCTCACTTGCTATGAATTTTGATTTTTCAAACGTTTAAGCATGTTAAAATCACAACAGGCAGAGCGGACTTGGCCCGCAGGACAGTGAGCCACCCCGTGTTCCAGAGGATGCCCCAGTTCGGTTTGGGCCACGGGACTATTTCTGCCTACGTAGTGGAAAAAAACATCATATATCAAAACTACACACACTCACTTCTGGGTTAAAGGATAGCAGCCGCCTGCATCAGTCACTGCATGGGGGACGAATGCTCTGGGTCACCTGGCCTGGGTCAGTGCGGGAACAAGAGATGGCCTTTGTGGCAGGACCGCGAGGGTTTGTAATTCCTATGAGCACAGCCGATCTGGATCTCCAGCTCGTGCCACTCAGCAGCCAGGGTTCCAGTTTCCAGCCACGGTGACCAGTTGCCTTGGACATGGTTGCACTCTATTCCAAATACTGCCGGCAATAGAAAACCTCATTTCACACTGGTTTGTCCACTTGCCCCCTTTCTATGGCAAATATGCAGTCTGAAAGGTCAGACTCTAATCGAACCTTGTCTGTGGATTCATTCCTTCTTTCCTTTAGTTCTTTGCTGATTACATGTAACAGCAACACATACTTTTGCTTCCACATACTCAAATATTTATCTTCCCATTAAAAAAAATGCATTTTTTACAGTCATGGTCATACTTATCGTAGTTTTGAATTGTACCCTCTTTTTACCTTATTTGCTCCGTATCACTACAAAATTTTATAATTTTACTGGCAGAGACTTTCCACTCAATTCGTCTGATTTTCTTACTACAAAATCTGAAAATCACAATCACACCACATTGTTGAATTTTCTTGAAGACCCTAGTCCACAGGAAGATACTTTTAACCACAGAATTTCAGCTCTATTTCTTACAAAAAATACCCATGGCCATGATATGCTAAAGATGGATTCATCCCCACCCCCTGCCCAGCTCCAGGGCACATTTAAAACATAACTTACACATTAAGTGATGATGAATGGTATGATGCCTAAATGGGGTGGACGGGCAGCAGGCTGGGAAGAGGGAAATATTCAACTCATCTTGCTACGTATACATGTGAGTTTGAGTGCATATGCCCTTTGGAGAGAGAAACATGAAGCTGCAATGACATACTTCCCTGGTGCTTTCCCAGAAGGGGAAACTAGAGGGACATCCAGATCCAAAGTGGAGAAATGGTTCAAAAAATGAAAGTTGTTATTCACTCAACAAACACATACTGGGCGTATTTTTTTAAAGATTTTTTTTTATTTGCCAGAGAGAACACGCATGCACAAGGGAGAGAGGCAGAGGGAGAGGGAGAAGCAGGCTCCCTGCTGAGCAGGGAGCCCGACACGGGACTTGATCCCAGGACACTGGGATCATGACATGAGCTGAAGGCAAACAGACGCTTAACCGACGGAGCCACCCAGGCGTCCCCATACTGGACATATTCTATGTCAGGTACCATTCTAGAGGTAAAATATGCTCTTTCTACACTTGAAACAAATTCTCATTTACATTTTATATCAGGACACATAGTCCAGTACCTCATTATTAAAGATTCAACAAATACTGGAGGAAAAAATGTTCCATGGCAATGGGCATTTTTAATAAATCTGGATTAGCTAAACGAAAACACATTTCAAGGGTATTAGAAACTTTAAAATAGTTGAGAAGCAAAAAAACCTACTATTTTACTTCAAGACACCCAAGTCCTTACAATGGAGTATCACTGAGCCATAAAAAAGAACAAAATCCGGCCATCTGCAACAACATGGATGGAGAGGAGTATTATGCTAAGCGAAATGTCGGTCAAGAGAAAGACAAATACCACAAGATTTCACTCATGTATGTAATTTAAGAAACAAATGAGCAAAGAAAAAAAAAGAGGCAAACCAATGGTTACCAGGGGGAGGCGGCGAGGTGATGGGAGGAGTAAGTGATGGGGATTAAGGAGGGCACTTGTGATAAGCACCAGGTACTGTATGGAAATACTGAATCACTGTATTGTATACCTGAAACTAATATAACACTGTATGTTTACACTGGAATTTAAATAAAAACTTAAAAAAAAAGACATCTAAGTCCCACCTGCATACGAATGAATTACAGAAAAAGTTTATTTGCTGGTCACTGATTTCTTGAAATACAATTCCACATCCATGATACAGACACAAAACGACAGTTATTAAATCTTGCTAACCCACCAAAACCTAACTTAACATGGTGAAAGTGATCACATATACTTCTCTCTCTGCATGTAATGTAACTTCCAGTTTCAAGCACACGATGCTGAAGTGCCCTTATGGGTTAAAGTTGCACACCTAACAAACCATGTAGGTAGTCAAGCAAGATTTTATTTGATGGTAACAACGAAAGCTGCAGTAAATGGTGACTTTCCTATCCAGGCAGAGTAACTAAAGACAGCTATGACATCTGCAAAGAAAACTAGAGACCAGGACAAAGAGGTAGCGTTCGCCTGACTCCCGCAGGGGAGGCACCTGCGTGTCTCAGCAAGGGCAGCTAAGCCAGCTGCAACCGCTTTCCGTGCTGACTTGAACTGGCAGTTTGTCCTCCAAGAATCTTGCCAATAGTTGCACTCCACTGCATCTAGTTACATACAAAGAACGAGCCCTCACACTAAAATCACATTTTTCAGAATCACTGATTGCTTTTTCTTCGTCTTTTTTTTCTCGAACGTGTAGGTGTTTGAGTCTCTTGTGTTTCTTCTTTTACACCAGGTACGGGTTGTTTGAAAACTATTTCATTATCTTGATCATCAACGTTCATTTTAGCCACTTCAGACTTTCGTTTCTCCAAAAATGTTGGCGTACAGACTGGTGTGGGGCCCTGGATTTAACAAATAAAAGATTATAATACAGAAATATAGGTAGGTTTCAGGAATGAGTTTACCTCTCCTCTCCCCCAATACCACCTGCCCTGTATTTTTATAAGCTGCCCTGTGTTATTTTAGGCTTGTTTACCCTTTTCGGTGATGCAGCTGCACATAATATGCTCCATTATAGGTTATTAGGTAGAAAACTAGACTTACATTTATAAAGATAGTGGCTTCATTTCTCCCTACTGACTTAGTCACTGAAAGGTAAACAGTGCAATAAACTCACAATAACTTTTGCTAACCTCACTGTATCTGCTAAATCACCAGTAAGGATTTACCAAAACAATCACAAGGTGAAATCTGAAATTTTAGTAAAGTGACAGCAGCACGAACTGCTTTTCCTTTTTTAAAAAATCTTTATTGGAGCGCCTGGGTGGCTCAGTTAAGCATCTGCCTTCAGCTCAGGTCATGATCCCAGGGTTCTGGGATCGAGCCCAACATCGGGCTTCCTGCTCAATGTGGGGGTCTGCTTTTCCCTCTCCCTCTGCCCCTCCCCACAACTTGTGTTCTCTCTCTCAAATAAATAAAATCTTTTAAAAAAATTATTTACTCATTTATTTTAAAAGTAATCTCTATATCCAACATGGGGCTCAAACTCATGACCCTGAGATTAAGAGTCGCCCACTCCACTGACTAAGCCAGCCAGGTGCCCCTGCTCTTCCTCTTTCAATCATTTCTAAAATACCTCATTTCCAGAATATTGAAGACAATTTTACCTGGCTATCCACAGTCTTCTCAGGAGTGGTAGGAGTACGTGAAGCCTTTTTCTTCTTCTTTTTCTTTGATAAGACCTTCAATAAATTTTAAGGGACTTCATCAGTCTGCATATTTATCAGCAATAGTAGTCCTGAATATATTTCCCCATTTATCTTTCCCTACGACCTGGCATGTGATACGACAAATAGATACAAATAAACAAAATTTTACCTGGCTATTTGTAGATTTCTGAAGCCCAGTATTTGAAGCATTTCTTTTTTCCTTTTTACGTAAAATCTTAAATAAACATAAAGAAATAAACTGGTAGTCTCACATACAGTTTTAACTTACCACTACAGCCTTATACATATTAGCAGTAAATCATCCCCAAATGACACAGCATTTCAATTTAAAAAGCAAAACTCACGATCTTAAGGACAAAACTGGAAGAGGGGCCTCCAACTAAGGAAGGGCCACAGGCTGTAGAGGTTGAAGTGGGGCCAAAACCTGGAGCTGGCCACACAGTAAGCTGAATCAGAAATGTGAACTGGAAGACTGTGAAAAGGCAGGCCCCGGTCTGGCCAAATTCAGGATTAGATCATGAAGCAGGGCTGCTTTCGACAAAGCAGCAAATGGGCTACCGGAGAGGCATTTCTCGCATGCCTGTTTTCAGGCTTCACTGTCCCAGCTCCCCCGTGGTTCCCATGGGTACCAGGGCCTGTTCTTTTAACACCTACTGAGAAAGAGTGTGTTTGGGATTTGGGCAAAAAATTAACAACCAGGAACTGGGCCCAGGGAGGGTAAGTCAGTCTTCTAGTTGCTGGATAACCAACTGAGCCACCCAGGCACCCCGAGCTAATCCCTTTCAAGAGTTTCCTCTTCTGTATGATGGGAGATAATAGGATCTGCTCTAACAAACTTTTAGAAAAGGACCTACAATGCAGGGGTGCCTGGGTAGCTCAGGTAGTTAAGCATCTGCCTTCAGCTCAGGTCATGATCTTGGGGTCCTGAAATTGAGCCCCATGTCGGGCTCCCTGCTCAGCAGGGCGTCTGCTTCTCCCCTGCTACCCCACAACTTGTGTGCACTCTCTAATAATAAACAAATAAATAAAATATTTAGGAGGAAAAAAAAGAACCTACAATGCAATGTTTCAAAAGTTTAGGTAAAGCCTAGCACATTGAACACCGGGCTGGACACTTGATGTATAAAACCCACATTATAACTAATGAGGTACAAAGCCCACCCCCAAGAAAAAATACAAAAAACATTTTGTGAAGGCATATTTACCAGTGAAGGAAAATCATAATCAATTCCTTTTTTAGCTAATTTCTTCCTGAGTAATTTTTCCTTCTTTTTAAATCGCTCCTCCATCTGTAGCTTTTGAAGAAGAGTCCGATTCTGATTATACCGTTTCACTGCTGGATATGATGGCTTTTTAAATGGAACATGCCACTCTCTAAAAAGTTCTTCATGTACTTTTTCGGGTGGTATAAAATGACCTATATTTAACAGAAAGAAGTTTTCTACCAAGTGGGAGGGAGATTTCGAGGTTTCCACCAGTGTCATTCCCACATCATAATCAAGATGAGGTCTCCCATTTCCATGGAGAAAACAAAACAATAAAGTAGGAACCTAAATGAAAAGGCATACAGCCAACAATTATTAAATAGCTATTGATTAAATGCTAAGAACTGTTCCAGGAGCTAGAAATATGTAAGTGAACAAGATGAGTCGTATAAAGGAATGTCTTGGCGGCGCCAAGTCTTTGGGGTTCCCGAAGCTACCAGGATCTCAGGCTGCGCGACCTGCTGTAGCACAAGGAATCACCTTCCACCTCATCTCCTCTGCGTCTCTCTCCAGGACTCAGCCAGCTTACCGCTTATCTCCAGTTCTCTCTGCTTAAGGGCCCTTTTCGGGTTTGGAAGAACACTGGGACCATATGCAAGGCAGGCCCAAACCCTTGGCATCAACCCTCAACCAATGAAGGATGGGGAGTTGATAGATAAATACCCTAGTTCCCTTGCCTGTCAGTTGGAATAATTCTGTCTTCCCGTGTTACCCGGCAGGATGGAGCCCAGCTGCCTGAGAAGTAATGTGCTTGCTAACACACCCTCAATGACTTCCTTCTCTCACTTCTCTACTCCCTACCAGTATTTTCCTGGGCTCACCTCCCATATACACTACTTCCATTCAAAAAAATAAAGACAATGTGGCTAATCTTCCATCTGAACTCGTATCAAAGTTCAGAACTTTTTCTGTGATCTTTCAAAGTCAGGCACAGCACAGCACTGATCCTACCCATGTGGTCCCCTGACATATTTTATATTTGGCCCATCTCCTCTTGGAAAGAGCCATGCTTTTTATGTGTGAAATGAACCCATGACCTCATGAGGCCACTGGGATTCTCTCTCACAGCAACAGGAACCGAGAGAGAGAGAGAGACGCTACTTGGGCAGCTCATCAGCTATGTGAACAGATGTGTGTGGCTTGGGCACTTGGTATGGTCACACTCCCCCCTCAGCACAGAAAAGCCAAAGTTAACTCTGCCTCCGGAGGCGCAGAGCTCCAGACAGGGATGCTCCGGGAACGCAAAGTGGGCAGCTCCACTTTCTGCAGGATGAACTGATCTGGTGTTGTCTCCCCTCTACTCCTTATGGTTTCTCCTGTGAAAGAGCTGCAGCCAATGTCATTTAGACGGACTCTCAAACGGGATTTCTTGCCTTTAATGTTATCCTATCCAGAATCTATTTGTGGCTTCCCACTGCCCTCAGGACATATTCTAAACTCCCAGATTTTTAAGGCCTTCAGTAACCTGACCTCCTCTCATCTCTTGCTATTCTCCTGACATTCCTTCACAGGCACGTAAGTACTGTTAGTCACCTCTCGGTTTGCACTTGCTGTCCCCATCAAGCCAGGGATGGTAATTGCTTTCCCCTGGCTCACTCCTACCTAATCTTCAGGTTTCAACTTAAATGATACTTCCTCTGGGAAGCCTTCTGTATCCCATTAGGGATGGGTCAGCTGCTCTTCCAATGTAGTAACTTGTCTCAATTCTTAGCATAAAAACAGCTCTCACTCTGGAAGACTTTAAAATTCCAGCCGGAATCTGTCTAGAAAATGCACTCATATCCTTGCACTTAAATACTTAAGAGAATCATCCCAGAGATGAAGTGGGACATCCAAGTAGCTAAGCAATTTTTTTTTTTTTTTTTTTTTTTTTTAAGTAGCTAAGCAATTTGTATTTCACGGCACAGTCACCCACCAGCAGCAGGCATGCACCATGCAATCCCACCGGTAAGAGAAAAGCACTTACACTTCAAGAGTCTTTCACCAAAAAGGTAGTTGTTCATTGTATCAGCAACTATCTTGGCAACATCTTCAGATGCAAACTCCACAAAGGCATAGCCTTTACTATTTCCAGTCTGCAATGGAAAACCCGACAACAAAAAGTAGGATGATTAAATTCTAACTGGTCATGAAAGTCCTAAAATGCCATTAATTTAAATAATGTAAATTAGCCCCATTATCGAATAACATTACAACACCTTTAACTCTAACTTCAATGCACAGTGCAGGGACTGTTATGGGAAGAGATAAGATCCGGGGTGCCTGGCTGGCTCAGTCAGTAGAGCGTGCAACTCTTGATCTTGGGATTGTGAGTTTGAGCTCCATGCTGAGTGCAGAGATTACGTGAAAATGAAATATATTAGAAAGAAAAGATCCAAAATAGTCGGAACATGCCCCTGATTTTGAGGTATTCCTAGAATTTTTATTACATGACAAATACATGGCTACTGCAGCTGGAATTTACCACATGAAGGAAATCTGGTTAAGGCCCACAGTCCTTTACTCATTACCAATTTCATTGATAGTCACTTTATTCATGTATTAACAATGCCCAGTGGACAGTGTGATGTTTTGCAAAGAATGCAGATAATCTAACTCTCACTTTATACATAAGAACTGGGAAGAAACTAACTCCTCAGTATTGCCAAGCGAATCAATAAAATAGTGTATTCATTTTCATGTTTACTAATGACTGATCATCTTCCTAACTGATGGTAAAGGGACGCTGCCAACATCTTATGAAATGCATGTCCCAGGTTCCTGCCCTCAGCACCACAATATAAAGTGAATTTTCTCACCTGTCTTAGTAACAAGAGCATGGGTTTTAGCGTCCAAATGCCCAGGTTTGGATCCCAGCTGTGACAGGTAAGTAACATTAAACCTCAGTTTTTCATTCTATTAAATGGGGACAAAATAACCACTCTCACAGGGTTGCTATGAAGAAATAATTCATAAGTGCTCCACACAAAGTCTGTGAAGGATGCAAATGTTCCTGTAGGGTGGCAGAATATGCCATCCCCAAATATGCTACGTTGGCATAAGGATTACTTTGAGCTGAAAGCAACTGGGAAGTAGTAGATAACAAAAAAGCCCTTCACCCCCCTCCATTTGCCTAAAAGCAGGACATAAATTTATGAGAACCTAGGAGGGTAGAAAAAAACAAATCTTTCTGCCCCTACAGTCCTAATTATTAGTAACAACAGAAATATTTCACAATTTTGCATTAAGCATATCTTTGGATATGGATCAAAATTGGTGATACAATTATGGAAATAGGAAACCACTCCATGACCAGGAGGCTCATTTCTAGCACCAGCAATGCCACTAACTAGCACCTTGGACATGCCCATTGTTTAGTTATCTGCCACAAGAGGATTCTGGTAAAAATTTGTATGTCCAAAAATTCTTTATAATCCTATCTCTTAATAGGGAGGGGAAAGACGGTGTAGTGGAAGAGACACGTTGCGATATTCAACTTACTGTACCACATTATCAACTCATATAAGCCTTCTGAAAAGGGATTTGAAAATACACGTCAAGTGACTAAAACAAAGAAACAAAAAACCAAAACTAAAAAAGCCAGGACCGCCTGCTGGCTCAGTTGATAGAGCATGTGACTCTTGATCTCAGGAATTTTGAGTCTGAGCCCCACGTTGGGTGTAGAGATTAAAAAAAAAAAGGAAAAAGAAAAAAAAAGAATCCAAACACTTTTACCTATTTTACCTAGTAATCCCAGAATGTTGCATGGAAATACTGAGCAAACAGTCAAAATTGGGGTGAGTGGGGGGAAAATGGCACCTTTATTATGCAACAACAATGCTGGAAATGCTAAATTTTAATGCATCTCCTTAAGGAGCAAGCTTTCTATAAGACAACTGACCTGAACTCTTCAAAACAAAAAAGTGTATGTTCTAGAGGACAAGTAGAGAGATGAAGCTAATGTGTCAGGATGTTAATAACAAGTAAATCCAGGTGAGGGGCAGGGATGTTCATCACACTATTATTTCTACCTGCCTGTAGGCTTGAACATTTTCAAAATACAAAACTGAGGAAAACAATGACTATATTGCAGTCTGGGAAAACATTTACAAAGTAATACCCCAGAAAATGCAGAAAAAAGTTTTCAGAAAAGAAAACAATAAGGGCAAAACATATGAACAGGCAATTCATAGAAGAATTCATAGAAGATGGAGTTCTAATGGCCAACACACACATAATGATACTAAATGTCACAGAGTAAGGCAGATACAAAAACCATGAGCATTCTATACTCAGTGACTCTGATGATATTCTGTAAAGCAGTAGTTTTCAAACTCAGAATGTGACCTTTAAGAAGGCAACACAATCAACTTAGGGGGTCAGAAAAGCATTAAAAAAAAAACTGAATAGGAAGGGTAAGTATTGCCTCACATGACTTATTTCAATTATGTTTATGTACGTGTGTGTGCACGCGTGCGCAGGCTTGTGCTGTAAAACTTATTTCTTATAGTGGGTCCAAACTCTGAAAAATACTATTCTAGAAAAATATGCCTACACTCATGCAAAGAACGCTCCTAGCGGTTACACCTGTAACAGAGAAAAATTGTAAAAACAAAAACACAAAACCAAAACCCTAATATTCAATAAGTTGGATAAACTTAATATACTCAAGCAAAGGAACACAGTGACGACAATGAATGCACTAGAGTTTCACGGATAAAGTTCTAAACAGATTGTTAATGAAAAAATTGAGTTAAAGAATGACAAAATATAGACTTAAATATACAATGTATATTCATTCATACATGAACACGTAGTAAAAATTTAAAAACACAGAGTAATGAAAAGCACTGGATTCATGAATAGTAATTTCCTGGACATGGGGAGAAAATGGAGACGATTGGGAAGGGTACAAAAGGGACCTCAAGTCTACCTATAATTTATTTCTTAAAGAACAAAGATCTGAAACAAATAATGAGATCAAGTTGATATTTGATAAAAGTGAATGGCGGTACCAAATAGCCACTAAATACTCTAGCAGACTTTAGGATGTTTAATAATATCTCACCCACATAATTAGCAACCATTATAAATAGGCAAATGGAAAAACAAAGGGAGGAATACACACAAAATGTTATTTCGGTTAAGATGGAGGAAATACTAGGGCATTTTTAATTTAAAATCCTCTTTAATGCTAACATGTTGCTTTGACAACATAACTTAGTATCTGTGATTTTATGGCAACTAGCATATGATGGATGCATACCCTATCCCCTCACATACCAAATCAAATATAAAATTTAACTTTGATAAAATGTGGAAAAATTGTACCAAGAAAAAACAGATTCCAACAGTGAGAGGTCTACGGTTACAACCAAAAGTGGATGTGTGTAGGGAAGAAAATAAAGTGGCCACTCCTCTATTTCAGAAACAAACCATACAAACTTTTTCTTTATTAGGAGGTAGGTACAATATAACAACATTTATAAAGGGCTTACTGTATCAGGTTTGTTCTAAGAACTCTACATTTGTTACCTTGTTTAATCTTTGATTGTATTCTCCTAGGAGGTGGATGGTATTTTATTCGTATTTTATAGACTAGAAAACTGAAACATAGGGAAATTATATAAATTGTCCAAGGTCACACAACTAGTGACCCATACAGCTAGGGCTCAAACCTAGGTGGTCTGGCTTTAATGCCCTTATTCTTAACTACTCACTATACAAACTTTGCTATTATAGGGATGCCTGTGCCAGAGGCTGATAGAAGATGTTCATACTTGCTCCTCAAACAGAAGTTCATGTATACCTACCTGGCTTAGTAGCCACAGAATAAGTATGAATCACTTATCAGGATTATCAATTTAACTTGAGGATTTGGGGCAATTTTAATAGTAAAACAAACATTTACAGTAACACTGACTTTGCTCTTTTCACAGTTTCAGGTTCTAAATCTTACCCACCCCCCTTTCTAAAATGAACTGTGCCAAACAATAATATATGAACACACTCTGTAAACTATCAAAACTTACATACTTGTAAGGAACAAAGGAATCTAATCTTACCCTTTTACTTCTGGACAGTCTGAATCTTGTAACAGTGCCAAACTGGGAGAAATATGCCCGGATCTGGGTTTCATAAAGTGCTGGAGGTAAGTGGCCCACATAGATTACTCCAGGAGTCAGTTTTTCTTTCTCCTGTCGCTGAAGACATACAGACCAGGTAAATGCAAATTTTAATTAAAGAAGAAAAAAAAATCACACTCCAACAAAACCTGCAAAACCCTTATCTCTCAGTCCAAGACAAAAGATCAAAAACCTGCCCTGTATTTCCATTTACAGAATAGTAACTGAAAAATTCGGTGTTTAACCTCTGACCTCCCAGGACGACAATGGTCAAGTGGTGGATTGTCTTAGCCTGTATTGCAGCACCCGGCACCCAGTAAATGCTCAATAACTACACGCTGAATCAGTGGATAATCAAGTAAATCTTTGAAAACATCGATTTAAATCTTCTGGCCCAACTCCACATAAACGTACCCTTCAACTTTGCTTGCAGATCACCGTTGACTCACACCCACCTAACCGAACAATTTCGAGACACTGTCCCTCACAGTGCCCACCAACCAACCTTTCAGCACCCCAGTCAGCATGCCCTTACCTTCCATAACAAGCACTTTTAACTTTTCCAAACGTGTATTTTACGCTAAAAAACAAGGCAAATATAAATTGATGACAGAGGCCCTAGTCAGTAAATGGAACTCGGCAAACCTTGTCTTTTAAGAACTCCAAAATCACCAACCAGGCGAACAAACCTCCCAAATTCGGGGGCAAAGCGGAGGAGTGGCAGCTCTAACCTGAGGATGATTTGCGGTGTAAGAGTCCATTCCCAACAGCGGGCCCTCCTCTTGCATCACCCGGTTACCTCCCCCGTACGTCCATAGGAGGACCGTAAGGCCTACACGGCCAAACCCCATCTCCCAATCAGCATAACCCTCTCGGTCTCGGGAAGACCCTGGCCTTCAAGCTCGTGAGGTCTGCGGCCCACCCGGGGAGACGCTGGAAATAGCACAGGTGTGAGGAGGGCGAGACGCGCCAGGGCAGGGAACCGCACGCGGACCCGTCTGCCCCCTCCTTTCTCAGTCCGACCCGCGGTGGCTGCTCACCTGGGTTGCGCGCCGGCGGGCCTGCGCCACCTCCTTCTGAAATTTGGCCTCTTCCTGCGGGTTCAGCGACAGGAACGGCTTAGCCGGACCAGCAAAGACCGCCATGGCGACGACTTCCAAGCCGAAGAGCTCCACGCGGCGCCGCCGGAAACGGCCCGCTCTCAGCTCACCCAAAGCGGAAGTGGAGGCGGGAGACATGCGCGGTGAGGCGCGAGGACGGGGCATAGGGCGCCGGGGGCGGGGCGGAGTCCGGGAGGGGCCGGAGGGAGCTCGGGCGCCCCCTGCTGGCTGGGCGACGCTTGGCTTGTTCCTGCCGACTGTCTAAACCCGTGAAAGGTTAACTTGCTCATGCCTATCTTGCGGCCCGCCAATTTCAAGGAGAGTTTTAAAAATAAAGCCCCAAACATCCGTGCCCTTGAGGTCTTGCCAATCATTCTTTAATTTTTTTTAATTTTCTTTCTTTCACACACTCATTTTTTGAGCCCTTACTGTGTTTTCGTGTTGCTGCCCTTGGGGAACTTAGAGATTGGGGAGGTGGAAAATGTTTGTGGTGCGCTTGGTGCAATGAGAAACATAAGAGCCCCGTGGGGTAGAGGCATGCTAGGTGACCAAGGAGGGCCCCCCCAGAGTGGGTGGTATTTGAGTAGAGGCCTGAAGGCTGTAAGGAGCCATGTGTGAAAACCTGGAAGCTCCCCATGGAGGTAGGGGGACCCCATGTGCACTGTCCTTAGAGCTGGAAAGAAAGAACCAACCAGTGTGGTTGGAGCTCAGCCAGTGAGGGGTGAGGGGTGAGGGGTGAGGGGAGAGGGCCTGGCTGGAGCTCCAGGGCTCTGCCTGTCAAGGTTTGAAACTTGGGGTTTATTGTAAACACAAGGCAATATGAGGGGTTTTCTGCTTGTTTTCTTTAAGATTTTATTTATTTGGAAGAGAGAGCACAAGCAGTGGGAAGAGCAGAGGGAGAGGGAAAAAGCAGACTCCCTGCTGAGCAGGGAGCTGGACACAGGGCTCAATCCCAGGACCCTGGGATCATGACCTGAGCTGAAGGCAGAGGCTTAACCCACTGAGCCACCCAGGCGCCCATGTTGTGAGGGTTTTAAGCAAAGCTGTGGCTGTTTATGCCTTTAAAATACTGTCACTGACCTAACCCTCTGAACTTAGGTCTGACCTCCTGAACTCAAGAAACTCCTAGAAGCTTCTGGGTGTCGGTCTTACTTTTCATCTTTTTTTTTTTTTTAAAGATTTTATTTGTTTATTTGACAGAGAGAGAGAGAACGAGAGCAGGAACACAAGCAAGGGGAGTGGGAGAGGAAGTAGCAGGCTTCCCTCCGAGCAGGGAGCCCGATGTGGGGCTTGATCCCAGGACCCTAGGATCATGACCTGAGCCAAAGGCAGACACCTAACGACTGAGCCACCCAGGCGCCCCCGGTCTTACTTTTCAGAAAGGAACTGACTGCTGGAACAGAAGAAGAAACATTTGAGGATGATGCCTTCCCAGATGATTCAGAAAGTGCCTCAGCCTCATGATAATGGTAAAATCCCCCTCTGAATATTCATGCCAAGGCCTAATAAAAGGGGCCTGCTTCTCCTTGTTCAGGGAGTCAAGGCTTTGGAAGTCATTCCCTGCAATTTCCTTGTTTGTACAAATAAAGTGACCTTGTGAGGCAACCACCTGGTACATTTTCTGTCTACAGCTCACCAAGGAGTGAACTGCCATTGTTGGTAATAATACTACTCTAATAAGGGTGGAGGGTGATTGCAGATGTTTCAAAAAGAATACTGCGGGGGCGCCTGGGTGGCTCAGTCAGTGCCATATTCATCACATTCATGCATCATTTAATAAAGCCCATTAGATCTTCAAATTTACTTGGTTGTATTTTGTTTGCTTGTTTCCAAAGATTTTATTTTTAGGGGCGCCTGGGTGGCTCAGTCGTTAAGCGTCTGCCTTCGGCTCAGGTCATGATCCCAGGGTCCTGGGATCGAGCCCCACATCGGGCTCCCTGCTCAGCAGGGAGTCTGCTTCTCCCTCTGCCCCTCACCCCGGTCTCATGCTCTCTCTCACTCTCTCTCTCAAATAAATAAAATCTTTAAAAAAAAAAAGATTTTATTTTTAAGTAACCTACACCCAACGTGGGGCTTGAACTTACAGCCCCAAGATCAAGAGTTGCATGCTTTACCGACTGAACCAGCCAGGCACCCCTGTATTTTGTTTTTTTTTAACACAGAGAAAGCAGGGACAGGAGGCTATCGGAGTAGTCCAAACAGAGCTGGTCTGGGAGATCGTGGTGGCAAGTGTTCTGGCATCGGCGAGGGCTGAATTTGGCTGATACGCAGGTGTATATTTGGGAATGGTAGACGGTAAGTATGTATGGTAGAAGCAGAATCTGGGGCCCCACCCCAGACCTACGAATCAGAATCTGTTTTGTAACAAAACCCCCGGGGGCAATGCATATGCTCCATAGATCACACTTTGAGTAACAGGAGTAGAGATTTGGAGATTGATCACTGTACTGGGTTGAATTGTGTCTCCCCCAAAGATAAATTTAAGTCTTTACCCCTGGTACATGTGATGGAAACAGAAACTTTGCAGGTGTAATCAACTTAAGATGAGGTCGTGCTGGAGTCAGTTGGGCCCTAATCCAGTAACTCGTGTCTTTATAAAAAGAGAGAAATTTGAATACACACACACACACACACACACACAGAACACCACTGGATGACAGAGGTAGAGGCTGGAGTGATGTAGTTGCAAGCTAAGGAAGACCAAGGATTGTTGGCAACCACCAAAAGCTAGGAAGAGGTAAAAAAGGACTCTCTCCATAGCCTTCAGAGAGACAACGGTCCTGAAACATCTCACCTTTGGATTTCTAGTCTTTAGAACTGTGAGAGAATAGATTTCTGTTGTTTTAAGCCACCCGGTTTGTGGCCATTTTGTAATGGCAGCCCTAGGAAACAGATACAGTTTACATGATGGGTACAGCCTGAAATGGTTTTCTGAGGAAAACACGAGGCCTGGGTCTGTCTTGGCAGGTGCTGGAGGAGCTCCTGGATGTTCACGGGATAGCAGGCCACCCAGACCATAGACATCAGCTCTTAACTGGGGACAGAGTCTCAGCGCTAAGATTCTCACTGCAGCCCAGACCAGACCTGCTTTTGTTTTTTTCCTTCCAAGGCTTTGTCAGTCACTCTCAGTTAATGGTGCCTGCCGGTGACGTTCACTCTTGCCCTGCTGGGTAACATCTCGTTCGGCTGTGCCTCTGCTGCCCAGGGCCCAAGAGTCACCCTGGGACCTGGGTGGGTGATCCCAGGAGTTGATGTGGCATCCTGTTCAGGGAGCCCAGGAGGAACCTTTTCACCCCCCAGCCATGTGCCTGGGGGGAAATCCTCTGCTTTCTCATCCAGAAGAAGAGTTTGGGTGACAGAATTGTTTAGGTCTCCTGGGGGGAGTCTGCATCCTCTAGTGCAGCAGGGACACTACTCGTGATCAGACTAGCAGCTAGCCTGCCTCCTGCCCAGGTGACAGGCTAGGGCCACACGTGTTTGTCCTTCCTTCCTTCCTTTTCCTCTTCCTGCTTCTTATTTCCTGCCTGCCTTCCCTTCTTCCCACCCTCCCTTGCTTCTTTCTGTTTTTTTTTGGTAGATGGGGGTTGGGGGGGTGGGGGGAGGTTTCTGACACTTTGGGTGGGGCGGTTCTTCACTGAGCTCACCTGTCCTTGGCACCGACCCCCAGCACTCAATGCCAGTGGGCACCCCCAGTCATTGTAACAACCAAAATGCCTCCAGGCACTTCCACACACCCCTGCTTGGATTACTGAGTGCGCGCTCACTGTGTATCTTTCCCTTCCTTTTCCCCCACTGACCTCCCATGCCACCTGTCCGTTGAGATGGAATGGTGGCATGTCATTCCCATGGAGCCACCATCCCCACCTATGGGCCGGAGTCCAGCATGGTGAGGGCGGGTGGGCGGGATATGAGGTGAGGCAGGTGGCAGAGCTGGGCAAGCCGCAGGGCGAGGCAGCTTGTGCTGAGTGTCCAGGGAGCTGAGTCTTAGGAGGAGACGGTTTGTGGGGAGATGCTGAGGGCTGCAGGAAAAGGGACACAGATGGCACCGGGAGGGAGTACCAGGAGGTGCTTGCTCAGCCTTCCCTCCCCTTCCCTTCCTTTGTTCTCCTCCCTTCCCACCACACTTCCTGGGGGGGGGTCACCCAACAGGCCCACCTGGATGGTGGGCCCAGCTCTTGGAGTCAGTCTCTACAGCCCTGCCCAGCTGCCCCTTCCTCTGTCACAGGGCTGTGGGAATGGGCTGAAAGGGACAATCCCAGGGGAAGAAGGGGGAGAAACTCTCATCCTTGTTACTAGCCTCAATAGTGCGGCCTCAAGAAATGTCACCCAACAAACTACAAAGTCGGTCTGCACACCATTCAGGACCACGTGATCTGAAGCTGTGAGGGAAATTTTCTCCCTCCGTCCTTGTGAGTGGCTGTCACTTCTGCCACATCCTGCCCTGTGCTAGATTTAACGTCATGCACACCTCCAAATCCAGACCTTGGGTGTGGCGATGACCTGGGTGAAGCTGGGTGGACACCTGGGGGCTGGGGGCGGGAAAAGTGCATTGTGGGGGTAGCCAGACGGTCCCTGTGAAAGTCGCTGAGCTGACGCACCAATCCCCTCCTCCATCCCAGGATCCTTTCTTGCCCTTCAGAATGGGGTGTGAGTCATGGTGTCCTGGGTCCTGCAGGGCCAGCAGTCCCCATCATCATGCCCTCTTTCCGGCCTGTATTCATCATGTTTCTTATTTTCTGTATTTTGTGATGTTTTGACATCTTTTTTTTAAATTTTATTTATTTGCCAGAGAGAGAGAGAGAGAGCAAGCACAAGGGGGTGGGGGGGTGAGGGGCAGAGGGAGAAGCAGGCTCCCCACTGAGCAAGGAGCCCCATGCGGGACTCGATCCCAGGACCCTGGGATCATGACCTGAGCCACAGGCAGACACTTAACTGACCGAGCCACCCAGGCGCCCCTAATGTTTTGACATCTTAAAAAGCTTGCTGGCTAGGGAGAGACCGTCTCTTCCAGAACTAGCTAATTCTTAAGAGATTTCAAAAAGCTCAGCCTGGAGCACATCTTTCTTATGCTGCTTCCTTATCCAGCTCATATGCCAAGTCAAGATTTTAGCCTGACCCTAAATCATGCCATAGCCAGGTACCAGCCTAAGGTCCTTTAGGATTAATCAAGCTGGCCAGTCCTAAGCTAGTTCCCCTGCCCTGCCTTGCCTTTCCTGCAGAAACCCCCATAAAGGCTCTGGCCCAGGCTTTCCCTCAGTCCTGCTTCTGCCTCCTGACTAAACCTGGTGCTTCCCCATGTGGTCCTCTTCAGGGCCTGGCGTGCCCTGGCCTCTTGGGAAATGTGTTAAACTATTTCAGTGACACTGTCCTCTCCATGTTGTCGCTCTGTCATCTCTTATAAAATCCCGTGGGTACAAATGAGACAGAGCCTGAGGCCCGTCTCCTATTGTCCATGTTTCTCTGGTTCCCTAACCCCTTTTCCTTGCTCTTGGACTGCGGCAATGACACCCAACCAGTCTTTGGTTTCCACACCTTTTTGCCCCTCAAAGAACCTTGCAGGAGTGCATCACCCCTTACATAGTTTTCCATGCTATTAGCAGAGGTATAATTTCCCCCTGAAATTAGCCTAGAATGTTTGCAGTGTTAAGATTCACATTGGGAAGATTGCAGCCAAGTTGGCTCCTTGAGGCTCTGGTGGGCAGGGGAGTGGAAATTAGTTTAATCTCTCCGGGTAGTGATTTGGCAAAATATATCAAGAACTTTAAAAATAGGACCTATTAAAAATTATTTTAAATCTTGATAAGGGCTTACAAAGACGTTTATCACAATGCTATTTATAACAGAAAGAATTGGAACCAAACAAAATAGCCTTTGATAAGTGACTGACTGGGTTAATGAATATGGCGTGCTCATTCCACAAATAAAATCACATGAACAATGTCTACATTTTAGGGTCACCTGCGTGGCTCAGTTAGTTAAATACCTGACTCTTGATTTCAGCTCAGGTCATGATCTCAGGGCCATGAGATCAAGTGCTGCATCAGGCTCTGTGCTGGGTGTGGAGCCTGCCAAGATTCTCTCTCTCTCTCTCTCTCTCTCTCCCCTCCACCCCAAAACACATTTACACATTAAAACAGAGTGTGATTGTTACAACTGAACTGCAGGGCAATTTGGTAAAGGTGATTCATTCACCACATATCTATTGAGTGTTTGACAGGCACTGAGAAAAGTTCTCAGTAGGGTGAGGTGATGGGTAATTCAGCCCACCTTAGGAGCATACTCTGCTTTCACTATGTAGAAATAAACAAGATGGAGACAATTTTCTAATAGAATTAACGTTCCTATAATGTAAATATATAAAGCACTTTAAAAAAAAAAAGATTTTATTTATTTATTTATTTGAGAGAGAGAGAAGGAACACAAGCAGGGGGAGTGGGAGAGGGAGAAGCAGGCTTCCCGCTGAGCAGGGAGCCCGACCGGGGCTCGATTCCAGGACCCTGGGATCATGACCTGAGCCGAAGGCAGACGCTTAATGACTGAGCCACCCAGGAGCCTCTCTATAAAGCACTATCTTAAGAGTTATAATCTTAGGATGTTTCAATTTGAGCTGTGGGGGGATGGGTGAAATAGGTGAAGGAGATTAAAAGGTACAAACTTCCAGTTATAAAAAAAATAAATTATGGGGGTGTAAAGTACATCATAGGGAATATAGTTGATAATATTGTAATAACTATGTATGGTGACCGATGGTAACTAGACTTATTGTACGCCTGAAGTTAATATAATATTGTATGCCAACTATACTTCAATTAAAAAATGAGCTTATGGGGCGCCTGGGTGGCTCAGTTGGCTAGGCGACTGCCTTCGGCTCAGGTCATGATCCTGGAGTCCTGGAATCGAGTCCTGCATCCGGCTCCCTGCTAGGTGGGAGTCTGCTTCTCCCTCTGACCCTCCCCCCTCTCATGTGCTCTTTCTCTCTCTCAAACAAATAAATAAAATCTTTAAAAAAATGAGCTTATAGGGGCGCCTAATTCTTGGTTTTGGCTCAGGTCATGATCTCATGGGTGGTGAGACTGAGCCCCATGTTGGGCTCTGCACTCAGGGTGGAGTCTGCTTGGGATTCTCTCCGTCTCCTCCCCCCCCGCCCCTCCCCTCACTGGCACTTGCACGCTCTCTCTCTCTAAAATAAATAAATAAAATGTTTTAAAAAATTACACCACTTCGGGTTATTGTGAACATTCATAAACGGAAACCTCACTAAAATGGGGTTGGGAGGTTTGGCAGGGAGAGCTCTCCTGCCCTACCACTGTAGTCAATTGCAAGTCCAATAGAAAGAGACTGACCTTACATGTAGATGCTACTTTACTACTCTAGTAGGAGGAAGGAAGGCTTTCCTCCCCTCCCAACTTCTCACTTTCCTCTACAAGAGCATTTCTCTCCTTTGTTCTGCAGATTTGCCTATAGTTTTGCCACAGCTTCTTTGTCCTGGATTGCAATTCTCTGTCATTCCCGAACAAACCCATCTTTTGCTGGTAAAATAATTGGCAGTTTTATTTTTAAGGTTAACATCATGTACCTCAAAGCATTGAAAGCAGGAAATATTTGCTCAGCTATGTTCATAGCAGCATCATTCATAATAGCTAAAAGGAGGAAACAACCCAAATTTCCACTGAAGGATGAATGGATAAACAAAATGTGGTATATACATAAAGCGGAATATTATTCAGCCTTAAAAAGGAATGAAATTCTGATATATGGTACAACATAGATGAACTTCGTTTTTTTTTTTGTTGTTGTTGTGGTTGTTGTTGTTTTTAAGATTTTATTTATTTATTTAAAAGAGAGAGCGTGAGGGAGAGAGCAGAAGCAGGGGGAGCAGCAGAGGGAGAGGGAGAAGCAGACTCTCCGCTGAGCAAGGAGCCCTGTCCAGGACTGGATCCCAAGACGCTGGGAATCATGATCTGAGCTGAAGGCAGCCAGTTAACCGACTGAGTCACCCAGGCGCCCCAGAACTGATGAACTTTGAAGTCATTATTGTAAGTGCAATAAGCCAGTTACAAAGAGACAAATACCTTATGATTCCCCTTCTATGAGGTACCTAGAAGAGTCAAATTCATAGGGACAGAAAGTAGTCCTTTGCACACATTTATAATTCCCCAAACTTTTAGAGATAGGTGTTATTAATTCTAACATGACAAATGAGAAAAGACACTCTTAGGGGCTGCTTAAAACCACTTAGATTTTTCGAAAAAAGTGATTTGGCCGACTCTTTATAAGGTAACACCCGCTTCACAGAAGTATAATGAAGATACAGTGTCCTTCATGTAAAGTTTTAGAATAACCTCTCACACAAAGCAAACAAATTTCATCTAGTTGAAATAAGTAATCATTTTAATTCATTTGGAGAGTGCAGCCTACTGTGGATTGTATACAATTCTAGACATGAGAGACTCCATTTCGAGAAAAGCTCCATTTTCCTTTCTACAACAAATGGCTAATGAACTCTTGAACTGGAAAAAAAAGGACCAGTCCAGGGGCTCCTGAGTGGCTCAATAGGTTGAGCGACTGACTCTTGATTTCCCCTGGGGCCATGGTCTGGGGGTCCTGGGATCCCAGACTCTGCTTGAGGACTTCTCTCCCTCTCCTTTTGCCCCTCCCTCCTGCTCGCTCCTGCTCTCTCTCTCTCTA
Source organism: Phoca vitulina (assembly GCF_004348235.1). NCBI lineage: Eukaryota > Metazoa > Chordata > Mammalia > Carnivora > Phocidae > Phoca > Phoca vitulina. The sequence continues at coordinate 102,299,185 of NW_022589704.1, forward strand.
AAATAAATAAATCTAAAACAAACAAACAAACAAAAAACCTGGTCTGGTCCAGAAGCAATTGTTTCACAACCAATTATTCCTAAAGTCAACGGAACCATGGGCTTCCCAATCATAAGACTCTCGGTTGTGGACTTTCTTTAGACGCAATAGTTAATAATGTAAACAAAGAAGAGCATCGTTTGTCAAGAACAATAGAAGTAGTCATCACTGTGTAACCAAAAGCGGCCTAGCCCTTAGCCAGCCTGTTCGTATAAATTAACACTTTTTTTTTCCTTTTATCAAAGTCATGTGGTGCCCCCCTCCAAAACCAAACAAATCCTTGCTTTCACCCTGCAGACGGGACACTTTTTTGGCTCTTGCTGGAGTCTATGCTCACCGAATTGCAATTCTTTGATCTCAAACACTCATTTGGCTCTCATGGTATCTATTTTCAGGTTGACACAACGCACACATACACATTTCTATTTGTAGGGTAGATGTATGGAATAATACGTCTGCAAGGACAAGAAATCATTACGGCGCTTGCCTCAAGGGGAATTGGGTTAAGGAGGTGTTAGTTGAGTGGAAGAGAAGCTTCCCACCACACACGCTTAAAAAATTCATATGATTTAAATAGGTCATAGTCATACAGGGAAAACGTTAAAAAAATTTCGCTCGCAATCCATCACCTACTCTCACGGTCCTACACACTTTTATTTCCCGTGTGCTTTTTGCAAATATGAATGCATTGTTTTTCCTGTTTCTTCCGGAAAATTGCAATCTCGCTACAGTTTTCTGCACCTGGCTTTTCACGCATACGCTTCAGCATTGAAGCATTTCTCCCCACCGCCCCTTCCCGCTCAGCATAACACAAACGCGTAAGAGCCGCGCTCGCTCGCACCACCTCCAAGCCCGCCCCGCCCCCTCAGGCCCACGTGCCCCGAGGGACCCTCCTCCCCACTTCGCGGGCTGTTCCCCGCGATGCCTGTCCGAAAAGTCCCCAGCTGGAAGCCCCACCCACTCCTTTCTGCCCCGCCCCCTGGGCACGTGCCTCGGCTCCGCGCGCGCGGCCCGGAAGCGTCGGGAGGCACATCAGGCAGCACGGCGGACAGCCCGGTATCCTGCGCGCCGCGGACCTCGGAGGACCCCAGCGACGTCCGTAGCGCAGGGCCCGGTGGACGCGGCGGCGGCGGCGGGCGTTGCGACTGACTGCGCTGGTGGTCTCTGAAACGCTCTTCCGCGGCCACACTCGCCGCACTGGCTGATTGTTGTGCAGCCGGCGCCATGTCTGTGAGCGAGATCTTCGTGGAGCTGCAGGGCTTTTTGGCTGCCGAGCAGGACATCCGAGAGGCGAGCCCCCTCTCCTCCCCTCCCCTTTCCCTTTCCTTGCTTGCTGGGCCACATCGCTCGGCCCTCCTCTGTCGCTCTGTCTCGAGCGGTGGGGAAGCCTCCGGGGGTGGGTTGCTTCCCCACTTGTTTCAGTTTAGGGCATGTTCCTCCCCCACCCGCGATTCTGCTACCTTGTCCTGATTCTGTGTTCGAGTCTCGGCTCCTCAGCATCGCCAATCTCGTTTGAGTGTCAGTCTTTCTCCTTTTCGGCGCTTGTTTCTGTCGAAGGCTCAGCGCTTGGGACTCAAGACAGCACGCATCTCACGTGTTTGTTGTTGGCTTAAGAGCACGTGTGGCCTCTTCTCTTTAAAACTCTCCTATGGCTTTTTATTCCACATAGAATATTAATCCGGGCTCTGCTATGGCCCACAGGTGTCTCCTCCCCTAACCCCATCTCATTTTACGCCATCTTCCGTTGTGTATTATGTTCAGTTTACTTCTCTTTCATTTCTCCAGTTCCGCAGATAGTTTCTTGCCTCAGGACTTCTACATGTACTGTCTGCTTTTCCTGGAATTCGCATCTTTCCTTTCTTTTCCTGGTTATCTCGTATTCATATCCTTGATCTCACAGTCTGAATGATCCTTTTCCTGTCGTGTTTTTTAGTAGCGCATTCACATTAAAAACATTTGTGCGATCCGTATTTTTTAAACGCGTGTCTCCCCCCATTGTGCTCTAAACTGAGAGATGGAAAGGACTGTCTAGTTGGGTACTCAGTATTTACACAGTACTTCGCACATAAGTATGCTCAGTGAATATTTGTAAAATGATTGAAAACTACCCAGTGTTTGTGTTGCATTGCATTTTTCTTTTTACAAATCACATTCAGATACTTTATCTCTTTTAATATTTATAGTGTTTCAGTGGGATATTTGGGTTGGGTGGCAATTATCCTTTGAAGGATACATGAGAGATCTCAGGCTTTTTAATAACCTCTTGAAGCTCTCACAGAGGAAGGAAGTGGCAAAGTCAGGATTCAAACCTGGATATTTTCTGCACCGGTTCAGTCTTTGTAAAGATTGTCAGAGTTTTGCATGTGTGTGAAGGTGTCATAGATATTTAATCTATGCTATCTGGTTTATTTGGCTTGAGGTTCTGATAATAATTATGAGTTTATCTGTTACTTTGATTTTTAATCTCTCTAGGAAATCCGAAAAGTTGTACAGAGTTTAGAACAAACAGCTCGAGAGATCTTAACTCTACTGCAAGGGGTCCATCAGGGTGCTGGTTTTCAGGACAGTAAGTTCTTTTGATTTTGAAGGGTTTTTTTAAGATCCAGTTTATCAGTCATTTAAAAGAGTTATTTAAAGAGTTAAAGAGTTAATTTCCATTCAGAAAACATTTCAAGTCTGTGTCATTTTATTAAGAACAATGTCCCTCATGTTCTGTGGTGAGTAAAAATTGGAGAAGTGGGTGAGTTGAGCATTTTATATGGTTACAGAATTCTGTGTGTTATGGTTGAGCTTCCACTTTCACATAGTAACGTGATAACGTAATTATAATGTGGTAATTGTAATAGTTTTGTAGCTCTCTTGTGCATCTAGCTTTCATTTGGCTCTCTTCCTTTTAAACCCAATCTTTCATTCATTGAATATAGTTTAATATGCATTTGTAGATAAGAAGTGGCCAGTGTAAAATGTTCCTAATGTGTTTACAGTCAGCCCCTTGAATGGAGATCAGATATGATAAGTTTAAACATGGAACCTTCATTGTAAGATACAGCCAGCACAACTGAAAGAGCTGAAATATATTTTCAGTCAGAGAATGATACCATATTGTAATGTACAAGGGTCAGAGGCAAGTCATTTGTCTCAGTGGTATGGAATTGGTCAGTCAGATTGAGAATATTTGATAAAGCTTCTTTTTGACCAAATATGGGAGCTAGAAGCTGTCCAAATAAGGCGTCCTTTAAGGACTGACTAGGAATAGCAGCTGGTACAAGGTCCTTTAAGGATGACATTATTTAGGACAGCTTACTGACTTGTCTGCTAAAGTATTCCCTTTTAGCAAATTTTTGTTTATTTTTCAGTGTTGGTAAATCAGTAGGGAAACTAAAGATGAAATTTTGAGAGCCAGGTTGAAAAGTAGAGATGCATACCCTGCATTTGGTCATGAGATTTTTTTTTTAAAGTTGATTTATTTTCAGATAGACTGCATAGATTATTAAGGAAGAACTGTATTTGAAATTTGATAAATCTTTCATTATTATTATGTTTGATTATCTTTTTGTGATCAGTTCCAAAGAGGTGTTTGAAAGCTCGAGAACATTTTGGTACAGTAAAAACACATTTAACATCTTTGAAGACCAAGTTCCCTGCTGAACAGTATTACAGGTTTGTAAGAAAAATCGCTTTATTTTGTAATGTTACGTAAAAGTAAAGGCAGGAGAAAAATTGTATATACTGAATGATTGCTTAGAACTAGGTAAAAACTTCTCTATGTAAAAGAAACAATGAAAAAGAGTCAAACTATTAATAGTGGTGGTATTTTAATAGTGACAAATTTGGTGATTTTATTTTTTTCCTCTCTTTGAGAATTTTCCTAAGAAACATGTATAATTTTTGCAACGAAAAAGGAATGAAAATGAAAATATTCGTTGTATGAAGATCAACGAAAGATTATCTTTTTTAGTATATTTAAGTTACTTGTGAAATTGGGTGAACCATATCTATCTGTTAAAGTTATGGGATTAAGTGGCAGTATATACATGAATTGAGTATTATCTCGGAGTTTGAGTTTTACTGCCGAATAACGTATTTAATGTTTTATGCTGTGTTTTGTTGAATCTATAGCATCATTAATTTTAAGAGTCACCATTATTTTATGTACCACTAGGGAAGAAAATTTGTTGCCAATCATAATTGTGAAATTTATAGATTGTAAAATGCATCCTAATTTCACAGATGTTAAACTGGAAGAAGCTGCAACTGGGTACTGATGAAATATGTGAATAAGAACCTAAAATCTTTACTTGTGTTTGTTTTCCTAGTGAAAAACATGTTTTCTAGTGAAAAAGGTGGTCTGTTAAGACATGTGGGCAAAAAACAGAACATGTATGTGGGAAGTGGATAATATAACTTTACAGGATAATTTAAGGCAGGGGTTGGCAAACTACCTGTGGCCTGCTGCTTCTGGAAGCTAAGAACTGCTTATATTTTAAAGGGTTGTTAAAAAAAACAAAAAACAAAGAACAAAAAACCCAAACCAAAAACACCCAAATAAAAATATGTGACAGAGACTGGAGGTGGTTCACAAAGCCTAAAATATTACTATCTGACCCTTCACAGAAAAGGTTTGCTGACCCCTGCTGTGAGGTAGTAATAGATGTATAGAGACGTTGAACAATAGAATTGACAGGATCTTGAGAGATCGTGTAGTTTGGAGGTCACACAGAGGCTGACCTCTGAGTGATTTGGCTCTTAGAAGGTTTTGTTTGACTTGAATTGTATTGAAAATTTTTTTTTGAATTTGCCATATTTGAAATTCAGGAGGCATAACACTTAATATTTGGGGTTATAAAATTTTCTATTCCTTTTTTTGTGCCTCTAGCTCAGTTTAATTGCAGTATCCTGAAAGTTAAAAGTCTGTTGGTTTAGTGATTGCAAATGGTAGTTATTTCTTACTTGTGTGAATCAGATTTTCTTGATACGCCACACTCAAAATGTGAGAGTAAGTTAAGTGTTGAGGCTGATGTACAGTTGCAGTTCTCATCAATCTGTACTTGCCAATTTTAATTTTTCTGAGAGCAGTATCATTGTTCTAAAATTCGAAACTTCTAAAATACAGTTGTTCTTGTCATCCCTAATCTTAAATTGTAAATATTTTTATATTCATTAAAGTTGGATCATGTTTCTCATTTATTAAACTTCTCATAAGTAATTGTTATAAATTTGAACTTGTAAAACTTACACTGTCTCCATCTGATATATTTAAGTGTCGTAGTCTTACACATTTTATATGTTGGGGTTTCACATAGATTTGATTTGAAAAAGCGTTCTATTTCTAAAATGTTGGACTGCGATTGTACTAAACTTATCTTTTTTAAGGCCCCTAATCCCTCAACCTAAATGAGCTTATATCCATGCAGATTTCATGAGCACTGGAGGTTTGTGTTGCAGCGTTTGGTCTTCTTGGCTGCATTTGTTGTGTACTTGGAATCAGAAACACTAGTGACTCGAGAAGCGGTTACAGAAATTCTTGGCAGTAAGTGTCTTCATTAGCGTTGGTCTGCAGAATCAGGCATGGTAGCTTAATTTTTGGTTGGGTGGGGAGCTGTTGCTTGTACTTTCTATTTGTTAAATGAGAACTAAATGGGAAACTAATGACTTGGAAACATAAAACGTAAAAATATGTGGTGGCAAGCTTGGTTTTTGTAATTGAGTGTTTCTTTTAGTTCGTAAAATTTAGTTTTTAAAAAATCTAGGCCCACAGAAAGTTGAAAGAATAGTACAGTGAACACCTGTTTACACCCCACTTAGATTTTCTGCTTATTATTATTATTATTTTTTTTAAGATATTTTTTATTTATTTGACAGAGAGCACAAGTAGGCAGCGCGGCAGGCAGAGGGAAAGGGAGAAGCAGGCTCTCTGCTGAGCAGGGAGCCCGATGCGGGGCTCAATCCCAGGACCCTGGGATCATGACCTGAGCTGAAGGCAGCCGCTTAACCGACTGAGCCACCCAGGCGCCCCTCTGCTTATTCTTTTGCCATATCTTTTGGTCTGTTCACTTGGTGTACACGTGTGCATATACCATGTGAAAACCACTTGTAGTATCACGGCTTCTTTAAATGCTGCAGCATGCATCGTCCAAAAACAAAGATGTTCTCTGATACAACTAGGTAACATTCTTGGGGGTGTTACTTTTTTAGAGAAGAATGAAAGGAAAAATTGCAGGCTAGAAAACTCAAAAGTCCACAGTGAGGCCTAGTTGCCAAAAGTCTGAATCCATTAAAAACACAATTGTAAAAGATTCTTTTTCTTTTTCTTTTCCTTTTGTTGAGAGAAATTATATGTGTGCATATATATATGTAGATATAGTATTTTACATTTTTAGGTTCAGGTTCTGTTCACATCATGACTTTATTTTTACTTTGGTATATTTTTTAGTTGAGCCAGATCGGGAGAAAGGATTTCATCTGGATGTAGAAGATTATCTCTCAGGAGTTCTAATTCTTGCCAGTGAATTGGTAAGAAGTTTAGTGGTTTGCCATTTGCTTTTTTTTTTTTTTTTAATATTTTATTTTATTTTTAAGTAGGCTCCATGCCCGCCGTGGGGCTTGAACTCACGACCTGAAGACCAAGAGTCACATGCTCCACCAACTGAGCCAGCCAGGCACCCCTGCCATTTGCTTTTTTGATCTTCCCACTTCACTGTCAGTTTTTAAAATGGGTACAATAATTCAGGAAGTCTTTTCTAAGCCCTCTGTTGACCACCAGTTCGTCGTCGTACACTGTGTGTGTTATGTTTTGCTAGTCATCAGAGGAAGGCCAGTTCAGACAGTGAGCTAGCTGTGCATACTTACCAATGTGTGAATTTTTAAAAGATGGTAATACTGATACCTCTTCCTTTTAAAGTATTGGCAAGAGGTATATGTTCTTAGTAACTGTGTCAATACATATACTTGCTTTGGAGAACAATTTAACTGTATAACTATATATTATTTTTGCCCATATTCTTTTAATGTCTCTCTGGAGAAATTGTCCTATGAAAATAATTCTAAAGAACAAAAAAGGCTGTTATAAAGGTGTCCACTGTAGCCTTTGTTCATATTGATGAAAACTGTAGACCAGGGAAACTCCAACAGAAAGGGAATGATTTCTTGTCATGAGGTAATTTTGTAATACTAAACATTGTCAAAATGTAATTATTAAAAGACCATGTAGAAAAGTTGCGTGGCCTTTGAGGGTCTTTTAGTTGTGATTGGGAGGAAGATGTGCTGAAGAGTCCTGTTGTGACATATCCGCGTTTGCCTTCCCTCGTGTAGTCGAGGCTGTCTGTCAACAGTGTGACTGCCGGAGACTATTCCCGGCCCCTCCACATCTCCACCTTCATCAATGAGCTGGATTCCGGCTTCCGCCTTCTCAACCTGAAAAACGACTCCTTGAGGAAGCGCTATGACGGCTTGAAGTACGATGTGAAGAAAGTAGAGGAGGTGGTCTATGATCTCTCCATCCGGGGCTTCAATAAGGAGACTGCGGCAGCTTGTGCAGAGAAATAGGAGGCTCTCCTGGTGCCTGGCCCTGCTGACCTCAGTGGTTGCTGGGGAGGGTGAGCCCAGTGCCTCTCAAGGTAGTTAGGATTGCCCCGCCCCATTGCTAAACACCGCGCTTTATTTTCTTAACCAGTGTGTGGTGTAAGTATCAAAATTGAAACACTTTTTTGGGGGTAAAAAAGATAGCCTTTACAAGGACAGATTTTTCTTTGTTGTTTCAGTGAATTTGCTCTGTAATTCCGTGTGTTTCAGTTCTGTCAAAAAGTATAAATGTCAGTCTCTTGGTAAAGTCCTTTTCTTGCTTACCCTAATACTGTTGATGTACTGATTGAGAAGTTTATTGTCTTGTGTTTCTTCCAGAAGTGATCCTAGGTGTTTTCTATATCCAGATTAGCCATCCATACCCAGGTGTAGCCTGGATACAGTATACAAATAGGTAATTTAAAAGGATGGTTGCCAAGCAAATGACAACTTATTTTATATTTCCCTTCCTTATTTTAAGCCTCGTGAGTAAATCAGGTGTTGAAATTTTTGCAAGGGAGTTACAGCCCCAGGGTCTCTCTCACTGCCATCAAAATATAAAAGATGAAATTGCAAAGTCAAGTTCAATAGATTATTTTGGGACGTTTTTGTATTAGGGGATTAACATCTTATCATTTAGCTCTGTTTACCAGGTGGAGAGTAGGGCTTAGTGTTTTACAACACCTCTGTTTTCTGACGTTGCCTTAACATTCTGCTCTTGCAGCAACTTAAAAATCGTTTTCACACACATCTTAAACTAACACTTCATATAATATATTTTTAAGCTATGAAACCTTTTTCCTAGCAGCCAGCTAGACTGTCTGGTCTGAGACTGTAAAGCCACCCAGTCAAGTTAATTAGCAATACCCTGACTGGTATGTTCAGAGAGAAAAAAGCTGTGCTCTGTCTGGAAAAAAGAGAAAACCTTGGATTCAAAAAGAAGATCTGATCTGGTAATGTTTTTTAGAGTAAGCAGTTTCAGGTTGTTGGCAGCTATCCCAACAGTCAGGTTTTAGATTTACAGTTTTGGGCAAGTCACATGGACCTTGTTGGCACCCACCTCCCCCTCCTTGTTTTCAGGTAGTGCTAAGAATACTTGCCACGTAATTTCTGCCGTTGAAATGATTTAAAATGGTGACTTAACCCACAGGTTTTGGAGCTCACTGAAAGGAAGGTGCTAGTGTTTCCAGAATAATAGGAGGTATTTGGAACCATCCTCTCGTGCTTGATCCCTGGTTAGGCTTTCCGTTTGTGCAGTAGAGTATTTGGCCTCGCTGTCAGAGCCGTGATCAGGCCAAGTTAAGGACTGACCAAATTTTCCATCCTGAGGAAAAAAGTAGAAACAAAGCATAAATTGCTTTGCATTTTTGGGTTTTAGAACAATTTACTTGACTGCTCTTTCTTCAGGAGAGTTTGTAGAAAGAAGAAAGGTGCTCAGGTGTTTGAAGTGCCTCGGGCGGTCATCTGAAATGTGCAGTAATAGCGCTGCCTGGGTTGAGCACAAAAGGCTTCTAACTACATGATCAAACATTTGCAGTAAGTTTGGTAATAGTTTTCTTCTATGTGGAGAATCTCAAGGTGTTTTGAGGCTGAAGATGACCAGGGGTGATAAGCACATACTGCTGTTTAATAGTTAAAATTATCAAAAGACACCAACCACTCAAGAGTTAAATTAAAAGTATTGTAATTGAACATACTGAAAAGCCTCGGCTCTGGTTTTTTAGTACACCAGAATCTTCTTTTCAATTTGAGAGAATTGAGCAGCTTAGAGTAGAGATGAATTAGTGGATGTTTTCTTTATAAATTTATTTATAAGAAGAGAACCCATAAATACTTCATAAGATTTGCCCTGTCTTAAACTTGAATAATAATATTGGTAACGCTTAAGAGAATTTAATAAAGAATGAAAGCTTCTTTGGCATTGTTCTGAGTCCTTTACTTAAACAAGTGGCTGAAGAGATGAGGTGGATCTGCAGGATGCCGCTGGCATAGTTCGTACCGTGTACTCTGAAATCGTGGCTTTCTTGGTTCTTTTTTTTTTTTTAAGATTTTTATTTTAATTTATTTGAGAGAAAGACAGCATGAGCAGGGGAGAGGAGGCAGAGGCAGAGGGAGAAGCAGACTCCCCACTGAGCAGGGAGCCCGACGTGGGGCTCGATCCCAGGACTCTGGGATCATGACCTTAGCTGGAGGCAGCTGCTTAACTGAATAAGCCACCCAGGCGCCCAGTTTTCTTGGTTCTTGGTCTGGATGAGACTGTATTCCTCAGGTGGAGCGTCATTGTGTGCCTGACACCAAGCCTGAAATAATTTTTTTTTTTTTTTAGTATTCACTGTAATAAACATTAAACAAATAAAAAACACCCCTCCCCTCCAAACAACAGTAACAAACATTTAAGGGGGGGTTGAAATTGACTGGACTGGAGGTTTGAATGAGCAGGAGGTTAGGGAGAGTAGAGGAGGGTATCTAGCTTAACTGTCAGATTTCTGGTCCGGAAGACTTAAGTCGAGTTAGGTGCTGTTAGCCCAGGTAGGGTGTGTAGGAGGACTCTTGGTTGTATTGGGTTCATGATGCTTGTAGAGCACGAGGTGGAGATGACCAGCAGGACTTTGGGCATGAGGGAAGCCAGGAGCCAGCCTGGGATAGCTTTGGGTAGTGTTAGTGTTTATGTGGTAGATGGGTCAGGAGAGCGGGTAGAATAAGAACAGTAATGAGGTGAGGACAAAACCCTGGTTCACAGCAGGGTTTAGTGAGTCAGGCAGAGGAAGAGACCATGAAGAAATGGAGAAAAGGTTACAGAGACTGACAGAGCAACAAGAGTGGCTTGTCACAAGCCAAGGGAATAAAGAGGGGCTAGAAGGCTTTTCAGGGGTAAGAGATTTAAAATACATTACTTTCACAGTCTGAGAGTCTTGTGACTGTCAGGCGAGGCTAGGTTATGCTGTGCTAGCAACCCCCCAAACTCCTAGGCATAGTACAGAGTTTGTTTTTCACTCGCACTGAATCCTTTGCAGGTTAGCTGGGGGATGTGTTCATGTTGTCCTCATGTAGCTGACAGGAGCCACCCACTGGACCATTGCTAGTTGCTGGGGGAGGAGGGAATCGGTTGTGGAGGGTTGTACACAAACACGTTCCGGTTTCCAAGTGACCTGTCACTTCCTCTCATAGTTCATTGGTTAGAACTGGATACCTTCCCGTGCTAAACACCAAGGGGGCCAGGAAGTGAAGACCTACCTTGCAGGATGGGAGTTGGCAGACGGAGGGTCAGACAAACTAAATGTTGAAAGTCGTGGGCAATGTGTAGTTCTTTTGGTTAAGTGAATAGTAGTATTTCTGGTCCCACATAAACTTCACTGGGCTTGGGAGGGAGAGGAACTGTCCCAGGGCCACTGTTACCTGTTGGATGATAAGAAGACGGTGGAGCCATCCGTAGTTGTCCCCTCTGCTGTGGAACGCTGTTTCCGGTTTGAAAGAGATTTCTCTGGTGTGTGTGCATTTGCGTCGGTTCGTGTGAGTGTTAAAGCCAATATTCGGTGAGCTCTTGCATGTTCTAAGCACCGGGATAAACCTTTTATCCAGACCCATCTGATTTCATCCCCATATAACTGTGAGGTGGCTGTCACTGTTTTCCCCATTTTAGACTGGAAGCAGGCTTGGAGAGGTCCTGAGTTCACAGTTATGAAGAGGAGGAGCTGTGATTCGAAGTCACTTACTCTGCCTCTGCATCCACATACACCGTTTCCTCAGTGATGCTTTTGGTGGCCTCACTCTATAGCCTGACTTGACAAAACCCAAATCCACCAACAGTTATGAACACAGTGTATGTGTAGCTTTGGGTGAGGGGCAGTTTGTGTTAACAATTAGCTTAAAAAATTGAGTGGGAAACTAGGTCTGTGTCCTCAAGATGTTTAGGGTCTAGTTGCAGGGGAGAGGGTGGTGAGAAGATACAGATAAGAGATTAAATATGCAACTGATATTTGAGCGCTTACTGTAATTTTTTGGAATTTTTTTTTTTCAGTTTCATTGAAGTACATTTTATAAATAAAATTGACTCAAATCAAGTGATGTAATTTATAAAGTAGTGCAGCAATCATCATCTATCAATTTTAAAACATTTTTTTATCATCCAGAAAGATCCCAGCCCCAGGCTACTACTAGTCATAAATCTGCATTTTCAGGATATTTCATATAATGAAATCATATAAAATGTGGTCTTTTGTGTCTTACCACGTAGCATAATGTTTTTAAGGTTTATCCATGCCACAGCATGTGTTGGTAGTTTGTTCCTTATGCCTGAGTGGTAATCCTTTGTATGGGTATTCCATATTTAACCACTCATCAGATGAGGAAGGTTTAAGTTTTATAATGTTGCTTTGAGCATCCTTGTGCAAGTCTATGAGTGGGCTTTTCCATTTCTTTTGCATAGATACTTAGGAGTCTATGGTAAAAATGATGATTTTTGTGTTTAGCTTTTGACGAGACTGTCAACCTGTTTTCCCTTCAGCAATCTATGAGTTCCTTACTACAAGTTAAAATTCAGGTATCAGGCAAGATGTTACACAACGTCATTGCTAAATAATTTGTGAACAATTGCTGTAGGAATTTAGGTATAATCTGAACCGGTTCATGAAAGAGGTAGGATTTAGATAAGCATGGAACTAAGAGGAGGTCATTTCTGGGGGGACAGAATTGAAAACAGAGCAGAAATGGTAGAAGCATACCTTGGAAATACCATGGATTCAATTCCAGACCACTGCAATAAAGCAGATATTGCAATAAAGCAAGTCAAGTGAATTTTTTCCTGCTGCCTATAAAAGTTATGTTTGTGCTGTACTGTAGTCTTACTAAGTCTGCAATGTCTAAAAAAAAATACATACCTTAATTAAAAAATACTTTGAGTTGTGATCATTGAACACAGATCACCATAACAAATAAGAAAAAGTTTGAAATATTGTGAGAATTACCAAATCGTGACAGATAGGAAGTGAGCAAATGCTGTTGGGAAAATGGGGTCGACAGACTTGCTGGACACAGGGTTGCCACAAAACCTTCAGTCTGTAAAAAATGCAGTATCTGCGCAGTGCAGTTGAGACGAGGTATGCCTGTGTTAATTGAATGGGGATGGGGATGTCACACACTTGACTGCAGAACAGTCTAGTGATATTGGACTGTTAGGTTTAGAAAAGCCTGAATTGAGAGGTTGAGGAGTTTGGACTTTGAATGATAGGCATTGGGGGGCCATATGGTTTTTTCCTTTTTTTTAAGCAGGGAGGGAGCATCTTTGGAGTCGGACAGCCGCAGTTTTGAATCCTGGTTGTCATGTTACCATTAGAAGAGACCAAAGGCAGGGAGACCTGTGAGGAGGCGCTTGCTGTCTCTGAGGTTGTAAAGGTCAGCTTGGGTGGCTGGTGGTGGGCCTGACCGGATGCAGGTGCAGTGCACCGTAAAGGAAGAAGGAGTCAACTTGGGGTTGGTGGAGAGCGGGGGATGCTGTGGATTGAACGTGTGGGTCCCTTCACATTTATACAATGAAGGCTAATCCCCGATTGGATGGTATTGGGCGTGGGGCCTCTGGGAGGTGATTAGGTCGTGAGGGTGGAGCCCTCATGAATGGGATTAGTGCCTGAATGAAAGGGACTCAGAGCTTCCTGGTGCCTCCACCACAGGAGGACAGAACCAGGAGACATGACCACGTTCTGTGAGCCAGGAAGTGGGCCCTCACCAGCCACCAAATCAGCTGACCCCTCGATCGACTTGATCACAGATTTCTTGTGTAAGCCACCCTGTCAGTGGTGGTTTTGTTACAGCAGCCTGAACGTACTAAGACAAGGGAAGAGCAATTGAGGAGAATCAGAGATGACTGAGCTGAAAAAATACACGTAGGAAAGTGGGAGCTAGTTTCTGGGGGAAGATGAGAAGGTCAGTGTGGCAGGTATTGAGTTTACTGTGATGGGGAGATGTTGCACAGGTGGCTGTACTTTTTGGGGTAGAATTTAGGGCCCTAAGTGGAGCTGAGGGAGTCTTAGAGATTGGGTAGAGTGGATCTCTGGCTCTGGTTGCCGGGGAGCTTCTGGAGGTCGGGAGAGGTCTGGACAATAATCAAGCCAGGGAGCCCCTGGAGGTGGTTGAAGACAATGAGGAGAAGAAGGGAGAGGAGTGAGCCAGAGGCTCTTGTCATTCTCTCTAGGTCAGGTCTGTCCCAAGCAGGAGTGGGGACCGATAGAAAAGTCATATATGTACAGTGATCTCTCCCATTGCCATAGAAATCCTTTACTTACCATAAAGACTTAAAGGCTTTTGACTGAAGGAAAATAAACCTATGAAAATATGTGGAACCCCCAGAGAAGAAAGTTGGGTTTGTTATTTTGTGATTTTGTTTTTTTCCTTATTTACCCTGTTTCTTAAATCAGTTACGATCATCTGGTATCATTTAATATTAATTAACATTTACACACAGCCATCTGCTCTGGCTGGAGTTCTGCGTTCATCCATTTTAGCTGTGTGTTTCAGTGACAGAATGCTGGCCTTGCTATCTGGATGTACCAGCTGGACCTGCCAGTGAGACCAGTTCAGAAGTCAGGAGGGGACTTCAGCTTCCTTTGCCATGTCCCCGTTGTCAAACCTTCCACTAATGAACTTTTTGCTCACCCTGGCAATTGAAGTGAAGCCAGAGCATTTTTCTCAGTCGGGAGGTACAAAGGGCAGGGTGTTTGTTTTACTTTTTGGGGGGAGGACTGCAAGATCGTTTTATTTTTATTTTTATTTTTATTTTTTTTTAAAGATTTTATTTATTTATTTTGACAGAGAGACAGCGAGAGAGGGAACACAAGCAGGGGGGAATGGAAGAGGGTGAAGCAGGCTTCCCGCCGAGCAGAGAGCCTGATGTGGGGCTCGATCCCAGGACCCTGGGATCATGACCTGAGCCGAAGGCAGACGCTTAACGACTGAGCCACCCAGGCGCCCCTGCAAGATCGTTTTAATCATTAAGGGGTTGTTTGGGGAGCAGAGTACGTGGATTGGCCCTTCTACTTTGATAAGACGCTAGTTAATTAGACCCAGAACTGACACAACTAAGATAAAGATAAAGACCCATAATCAGTGTTAAAAAAAGACCAACATCAGTAAACTTTAAGGCTTTCTTTGCACCCAGAAGTTAATTTTTATTTCTTTTCTTTCTTTCTTTCTTTTTTTTTTTTAAAGATTTTATTTATTTGAGAGAAAGAATGAGAGAGAGAGCATGAGAGGGGGGAGGGTCAGAGGGAGAAGCAGACTCCCAGCTGAGCAGGGAGCCCGATGCGGGACTTGATCCAGGGACTCCAGGATCATGACCTGAGCCGAAGGCAGTTGCTTAACCAGCGGAGCCGCCCAGGTGCCTGAAAAGTTAATTTCTAAATCCCCAAGAGGAAGAACAAAGGATCAAAGGGATGGCCCTAGGTTCTCTTCTTGAGAGAAGAACCTGTGGCTAGCAGAACTTGGCTGTCAGTCTTTTGGGGACTAGTCTTGGGGGGTGGACATTAATAGGGAACAACATGAGTCCAACAGGGTTGGGTGGCTTAGTGAGCCTTTCCATGCCTCACCTACCATCCCGCCTGTCACAGGACGGGACAGAACTTCATCTTTTTTTTTATTTTTTTTTGAGGTGGGGGAGGGGCAGAGGGTGAGGGAGACAGAATCTTAAGCAGGCTCCATGCCCAGTGTGAAGCCCTATGTGGGGTTCAATCTTAAAATCCTGAGATCATGAGCCGAAATCAAGAGTCAGACACTTTATTGACTGAACCACCCAGACACCCCATGACTTCATCTTGTCTAACAAAACCGGCCAAATTGGCAGCTGGGTTGGGCTGTGGCCTATCTTGTGTCATCAAACAACTCAATCTTTCCTTAAACTGAAAACAGCCTGGAAATATGAATATTTCCAAAATACCCTCACTGAGGAAAACAAAAGGAAATAAGAGCTGACTGCAGAAGAACTTTGACTTTGATCCTCACGTATTTTGTACACATTGGAAAGGAGGAATAGGTGATACTGTCTAGTGTTCAGTCAAAGGTACGATAGGGGTTGTGGGGACACTTCGGGGAATATGTAAACGTGCATACCGTTGCTTTATGACCCAATTTGTACAGTTTTCTCTTTGGAGACTTGTGTTACTTTTGTGATTATAAGAGAATTAAGTAAACATTGTGGTAAATTGGGAAATGACAAAAAACTCTTAAAGGTGCCTATGTATTTTCTGCATTGTTGCTTATCCTAAATATACTATTGACTTTCAAAACTCGCTGTTGAGGTATTTGTGGATTCTGCTGTTAACTTTTGATCAGAAGTACTATCACTTAGCTAATGGCTGTGTGAGTGTCTGTTCATTGTCCTGGCTCCTTTCACAGAGAGGTACAGATGGGTATCTTCTCCCCAGGCTCTCTCCAGCTTCCTCTGTCCTTCAGCAGCGCCTTTTACATTGCTGGCATCGAAGCAAACATACTGTAATTGGCTTTTATAATTTTATAATTGGATTTTTTTAAAAAGATTTTATTTATTTATTTGAGAGAATGAGAGACAGAGAGCACGAGAGGGAAGAGGGTCAGAGGGAGAAGCAGACCCCCAGCTGAGCAGGGAGCCCGATGTGGGACTTGATCCCGGGACTCCAGGATCATGACCTGAGCCGAAGGCAGTCACTTAACCAACTGAGCCACCCAGGCACCCCATAATTGGATCTTATAATTTCCTATGAAGTTAGAAAATAATTTTTGTCACCTTCTGCCTTGTCATAGTATTTTTACATTTCATTACAAGCCTCTGACTTTCGGAGCTGTCCTGACACATTCTGTGTGACAACCCAGGAGGCCAGGACAAATGGAGGAGGAGGTGTTCCCAGGGGTTTCCCTTCTTTCTTCCTTAGCCTGTCTTCTCTGGGCCGCCATCTTGCACTCAAGCTGATGCACTTGTGCTCTAGCCTTGAATTCTGATCACCACTTGGTGCTTCACTGCTTTGGAAAGCAACCTGGAAGTTCCTCAAGAAATTAAACCTAGAGGTACCATATGACTGAGCATTTCCATGACTAGATATATACTTGAGAGCTGGAAACTCTCCATACGAGTCTGCACAAAGACCTGTGCACTAATACTCATAGCAGCATTATTCATAATGGCCTGAGAGTGGAGACCATCTAATTGTCCATCAGCTAGTGAATGGATAACAAAAAGGTATTTCCCCACAATGGAATGTTATTTGGCAATAAGGAATGAAGTACAGATATGCGCCACAGCATGGATGAACCACGGAAACATGCTAAGTGAAAGAAGCCAGTCACAAAAGACCACATGCTGTTTGATTCCACTTACATGAAAGTCCAGACTAGGGAAGTCTATGGTGACAGAAAGTAGATTAGCGGTTGCTGTGGGACAGGGGGGAGGGGAGAGCGGGAAGTGACTGCTAATGGGTATGGAGTTCCTCTCGGGGGAGAGGAACACATTCTGGAAGCGGTTAGTGGTGATGGTTGTATAACCTTGTGAATATACTAAATAGCAGTGAACTGTACTCAAATGGATGAGTTTTGTAGTATGCAAATGATATCTTAATAAAAAGCCAGAACTGATCTTGCCATTTATCTTCACAAATTGCTGCTTGTGGTTTCTGTCGGTGGCACTGTGGGGGGAGCACCAAATGCCAGGCGCCGTGCGGGGGGCTCACGTGAAATATTTCATTTAATCTGCCCAGCAGTGTGTGTGTTGGCCATTTGTCTCCACTTACAGAGAAGAGACTGCAGTTTGGAGCACAGGGGGGCCTGCTTGCTGTCCTCCAGCCCGTCTGTGGTTCCCACCCAGCTCAAGCCTGACCGGCCCCAAGCCCCAAGTTCTGCCTCGGGGCCACTGAGGCCCAGCACATGGGAGCCAGCTTTGGCTCTTCTCCCTTGTCTCTCCACCTGCTCCTGAGTAGAGTTCATTTCCTCCGTGCTTCTTGTGCCTTTTTTCTACGGGCTACACCATGTTCCTAGATCAGAATGCCATCACTTGTTGCCAGGCCTGTTCCAAGAGCCCATGAGTCTCCTGTCTTCCAAACTGTCATGCCTCTAATCGACCCAGTACCCTGCTGCCACAACATTGTGAGGTCTGGTTCTTCAAGTCTGATCACGTGCCTGCTCTAAAACAATGGCTGCCTGTGTCCCGGTGGATTGAGGGCACGCTCAGGCTGCGGTCCGTGGCTTTTGACAGTGGTGCTCCCTGCCTGCTCGCCCACTCCTCCCTGCACATCCCAGAACACTGCTCACTGTGCTTCCGGGAGCACGGCCACAGCGGGCTGGAATTCACAAAGGCTGACCACTCAGGAGAGAAGCATACCCTGACAACTCAAAGGGGCAACATTCAGAGGCCTTTAGGGTTCCTCAGCCTGTGTGAGGAACAGAAGAGCAGTGATTTTCAACTGGGGGCAGTGTTGTCCGTTAGGGGACTTCTGCAATGTCTGGAAACATTTAAAACAAAATTTTTTTTTTTTTTTAATTACAACTTGGGGAAAGGACTACTGGCATCTAGTGGGTAGAAGGCCGGGATGCTGCCAAACATCCTGTCATGCACAGGACAGCCCACAGCAAAGAGCTATCAAGTCCTAGATGTCAGGAGCGCCAAGGTTGAGAAACTAATGAGCTAAAACAAATAATTTGACTCTTGAAATGCAGTAAAGAATAAATGAAAATACTAAGTGATTTCAGATGTGTAATAAAGATTCTTGCATATTGGCAAGTGCAACACAGGAAGGCCACGTGGAGATGTGGGGCTCAGAGGGTGAGTTTGGTCACCAGCTAAGCACGTGATGCCCACTTCCAGGCCCTGCCCCAGCGCCGTGGTGCCCGACACTTCACTGCATCATAGCTTGTAGTGCGTTGAGTTAGGATTGTGTTGTACTCGCCCGTTGACTTGTCCGCATTCTCCACTAGATCTGAGTTCTTTAGGGGCAGGCTTGCCGTCTTGCTCATCATTGAATGCCAGGTTCTTGCACTAGTGCCTGGCACGTAAAAAAGCTCAGCACGTATTGTGAGATTGAATGGAATAGATGAAGCACATAATTCAAATTTTATCTCAGCAAAGGGAGTAAGTGTTACCGTTTGCGGACTTTTTTTAGCCTTTGGAGAATAGATAAAACAGAATGCTAACCCCTCAGATGTCCAACACCTTTCTGTAAGCCTCTCTGTACGCACAAAGAACAGAGTATCACAGCAGTCTGGTATCGTGCCTCTCTTCTCTGAGCCTCGCATATCATGCTGCAGTTACAGTGAGCCGTTGCCTCCAGAGGGAGATGGGCTGGAAGGGCTGCAGAGGAGACCCCAGGAAGGGCTGAAGGATCCAGTACCCTCAACAAGGGTGGCAGATTCAGATCAGGGGATGTGGCCGTTTCAGTGTCTAGATCGGGGTCAACCATGGGCCCACACTGGAGACATTGGGAAAGACGTACGTACTGGGGAGAGTCTTGGAGACAAGAATTGGGGTGAGGATCAATGTTCAGCTCTCTGCTTTTATATATTTATATATATTTACATATATATGTATACATGTCGGACTTTTTATATATATTGGACAGCTTGGAGCTGTCTTTGTTCCCACTAATTGGGGAACTGATAGGAAAGATCCACATAAATTCTGTAATGCAAATTATTGCTATCTTTTGGCCCATTGGGGTGGCTTTCTTCCTGGGTATATCCTGCAGGTTGTACATCTGATCACTCCTATGATTCCTTATGATCTATCGCTCCTTATGATTAGTTAGAAACCTTTACTTGCAAGGATTATAAATGGAACAGTCTGCAGAAGCTATTCAAAATCTTACGGACTGCACTTTTTATTGTGGTTAAAAGGTATATAAAAATTTTTACGATTTTAACCATTTTTAAGTGTACAGTTCTGTGGGATTAAATATGTTTACATTGTTGTATAACCATAACTATCATCCATTTCCAGAACTTCACCATCTTCCCCAACTGAAATTCTGTACCCATTAACTCCTCCATTCTCCCTCCCCCCCAGCTTCTGGCACCCACTGTTCTACTTTATGTCTCTATGAATTTGACTGCTCTAGGTCCCTCATATGAGTGAAATCATACAACAAACAATGATTATTGGCTTATCTATTGTTTTTAGGAAAATTCTTTCTCTTCCCAACGTTAAAAAAACAGTAGAGGGTCACTAGTAAGTTTAAAAAATATAGGAACCTGTAATAAATAAAATAAAAATCTTATTTCAACCAATGAAGAAACCATCGTTAATATTTTAGTTTATGGTCTTCTGATTTTGTTCTACATCTTTATAAAGAGTCATATTGGAACTCCACACAAAGATTCCAGTTTTCCATTGTTACCAATAATAGTCTTATGAACATCTTAGTATACAGTCTTTGATTGCATCTCTGAGATTATTTCCTGAGGATAGAGTTCTAGGTCATATTTTTGGACTAAGATTATAAATAGTTTTAAGACTCTGGATAAGAACATAATTTCAAATTGTTTTCCAGAAATGTCCCAGTGTATGTGAAAGTGGCTGTCTCACCACATTGTCACAGTGTAGCTTACTTTTTGTTTAAAAATTTTACCTAGGGGCGCCTGAGTGGCTCAGTTGATTAAGCGTCTGCCTTTAGCTCAGGTCTTGATCTCGGGGTACTGGGATCCCCGCATCGGGCTCCCTGCTCAGCGGGGAGTCTGCTTCTCCCTCTCCCTCTGTCTCTCCTCCCGCTGGTGCTCTCTCTCGTGCTCACTCTCCCTCTCTCTCTCAAATAAATTAATAATCCTTAAAAAAATAAATAAAAAATTTGCCTACTTTTACCACTTTAACTTGTTACCATTTTATCTTTTCCTTAATACCAACATCTAAAAATAATCCACTTTCAATATTTGTGTGGTTCTAAATTTTACAGAAAATAGCATCATACTCTACATTCTCTTTCGTAACTTGCTTCTTTTAAATTTAGAAATACAGTGTGAATCTTGGTTTCAGTATATTTTCTTTGTATCAACATTATTTTAAAAATTTCATTAGTTCAAAAAATTACATCAATAGTACGCTTATTATAAAAACCCAAAAAATTCATGAGTATGAAAATTAAAGATAATTATACTTTAATAACATTTTAAATGCAAATGTAAATATATAAGCATCGTATTTGTCAATTTCAACAACATCTGTTCATAGTATACGTTTTATTTGCAATTTGCTTTTTGTATCAACATTTTATCAGTCAACATGTCAGGACATATGGATTTGTCTCATTTTTTTCTTTTTTTTTTTTAAGATCTATTTATTTTAGAGATAGACGGTGTGAGCGCGTGAGTGGGGGGAGAGACAGAGGGAGAGGGAAAGAGAATCCTCAAGCAGACTCTCCGCTGATCGGGGAGCCTGATGCAGGGCTCGATCCCAGGACCTTGAGATCATGACCTGAGCCGAAATCAAGAGTCGGCAGCTTAACTGACTGAGCCACCCAGGCACCCCCCGTTTTTTTTAATTGAATGATTATTCATAGTGTGGCTATGCAATTTAATCATTATCCCTTCCATAGACATTAAGGTGTCTTAAGCTTTTTCTGTTATAAATAATGCTCTAATGATATACTATAATACATTAAAGAAAAATACATAGGAGGCACCTGGCTGACTCAGTTGGGGGAGCATGCAGCTCTTGATCTCGGGGTTGTGAGTTCAAGCCTGATGTTGGGTGTAAAGATTACTTAAAAGTAAAATCTTAAAAAAAATAAAAAAATCATAGGATGGATGAGTAGTTTAATGCTATTGTTAAACATTTTGGTTATTTTCCTTTCTTGTTTTTTAGAAAAATATTTATTTATTTACATAATCTCTACACCCAACGTGGGGCTCAAACTCACAACCCCGAGATCAAGAGTCACATCCTCTTACGACTGAGCCAGCCAGGTGTCCCCCTTTTTTGCTTTTCATTTTATTTTATTTTCTTAAAGATTTTATTTATTTATTTTGAGAGAGAGCACATGAGCAAGGGGGAGGGGCTGAGGGAGAGGCAGATGCAGAGAGGGAGAAGCAGACTCCCCGCTGAGCAGGGAGCCCGACGAGGGGCTCGATTCCAGGGCCCCGAGATCATGACCTGAGCTGAAGGCAGACGCTTAACTGGCTGAGCCCCCCAGTCACCCCCCTTTTTTGCTTTTTAAACAAATCTCTGAGAGTATCTAAATATTGTCCTAGGATTCCTAGGGCATATTCATTTTTAAGGCTCTTGCTTATATTACAAAAACTGTCTTCCAGAAAATACACCAGTTTGTACTCCTATCATCTGCTTTCCTAGACTCTTCCCCATCTGTGGGTTTTACATTTGGAAACAACTGACCAGAGAGCAAATCACAAGCTTTGATTCCATGCCAGTCACCTCAAGTAATGGTGGGGATTATGGTTGGAATAATGAGGTCTCACTGAAAGGAAGTCAGGACTTGGAGCTGGGGCTGGGGACTTAGTAGTGACCCCTGACCCCTGACTCTCAGGGCCTTCCCACGACCCTCCTGAGGCTTCTAACCCCTCCTGTCCTATTCTCTGCCCTGCGGCTGGCTTCCTTGCCATAGCCCCTTGTCTTCTCTCTGTAACCTGGGGCTGCCAGGGGCTCACTCTGGCACTTACCCTGCATGTGTTCTCAGATTCACGCGCTGTCTCATAGTTAAATGATTATTTTTTTTTAAGATTTAATATACATACATTTAACAGAGATTAGATTAGACTTGACAAAGATAGTAAATTTAACACAGTAGAGTGTTACAGACTAATTTCTACACCTGATGATGCTGATATCAAGAGACATCAGAGAATGCTTCCAGCTCTCCAGAAAGCTCTCGTGTCCCCTCCCCATCCAGACCCTTTCCCTAAAGGCGACTGGGGCGTTCTGATTTCTATCACCTCAGATTTGTTCTGTTAAACTTCGTATACATGGGCTCAAACAATATATATTCTTTTGTGTCTGGCTTCTTTCCATCATTGTGTCTTCAGGATTCAGCCATGACTTTGTGTGGGGCAACAATCCTCTGTCAGTCTCTCTCTCCCTTTTTTGCTCTGTCGTTGTTCACAGCATGAATAAACTGATTTTAAAATCCATTCTCCTTGGGGTGCCTTGGTGGCTCAGTTAAGCGTCTGCCTCCGTTTTGGGTCATGATCCTGCGGTCCTGTGATTGAGCCCCATGTCAGGCTTCCTGCTCAGTGGGGATTCTGCTTGTCCCTCTCCCTCTGCCCCTTCACCCCTGCTCATGTGCTCTCTCTCTCTCTCTGCTCTCTCTCTCATATAAGTAAATAAAATATTAAAAATAAAATCCATTCTCCTTTTGGTGAGCATTTGAGTTTCCAGTTTTGGTTACAATGAACAAAGCTACTGTTTATATTCTTGTTTATTTGTTGAGGGGTCTAGGCC
This sequence comes from Phoca vitulina, assembly GCF_004348235.1. Classification (NCBI taxonomy): domain Eukaryota; kingdom Metazoa; phylum Chordata; class Mammalia; order Carnivora; family Phocidae; genus Phoca; species Phoca vitulina. The sequence goes on from NW_022589704.1 coordinate 102,322,175, forward strand.
TAGGAGGGGGGTTTCTGGGTCATAGCATAGAGGCCAGTTTGGCTTGAGTGGTTGCTGCCATGTTGTTTTATGAAGTGGTCGTACAATTTTACTATGTCCCCGGCAGCACCTTAGAGTCCCAGGAACTCCATGTCCTCACCATCTCTTGTTGCTGGTGGCCTTCCTGGTGGGTGTGTCACAGTATCTTATTGGTTGCCCCCCCCCTTTTTATCCATTCATATGTAGTAATGCTGAGCACCTTTTCATACCTGTATTGGCTATTTGGATATCCTCTTTTGTGAAATTGTGCCTGTCTTTTTCCTTTTTAAAATTGGGTTGTCTTTTTCTTAGTAATTTATAAGGGTTCTTTGTATATTTTCAATATGAGTCCTTTCAGAGATAAATGTGTCACAAATATTTTTGTCTAATCTGCAACTTGACTTTTTACTCTCTTAATGGTGACTCTTAACAGAAATCCTTAATTTTACTGTAATCAAAGTTGTCAATCTTTTCTTTTGTGGTTAATGCCTTTTGTTCTCTGTTCAAAATGTATTTGCCCACCTTTAGAGATTCATGACAGATTCACCTATGGTTTTTTCTAGAAGCTTTATTTTGCTTTTCACTAGAGGTCTTCAGTCCTTCTAGAATTAATTTTTGTGTGTGTATGGTGTGAGGTAGGATTAATTAAATTGTGAGTGGGAGAGTGAATCTGGCTGGTTGCTGGTCAGCTGGCAGAATGGCTGGCCTTGGGCCAGGGGTCCACCGTGGTCCTAATCAACCATGGAGATGTGGAAGGAGGGGCAGGTCCACTCAGAGGACTGTTACATCCCTCTTTGGAAAATGCCTTGGAAAATCAACCACAGAGTCCCTGAGTGCAGGGACTTCCATGAGGACCCTGGAAACTCGTGTCTATGGACTTCTTGCAGAGATATTGCTTCCTGTGGGGCACGAGGCTTCTACGCCAGCATGGCTCCTGCACCGGCCTTAGGAGGTCTCCTTCCCCAGCACTGAGCTGTTCTCTGGGGAGAGGACAGTTCCTGGGATGGCCCTGGGCTGCTGCAGGGACTGCTGGGAGGACACGTCCGGTGCCACCTGGCTGGCCATCTGTGTTCCTGCGCTATGGCCCTCCAGAGGCCTGCTGTTGGCTCGTCAGTCTGATGTTTAGCAGAATCTAAAAGGACCATGATAGAGGTTGCACCCTGAAATATAGTCTGTACAGGAACTGAATTGCTTGATTCTGTCCCTTTAATTATCATTTTTCAGCATAGTGACCTGGTGCCCTAGCAACCTTAAAAAGTCACCAGTTAGAATACCCCTCCTTCTTTCTCCTTATTCTTAAAAAAAATGGCCTTTCTTATTATTTTTTTTGAAGATTTTAGAGCGAGTGAGAGAGAGAGAGAGAGAGCATGAGCTGGGGGGAGGGGCAGAGAGAGAGGGAGAAGCAGGCTCCCAGATGAGCAGGAAGCCTCCCACGACCCTGAGATCATGGCCTGAGCTGAAGGCAGACGCTTAACCAATTGAGCCACCCAGGCGCCCCCAGAATTGGCCTTTGTTGAGGTATAATTTCAATAAAAGTCACACATTTTAAGCATACAATTTCAATGAGTTTTGAATTTAATCATGTAACCACCACCACTATCAAGATGTAGAATATTCCTACCAACCCTAAAAATTCCTTTGTGTCCCTTTGTTGTTGGGCCTCTCCCCCAACCCCAGCCCCTGGCAACAACTGGTCTGCGTTGTCCCTATAGTCTTGCCTTTTCCAGAATTTCATATAAATAGAGTTGTATAGTAGGTAGCCTTTGTGTCTGGCTTCTTTCACTTAGCATGATGCCTTTGAGATTCATCCATGTTTTGTGTATATCAGTCGTTTGTTCCTTTTTGATTGCTGAGTGGATTCCGTTGTAAGGGTGTACCATAATTTATCCATTCACCAGGGGATGGATATTTAGATTGTTTCCAGTTTTGGGATATTATGATTAGGGCTGCTATAAACATTCCCATGCCGATCTTTTTGGGGATGCACTTTTATTTCTCTTGGGCAAGTATCTGGGAGTGGAATTGCTGAGGGATATGAAAGTGTATGTTTAATTGTTGATGGATATTGGGGTTTTTCAGTCTTTTGCTATTACAAGTAATGCTGTGATGAATAGTTCTGTGCAAAAATCGTTTTTTTCTTTATTTTTGTCGATGTTTCTTTGGGATAGAAGTAGGATATCTGGTACAAAGGGCAAATGCATACATAATTTTGCTAGATGTTGCCAAATTCCCTTTCACAGGGATTGTGCCATTTTGCATTCCTATCAGTAGTGTAAGAATTTCTGTTTCTCCATAGCTTTATCGTCACTGTGTTTTGTGAAGTTTTTAGGTTTTTGTTTATTTGTTAAGGAACATTTGGTATCTCTGTGCGGTTTTAACTTACATTTCCTTTATTGTGAGTCTGGTTGAGCATCTTTTCATATGTTTAAGAGACTTTGATACTTTAAAAAATTAATTACTATGAGTCAGCCTTGAATACTCTTTCCCCTGGCCCCTTACCGCCATCACAGAGGCTTGTCAATTCTACCTAAAAAGTGATCTCAAATCATTCCCTTCTCTTCACCCTGCCTGCCACTACTTAATTCAACCTGTCATAATCTCTTTTCTAATCTCTTCTCCATACAGCCACTTAGTTTCAGTGCTCCATTGCCGTTGGGATAAAATCATCGCCTAGACTATAAAGCCACTTGCAAGCTGGCCCCTGCCTCTCTCTCTCCAGCTTCACTGTGGGCCACTGTCCCCTTGTTTATTGTGTGTCACAGTGGCTGTTCAGTTCCTAGAATGTGCTCATGTTTTGCGCACCTTGGAGCCTTTGTGTGTTTGCACTTCTGCTTGGAAGGCCCATTGCCTTATTTCCTCATATTCATCCTCTAGTCTCAGGGAAATGGCCCTCCCATTGAAAATTAGGCTTCTCCTTATACCCTTTTTTTTTTCTTTAGGAAAGGGGAGGTGGAGCAGAGGGAGAGGGTGAGAGAGAATCTTTTTTATTAAGATTTATGTACGTATTTGAGAGAGAGAGAAGGAGTGCGTGTGCGTGCACAAGTGGGGGGAGGAGCAGAGGGAGGGAGAGAATCTCAGGCAGACTCCCTGCTGAACGCGGAGCTGGACGTGGGGCTCCATCTCACGACCTCGAGATCACCTGAGCCGAAATCAAGAGTCCGACGCTTAACCGACTGAGCCACCCAGGCGCCCAGAGAATGTGCATTTCAAACAAGTTCCCAGGGATTGCTGCTCTTGGTCCTGGGAGTGCACTTTGAGAACCATTGCCTTGGAAGTTTTAGGGTGTGTGTGGGTTCTTTACTGATACGAATGAAAATGCTACTCAGTAAATAGAAGCTTGCAGTTACTGAGCACTGATCAGGTGCTAGCACAGTGCTGGGTACTTTCTAGGTAAAGGGGAGACAGGCAGACGAAGGCAGAAAATGACAAGTCCAGTTGCTAAGTGGGACGGTGTGGCTGCCCATGGCTGTCCCCTGGGTGCTCCCCTGCAGAGGGCTGCATGAGACCCAAGTGCTTGGAAGGGCCGGGACCAGGCAGCTGTCACGCACAGAACAGTGTCCCTCACGTCCTAACTGTGCCCGTAATAATCTCGCCATGTGCTCTTGGGAAATGCGCTGCTTTTCATACAATGACACTTTCTTCTAGGTTTATGATCCATTTTTTTTTTTTTTTTAGAGAGGGAAAGAGAGAGAGGGAGAGACAGAATCCTAAGCAGGCTCCACGCCCAGTGTGGAACTTGACACAGGGCTCAATCTCACGACCCTGAGATCACAACCTGAGCTGAAATCAAGAGTCGGATGCTTAACTGACTGAGCCACCCACACGCCCTATTACCCTGATAATTTTTTTTTTTTAGAACAGATTTTAATGCAATAAAACAAAAAGTTCTTTAATACTTTTTATAGTTACTTGCATTTTCCCCACAGAGGAGCCAACACAGTTTTAGTGTGATCATTTGTCTATGGTTTACCTCTGCAAGGGACCATATCTGTTTTGTTCACATAGTAGAGGTTCAGTAAGTGCTTATTGAATGAATGGATGGTACAAGGTGTGAAGAGCTACTCAAAAACAGTACAGGGACACTGTTCCCACTCATGATGGAGGAAAAGAAAGAAATTGGGTCAGTGAGTCTTTCCTACCCCCAAAATCCAGAGGTCACCATGCAGAAGCAACTGTCCACTCTTGCCAAACATAAAGCCAACCACAGAAGAGAGCTAACAACAAAACTAAGGTTTTTCACATCTGTGGCCAACGTTTGCTCCTTGGCTTTGCTCCCCTCCCCCCCCCCCCCCCCCCCCCCGCCCGCTTTCTAATCACTGAGTGGTCAGCACCAGCATCAGCAAAACCGACTGCCAAGGCCCAAGCCCCAGTTGCCATGGGAACCTCTCTTTGTTACTGTTAGGTAAGAAGATGTACCGAACAAAGTTTGCCTTCACAGTATTTCAGCCTGTGGTCATGGTTAAATTTCCCATGGGGATAATGCTGATTGCTTTTTGGTTGCTTTCTCTTCATTACTAATTGCTTTTGTGATGATAGGTAGTGAAAAAAGTAGACTATAAAAAGTGTAAGGACAGAAGATAGGAACCTTGTGTCGCATCTCCTCTGGGCCTGCATGCCACTGAACCCCAGCGTGCCCCATGGCCAGCAGGCCTGGGGGCCGAGGAGCAGGTTAGGGGAGAAATGGAGGGGTCATGGGTGGAGGGGCCTGGAGGCAGCTGCAGTGCACAGGCTCCGTCTCTGGGTGGCTGTCGCCGTGCGCACCTGTGGGCGCAGAGCTGCCAGGTCTCCCGATTTTCGAGAGCAGCTACCAAGTTTTAAATATCGGCACCTCATTCAGATTACAATGCCGTGCTAGCTAACACTGCAGGGTGACGGACAGCACCCATGTGGGCCATCAGACGGAACCTGCAGGTCAGCAGGACCAGCTCCTTCCAGATGCCCCCTTCGTTACGGAGACACAGTGCCCGGCCCCCAGCTTCCCCGGGTGCTCTGTCCCCAAGAACAAGTCCACAGTCGCTCTGGGCCTTTATGAAGATGGGATATAGCCTCTGAGGGGCCAATGGGCTTCCAGCTTGAAAAGGGGACTGAACATGGACTCTGCTTCCTGGGAACATGAAGGCCTCAGGCCAGGTCTGAGAGGCACAGGAGTGGGACAAGGCCCACCTTCTGTCAGCATCCCTGAAGGCAGCTAGCAGTTCTCCGCTCTTTCCATTGGCTGTCAAGGCCACCAGCAGCAGAAGCCCCCAGAGATTACCAATCCTCTTTTTGGGGGGAGGGGAAGAAGGTGGGCTTTCCTTGCATATGTGAAAGTGCAAAACTTAGGCACAGAGAGGAGGCTGGAGAAAAACCCCGAAGTGTTCACAGTGGTGGTACTTAGATAATGAGGTTATAGGTGCTCTTCCTTCTGTTTTCCTGCATGTCTCAGTTTTTCTATAATGAGCACTTATTGCTTTTATAATTGGAGAGAAGAAAGAACAAGGCCTCAGAGAGATTTGTTAATCAGCCCAAGGTTGCACTTGCTGTGTACTCACAGATAGGAAGCCGGGGATCAGGGCAAGGGTTGCCTCCCTGTGCCCACAGCGTGGGGAAGGGAGACTCTTAACAATGATTCTTATTGATCTCCTTGCTCATCCTCCTTGGAAGAGAAATATGGGGGAGGTCACTGTGGCTTTGTAACATGTTCTGCCCACACTCAATACGTGAAGGAGAGTTTTGAGCTCTGTGTCTCTTGCTGGTACGCAGGACTGACTGTTTCATTGGTACGTACTGGGCATGGCACTTGCTATGTAACTGTGCATGGGACTGGCTATGTAACTTTCAGGGCCCAGTGCAAAGTGTAAGTGTGGGGCCCCATGTCCAAACACTGCCAAGAATTTCAAGATGGTGGCAGCAGAACTTTAAACCCAGCAGGGCCCTGAGTGACTGCACAGGTCCCACACCCTTGAAGCTGGCCCTGCTTGTGGACACTGCCACTAGACACACGTGAGCCATGGCCAGGGAAGGGGGGCAGAGGGACACTTAGAAGGCAGGGACAGATGGAAGGCTTGGGCTTGGGAGGTGAGCCAGAGACTTGAGAGATCTCCACTCGCTGCCAAGTCTCTGTGACTCGTCTGGAATCCAAAGTAGGTCCCATTTGAATTGTTCAGGAGTTAGGAGCCTCAAGTTCTAGTCTTTTCCCCTGTGCAAACACCAATCAATGACTTCTCTTCTCTGGGTGTCGGTTTCCTCATCTCTGCAATGAGAGGGATGGAGTTGGTGATCTCGAGTCGCTGGCAGCTCTAGGACAATTGTGATTGGACTTTGAGTACTTGTGTGGCCCATGTGACAGTGGCTGTGAATGTGTCCGTGAGGGACTGAGCAGACGGCGAGAGAGGGCCTGATGTGGAAATCGCCTTTGACGAGCCAGCAAGAACGACAAAGCTCTCCCTTCCTTCTCTGGAGTGGGGGCCAAACACAAAGCAATAGTTCCCAGGGAAATGCAGACGCTGATAGCAGGTTGTACTGGAGGAAGCAGCCCTTAACATTATTGCAGGTGCATAAAACACTTGGTATGTAAGGTGACTTTTTGTATGACAGCTTTGGCAGAGATTTCCTGCAAGTAACAGTATGGGTCCTGACTTAAGGGAGGCGGCATCTTTGTGTAGAAGATGTGGGAAAAGAACAGTGTTGGGGGGGAGCACCTGGGTAGCTCAGTCACTTAAGTGTCTGACTCTTGGTTTCTGCTCGGGTCATGATCTCAGTGTCGTGAGATCGAGCCCTGCGTTGGGCTCCATTCTCAGCGCAGAGTCTGATGAGATTCTCTCTCTCGCTCTCCCTCTGCCACTTCCCCCTGCTTGTGCTCTCTCAATCTCAAATAAATAAATAAATAAATAAATCTTAAAAAAAAAAAAGAACAGGATGGGGTTTTTACTGATTTCTCAGGTGGAAGGACTGAAAATCACTATCAGGATCCTGCTATATATTTAGCGTCAGTAAAAGACGCTCAGAGTCATGCAGTTTGTAGTGAGAGTCCAGCTAGTCATGACTTGCTCTTTTGTTGTCTGCATGGGATCCTGCATGAAGAGTTCTTCCAGGTGTTCTAGAAATGTCCACAGAGCAGCAGGTCAGATGCTGGTATGCAGATGGTCAGCGTTAGGGGTGTGAGACACGTTGTACTTACAAATCAAATTTATTTGATGCTTTGATGACATTTTATGTGAAGATAAAGCAAAAGCAAAAATAAACAAGCAATAGTACAGAGGGGCATGAGGCTAGTGATTTATGTAAGTTTTGGAATTTTCAGGGACTTTTGGTCAGTTTCATGAATAAATTTATTCAACAATATTTGGAATTGTGTATAAAAGAACTTGCGTTTATCATACTTTAAAATTTTTTCTTTTTTCGAAAAGGAAGATTTTTTTATTGCACAATTGGCCCAGTATAGGGCACTTTTCAAGGAAGAACCTTCTTATTGTTAAGTTATTCCTCCATCATCTCACATAACTCTTTTTTTTTTTTTTTTAAAGATTTTTTATTTATTTATTTGAGAGAGAGAGAATGAGAGAGAGCAAGCACATGAGAGGGGGGAGGGTCAGAGGGAGAAGCAGACTCCCTGCCGAGCAGGGAGCCCGATGCGGGACTCGATCCAGGGACTCCAGGATCATGACCTGAGCCGAAGGCAGTCGCTTAACCAACTGAGCCACCCAGGCGCCCATCTCACATAACTCTTGTTTGTTTGGTTCAAAAATCCTGCGCTGATACCTCTTTCCTACAGTCTGATGCAATTTCCCCTTTCATTTGTCAGTCTCATGCTCTCCCACAGAAACGCCGAGAAAGGATCTCCTTATTTGACTCTTGATCCAAATTGTCCTCTTTCCTTTATGATAGAGAAATGCAGGCTGACAGAAATTTGAGGAACAAATTCAGCTGAGTCTGTTGGTTCTGACCTCACTGGGGGAGTAAAAGATCAGTAGCGTAGTTTAAAATTTAAGGCTTGGTGGCTGAAGGAAGATAGATTTTCACCCTTTTTTAATGTGTTGAAGTTCAAAGAATAAGCTTTTTTTAAATTTAGAGCTTTTTTTAAAAAAAGATTTTATTTATTTGTCAGAGAGAGAGAGAGAGTGAGAGCACAAGCAGGGGGAGCGGCAGAGGCAGAGGGAGAAGCAGGCTTCCCGCGGAGCAGGGAGCCTGATGCGGGACTCGATCCCAGGACCCTGGGATCATAACCTGAGCCAGAGGCGGACACTTAACCAACTGAGCCACCCAGGTGCCCCATCAGAAGGGAATTTTAGAGGGTTCTCCTACCCAGACTCCATTTGGTCAGACCAGACACTGGATCTCCATTTTCCTATCAAGGCCCATGTAGGCTAGGTGGTGAGCTCACGGTCACCCAGGGAGAAAGTAGGTCTGCTTTGTTGAAGGGTATGTAGTTGTGGCCGACAGACAGCTAAGCTGTACACATGCCACCTCTCCCAGCAAGAGGGGAGTCGGCTTCCTCTCCCCTTGAACCCAGCCTGGCCCTATGACTTTGACCAGTGGACTGTGGTAGGCTTCACACAGTGACTCCTTGGCCCAGACCTTTGGAGGCCTTGTAGCTTCTGCGTGGGTCATTTTAAGATCTAGTTGCTACGTCAGGAAGCCGAGCCACCCACAGAATCATGAGAAATAACAAATCATTGTGTTAAGACTCAACACATGTGGAGTGTGAAATGTGGTGAAAACCCAAAAATAAATGACAAAAACAACATTTTTGTCAACTGTAAAACCCACATGGACGTTATTTATTTCTTCAGCTCTGAGACAAGTCAAGGAAATGGTCCCCCATTTTTCCTCAGGAAGCGTATATGTATTAGATAAGTGTTCTCCCTCCCTTCCCTGTCATAACCCAGAACCTCTCATTCCAGGGTCACTGGGACTTGTGGGAGTCCAGGTGATTTCTGCAGTGCCTCCAGATTTTCCCTCTGTCTTTCCTTCCTCACCTCTCCTTTCCTGGAGAGTATCTGAATATGACGGGACCTAGTCCTAGACCTCCCTCCTCAGGAGCAGGGTGGGGGACCAGGGTGGCACAGAGCTGATGACCTTGGTCTTGCTGCTCGGTGAGCAGGCTCTCACAGAGGTTAGTTTCTCTGGTTGTCACCCCACTTTCTGATGGTACAGACCTCTACCCTCAGGGACACGAGGTGGTTGGATCCAGCGCTGATTTATTGCCTTTCTCCTCCTCTTTATGGGGCCAGTTTTAATGAGCACCCAAGCAGAAACGCCTTTGACTCCTGGGCTGTGAATAACTGTTATTAATAAAGGGGTGAGCAGCTTGCCGCAGTACCGCTGCATATTTCCATATTAATCATGCCATAAACTCCCCCAGAACGACACTGTGGTCCCTCACGGGGCAGAGGCTCTGACTCCGGGCTGTGGGCTGCTCCAGTCCAGGGAGGCTGGACCCAGGTCCTGACCCCACTCTCCCAGCTCACTCAGCACCCTGCACACCTCTCCTGCGGGATTTACCCCTTGGAAGCAAACAGCGGATTCCGAGGGGTGACTAGAAGTGGGTCGGGAAGTTCTATCCGCTTTCAAGTATCTCCCACATGAGTCTGTCAAGCCACTTTTCTAGCCATTGTCCTTCCCTTATGAAGCTTGGATGATGGTCGGAGCACACAGACCCCTTGGCTCAGCCCTTCGTCAACTCTCGGTCTGTGAAAGCCCAGCACATGTCCCTCATTTCTGTGGATTCCCAGGGATTCATAGTCTCCCTTTCCAAGCTCCCGGGTTTGACTGTGAGCAGTTTGTGTGCAGCTACCACCAATTCTGACTTGAAACTCAGTGTCCCTTCAGAGTGTCCCCTCCCCCCACCCAATAAAACATTAATGAACAATGTGGACTTTGCAGAAGATCCATGAGTGGGAGGAGGAGGGCTTTACCTTGCACTCTCTACTGCACTCCCTTACTCTCTGGATGTTTTGTTCGCCCCAGATCCCATCTTGGCCCTCTACCGCCAGGCTTTTCCTTTTTTTATTTTATTTTTTAAAAGATTTATTTATTTATTTTGGAGAGAGATAGTGTGCAGGGGAGAATCTCAAGCAGACTCCGCACCGAGCACAGAGCCCAGTGCAGGGCTCGATCCCATGACTTTGAGATCAGGACTTAAGCCAAAACCAAAAGTCGGTTGCTCAATCAACTGTGCCATCCAGGTACCCCCAGGATTTTCGTTTTTAAATTTTCAATAGCCCAGGGCACCTGGCTGGCTCAGTTAGTGGAGCATGCAACTCTTGATCTCAAGATTGTGAGTTTGAGCCCTATGTTGGGTGCAGAGATTACTTAAAAATAAAAATCTTGGGGCGCCTGGGTGGCTCAGTCAGTTAAGCATCTGCCTTCGGCTCAGATCATGACCCCAGGGTCCTGGGATTGAGCCCCGACTCAGTCTCCCTGCTCAGTGGGGAGCCTGCTTCTCCCTAGCCCTCCCCCACTTTTGCTCTCTCTCTCTCAAATAAATAAATAAAATCTTTAAAAATAATTAAAAAAATAAAATTTCATTTGCCTATCTTTCCCCCCGGTTATCATTAACTTTCTTCTCCTTCTCTCTTGCTCCCCAAAGTCTATTGCTGGCTGCATCCGCTCTCTCTCTTATAGCCTCTGGAAACTCCAAGTACCTCCTCCTGATTATGAGGGCTAGCTTCCCCCTTCCTCTAATGGCTAGATACTAGTTGATGCCCAGAACATGGAGTTGGCTTCCTCCCCAAATGATGACCACAATATTTCCCTAACAACCCAGACACTTTTCCTCCAGGACTTCCAGTGCCCACCATTAGGCCGGTAGCACCTTCATCACCTTACTGGGGAAGGCACTGGTAATTCTATTTTTTAAAAGATTTATTTATTTATTGGGGGGGAGGGGCAGAGGGAGCGGGAGAGAGAGAAACCTAAGCAGATTCTGTGCTGAGCACGGAGCTGGGCGTGGGGCTTGATCTCACGACCCTGAGATCAACCTGATCCCAAACCAAGAGTCGGACGTTTAACCGACTGTGCCAGACAGGTGCCCCAAAGCACTCTAATTCTTATGCAATAGCCATTCTCCTTTTGTCCTTTGGCAGTGGAAACCTGATCTTATCAGGGAAACCATGACCGCAGTGCACACTGCTCATTTTTCCATGACTCCTTTGCAGCTAGGGGTTGCTGTGTGACATTCTGGCCAATAAGGTGGGAGTGGAAGTCACCCTGTGGTGCTTCTGGGAAAATATTGAAAAGAGACATGCTCTAATTAGCATGACTTTTGGCCCTTTGCCATCTGCTTCTTCCTGCTTCGAGTAAAAGTGCAGTGGCCATCTGTGACCTTGAGGTTGAAAACCACATTAGGGATGGAAGTCAGGAAGATAGAAGAAGCACGGTCCCTGATCATATCTTTGAGTAGTAGCCCTGAACAACTACTTCTAGATTTCTTGTTACATGTGACAGAGAACTCCTTAATTTAAGGTAGGTTTTTGGTGGCTGTTATGGGCTGAATTGTGTCCCCTCAAATTCATATGTTGAAATTCTAACCCCCACTACCTAAGAATGTGACTGTATTTGGAGATAGGACCTTTAGAGATGTAATTAAGGTTAAATGAGGTCATACGGGGGCCCTAATCCTATCTTAGTGGTGTCCTTATAAGAAGAGGAACTTTGGACACACAGAGAGACACCAGGGGCCAATGCACATAGGAAATTTGTATATGAGTGCACACGGAGAAGACAGGCATCTACAGGCTAAGGAGAGGGTGCTCAGAAGAAACCAAACCTGACAACACCTTGATATTGGACTTCCAGGCTCCAGAACTGGGAGGAAATAAATTTTTATTTTTAAACTTTTTAAATTGATTAATTATTTAGTTTTAAAGATTTCATTTATTTATTTGAAAGAGAGTGAGCGAGAGACAAAGTGGGAACATAAGCGGGGGGGGAGGAGCAGTGGGGAAGCAGGCTCCCTGCTGAGCAGGGAACCTGACCTGGGGCTCGATCCCAGGACTGCGGGATCATGACCTGAGCTGAAGGCAGCCGCTTAACTGACTGAGCCGCCCAGGCGCCCCAAGAGAAAATAAAATTTTTAAAAAAGATTTTATTTATCTATCTATCTATCTATCTATCTATCTATCTATCTATCTATCTACTTATTTATTTATTTATTTATTTATTTATTTATTTATTTATTTATTTAGAGAGCAGGAGCAGGGGAAGGGCAGAGGAAGAGGGAGAGACAGAATCTCAAGCAGACTCTGTGCTGAGCCCAGAGCGTGACATGGGGTTCCATCTCAGGACCCTGAGATCATGACCTGAGCTGAAATCAAGAGTTGGATGCTTAACCGACGGAGTCACCTAGGTGCCCCAGAAAATAAGTTTTTGTTGTGTACACCACCCTGTCTGTGATGTTGATATGGCAGAAACAAACACAGTATGACTTTCAGCCAAATGCAGCCCTGACTAGTAGACCACGACTTTGGATCTGGCTATCTGGGTTCAGTGGGGCCAGGATCAGCTCAAGAGGCAATAAAGAAAGTTCTGCAATTAGGTTCTAAGTCAAGTATCCATCTGAGAATGGCTCCAGGATCTTAGGTGCCTGGCTCAGATGTCCCATCTTCCTGGTCGGATGCTTTTCATTTCCCTCTCCCTTCCCCAGAGCTTGTGGTTGCAATGCACCTGCTCCTCCGAATCTTGCTGGCCTTGAATGTTCACCTCTCAGCGTCTAAGAGTGTCAAAATGTTCATTCAGTAACCGATCTGGGCTAACGTGGCAAGCATAGTGCCTGGCGTATAGTTAACATTCAATAAATAGACATTAATTGAATTAATGAATAGGAAAGGACTATGGGAGCCATTATCAGGTAACATACACATTCACCGTACATTTGTTTATTCATCATTTGAAAATAAAGCTTATTTTTTCTCATTATAAAAACTAACAATAGCTGGTCTTCAACTATGTGCTAGACACTGTGGTATGTGCTTTGCATTTTTTATTGTTTATCTTCACAAGAGATCTGCAAGATAGGTATTATACCAATTTTATAGATGAGGAAAATGGAATTTAGAAACCAAAGGAACAAAGATAGTAAATGATGAAACGAGTATTTAAATGCAGGTCTGTCTGATTCTGAAGGGCATGCCGATTCCACAATATTCAATACAGTATGTTGAATATACTATGTTGCTGCCCATAAAAGTAATACATGTATAAATCCATACTAATTTATATGTATATATAAATTACATACATATACTCTAATATATATAAAAATTACTCTCTCTATATATACTCTAATATAATATAAATTATATACATATATGCCATATATTTATGTGTTATATATAGAATATATGTGTGTATATATTGATATATAGATGTAGATACAGAGACCATATGTATATAGTATCTATAGAAAATATAAAAAAGTAGAAAGAAAAGGGAAAAAACTCTTTATGGGGAGTTTTATTTTATTATTATTTTTTAAGGATTTATTTATTTATTTGAGAGAGAGAGAGAGCACACAGAGGGATAGGGAGAAGCAGACTTCCCACTGAGCAGGGAGCCCACTGTGGGACTCGATCCCAGGACCCTGAGATCATGACTTGAGCTGCAGGCAGATGCTTAACTGACTGAGCAACCCAGGTGCCCCTCTTTATGGAGTTTTAAAAAATTGTGGTGAAGTGTACATAACCTACAATTGACCATTTTAACCATTTTTAAGTGTACGGTTCAGGGGCATTAAATATATTCACATTGTAGGACTATTGTAAATTTGGCTTTTGTTCATCTATTACATTACACTATCATTTTCCACTGGCCATGCAATTTTTTTGAAAAAAATTGGTGTAATCAACATATAGAATTCCATTGCTCATGCATTTAAGTGACCTTTCATGAACCAAATCTTCTGCCTTTGTGTCCAACCATTAGTGACCCCAGGGAAATGCATTTTCAGCCTGATGCTGGAGAAATTTGGGGTGAAGGGCCTTTTGGACCCCATAACACATGCTTATTTTAATGGGAGATAAGGTTCTTGTTGGAAATGTTTTCACGCTTGGAAAAGGGACTTCAGGGACTGTTTCAGCTCTCACAGCTTGCTTTTCTGTGACTGGAAAAGTCATGCCAAGCTCCAGTTGATGTCTTGGGCTTTAGAGACAATGGTTAGATTTGTCTACCTAATGAAATGGTAGATTTTATGCACAAGAATTCCTGGGGTGCTGCCTGCAGTGAGAAGAGCAGTCAGAATGGGACACATGCCCCACTGCCCAGTGGCAGGGTGGGTCATATGTTGGAATCATGGACTTCAGGAAGGAGGTGAGGTTGCATGAAGGGTTATGGGTCTGTGGAGGGTGGAGCGGTGTGGTGCTGAGAGCCTGTGAGAGAGGGTGCCATGCCTAATGGGGCTGTAACAAAGATCTACTGTGCGTCCTCTTTGTAAAATCCCATTGCTGCCTCACAAGAAAATTGATGGGAAAGTTATTCATTTAAAAAAAATGTTTGGAGTTAAACTGATATTTCTCGGACAGTGGTGTTCTGAATCTGGCCAAAAGGCTGCTTGGTTGTACACCGCTTAAAGGCTCTGCCCCTCTCAGAAGGTATTTGCGTGTTTGACAAGTGACCAAGCCAAGACTTGATATGGACCCCCCAGCGGGACTTCTCCAAATGCGAAGGGCCTTGTGGGAAGTCTGCACACTAATTTTTGCAGGGCTAGAACCCCTTTTTAGTTGAGGTGACTAAGGGAGTTCCCTGTCTAGAAGGTGAGGCTATTTACTTCTCTGGGGGTAGTTCTGTTTAGTAATGATTAAGATGCTTACCACTGAAAGATAGGTGAAGGGAAGATGAGGGAAGATTATGGTAAGACTGATGATTTGCTCTCATCTGATATCCTCAGGAGATCTAAAATGGCTATGGCCTCTGTCATTTTCCTTCTTTGTCCTCCTTTTCTTCTACATTCTGTGAGGATCACTTTTCTGCTGCCTTCAAACTGGTGGTGAAGCCTTTTGGGAGAACAAGGGCCTTCTGCTTCACATCCTAAAGCACAGCTCTTGATCTCAGCCCAAGACTTCACTCCTTTTGATGCTCCCATGTGAGTTCTCCCTGCTGTCTCTTCACTTAATCTGTTGTTCATCTTTTTTTTTTTTTTTAAAGATTTTGTTTATTTATTTGACAGAGAGAGACACAGCGAGAGAGGGAACACAAGCAGGGGGAGTGGGAGAGGGAGAAGCAGACTCCCCACTGAGCAGGGAGCCCGACTCGGGGCTCGATCCCAGGACCCTGGGATCATGACCTGAGCGGAAGGCAGACGCTTAACGACTGAGCCACCCAGGCTCCACCTGTTGTTCGTCTTTTAAGACACAAGTCAAACATCTTCTCTAGGAAGCCTTTCTATTCCCGGTTTGGATTTTTCACTCAAACCAGGAAAAAAATTGCTTGACATTGTGGGTAAATGGTCAACGGATTTCTGACAAGTGTGCAAAGAAAATTATATGGGGAAAGAATGTTTTTAACAAATGGTGCTGGGACATCTGGATAGCCACAAGCAAAATAATGAAGTTGGATCCTTACCTCACACCATATATGGAATTCAACTCAAAATGGATCAAACATCTGAATGTAAGAGCTAGAACTAAAAAACTGTTAGAAGAAAAACATAATAAATATTTGTGACCTTGGGTTAGGCTGTGGTTTCTTATGATATAAAAGCACAAGCAAAAAAGAAAAAATAAACTGGACACCATCAAAATGGAAGACTTTTATGCATCAAAGGATAGCATCAAGAAAGTGAAAAGACAACCCATGGAATGGGAGAAAATATTTGTAAATCATATATCTGAAAGGGTCTGGTATCCAGAATATATAAAAAAGCCTCTTACCACTCAATAATAAAAAGACAATCCAATTAAAAATGGGCAAAATATCTGAATAGACATTTCTCCAAAGGAGATATACAAATGGCCAATAAGCACATAAAAAGATGTTCAATATCATTAACTGTCAGGGAAGTGCAAATTGAAACCACAATGAGATACCACTTCATACCCACTAGGATGGATATAATAAAAAAGACAGATGATAACAAGTGTTGCAAAGGATGTGGAGAAATTGGAACCCTCATTCATTGCTGGCAGGAATGCAAAATAGCATAACTATTTTGTAATATAGTCTAGCAGTTTCTCACATGGTTAAACATAGAGTTAGATATCCATCCATCAACTGATGAATGGATAAGCACAATGTAATATATTCATACAATGAAATATTGTTCTGCCATAAAAAGGAATGAAGTATTGACTCATGCTACAACATGGATGAATTTTGAAAACATTATGCTAAGTGAAAAGAAAGCAGCCATAAAAGGCCATATATTGTATGATTCCATTTATGTATTTATTTTTTAAAGATTTTATTTATTTGAGAGAGAACAAAAGTGAGTGAGATCACAGAGGGAGAGGGAGAAGCAGACCCACCACTGAGCGGAGAGCCCGATGCGGGGTTCGGTCCCAGGACCCTGGGATCATGACCGGAGCCGAAGGCAGACGCCTAACTTACTGAGCCACCCAGGTGCCCCTGTATGATTCCATTTATATGAAATGTCCAGAGTGGGCAAATCAGAAAGTAGAGACAGAAAGTAGATTAGTGGTTTCCTGGGTTGGGGGTGGGGGGAAGAGTTGGGGGATAATAACTAAGGGTATGAGATTTTTTTGCGGGGTAACGAAAATATTCTAAAATTGATGGGATGCACAACTCTATGAATATATGAAAAACCATTGAATTTTACACTTTATTTTTCTTTATTTATTTTTAAAGGATTTATTTATCCATTTTGAGAGAGAGAGAGAGAGAGAGCACGAGCAGGGGGAGGGGCAGAGGGAGAAAATCTTTCAAGCAGACTCCTTGCTGAGCAAGGAGCCCGATATGGGGCTTGATCCCACAACCCATGAGATCGTGACCTGAGCCGAAACCAAGAGTTGGACACTTACTGACTGAGTCACCCAGGGGCCCCAAATTTTACACTTTTTAAAAATTTTTATTTTTTTTAAAGATTTTATTTATTTGACAGACCGAGACAGCGAGAGAGGGAACACAAGCAGGGGGAGTGGGAGAGGGAGAAGCAGGCTTCCCGTGGAGCAGGGAGCCGGATGCGGGGCTCGATCCCAGGATCCTGGATCATGACCTGAGCCAAAGGCAGACACCTAACGACTGAGCTATCCAGGCGCCCCCCCCAATTTTACACTTTAAATGAACAAACTGAATGACATGTGAACAATATTTCAACACATCTGTTAAAAAAAGAAAAAAATGAAAATGTCAATAAAGAGTCTGTGCTTTCCCCAGGAAAGACCGACTTCACTTTGAGGTTCCACAGCCCTTCTTAGGGAGGTCTTTGAGGGTACCTGGGACATGTTAGTGTCTGGATGTGTACCTCTGACTGTGTGTGGGGAGGCCCCCTTTCTCCTACAGGGTGCTAGCTTCCCTTTCTTGTGTTCAGAGTGCTTTGCTGTTTACCTAAGTGTCTTCCTCCCTGGGCTGGCTAGGTGGGCTGGTTAGGGACCTTGAAGCTTGAGGAATAACTTGGCAGTGGGATCCCAACAACCTGCAAACACCCACAGGCATGAATAGAGAAAGCCCCATGGAAAGCCTGCTCACTCTAGTCAAAGGCCCGAGAAAAGGGCAGAACAGCAGATAGCGCCCACCTCATTCCACCAAACATCAAGGGAAGAACTCCCCCAGATTCCCTTAGCCCTACCCTGCGGTGCTGGTGGGCTTCTGTGCCCACCCATGGACAGTGAGCTTCCCCCCAGACCTGGTGGAGAGGAGGTCATGTGAGTCTGTGCTGTCCTTTTGCTGGGATGGTGCCAGGGGGGCCCAGCAGGGAACTTCCACTACACTTGCACCTGCATGCTACATCTAAACAAGATGACTGCCTGCAAAAAAAAGGTTAAGTAGGATCCAGAGTCTCGGAGGTAATACCCCAAATGTCCAGGGTACAATTAGAATCCTCATACCAAGAACCAGGAAAATTTCATTTGAATGAGAAAAGACAATCAATGGACACTGTCGCAGAAATGATACGGAATTTAGATTCTAAAGCAGGCACTATTAAAATGCTTCAACAAGCAAGTATGAACATGTTTGAAACAAATGAAAAAATAGAAAGTCTCCCAAGGAAATAGATATAAAGAAGAATCAAGGGGCGCCTGGGTGGCTCAGTCGTTAAGCGTCTGCCTTCAGCTCAGGTCATGATCCCAGGGTCCTGGGATCGAGCCCCACATCGGGCTCCCTGCTCCACGGGAAGCCTGCTTCTCCCTCTACCACTCCCCCTGCTTGTGTTCCCTCTCTTGCTGTATCTCTCTCTGTCAAATAAATAAATAAAATCTTAAAAAAAAGAAGAATCAACCAACTTTAAACCTGAAAAATATAATAATCAGAATTAAAAAAAACCTCACTGGATGTCCTCACTAGCAGAACAAATATGCCAGGGGAAAGAAATCAGTGAACTTCATGATAGAACAATAGAAATTGCCTGATCTGAACACCAGAGGGAAAACTGAAAAGAAATGAAAAGAGCCCCAGGGACCTATGGGACAGTAACACGAGATCAAACATCTGTACCATGGAGAGGGAAAAGTGGGGGCTGAAAGAGATTTGGAAAAATAATGACTGAAAACTTCCCAAATTTGGCAAAAGACAGAAACCTACAGATTCTAAAGCTGATGTATCCCAAATAGCACAACCCAAGGAAATCTATGCTGACACATTATAATAAAAAAACAAAGAAAAAGACAAAAATGGAAATCTTGAAAGAAGCTAGGGAGGCAAGGCATTATCTATGAAAGAGAAAATGATTAGAATGACAGACGGGGCGGTGGGAGGGCGCCTGGGTGGCTCAGTCGTTAAGTGTCTGCCTTCGGCTCAGGTCATGATCCCAGGGTCCTGGGATCAAGCCCCACATCGGGCTCCCTGCTCGGCGGGAAGCTTGCTTCTCCCTCTCCCACTCCCCCTGCTTGTGTTCCCTCTCTCGCTGTGTCTCTCTCTGTCAAATAAATAAATAAAAATCTTTACAAAAAAAAAAAATTCGATAGATGGTTTCTCAGAAGAAATCCTGGAGTCCACAAGAAAGAGGCACAACATTTTTCAAGGGAAAGGCCAACTAGCTCCAAAATTTCTTTTGCTCCTGCCTTAAATTCACATTATTAGTTCCTTTACTTAAGCATTCCTTTCTTGAGCATTACTCATAAAATGCAGCCTCATCTTCCTAATGGAAATGTTAAATATTTTTTATTAAAAGTATGTCCAGATAATTTTTAAAAGTTATTATTGTAATTAAATATCTGAATTTTTCTAATTAGTTGTTGCGGAGCTATGGAAAATCCATTATTTTGAATATTTAGCTTTTATCCTAGCTACTTTCTGAATTCTTACTAATTCTAATAGTTTTAGAGCTTATTCTTTTATAACTTGTAGATAAACAAAACAACTGCTAACAACGTGATTTTTCTGTCATTCTAAAAGTTCCAATTTTTATTTCTATTTCGTGTGGTATAGTACTGGCTAAAAAAAAAATCTGGAAAATGTGTACATAATAATTGTCATAGGAATTAGTCTTGTTTGGCCAGCAATTTTATCTGGAAGGTAGTGTTTCCTAAAATGAGTTCCACAGGATTCTGGGTTTCCAAGATGTTTTGGGTAATGTATGGTTAAATAAATAAAATAAAAGTGTTCTGTTTTTTTACTGCACAGCTTCTGGGTTTTAGGTATGACAGTCCTCCCTATACATCTCCAGGAAGCGGGTGTAGCAGGCAAGGACCCCCTTCCTATCCTTCCCTCTTTTTTTTTTTTTTTTAAAGATTTTATTTATTTACTTGTCAGAGAGAGAGCACAAGCAGGGGGAGCGGCAGGCAGAGGGAGAAGCAGACTCCCCGCTGAGCAGGGAGTCCAATGTGGGTGGGACTCGATCCCAGGACCCTGGGATCATGACCTGAACCAAAGGCAGATACTTAACCGACAGCCACCCAGGCGCCCCTCCTTCCCCCTTTGGACAGAGCCTCTCGTGCACCAGTGGTCTAGGGGCACCCTTCTTCGGGGAAGTGCTGCTTTAGATTTTCACTGTAATGGATGCTGTGAACAGTTGGGTTGAAATAGTTATTCTTTGTAATGCTAAAGAAGTATCTTCCTAGTCCTGAAATATTTACTTCATTTCCCTTTGCTCATGGGATGGGGTTGGGGGAGGCAAGTGATTAAAATAAAATTATTCTTTTTAGTCTCATATTATCAAACGTGTATTGTAATAAACACATATGAACTTTAAAATTAAACAAAACCCTATAAAATGCAAATTTGCCCAGAGAGAGAACATGTTCAGTGTGGGTTTCCGCTGTGAGGAAGGGAGGTGCCCCATGAGAATCCCTGTGTGTTCGGGGCAGAGGGAGAGTGGAGGGGGGCAGGGATGGGGGGTGGTGTTGGGGTGAGGTGCTGGGTGTGGGTGAGTGCTGAGACAGGTCACCCTGAGATCCGTGACATCATTCTGCGGCTTGATTGGCTGCCAGCTGGATGTCATCAGGGACTTTTTTTCCTGCCCATTTCAATTGTGGCCAAATTCACTGTCAGCACACTGAGTGAAAATCTAGGCAGGTTGCTGACATACTTGCAGGATGAAGTCAAATATTCTAATTACTTTTTCTGACATTAACAAACTCAATTTTCATGTAAAATTATCTCCTAACTCTCCAGAAAACTGTTTATTTTTCTCCTAAGGAGACACAAGTTCAAGGCTCCTTTTCAAATGGATATGATTTCTTGAAAGCCAAAAATTATAGCTTTTAATGGTATTTTTCTTCCCTTGTGATTAAATCCCTTTGGTCTTGGGCTATTGGTGGCAGTATTTGATTATTTTTCTTCCCTCTGTCCCTCCTTCTCTTCCTTCTTGCTTTCCTTCTGTTTCTCCTGGAAGAGGGCCATTAGGTTGGGAGTCTTTGTGTTCTGAAATGGACCTCCCTCCCTCCCTCCCTTCCTTCCTTTCTTCCTTCCTTCCTGAAAGAGACAGCACACAGAGGGGAGAGGGGCAGAGGGAGAGGGAGACAGAGAATCTTAAGGAGGCTTCATGCTCAGCGCAGAGTCTGAGGCGGGGCTTGATGACCTAAGCCGAAATCAAGAGTCAGACACTTAACCGGCTGAGCCACTCAGGCACCCCTGAAATGGCCTCTTCAAAATGCCTTTTAAAAGTCAAAAGATAGGATCTAGGAGATCTACCAAAGAAAAGGAATGTTAATAACATTATTATAATAATTATAATGGTTAATGCCAGTTTTTATTAAGCACTTGCTATGTGGGAGGCATTATTCTAAGTTCCTTGCATGTATTTTATTTAAGTCTCATAACATTTTTGAGGAGCAGGAGTTACCTGTATGTTACAGTTGGGGAAACAGAGAGGTTAAGTAATTTGCTCAAGATCACACAGCTAGTAAATGACAGAGCTAGAACTTGAATTCATGTTTCTTCTGCTATTCAAGCCAGCTAAACTCATTGGGCAAATTAGAAATAATGAGTCTTTTCAAAGTAAAGAGCCTCCCTTGGGGATAGAAGAAAGAAGATGAAACTGTTTATGCTCTGGTAGAAAGAGAGAGAGAGGGAGCCAGGGAAAGGGAAAGATCTTTCAGAAGAAATGACTCCACAAATGATCTCATGTCAGAACCTGGGGGGGGACCTCACGTCCCTCATTTTACTGGTGAGGCACTGGGACTCGCTCTTGATTGGGGAAAATATTGCTTCAGAGTACGAACAGGAGTCCAGGCCTGGTGGCTTCCAATCCATTCTCCTCTCCTATTTCCCTAGGCTGCCTTTGAAATAGTACGTATTTTAAAGCACCAATTCGGGCACCTGGGTGGCTCAGTTGGTTAAGCAACTGCCTTCGGCTCAGGTCATGATCCTGGAGTCCCAGGATCGAGTCCCACATCGGGCTCCCTGCTCAGCAGGGAGTCTGCTTCTCCCTCTGACCCTCCCCGCTCTTGTGCTCTCTCTCTTTCATTCTCTCTCTCAAATAAATAAATAAAATCTTAAAAAAAAAAAAAAGCACCAATTCATTTTTTTTAGAATGTTACAACCATCAGAAATGCTAAGTGATGGAGAGAAATTAATGGGGGCCTATTTACCCTTTCGAAGATGGGAGAACCTTCCCCACTTGCTATTAAAGCTCGAGGACATGATTTGTGATTCTGTTTATGTTTACAGCTCAATTTCCTTTCTGCCTTGAGGAAATAGCTGGACCCCGATAAAAGCTGAGGAGCCCAGTTTCTTCTGTAACACAAAGATCATGTTCAGCATTTTGTGTTATCTTCTTGGCTGAAGCCGAAACCAACGGACTTCTAAATTCTAGGCACTTCCTAACTAAGGACTCCAGACAGGGGCTGCTGGATTCTTTAAATAGAATCAAACAAGACTTTTCCTTATGTGAGATTTCCCCACTCCACTTTGGGATTTTGTGGTTCCTATGACATCCTGGGCTTCCCTTTGGCATGGATCCAATCTCAGGCACACCACTTAGTGTGTGTGTGACTTTGATTAGTATCAGAAGCTATGTGCACTCATAGTGTCGGATGTTCTCTAGCATCCCCTGTGTGTTAACTGACGTATGCTGACAACAACCTTCCTAGGGTTCTTAGGCTGAATGATGGCCCCCTGAAGATGTCCCTGTACTAAAATCTGGAACCTGTGATGTGGTCATCACATTGCCACCACACGTGGCAAAAGAGACTTCACAGATGTGATTAAGTTCAGGACCTTGCTATGGAAGATTATCCTGGGTTATCTGGGTGGGCTTGATGTAACCACAAAGGTCTTTTATGAGAGGGAGGCAGGAGGGCAGGGAGAAGAGAAGAGGCTGCACAGCTGGCTTTGAAGATGGAGGAAGGGGCCAGAAGCAGTTTCTAGTAGATCAAATAGGCAAGGCTTAGATTGTCCCCTGGAGCTTCCAGAAGGAACCAGCCCTGTAGATGCCTTGATCTTAGCCCCATAGTATTCCTTTTGGACGTCTGATCTTCAGAACTATAAAAGAAAAAAATGGGTTGCCTTAAACCAGTGCATTTATGGTAATTTGTTACAGAAGCAGTAGGAAACTAATATAGGTAGGTACTATTATTGTCTCTGTTTTACACATTAAGAGACTAAGTACTATTATTGTCTCTGTTTTACACATTAAGAGACTAAAGCACAGAGAGATTAAGTTCTTTGCCCAAGGTCACACAATCAGAAAGCAGCAGAGCTGAGAATCAAGCAACTGTCTCTCTGGCTCCGGAGACTGTGTGTTGGATGACTATGCTATTTGACCTGAGGCAAGGCACTTACTTCCACGAGCTTCAGTTTTCTTATCTCTAAAATGGAGCTAATAATCCCTATACAGCTGCTTGTTAGGGGATTAAATTAGATAATGCATGACATTCTAGGTGTGGTAGTGGTGATGGTGATGATGAAAATGGTGATAATGATGATGGTGATGATGGTGATGATGATGGTGCTGGTGATGATGATAGTGATGATAGTGATGATGATGATGATGGTGGTGGTGGTGATAGTGATCATAATGATGGTAATGATGATGGTGCTGGTGATGATGGTGATGATGCTGGTGATGATGGTGATGGTGATGATGATAATGGTGATAGTGAAGATGGTGATGATGGTGATGATGATAGTGATTATAATGATGGTGATGATGATGGTGATGATAGTGATGATGATGATGATGGTGATGATGGTGATGATGGTGCTGGTGATGATGATGGTGACGATGGTAATGATGATAGTGCTGGTGATGATGGTGATGATAGTGATGATGATGATGATGATGATGGTGATGATGGTGCTGGTGATGATGATGGTGATGATAGTGATCATGATGATGGTGCTTGTGAAGATGGTGATGATAGTGATGATGATGATGATGGTGACGATGGTGATGATGATGGTGATGATAGTGAAGATGGTGATGATGGTGATGATGATAGTGATCATAATGATGGTGATGATGATGGTGCTGGTGATGATAGTGATGATGATGATGATGATGGTGATGATGGTGATGGTGATAATTATGCTGCTGCTGCTGATGACAATAACAGAATGCCATTGAAAGGTGCAGGAGGTTAGCAGTGTACAAGCTTTGAGAGGGAGACTGTGGAGTAGAATGACCTGCAAAGCTTCCTAAAGGATGCTTCTGCTGTTTTTGCTGTTGTCTTCTGTTCTTCCCCTGGCCTTCTTCTTAGCAGGCAAATGTCTTTTGTTCAAATTACCACCTTAACAGCTCTCCTCACCATGCCACCCCTTCACCCCAGCTGCTCCCACAGGTTCATGAGAAGCTCACATTTTTACCCCTTTTATACAAATACCAAGAACTGGAGCAGAATCCAAAATAGGGGATTGTTGTCAGTCTGGGGAGGCCTTCAGAACACCCCACTCGCTGTCCTAGCAGCTCCTGGTCAAGCTGTCAGTTCAAACTGGAGTCCATTGGGAAATTCTAATGTAAGAATTAAGACAGGGGATTTTGAGAGAAGAGATCAAAATAGACACATAGGCATATGTGGAATTTTTTCCTAATTATAAAAAGACTGTATGTTCATTGTACAAAATATAGAAATGTATAAAGAATAAAAGTCTCCCGGGGTGTCTGGCTGGCTCAGTTAATAGAGCATGTGACTCTTGATCTCGGGGTTGTAAGCTCGAGCCCCGTGTTGGGTGTAGAGATTACTTAAAAATAAAATCTTAAAAAAAAATGAAAGTCTCCCATAGTCTTACCACTAGAGAGAATCCCTGTTAATGTTTTCAGTATATTTTCCACTAATCTTTTCCACCTGTGTTTATAAATAATGTGGATAGTTTTGTGTGTCTTCTTTCTTCAGTTAAGAACATATTGTGATCACCTACTCATATCATTAAATCTGGTTCAAAAGATGTTATTTTAATTAATACTGTAAGAAGTTATCCTATTTATATTCTATTCTCTTATATCATATATATCTGAATGAAGTCTAAGGATGAAGCCCACTAGTATTTAAAGATTTCTTACAACTTCCTTGTTGATTATTTGGGTCCATTTCTGGATAGAGCAAGAACCCCACGGGGATGATGGTGTTGTTTCAGGGGAATTAGGGTGGGGAGCAGGCAGAGAAAGTCATTCTTCTCCCAGAGGATGTGTGTATGTGTGTCTGCGCTCTGTGGAGAGAAGAGGAGGTGGCTTTGCTACTCAGAAGCTCCCCCCACATGCCATCCAGGGGGCTTTCTGATTCCTCTTTAATATTCCAGAAGCTCCTCAGTTTTGACCTGGATAAAGTTGTTTCTGAGATGTGTTTTTTTTTGGCCAAGTGTCTTTCTCATATGGTAAGTGAGAAACAGGGTTTACAATCTTTCTCATTGGTTTCCTCTTTTTTCTAGGCGTGAAATTTGAAGCCCTGAATAATAACCCTCCAAAAAGCACCTTTTCCTAAAACCGTGAAAAGGCTCTAGTTTGGAATAAGCTCTGAGATAGTCAGTCAGGGTCAAGTTCTGGGCTCCTATTGTGCCCTGGACTTGTCTTTATCTTATTTAGTGGTGGCCATTCTCCAAAGATGACCCCCTTATGAACCAGGCCTCCCATTATTCATGCCTTGTATAGTCCCCTCCTTTTGAATCTGGGATGGCCCTGTGACTCACTTTTGACCAATGTAGCAGAAGGCTCTGCATGACTTCTGAGTTATAAGAAGTCCTGCAGCTTCTGGGGGAAGCCATTTATCAGCTATGACAACCATGCTGTGAGGAAGCCAAACTAGCCCTTTGGATGGGCTACATGGAGAGAGGTGTTGGGCCAGCACCCCGCTGTGGAGCCACACATTCGAGTGAAGACATCATCATCAATGTCCAGCCCAAGGGAACCTTTGAATGACTCCAATCCGGCCAGCTTCAGACTGCAACCACTAGATGATCCCAGGTAACCCTTGGAACATAGGGGGATAACAATAAATTATTGTTTGAAGCCATTAAGTTTGGTGGTAGTTTATTGTATAGCAAGAGATAACTTGAAATTTTTAAAAAATATTTTATTTATTTGAGAGAGAACATGAGCGAAGGATGGGGCAGAGGGAGAAGCATTCTCCCTGCTGAGCAGGGAGTCCGACCTGGGGCTCGATCCCAGGACCCCGGGATCATGACCTGAGCCGGAGGCAGACGCTTAACTGACTGAGCCACCCAGGTGCCCTGATAACCTGAATTTTTAATTGCAAGGTGTTACATGTATTTCTTGACTTCAGGAAACTGGAAGCTCTTTGAAGGCAGGACCACATTTTAGCATTTTTGGTATTGCTAGCTGAATACTGACACAAGCCTGGAATGTGCAAATAGTATATTACCAAAAGCCCTGGAATAAGAAAAGAAGCAAATATAAAGAAATGCATGAAATTTGGCTAATCTACAAAATGTATTATTTATTTTCTGTGTATAGTCCACCATAGAATGCTTCCCTTCCAGCTCCTGGCCAGCCTCCATGTGACAGAGGCTGCTTCTTTAAATACTTCTAAAAAAGTAAATACACTTATTTTAAACAAATTGGTTTATAGGGCACTTGGGTGGCATAGTTGCTTAAGCACCTGACTCTTGATTTCGGCTAAGGTTGTGATCTAACGGTTGTGATTTCAGGGTCGTGAGATCCAGCCCCATGTCGGCTCCATGCTCAGCACAGAGGCTGCTTGAGAATTTCTCTCTCTCTCCCTCTGCCCCTCCTGCTCATGCGCTCTTTCTCAAGTAAATAAATAAATAAATCTTAAAAAAATAAAATGAATTGGCTTTAAGTTGAAAGGTACAAAAGTTTCCCTCTCATCCTGCCCATAGCCACTTAGATTTCCTCTTCACAGGCTCCAACATTATTGGTTTTTTGGGTATCATACGGACACACACAAGCTCACAGCTCATGTATGTTAGCACACTATGTGCATCTTTTTCGTAAAACAC
Organism: Phoca vitulina; assembly: GCF_004348235.1. Taxonomy (NCBI): domain Eukaryota; kingdom Metazoa; phylum Chordata; class Mammalia; order Carnivora; family Phocidae; genus Phoca; species Phoca vitulina. The sequence continues at coordinate 102,349,136 of NW_022589704.1, forward strand.
TATATCTTGGAGATCTTCCCACACCATTCTCTTTTTTTATGGCTACCTAGTATTCCATTGTATTGTACCACAGCTCATGTTTTCTCATGGTTAGCGTTTCATTCTTTGAAGAATGGCTCTGAAACATCACGCTAAGTCAGGCTGAAAGGTGAAGTTTAAAATAGTTTCATAAGGATCTGTTATAACAGATGAGTAGCTGCCTCTGCTTTCTCTGAGAGGTAATCAGCTGTCCTCTTTTCCCTTTCTCTTGTTAATTTCCCGGGATTTCTTCACATTTTTCTGGTGAGCCAGTTCTCGTTGATTTCCAGCGGGCATGCTGACCACTGGATGGAGCCTGGAGGAGCAAGGGCTCGCCCACCTGCGGATCCTGAAGGCCGAGCCTGCACGGGTCTTGTACCACAGTTCATTTTATATTCTCTTGTTCAGAAGCATTTAGATTATTGTCGATGTTTTGCTGTTAAAAACACCACCATGAATAACTATATTCCAAAGACGTTTCACACTTGTGTATTTCTCTGGAGGGTGTATTCCTGGAAATGACAACTTGTCATTGGGTCTGGCCATCCGAGTTCATGATTTGCCTGGAAGGTGGGGCTTCTGCAGGAGAAACCCCACTGTGTGCCCAGAGCCAACACCGCCACACAGACACGCCTGCTGCCACAGTGGGATTAGACTCATAAGGAGTGCACAGCCGGGAGGAGAAGTGATTTTTGCTCTGACAGCCCAAGGCAGGAAGTGCTGGATGGTGAGGGCCTGTGCAGGGTGCTGGCTGGGAAAGGTGGACTCATTGTGCTCTTCTTAAGGGCAAACCCCAGAGTTGCTTTCACATGTAAAAATGATTTTATCTAGGTGTTGGCTAAAATGAATTGAGCTACTCGCTGAATCTTACCCATCAAGAACTTCTGGTTTTCTAGAAGACTAGACCAGGTTCTAGCCCTGTTTCCTGGCCCAGTAACTGTTACTGTACCCTCCTGAAAAGTTTAAAGCATTGTTTCACTCAGCAATGATCTCCAGGGTGGTCTGGCTGGCTCAGCTGGTAAAGCACGCAACTCTTGATCTCAAGGTCGTGAGTTAAAGCCCCACGTTTGGCATGAAACCTACTTAAAAAAAAAAAAGAAATGATGCCCAGCTCAGACTTTTGCTAAGTTAGACTGGCCTTTCCCCTGAAGTAGCAGTCAGTTGCAGTTCCAAGAAATGAACGAAAGATGGCGCTAGACACAAATGATTCTACCCGGCTGAAAGGTGCTTTCAGAGCCGCCTAAAACCCCTTATCCTGCTCGAGCTTCCTGGCCCTTCCCTAAGCTTCTGAAGCACATAATCCTTAGTAGAACATGATGTTAATGAGGAAGCCAAAAACGGGAAAGGAAACAGAATGAAAGCAAGCCAACGAACAAGATAACACTGAGCAAAGGAATAAAATGATTGCACTAGCATGTCAGAGGGCTGGCCGGCTGCATTGCCCAACGAGCTGGCACCAGCTCGCTTACCTGCCCCCAGCTCAGTCCAGATGGTTCTTCATTCAGGGGTCTGGGGCAGAAGGGGGAGGTAGTGGAGGCCTACGGTTTCATTCTGGATCTCCTAACCGAGACTTTGCACAGTGTTCAGCCCTGGAGGCATCTTTGTTGGGACCTTCCTTCCCCACACCTTCTGTGGTTCTGCCCAGGACCTGGCCTTCGGATTCGGTCCCTGCATCCCCATTTGCCCAGCTGTTTGCTGCCCTCACATTCAGGCCCAGCCTCCTCTCCCATCTTCCTGAAGGGCCTCCAGCCACCTGGCCACGTCTTGCTCTGGATCTGTCTGGCCATTCTCGGGGTGTGGTTGACAAGGATCAGAGCTGGGGAGCCCTCCAGTGTGCTGACTTCCACCACGGGCACAAAGGGGATGGGACTGTCCTGGTGCTGGCACCTCAAAAATGTCTGTAGGATAGACCAAACACCAGTGCGGCTCCTGATGGGGCCCGCGAGTTGCAGAAGGTGATCTGGAGGGCTGCATATGTGAGTAGAGGCCAGGGTCAGCCACCCGTCTTCCCATCTGACCACTGGGGCTTGCGGAGAATCCCACGGACACGCATTCCTGCAGATTTTGACACTTAGCTGCCAGGAGCCTCTCTTCAGTTCTCTCTTTGCTTCCTTCCCTCTTTTCCTCCCTTCCTCTCTCCTGAGTGGGTCTACATGGCCTCGCAGAGGTTGGAAAGCCCGTCACTGCTGGGCACAGGGCAGACTTTCCTTCTCCTCCTAAGTGTTAGGCATCAGGCAGGGCTGCATCTGGACGGGTCTCCTTGGGACCTGTGAGCCTGATGGCTGCCTTCACAGACACCTGAGTGGTGGTGGTGGTGGGTGGTAGGGAATGCCTCCTGGCTAAACAGAAAGGACTGAGGGCACAGGCTCAGTCTGAAGATGCTGCCTTCTTCCTGTAGGTGTTGCATTAGCCCCGAAGAGAGGGAACACTTCTTCCCCCAAGGAAGGGGGTGCTTAGGGAGAGATCTGGGTCTGGACCGAGGCTGGGGCTGGCGGGACTGGCTGGAGCTCAGGGTGGCAGTTGCCCCCTGCACCTCTATAAGACGGGTCCTCCTCACCTTGCAAACCACTGGTTCACGTTCCCTCTCCCTGATCATGACTCAGGTCCTTGGTGCTGTATGCGTGACTCCTGATGCACGGAGAAGGTTTGAGTGACGCCTGGGTTATGATATTCTGACACCCAGGTGCTCTGTGGAGGTGGAGGGCCAGCAGTGTTAATAAGGCTCAAATCTTCACTTTAGCTAGACACGAAAAGAGGCAAGGAATATGAAAACCAGAGGAGGATGAGGCGAAGCAATAAAGGAAATGGAAATCTTCAGATGTTTGGTGAGACTACTCTGCAGAACTGGGCGAAGTACTAAGGAAATGAATTGGAGAATGACACAAAGCCTGGCGTTCAAAGACCAGAAGTTTCCTTGGGGCAAAGGAAGGGGCAGAAAAGGGCAGTGCTGTCCTATAAAGCAATCCTTTTCTTACTTCTTGCAGATGAGTGGAATATTAACCAAAGGGATGAGAAAAGAGTCCAGCTTCACACACAGCTTCTCCAGCTAGCCAGCCCCGTTCCTGGAACACTACAGGGCCGTTCAGGCATGGGGCAGGTTGTCAAGAGGCGGGGAAAATGATGGGGCTCTTTGTCCTCTCTCCGACAAAGTGGATGATGGCCGTCACTTACTGTCCACTTAGTAAATGCCAGTTTGTTTTTTCCTTTCTTCCTTCCTTTCTTCCTTCCTTCCTTCCTTTCTTCCTTCCTTTCTTTCTTTCTTTCTTTCTTTCTTTCTTTCTTCTTTCCTTCTTCTTTCTTTCTTTCAGATTTTATTTATATTTGAGAGAGACACACATACACACACAGAGCATGAGCAGGGAAAGGAGCAGGGGGAGAGGGAGAAGCAGACTCCCCACTGAGCAGGGAGCCTGACATGGGGCTCGATCCCAGGACTCCAGGATCATGACCTGAGCTGAAGGTAGCCGCCCAACCAACTGAGCCACGCAGGTGCCCCAGTAAATGCCAGTTTCCGTGCTAAGTTTTGTACATACATCTCTTCATTTAGAGATTGCCTCAACTCTATGAGCTAGGTTCTACTTATCCCCATTTTACAGATGAGGACATGGAGGTTCCACAGTTATGCAACTTGCTGGAGCATTCCACACGGGTACGTGGGTCTGATTAGAAGCCAGGATTCAGCTGCAGAAGCTCCACACAACACTGCTCTCATTACGAGTGAGGTGGTGTCTTGTTGCTTATGCCCAAATCCATAGGTGTCTGGGTCCAGACAAAACCAAGCTCTTAAATTTTGGGGAAGTAAGGACTGCCTCCACTCCCTGTCCCCACCCCAACCCTTCGGTATCCCTCTGTTCTTTCTGCTGTCATCTGACCCTCCTTGGCCACCTGGCCACCATCCAGAGAAGGGGCGAACATTCCAGTTTGCTCAGAAAAATTCTCCGGCATGAGAAAGGTTTTGGGGAGGGATGGGGGACAGAAAAGGGAAACCATTAGCCCCCTTCACCCTCTCCGCAGCTGGGGGAGGCTCGGCTTTCAGTGCTCAGTGCTAGGCAAGTTGCAAAGCTAGCAGGGTTTGGCAGCTGTATCTTCCTTCTGTTCACCTCCTTTCTTCTCTACAAGCCCCCATCTGTCCTTCCCCGGTGAGAGGACGTGGCTGTCCACACACGGCCAGCTGTGCCACTAACTGGCTCTACTTGGGGTAGCGAGCGCTGCTGAGCAGTGGAGGCTGCGAGGAGGCCCGGGGCGAAGGTGGGAAGTGGTGGGGGCGTTAGGGATGCTGTGCAGGGAGGATGAGGACCACTACCCGAGCTCTGAGAGGCAGACTGTGAGCTCGTTATCACCGAACATAACCATATCTGTCTGGGATCGCATTTACCTGAAGTTGCAAGGCTGTAGCCGCACGTGGCTGAGAAATGATCAGAAGGGCCAAAGACCCATCTACTTGGGAAGACCAAGCTCTCTTCCCGCAGCTAACCCCTCTATTACTGTGGAGGGGCTGGGTCCTTAGGAAGCAAAGTTTCCACCAGTCAGTATAAACAAAGCAGTTTCAGGGGTACCCAGAGCTGAACTGAGGCCGCTCAGTATGCACCCATTTTATTTGGGAGTCTTGTCAGGAATCCCTAAAAAACTAGGGAAGTCGTGTGTGCCCTGTAGGCTGCTTTCTACCCCAGACGGCAACTTGAGAGTCTGGCCATTGTGACACTGGAGCAGGGGCCTGGGAGGGAAAAGGGTGCTGGGGCAGATACTGGGGAGTCACCAGGAGGGAGGGAGGTTGGGACAATCAAAGTTATCAAAGGGCCCTCCTCAGGCTTGAGATATTTTAAGGTCTGGATTTCTTCTCAAAGAAGAGAGGAAAGTCCGGCTACATATATGGTGTCCCGAGCCAGAGGGAGCATGTTTGGAGGAATGGCTGGGTCTCCAGATGGTGCTGGAAAGAGGATGTTAAGTGTGGAAGCCACGGCCCAGCGGAGTGGGTGTGGAGAGGGGTCATACTGTCTCCTGACATGGCCAGCCTAGAACAGTCAGGAATCTGATTCTGGGGAATGGGAGGTTGAGGCTGGGTCCCACTTCCTTTAAGCACCTGCTCTCCACCTGCCTTCCTGCCTTATGATGCAAGACCCGCCAGGGGCTATTCCCTAGGGCTGGGGACATTTTGCCTGGCCGCCTGGCCAAGCTTCCTGGTTGGGGTTGGGTGGTGTTGACTGAGACCAATGGGCCGATACCAAGGTTGTGAGGAATGAACGTCTGGTGTTAGAAGGTGGGAGCCTCACCTCGTATCCAGACGTACCCAGCCAACCCCGGCACGTACTGTCTGGGCAGACTCCACTCCCATTTTCTTGGACGCCAAAGGCATCTAAGAAAGCATCAAGGTCCTTTGTGGGCTACACAACTTACTATGGGAAAATGTGACGGGGTTGTATCCTGTAGTTTCTTTTCTATGGCTTCATATTTAGAGCCCAGCGCCGTGGCCTCAGATCAAAGCATTTCCTCTTGGGTGAAGAGAGAATGCCTTTCCCATCTAGCATGGTTGGCACTGAGGCTTGGTGCCCTGGAGAGGGTGGAGGATTTGCCAGAAGGGCTTCAGCCAGGCAGGCAGACACTGACAGCCTTTTCCTCCCACCTGGGAGAGGAGCGGGGGTGACAGGAGAGTCAGAGGCAGGCAGGCAAGCTGTCAGATTGGGGCCTGGTTTCTCCCCTCTGAGCAGAGTCTTGGGGACCCTGGAGATGCTGGGGAACAGGAGAGCGCAGGGGTTTGGTAGTTTGAGGAAGCGTGAAAGCAGAGGGGCTTTACCCTTCTCCCCAGCATGGACCCACTTGTGGGGCACCCTGTCCCCATATCACCATGGGTGCCTGCATCAGAGGGCGGACAGTGTAGGGGTAGGGAGAGGTTCTGAACGGGCATTCCTGGGTCCTGGCACAGCGGTGACCTCAGGCTCCTGCATGGCTCTGGGCGGGGCGGCTGCGCCGGGGTCAGTGGGAGTGCCTGGGACAGGTGAGCCGCGGCACGTCTGTCGCGTCTGTCGTCTGTCCTCTGCCTCCCGGGTTGTGGCCCCTTGCCGATCCCAAGTGTGCGAGGACAGGTGTCCTGGCTCTGCTCCCACCGTTTCAGCGCCCTGTTTCCTCCAGCCGCAGCAAGTGCTGCTGGCCCTGCAGGAAGTTTTGGAACATCCCCTCACCCTTCATTCTGGACCCCCAATTACGAATTAATGAGAAAATCCCCCCTTCTGGTATCTGCAGCTCAGGCCAGGAATTCAGCCCCTGGCAGAGCTCCCAGAGCTCCCCGCAAGGAGGATGCGGGTGTTTTCCGCAACATCAAGCTCCAAGAGTCAGGGATGCTCCTTAACAACCTCTATGGATTGACTGCGAATTTATTTAAGCCCTCCCTGAACCTGTTTATGTTTCATTAAACTCTTTTATTGATCCTCTTAATTTTCTCTTTGCTGATTTACTCTGGGCCTTGACTTCACACGCCTCTCCCTGGCTCTCAGCCTCAAGGGTTTTCAAAGTGTGTCTGCAGCCGCAGGCCCCGGTCAAGCGGTCAAGCCTGCAGAATTGGCCCCCAGCGGCCCGCCTGCCTGGCCCGGCTCCCGACCCTCCCCTCCCTCCCCCTCCTAGAGAACCCAGAGGCTGTGAAGACCTTCCCCTCCCTGCTCCCCGGTCTCCATTTGCCTTTGAAATGCTTAACTCCAAACAATGAATCTTTGTCGGTGAAATTTCAGGCTGCTGTGGGCTAGTGGTAGAGACATTTTTTGGGGGGGTAGGGGGTGGGGTGGGGCAGGGAGGTCTTTAGGCTTCACTCTGGATGTGGCTGCCTATTTTGCTTTTGGTAGAAATAATGCTTGTTAAAGCCACATTCCATGGCAGGGCGAGGTGGGCAGTCTGCTGAATGAGAGCTGGACCAGCTTGGGAAATTTGCAGATGATCTGTGTCAATCCATTCTCCCTTGCTCACCCAGACTGAGTTCTATTTATAAGCTGGCCACGGAGAGAAGGGAAAGAGGCCTCGTTATGTGGGTGTAGCGGACAGGAAGGAAATGGGTGCCAGCCACCTACCTCTGCCCACGTGGTGGATGTTTTTCCCATGGTGTTCATCAGCTCAGGGCATAGCTCACCTGTCCTGCTCCTCTGGGCTTGTTACTTTTCTCTCATCCCTGTATTTCCTCCCAAGTGCCAAGGGGAGAGAGCTTCCTAATTACTGTTTTATTTGACTTATGGGAAAAACTAAAAAATAGTTGATTAAAAATGTATTTTGAGTATTAGTTTACCTAGAATCTCTATGTATTTGTAGCAGAAGGGTTTTTGTGTCGGCTTATTTCACCATTGTCCCAGAACCAGAAATTCCCTGCTTCTGCTTGCCTAAGGAGATTTGAAATGCATAAAATACCAGGTAAGAAAATTCTGTGTACACAGAGTGACACCTGTGTTTCCTTTTTTTTTTTTTCTCCCTTAAGTTACATAATCCAAATAGAACAATGAAAAATCTTCTACAGAGAGGTGGACTGATCCTTTGTTGAGGCGCTTCTTTTTTTTTTTTAAGATTTTATTTATTTACTTGTCAGAGAGAGCGAGCACGAGCAGGAAGAGCTGCAGAGGGAGAGGGAGAAGCAGGCTCCCCACTGAGCAGGGAGCCCAATATGGGGCTCAAGCCCAGGACCCTGGGATCATGACCTGAGCCGAAAGCAGATGCTTAACCAACTGAGCCACCCAGGCGCCCCTGTTATGGCACTCCTTGATCTCTCTCTCTCTCTCTCTGCCCGGTGCTTCTCATCGGTGCGGGCAGCCTGGCTGGAGCGCCACCCCCAGAGACTCCGACCTCTGTCTCCTGACTGTCACCCCCCCCCCCCGGGGCGGCCACCTCCAGTGTGCGGAGGGAGGCACACCTGCTGCTGGAAATCCAAGAATTGCAGATCTGGGGAGTTCCTACAACAATCTTTTGGCAGATGGCCATGACATGTCTTGGAGGACACTTTTTCTAATTTGTATCAAGTCCCCATTTGGTATCGTGCTGGGGCTGCTCAAATATTTCTTCACGTGTGATCTTTATTGATTCCTGTGGAAGTTTGCTTCTTCAGATATATTCTGTAATTTGCTCCTATCCAGTAGCAGCAGCAACAATAACAAACATTTACTGAACTCCTAATAACTCCTATTAATAATTGCTAGCATGTATTGAGTGCTTGCTACAGATCAGGCATTGTGCTAGGTGCTTTTAAAATACAATTTTGGGGGGCGTCTGGGTGGCTCAGTCAGTTAAGCGTCTGCCTTTGGCTTGGGTCATGATCCCAGGCTCCTGGGATCGAGCCCCGCATCGGGCTCCTGCTCAGCGGGGAACCTGCTTCTCCCTCTCCCCGCCCCCTGCTCGTGCTCTCTCTCGCTATCTCTCTCTCGCTCTCAAATGAATAAATAAAATCTTTAAAAAAATACCATTTTAGGGGTGCCTGGCTGGCTCAGTTGGAGGAGCATACAACTCTTGATCTCAGGGTTGTAAGTTCGAGCTCCATGTTCGGTGTAGAGATTACTTAAAAATAAAATCTTAAAAAAAAATACAATTTTGTTGAACTTACTTCAACCTATGAAGCAATACCAGGGTGAATCCCATTCTACCCCTGAGGATCTGAGGGTAGCAGGGTGAAGTACCTTGATAGTTGTCACAGAGCTCAAGTGATGGGGCTGGGATCTGTTCGACTTCATCTCCTCTTCCAGCTCTACTGGGTCCCTGGGGTTTATCAATGGGGACGCCCACAGTCTATGGGGGACACATTCAAGCCGACTATCCCCACTTAACCAGCTAACAACTGATGATGAGAAGGTGGGACCATAACTGTGTCCAGGAGATACCCCAGCCTGGATCCCTATGGCTTTATTAGTGCTGACTCAGACCTTGCTGTGTAGAAACTTACAGGCTTTTTTGGGAGGTGAGACTCACTCATAAAGCAGGAAAACAGGAAAAGATACTGGATAACCCACTGTGAGATTGGGTGAGGCAGAAGGAAGATTGCGTCTCTGACAAGTTCTCAGGTAATGCTGATGCGGCTGGGTTGGGACCACAATTTAGGAACCAGGCCTAGCGTTTCACAATCTCTATCTGTTATCTGAGGCTCTTAGAAGTCTAATCCTGCTTTTTGGGGGATTTCTTTGGCATTTTCTGACTCTTACTCATGGCAAATCCTTTCCTTGTATGTGTTGGAACTATGGATTCTCAAATGATCTTTACTAGAGTTTTGTTTATGACAATCCCATGTGGGATGGGTCAAGGGCATATCTCTCCAAAAAGATTTAAACTTAAACTTTTTGTGGAAGTATAACATCATACCAAAAAGTACATACGTTGTAAGTATACAGCTTAAAAAACTTCCAAAAAATAAACTCTTGATCTGTGTGTAATCACCACATAAATCAAGAAATAAAAACATTATTAGCTTTCCAGAATCGCCTCCATACCCTCTTGTAGTCACTACCTCCCAAAGGTGAGCAATATTCTGACTTCTAACAGCATAGATTCATTTTGCTTGTTTTTGAACTTCAGATACACGGACTCATACAGTTGGTACCCTTCGGTGCCTGGCCTTTTCCACTCAGTATTATCTTGTGAGATTCATTTGTGCCACTTCATGTAGTGATAGAACTCATTTTCACTACTGGGGAGAATTCCACTGTAGGACTAGATCACAATGGATCTGTCTGCTCCATGGATGGTGGACATGTCATGCTTGTTTTGTGTGTGTGTGTGTGTGTGTGTTTTAAAGATTCTATTCATTTATTTGAGACAGAGAGAGAGAGCACGAGAGAGAGAGAGAGAGAGCGAACATGAGTGGGGCTGGAGGAGGGGCAGAGGGAGAGAGAGAAGCAGACTCCTTGCTGAGCAGGGAGCCCTAGGCGGGGTTCGATGCCAGGACCCTGAGATCATGACTTGAGCCGAAGGCAGATACTTAACCGATTGAGCCACCCAGGCGCCCCTTTGTTTTGTGTTCTTGGTTTTGGCTGTCACAGTACTACCGCTATGTACGTTTTTGTACATATCTTTGTGACACTTCTGCTGGGGGCATATACCTGAGAGTGGCATTCCTGGGGTGTGTGTGTGTGGGGGTACATATGTTCAGCCTTAGCAGACACCGTCAGCCTTCCAAAGTGGCTGCACCATTTCACACTCCCACCAGTGACTCCTAAGAGTTGCATCTGCTCCCCATCCTACCAATACGTGGTATTATCTGTCTTTCTCATTTTAGCCCTCTTATGGGTGATTAGTGGAGTCACACTGTGGTTTTAATTTGTATTTCCCCTGATACTAGTGACTTTAGCAGTTTTTTATGTGTTTCTTGGCATTTAAATATCGTCTTTTGTGAAGCAGTTGTTCATGTCTTATGTATTCTGGACATGAATACTTTGAGACATCAATGTATTACAAATATTTTCTATTCTATGGCTTACTTTTTCTCTTTTTAACAGCAATTCTTAATATAAAGCAGTCCAATTTATTAACTTCCCCCTTAATGGTTGTTAGGGCTTTTTGTGTCCTGCTTATAAAATCTTTGCCTACCCCAAAGTCATGAAGGCATTCTCCTGTATTATTAACTAGAAATGTTGTTTGACCTTTTGCACAGAAGATCCACAATCCATTTGGAATTACTTTTTTGGTATGGTGTGAGGTAGGGGTCAAGCTTTATTTTTGTGCTGCTGCGCCAACTTTGCCATAAATTGTGTGACTGTGTATGTGGAGGTCTATTTCTGGGCCTTCTATTCTTCCCTATTGGTCTATCCTTGTGCCAATACAGCACTATCTTAAGTGCTATGGCTTTATAAAGGGTCTTGATACCTATAGTGTAAGACCTCCAGCTTTGCTCTTCTTTTTCAAAAGCATTTTGGTTCTTTGCATTCCATATGAATTTTTTTATTTATTTAAATTCAATTAGCCAACATATAGTAGTACATCATTAGTTTCAGATGTAGAGTTCAGTAATTCATCAGTTGCATATAACAACCCAGTGCTCATTACATCACATGCCCTCCTTAATGCCCATCACCCAGTTACCCCATCCCCCCACCCATCTCCCCTCCAGCAACCCTCAGTGTGTTTCCCATAGTTAAGAGTCTCTAATGGTTTGTCTCCATATGAATTTTAGAATCAGCTCATCAATTTTCACAAAAACACCTGCTAGGGTTTTGATTAGTATTGCACTGAATCTATGAATCCACTTGGAGAGAATGGACATGTTTATAATATTAGATTTTCCAATAATATACCCAACTCTAGAGCATTTGCATCTCCCAAGTCCCCCAGGGTAGCGTTAGCTTAGAACCAACTTTTGAGTTATTATTATTATTTTTTTTACTTTGGGGGTTCCTGAGCCAACTTAGATTGTATAAATTTGAGCCCCACATCTGTGTGAAAGCAAGTTTGTGATTATGAATTCCCAGGGAAATGTTTTATCTATCCGTCCGTCCATCCATCCAGCTAAGATTTCTTTATTTGTTAAGCTGAGTTGGTGACAAATTTTTTTCTAGTTTGTACTTTCTTGCTTTTTTTTTCACCTTTCCATTCCATACAGACACCAGACTCCAACCCCTCCTCCCCCCACCACCCCACCACATCCTCTTGACCAGGCTTCACAGCAGAAGCTCAAGTCTTTTTTGGCCTCTCTGAATTTCCAGTCTTTCTTTACCGGCTTTGTGATGGTTTAGAAGGGTGCTTATTATATTTATCCAGCATTTTTGGGTGTTTTATGCTAGGAGGTACTGTTCTTTGATCAAAATTTTGGAAAGGGTGTTGTTGCTTTTGAGTAGTCCTAATATAAGCATGGATATGGTCCCCTTTTCTTGGTTTGGAATATTCTTTTTCCTCTTCTTTGCCTTTCAGAACTTTGTTCTTGGTTCTGACCTTGAGGGGTGGGGCATGGGGCAGGCAACCTTAACAAACCTTTTCAGATGGGTCCATGTGTGAAGCCATTAGGTGTGGCGTAGCCAAGGACCATTCGTGATAAGTTGGCCCACCACTTGCTGGCTACTCACCCTGCCCATCCTCCTCCCTGTCTCATAGCCTATAGCTCGAGATGGCTTTAGTTATAGATGAAACAGGTAGACACTCACATAGCATTGAGGAATTAACTTAACTAATAGGTATAAGGAGGCACTATGCTGGTGATGACTAAGACAGACACAGGGGGTCCCTGACCTCGTGGAAGTATGAACCAATGGAATACACAGTAGAAGTCTCTGAGTCCTGGCACCACCTTGAAATCCCTGCCATAGCTTTCATCACTTATGCTCTGACACTAGGTCCCGGGGTTGTTACTGTCCTTTTGCCTTATTTCCATTGTCTCCTTCCCAGGGATATCAGCCCTACCAGGGAGCTCTATACTTCTCATTCATAATTTCTTGTAACGAGAGTAGAGAGAGAGGGGGTCAATTATTAAAAAAACCCACCCCAAATATAAACCACTACATCTGTAGATTGTTCACCACCTGAACCTACTTCTCACAGAAAATCCTTCAAACATGTCCTGCCAATTCACCAGTCACTCAAGGCAAGCCTCACATTTTCTCGAATCTTCCATAGGCTCTTAGAAGGAGCATTCAACATTCATCATTGGACAGTTGCTAACTTAGTCTCCAAACACTCCCAAGTTCTCAGAAAAAAACACCTGCCCTTTTCTTCCCAAGGCTATTAGCCTATGCCCAGATCCTGTCTGCTTGGGGAAGCAGCCTGTTCACTCTCTGTAACAGGGCAGGAAATAGTAAACCACAGCCAGGCACCCTTGCTTTCAGCCCAGAGAACCCCACGTTTCACATACACCTCTGGCACCTCTGGGTGCAGGTGCTCAGGAGGCTCCAGGAGGATGCCTCTCTTACCTGGGGTGAGAACCTGTGCGCTGTTAGCCATGCACACCTCAGGCAGAAAGAGTCACTTACCCTGGCCTTGCAGGAGAACCCCCCCCCCCCCCCCCCCCGCAAGGAGTAGGAAATCTAGATGCAGCAGAAGCTGGGAGAAACCACACACGCACACGCACACACACACATGCTCAGCTCTAGCTGAGCTGGGGCCAGGCCCTTCCAGTTTCCCTGTGGAGTCAGGGAGGCACAGTGAGGTGGGGCGGTTTCATCCGTTCAGCAGACACGTGAGCACCCACCTGTTCTGTAGCCTTCGCTGTGCAGGGTCCTGCGGTCAGGAGGCGGAGGAGGCCCTGGCGCCCACCCCCAAAGGGCAGTCCGCCCCAGAGAAGACGGTGAACGAGGAGGGGCTTCTCAGGGAGTGTCGGGAAAGGATAATTTTGCCTGAGGGGAGGGCCCAAGAGAGGCAGGGCCTCCGGATGGAGTCTTTCGGCCAGGCAGTTTGCCAGACAGGTAGAGAGGCAAGCGGGAAGGGCGGTCAGGGGGAGGAACAGTGCGGGTAAAGGTGTGGCGGCCTGGGTCGCTCCGGGAGCTGGACATGGTATTTGTAGCTGGGGAGAGCTTTGGGTGTGACGGGTTGAAGAGGAGACATAGGGCTGGAGGCCCCGGGCCCCGGAGTCGCAAACCCGGGATTCAAACCGAATTCCTCGGGTCACCTGGCCCCAGAATCCTTGCAGCTTGATTCAGGACTCTGCAGAATCAAGACGCACTGGCTCGGGACGCCTGGGTGGCTCAGTCGGTGAAGCGTCTGCTTCTGACTCAGGTCATGATCCCAGGGTCCTGGGATCCAGCCCCGCATTGGGTTGGTGGGGAGCCTGCTTCTCCCTCTGCTTGCAGCTTCCTCTGCTTGTGCTCTGTCTCTGTCTCTCTCTCAAATAAATAAATAAAGTCTTTAAAAACAACAACAAAAAAAGATGAGCTGGCTCATCTGGAGGCCTCTGTCCCCTCTCCTGCTGCCAGCACAGGGCCACTCACTTCTTTCCCAATGCTTGGCTGACTGTGCCCCAATAGGGAATGCCAAAGGGCCCCTAGTGGCGCAGGAGAGATGGAGATGAGCCCCTGAAAGAATGAGGCTGTTTGTCCTTACAGCGAGCTTTCTGAAGGCTGTGCCCCTGCCCAGCACCGTTACCATCCTTACTCAGAGAGCACAAAGCTGCTGGGGGCACCTGGACAGCACCTTGCACCTCAGTTCTGGCCCCCACACTGCAATTCCCTGGCAGGTCCCCCAAACAGCTGTTTTTCTGAAACGGAACTGTTTGCAGGTTCTCAGGTGGTTGATGTGGTGGGAGGAGGACAGAGAGGAAGCTGTGGTCCGGGAGTCCCAGTACCTTGGCCTGTCTTGACTTCTGTGCCTGTCCTCGATATGTATGACTCAGTCAATTTCCCTGACCCGGTAAATACACCCGGAGCGGTGGGTACTGCTGCTCACCTGAGCTGTGAGCTGCTCGGAAAGTCACGGATGTGTGGACATTGAAGGGGTATCAGTTCTACTTTTCCACAGCATCCCTTCTGCCCAAATTTCTATGCCAGTGTCAGCAGAAATAATGTTTAGAGCAGCGATTCTCAACCTGGGATGACTTTGTCCTCTAGGGACATTTGGCAATGTCTGGGGACATTCGTGGTTGTTACAATTTGTGGGTCAGTGCGATTGGCATCTAGTGAGTAGAGGCTAGGGATGCTGCTAAATATCCTATAATGCATAGCACAGCCTGACTCCCCATCGGCAACCCAGAATTATCCAGTCTAAAATGTTAACTGTGCTGAGGTTGAGAGGCCCTGCTTTATTTATTTTTTTAGAATATTTATTTATTTGACAAAGAGAGACACAGCGAGAGAGGGAACACAAGCAGGGGGAGCAGGAGAGGGAGAAGCAGGCTTCCCGCGGAGCAGGGAGCCTGATGCGGGGCCCGATCCCAGGACCCCGGGATCATGACCTGAGCTGAAGGCAGATGCTTAACGACTGAGCCACCCAGGCACCCAAGAGAGGCCCTGCTTTAAAGCACCTGGGGATACCTCCTCTCTGGAGGCTTGTTGAAAGTTCTTTCAATGGCCTTCTGAGTCATCTCTCTAGTGCTTGTTATTCTCTTTACTTGTAATGGCCTGTCAATCTCAGCTCAACTGGAAAACTCCTATGCATCCTTCAAAACCCCTCTCAAGTATCACTTTCTCTAGGAAGGCATCCCTGGCCTCTCAGAAACCTGACCATGAGGGTAAATTCCTCCCTTCTCTGTCTTACTTCTCTACCTGCAAATATTTTTGGATGTTGCTGCTTTTCAGCTGCATAGCAATTCATTTCTATGTCTGTCTCTGCTCTTCTCTTTGAAAAGAGGAAAACTCAGGTCCAAGCCCTTGGGAGAATGGCCCAGGTTGCTCACCACTTTCAGTAGCCAAAGTTAAAAAAAAAGTTAATGAAAAGCTTTCTAAATTGAATTTTACAACTTCCTGTCTCTTTAAACAGAATCTCTTCCCTGGATTTCCAGTTTCCTGCACAGGGCTGGACACAGTAATTACTCAACCAATATTTGTTAAATTGAACTGGTAATGAGGAGAGAGGGTTTTACAAAATGGAAATGGTTAACAACTGGAAAAAACCCCGAAGAACATTGGGAATTTTTATTACTTCTTAAGGATTTGAAGTTTGGGTCTTTTTGTTTTGATTTTATGACTTTTCTCGGTCAGGTGAAAAACTGTAGCTTTGGAAGGGTTGTGTAAGTGTGTGTGGGGGGGTCTGAAATGGTAAATGGTGCTGAGTGGCCTCTTGGAAATGAATGACTCATTTCTCTTTCTTTATGCCAAGCAGGTGCAGAGAAAGTGTTTACCCTGAAGAAATGTGCAATCCTAAATATAGGTTTGCTTAATGAGGGATGAATCTTGCTAAGTAAAGAAGGCTATGTTGTAGATTCCATAATTCTGAAGCCCCAGCCCTCCCCCACTGGGGGGCTCCGTAGGAATTATGGGCTTTTGAGGAGGGGAATGGTTTTTATTCTGATGAATTCCTTCCTTCCTTCCTTCCTTCCTTCCTTCCTTCCTTCCTTCCTTCCTTCCTTCCTTCCTTCCTTCCTTTTAAAATAAGCTCCGTGCCCAATGTGGGGCTTGATCTCATGACCCTGAGATGAAGAGTCGCATGTTCTACCATCTGAGCCAGCCAGGTGCCCCTGATTAACTATTTCTTTTTTTTTTTTTTTAAAGATTTTATTTATTTTTTGACAGAGATAGAGACAGCGAGAGAGGGAACACAGCAGGGGGAGTGGGAGAGGGAGAAGCAAGCTTCCCTCTGAACAAGGAGCCCGATGCGGGGCTCCATCCCAGGACCCTGGGATCATGACCTGAGCTGAAGTCAGCCGCTTAACGACTGAGCCACCCAGGCGCCCTGATTAACTATTTCTAAGCCATCACTGAAGCAAGCTCTGCTTCAGCAACTATTTCTGTGATATGAGTTAGTCACGGGAGCTCGGTAAATAGGGGAATGATGTCAGTAAAATGTGTGGGCTCATACTTGATCTTTTTTGGTATGTTAAGGGTTGAAGACGCGTGGAGGTGGATGGGGCAAGCTTTCTTACAATGAAAGAGAGCCTCCACCAGGCGAGAGACCTTGAGAAGAAAAGCTGAAAATCCCACAGAAGGGCTTCCTTTAGTACAGGGAGTGGCTGGTTTGGTGGCTTGAAGATCCTCCACTTCCCACAAGTTAAGCTGCCCGTGGAGCTGAGTGCCATGCAAAACTGGAAAGACGTTTCCACTATGTGAAAAAACGATTACACCCTGGATCAGACTTTTAATTCTTATGCAGTCTTTACTGGAAGAAAATGCTAGCAATCTCCAAGGACGAAGCTCAAGCCCCAGGGCTTAAGAGTTCCATGGGCACCAATCCTGGGTGCTCACGCAGCTGGGGCTTTAACTCTGTGGGTTATTTTTATTGGGCTGTTACTGTTTTTATTAGTGCTCTGGTTACAACGACTCCTAGGTTTGGAGTGGTCTGTCTGCTCTGAATCCTATTTTTCTCATAAACTGTGTTTTAAAAAAGACATTTTAGTGTGCACTTTTGCAGAACCTGTGATTTTTTAGGAACGCATGATAGCAGAAGTGCTGGTCTATGCCTAGCTCCCGTGTGTTACTCTGGCTGCTTCTTCACATGGCCCTGGAAGGCGGTGGGGCACCCATGGGCTGCAGATGAGAGGCTGAGGACGCATGGAGGGAAGTCACCCAGGTGCTCAGGTGGCAGGTGGCCTCTGATGTTGCGACTCCTCAGGCTGGCTCAGATAGGGAGGCTGAGGTGCTGAATTTGGATGACTTAGTTCAAATGAACTCAGCTCCGGCCAATTCCACTGCAAAGCGTTCAGTTTGTGCCTGGGGGCTGGAGCGGGCTTGGACCTTGAGAGCCGATTGTTACATTTCCAGGAATGTTGCAAGCAAGCTGTTGTTAAATTTAGCCAGTGTTAAAAATTAAATTATGGAAACGTTAATGACATAAAGTATATTTTTAAAAGGTAAAACATACTTAAAACTCATCGCTTTCTAATTATTTTACTACATTTTGCTATTAGTGTGCTCTTGAGATGATTTCCAACTGTTGTAACTGTGTGGTAGAAATCCTGCCAAGATGCCGCTGTGCCCCTCTCCCTAGTTTTTTTTTTTTTTTTTAAGATTTTATTTATTTATTTGACAGAGAGAGACACAGTGAGAGAGGGAACACAAGCAGGGGGAGTGGGAGAGGGAGAAGCAGGCTTCCCGTGGAGCAGGGAGCCCGATGCGGGGCTCGATCCCAGGACCCTGGGATCATGACCTGAGCCAAAGGCAGACGCTTAACGACTGAGCCACCCAGGCGCCCCAGCCCTCTCCCTAGTTTTGTGTTTGGAGACATCACATTGGTACCTTGGTATGAATGAGAGTATCTCCACCACAGAGATTGGCAAACGTACACACCAGACTTTTTTCTTTCCTTTCTAGAGAGATGGTTTATAAAACTTTTCCAGACCCCTGGGCAGAACCATGGGGTATGCTGGGGAGGGGATGACACAGAGGGAAGCCGGAGGGCTCAGCCCTGGCAGAATGACCCCACTCTCAGTAGTCGAAGTTAAAGAAATGAAAAATGATGTCATGGATATCTTCCCGGAGTGGTAATACGAGCTCCTGTCTTTTTACATGGGAGATTCCAGGCATAACTAAACCCTTTCTTTCTTTTTTTTTTTTTTAAAGATTTTATTTATTTATTTGAGAGAGAGAGAGAGAGAGAGTGCACAAGCAGGGGGGACGGCAGGCAGAGGGAGAAGCAGACTCCCCAGTGAGCAGGGAACCCGATGTGGGGCTCAATCCCAGGACCCTGGGATCCTGACCTGAACCGAAGGCAGATGCTTAACTGACTGAGCCACCCCGGTGCCCCCCACTGTGTGGTCTTTGATGAAGGCCTGGGCTGAAAGTCTGGTAGCTGGGATGAGGGAGAGGGACACATTTTGGAGCCATGTAGAGAGTAAAATAGCCAGCACTTGGTCAATGGCTTAGATATGGAAGGTGAAAAAGAGGAAGAGGTATATTAATTTCATAAGTTTTAATTTTAAAAATTTCAAACCTATAGTAATGAGAACGGTGTAATGACATCCATCACCTGGACTTAACAATCATTAACATTTTACCATATGTGACTCATTTGCTTTACTAAAGTATTCAAAGCAAATTACAATCTTCAGAATATTTCAACCCTAAATAATTAAGCATACATCTCTAACAAATTTTCTAATATCGCTTAACACCAGTTTGTAATAAAAATTTCCTAATTATCCCCTAAAAGCATTTCACAGTTTGTCAAACCAGGATCTAATCAAAGACTACGTACTATCCAGGAATCAGCAAACTTTTTCCATAAAGAGCTAGATAGTAACGATTTTATGCTTTACAGGTCAAGAGACAAAATCTATTAAGACTGAAGATTTTTGCATTTTACATTAAAAAAGAAACCCGTTCTTAGCTCATAGACCACAGAATATGGGTGGTGGGGCCGGCCTTGGCAGCCAAAGCCATAATTCGCTGGCCCTAGAGTTTCTACAAGATGAAATCAGACCCTTTCTCGGCTGTTCCCCTTCCTTGTCTGTCTTCCCCTCTGCTCTGTAACGGGTTCCTCCTAGGAGCATTTCTTAATAATACACTTGTTCACAAATGCTCATTTCAGAGTCTGCTTCTGGGGAACCTGATTGGTGGTAGTGTCTGATGCTGCAGAATATTGACACGGGAGCTTGGTGAGGGCAGCCCGTGGGTATGGGGCAAAGACCACCCCCTTCCAGTACCCGGGAGAAACAGGAGCTGTGTCCACAGGTCTCACAGAGAGCAAATGGAACGGGCTTGGCTGGCCAGGACCTCTGCAGCACGAGTCAGAAGCATTGTCAGAAGGGAATGTGAAGGGAGGCCCATAGTTGGGGTTAAGCTGGACGATGGGGTGCCTCTCATAAGGGGCTCCACGCCTCCTAAATGGCATGGATTCAGTCTCTGGGAGAAGACCTCAGCCTCCTGGAGCAGTCCTGTAGGGGATACCTGTTTCCCTTCTTTCTTCTATCCCAAACCCGGAGGGGCAAACATTGGGAAGTAGGGGGTGAGGTCAGCACCTCCACCCTGCCCCTCTGCTCCCCAGCTGCAAGGACCATGAACTTGGCCTGTGGTGGAGGGGTGGGGAGTGCTTTGAAATGAAAATGAGACTCAAGTTCTAAAATGAATAGGATTGAGCCTTCACAGCCAGAATGAGATTGCTTTAATTAACTGAAAATGACCACAGAATTATGGAGTCCAACTGTGATGTCATTATGGGAGCTGCTCCCCAGCGGGAATGTGGGTATGGTTGTGAGTGAGCCCAGCAAGTGGCAGGTGCCGGGAAAACGAAAACTTCTTGTTTATACTCTAGTGCATTTTGATTCCTCCCTATACCAGTTACAAGAGTTGGGAAATCTCTCACCATAGCTTCAGAATGCTCTTGTCATGGAGAGCAGGTCAGAGCCTCCAAAATAAGGTACAGTTGGCCTGGTGAAGATCAGATCCTATCAAATGAGAGCTTCACCAGGATTTTTTTTTTTTTTTTAAAGATTTTATTTATTTATTTGACATAGAGAGAGACAGTGAGAGAGGGAACACAAGCAGGAGGAGTGGGAGAGGGAGAAGCAGGCTTCCCACCGAGCAGGGGGCCCGATGCGGGGCTCGATCCCAGGACCCTGGGATCATGACCTGAGCCGAAGGCAGACGCTTAACGACTGAGCCACCCAGGCGCCCCTCACCAGGATTGATAGATAAAATATCAGGTGCCCAGTTAGCTGTGAGTATCAGATAAACAATGAAAACTTTTTTAGTATAAGTATGTTCCATGCAACAATTGGGATATACTTATGCTAGAAAGTACTCACCATTTATCTGACATTCAAAGGTAACTGGGTATCCTGTGTTTTTTTTTTTTTTTTAAAGATTTTATTTATTTATTTGAGGGAGAGAATGAGGTAGAGAGAGCATAAGAGAGGGGAGGTTCAGAGGGAGAAGCAGACTCCCTGCTGAGCAGGGAGCCCAATGCGGGACTCGATCCTGGGACTCCAGGATCATGACCTGAGCCGAAGGCAGTCACTTAACCAACTGAGCCACACAGGTGCCCTGGGTATCCTGTGTTTTTATTTGATGAATCTGGCAACTCTAAGCTTCACGTACCTCCAGAGGATCTGAAAAGGTCCAATTTGTCTTTCAAGTAACTGGTCAGAGGGATGAGGATGGAATTGTACTCTGGATGATGGAACAGGACTTTGCAGGCTGTGTGTTCCAGGATGGAATTAAAGTGACAACGACAAATGCCACTCATTGAGAATTTGCCACCTGCCAGGCAAGGGGCTTGGTGTTCTCACCCCCTGCTAAGAACGCTGGCAGTCATCATATTACCTCTACTTTACCGCTGAGAAAGTGGAGGCTCAAAGGGTCAGCAACTCATCTCAGGAATGAACCAGCTCTGTTCTCAGAGCCTGTGTTGCCTTTGCCAGTACGCAGCTCCCCGACCCCCGCCCCTGCTGCTGGATCCGTGGAAGAAGGAGCACCCAGCTCTGCCTGGCTGCCAGGCAGCCCGGCAGGGATATGCGTGTTGTGCTTCTGCGGGGAGAAGACATTCAAGGGGCTGAGAGGCACCGCTAGTCCCCACTGTGACTCCTGCGAGTCACCTCGGCAGCGTTCAGCACTCCCATTTGGAGCTGGGCCGTGTGGAAGGCTGAGATCCAGGTGTGAATGTTACACATCTCTGCCCTCCAGGGGCTGGCAGCAGCTGGGGTGAGGAATGTGGGGGTGAGGGGGTGTTGGACAAGTGAACAGACAATTAATACCATGGGGTGTTGGACAAGTGAACAGACAATACCATGGGAGTGCAGAGGAAGGCTCCTAAACCAGCGCATGTGTGTGTATGAGCGCGCGCATGCGTATGTTTCCATGTGTGTGCCTGCGTTCCTGGAGGCCCAGGCCTTGAACACAGGCTGTCCCCTCTCCTGTCCTCCGGATGATTAGGTCTGTTGTGCTCAGACTCCCCTAGGCCCTCAAATTCAGCAGATTACAGATTGTGCAAACCCAAGCTGCCGTGTGGCTGGGCAAGTGCGGTACCTAGTCATTACCTTATAATCTGTGCCACTGGTGGGGCTGGCGGTGAGTGGGTCTAAGCAGAAAGAGTGGGGGGGGATCCCCAGAAAAAGCAAGACGAGACATAGCATTTGTGACACAAGAGAAGTCAGTTCAGGCCCCCAGCTATTTTCCGTGATCTGTGCCCTGGGGGCTCTACTTCCCTAAGCACACCTCCTGCAGAACTTCCCGAAGAGGTGTCAGAATTACAAAGAAATGCAAAAAACCTCAGGAGTTAAGGATTTTAAGGGAACAGGGGGAATGCAAAGACGAACAGTCTCTACCAGGCCGGGAAATAGCCTAACTACATCAGAGAAAAAAAAAATCAATGTTAAAAACTTGCGGTGTTTTTCAAAAGTAAGCAAGACCCTGCATTCCTTACTGCAGATAACAAGCCCAAGGCCCCATCTGGTTTATAGGGGGAGCAAGGTCATAGCCCCTCCCCCTTGTCAGTTACTTTGACAGTTACCTCTGCTTCATTATAATGTTGAAGTCTCTGCCCTAGGAAGAGCACCAGCTGCATTAACATAACATTCAAAGCATTCTAAGTACGTGTGCCTACCTGTCTGCCCATCTTTATATGCAGTGACGAAGCTCCCCTTTCTGAATATTCATCCTAAACCCTAAATAAAGACGCTGCTCTCTGTCACAACTCTGGAAGTTATTCCCCTTTATTTTCTTATTTGCTGCAAATAAAGTTTCCTTTGTGCGACAACTCCATCTGGTGTAGTGTCTACCTGTAACTCATCAAGGAGCCAGCTCACGTTGGCTGGGGTGTGTAGGTGATGGCTCCCAGAACCTGGATCTTAGATCCTGGGAGGTGCCTCCCTGTCGGCAACCACCTAAGGTGAATATGCTGGAGTTCCGGGATGACAACACTGGGTTGTGAGAGTCTTGTTAAGCCTCCCCCAAACCTTGGGCTTCCGCAAGTGGGCAGAAGCTCACTTTGGGCAGGTGAATGTTTTGGCCACAACCCGCGCATGCCTCCCGTAGGGAACCCAGGCAGACCCGAGAAGTCCTCTCTGAACACCCCAGCCTGGTTATCCTCTGCTGACCTCTCCCGCACTGCTCTTTGAGCTGTGGCATGAAAACGTGACAGATTTGAGTCTCGTGTGCTGGTTATTATCATGCCCGACCTCACACTTAGTCCTGTGTCCCTCCCCACCTGTGGGGATGCAGGAGCCGCTGTCTCTGGTCCATGCTGCTGCCGGAGACACTTTGAAGGGATGGGAGACCCAGAGCTCCAGGGGGGCTCCTGAGTGCGGGTTTTACCCACAGACGAAGGAGGGAGAGAATACAATGGGTGTCAGTGCAAAATGGCACACGGATTTCTCCAAACCGGCCAGTTACCACCTGCATTTACATCATCAGAAGTTAGAGGGAAGAACAGAGGGATGTTGTGAGGGAAAAGGAGGTGAATGATGGAAGCTCTCGTGAGCACAGATGCGGAGAAAACATGTGGCTGGGAAGGCGAGCCTGAAAAGTGATGGCTTCTTTGGCTCCGGTAGGAGGATGCTCGTGTGGGTGAGAAATTTAGAGGGGCGGCAGCAAAGGGTGAGGATCAGCAGTCATCCATCACGTGGGGGAGGGGCAGCCGCAGATCCCCGCTTGCCCGAGCCTCTTTATTAATGATCCAGGAGAGACGGTTCCTTCGTTAAAGTCACAAATGATTCTGGGCTCGGAAGCCTTGGGAACCGTAGTGGGGAGGAATGACAAATTTAGAAGGTTGAATTTATAGATGGGCAGCAAATAAGGGAACTTGTCCTGGAAAAAAGAAAACCCAGTAGAGATTTAACTGAGTCTGTGCCTATTTAGAAGAAAAAAATTCCCCTCACTGAATTCAGTTCTCTAAAAAGTTTGTGTGGTTTTAAAAACTGTTACTGATATATTTTTTTTCAAAAATCGATTTTTGCCGACAATTGATCAAGTGTTATTAACAATGACCTGGTTTCGGAGGCTTTATCAAATCATAGACTGGCACTAAACTGGTTTAGCTATGAAGGGGCCTCGGAGATTATGGGTCTCGATTCTTCATTTCACAGGGGAGGCCCAGAGAGGCCAAGAGCCTGGTCTGGTGTTCCAGCGCCCCCCAGGGCCAGGCCAGGCTGAGTACCGCAGCACAGTGCTTTCTCCTCCGCCATGTCACTTCCGGCTGTAAGCCAGGCCCTGGGATCATTCCTGGGGACATTCCAGCGGGTACCACTGCTTCTGACACCAGATACGTTTTATTCCCACACCTATTCTGCAGTCCTCCAGTACCACCCGGGTGTCTGACAATTCGATTCGATCCTGACACCGACTTCCAGAGTTGGCGCAGACCCCACGGGGTGAGGGCTCAGTCCCACAAGACTGTCCCCATTTCAGATGCCAGTTGCAAGACTCAGGGGCCACCGTACTTCTGACTGCCTAGAATTTGGGGGTTCTTACTACCCCCCCTCAGGTTTGATGATTTGCTAGAATGACTCACAGAACTCAGGAAAACACTTTGTTTAATACTTACTGGTTTATTATAAAGGAGCAGCCACTCAGGAACAACCAAATGGAAGAGGTACATAAGGCAAGGAATGGGGGTGCACGCGGAGCTTCGTGCCTTCTCCAGAGGCCTGACCCTCCCAGCACTTCCGTGAGTTCCCCAGCCTGCAAGCTGCTGGACCCCACTGTTCAGGGGATATTATCTAGGTTTCATTAGGCAGGCACGGCTGATCAGATCATGGGCCATTGGTGACTGAACTCAATCTCCAGCTCCCTTCTCTTCTGCAGAAATTGGGTTGGGGCTGGTGGTTCCAATCCCCTAATCACTGGTTGACTGTTCCGGCCACCGGTCCCATCCTGAAGCTATCTAGCCCCTCCCCGCAAGATCCATTTCATGAGCATACAAAAGACAGTAAATCCCAAAGGTTTTAGGAGCTTTGTGCCAGGAACTGGGGACAAAGAACACATATTTATTTTTTGTTATACCACAGGCCTTCAAGGGAGCTGTGACCTAGTAAGGACAATAAAGCAGAGCTGAACTAAGTGTCCCAAGAGGGGATGGGAGAGGGCCAGGCTACTCTTGGCCAGTGGGGAAGGAGGAGGGTAATGTTTCCGGTGGAAGTGGCCAGCAAGGGAGGAAGGAAGAGCAGGTGTCCTGGCAAGAGCACAGACCCGTTCTCTGTGGCTGGAGTGTGGGGTCTGGAAAGAGCGACAAGGGGTTTGATATTGGGGGTCTGTTGGGGTCAGACTGTGGTCGGTCTTGACTGTCAGGACTTTGGTATTGAGCGGCCATTCAGGTGTGTGATGAGGGAGTGACGTGCTCACCCGCACTCTCAGATGGCTTAGGTGGCAGTGACCGATGGGGTGGTCCAAGGCTGGTGGGGACTGGAGGGGCCGTGGGGAAGCTGGAGCAGAAGGCCCCGTGGGTCTCAGTGAGCAGGATGATTGAAATGCTCTGCATGTTTCAGGGTGTTTACAGATTACAGGACTCCTTCTCTGAGAAGCACTTTTTTCACCCGCAGGGCCAAAACCAAGGGCCAGTGGGGTGGTTTCTCTGGGCATCCTTTCCTGTCTTGTACATCGAAGAGAAGTAGAGATCGAGGGGCTGCAGGGAGACAGGGAGGGGAGGTTAAGTTGCAAAGAGAAATAGAGACCAGAACCTCTTGCCCCTGAAAGGGAGAAACCCAAGACAAGGCTGCCTGGGGTCCTGAGCACTTCTCAGTTCCAAAGTCCAGGTTCAGTGCCTCTAGGGACCACTGCCATTGTGTCCTGTGACAAAACCTTGTGTCCTTATTAAGAACTTCTGTTGTGTGCTTCATTCATTTAGGACAGTGGCTCTCAAAGAGTTTTGGTTTCAGAACTCCTTTACACTTTAAAAAATTGTTGAGGACTCCAAAGAGATTTTGTTTCTGTGGATATATTTGTGGATGTTTACTGAAATCAGAACTTAAAACTGAGCTGTCGAAAAATATTAATTCATTGAAGAATGCCAACAATAAGCCCATCTGCAAATCTCTTTAATGTCGGGCTTCCTATAGGTCAGCTGGATTCTTACCCCTGCTTCTACATTCAGCCTGTTCATGCAGCCTCTGGAAAACTCCACTGTATGCTCATGACAGAACGTGCATGAGAAGGCAAATGATGTTTTAATATTATGATGAAAGTGGTTTTGTCCTCATAGCCCCTCAGGGGTCTGTGAAACACACTTTCACCAGACTTAGGTTCTTCTGAGGTTGGTTTATGGGACAGACCAAAAGGTCTTAACTAAGACAGGGATTGATCTGTCAGTCTCAGGAATATGGCTTTGATTTTTTTTTTTTAATATTTTATTTATTTGACAGAGAGAGACACAATGAGAGAGGGAACACAAGCAGGGGGAGTGGGAGAGGGAGAAGCAGGCTTCCCGCCGAGCAGGGAGCCCGATGTGGGGCTCTATCCCAGGACCCTGGGATCATGACCTGAGCTGAAGGCAGACGCTTAACGACTGAGTCACCCAGGCGCCCCAATATGGCTCTGATTTGTTAACAGTTCCTAAAAAGATTATTTATGAACAAATGAATAATCCATCAGATTAGGAATGTAGTTGTCACCCAAACATCATCTATTGATTTTATTAAGTAGACACTTACAGAGTCTTAAAAGACACACGCACTCTCAGACATGCACACTCTCAGACACACTCACACACTTACCACCATACACTCACACACACACTAACACACACTCCTACATAGAAGCTGATGAAATTGTCAAGGTGGCTATGAATGCAAGTGTAATGCCTTCTTTTAAAAAATATTTTTCATTAGGGGCACCTGGGTGGCTCAGTCGGTTGGGTGCCCGACTCTTGATTTCTTTGGCTCAGGTCATGATCTCAGCGTCCTGGGATGGAGCCCTGTGTCAGGCTCCATGCTCAGCGGGGAGTCTGCTTCTCTGTCTCTCTCTCTCCCTCTGCCCCTCCCCCTACTCTCTCTCTCTAAAATGACTAAATAAATCTTTAAACAACAACAACAACAACAACAACAAACCAACAGTATTTTTCATCAAACAAGTGATTCATGCTCAGGGTAGAACAATTAGGAAATGCCAGTAGACAAAGGAAAAGATTACCCCTTATCCCACTACCCAAAAGTAATCTGGTAACGTTTTTGGCGACAGCCCTCTGTAGAGATATGTTTGTTTTTTTAAACAAAAATAAAAACACACTGCACATAATTTTAATAGGCTTGCTTTTTAATATTTTACAATATATTATAAATATCTATCCCTGTAAGTAACATATACTCAACAAAATTATTTTAAAAGGCTGCTTTGTGTATTCTGTAATATAAATGTATCATAACTTATTTAACAAACCTCTATTATCGTACATTTAGTTCGTGTTTTATTTTGCTATTAATATATATCTCTACATCCACTCCCATATCTGTTTTTAAACTTTTTTTTTTTAACAAAAAATTACCAGCAAACACAAAAGTAGAGAGTAGGGTGGCAAACTCCCAGTTACCCATTACACAATTTCAATAATTATCAAAATGTCCTATTTTGTTTCAGCTCTCCCCTCTCCCACTCCTGCTGGATTTAATGCAAATCTAAGGTCTCATATCATTTTGTAACTGAACTCAAGGGGTTCCCAGCTTGGGGTGCACCAAATTGAACACAACCCAAGGAAGTGTTGAAAGCAAAGAATTTTTGATTACTTGTTAAAGGAGACAGGGAGATAGCTCTCAAAGCACTGTCTCCCTTGTCCCCGGAAGCTTCTATTCTGTGTCCAAGGGGGCGGGGGCAGGGAGCTCACCTAGGCACTTTTGGTTCAGTTGCACATGGGTAGTATGTCAACATGCTAGTGCATACGTCATAAAGTGTTGGAAAGCTCTGTCCGTAGGAGATCTTAGTATTATAATGAGCTAAAGGTAACTTCAAATCAGCTGGTGGCGGGGCGGGGGGGTTTCTGTGCATGTCCTCAGCTCCAATCTGGCTCAAACTGGCTCACCTAAGGGGCTCTCAGGCAAGACACATTTAGCAAGGGGATGTCAGGTGGAACCCTTCATTGGGAGTTTCCTTGGCTGGACTTTTGGTTTTGCAAAACAAAACACATTCCTTCCTGGCTTTCTCTGCCGCTCCCTGCCCCCCCCCCCCCTTCTGCCAGTAGCTTTGGGCCCTCTTCTATTTGAGTAACTGCCCACTGCATCCTAGCTAACAGTTTCTTCCGTGAATACCTGAGAATGTGTCTCTAAGAGATCAGGGCTTTGTTTTAGTAAAATGACCACAGTTCCATTATCAAGCTATAAAAATTAATAATTTTACTCAAAAGAATTGAAAATAGCGTCTTGAAAAGATATTTACACACCCATGTTCACAGCAGCACTATTCAGAACAGCCCAGAGGTGGAAAGGACTCAAGAGTGCGTTGACGGATGAATAAACATGATGTGGTATGTACTGTTAAAAAACAAAATTTATTCGACTGAATAAATTTGAAGGTCTAATTGGCTCATGAATCAAGGAGCATCCCATCCAGGAAGTGGAGGAGTCGCACAAAATGGAAGGCTTTTACAGGAAGGAGGGTGGGGCAGGGAGTTATTAGCAAAAGGAAAGAAAAGATTGTTACAGGCCTGGGCATGTTGTTTCTGGGAGGGAAGGGATTGGAAGAGTTTTTGCCACACAGGTCACCTCACTGGTGCTGATTAGGAAATTGTAGACTGACTGTTAAAAGGTCACGTTCCTGGTGACGTAAGAAAGATGTTAGGGTTCGAAGCTGACGGCCAAGAAAGAATTCTTGAGATGTCTTTGGTGCAAAAGGTGGTTTTATTAAAGCACGGGGATAGGACCTGTGGGCAGAAAGAGTTGCACTGGGATCATGGAGTGGTCCATTATATTCTTTCAAGATGGTGGGGGGGTTAGGGAGAGTGTAAGCCTCCCAAGTATTTTAGAAATAAGGTTTCCAAGATCCTGAGGGGGCTAGCTCTTGTTAGGAAAGGTTATTTATTACTGTTTAGTAAAAACTCAGTGATGAGACCCTTCAGATGTGTATCAGGGGCCATATACTTGGGAGATGATTGCCAACATGTATCTTGGGGGGTAGAGTTTCCAAAGGAAGTTTCCAAAGGAATTTTTATATGTTAAAGTAGATGTACAGGGTCCTGGGGGTTGGGCTAAGATTGTCTTTTGCCCTTAGCAAAGTACCAACACCAAAGCAGGTGAGTGCTTAGAAGAATATCATTCTGCCTATTTCAAGGACTTGTCAGTGGGCTGTAGATAGTAAGGAAATTTAATAATTCTTCTTCTGCCTTTGTTTCCCACATCACTGGGATTGGTTGAAACTGTAATTAAGTCTTGGTTTGCTGTCATGGGGAGCAAATGACTTCATTTTGGGCTTATTTTAATTTTTTTCACAGTACATACAATGGAATATATGATATTGTGACTTATAACAAGACATATGTATTTGGTTTTTGTCCGTTTCTGGTGGGGTTCCTAAAACCCTTGGAATTTCCTAGGTGATGAGAGTGATAAAGGTATCTTTTTTTTTTTAAAAGATTTTATTTATTTATTCATGAGAGACACAGAGAGAGAGGCAGAGGCAGAGGGAGAAGCAGCCTCCCCGCTGAGCAGGGAGCCCGACGTGGGGCTAGATCCCAGGACCCCGAGATCATGACCTGAGCTGAAGGCAGACGCTTAACCATCTGAGCCACCCAGGTGCCCCAAGTCTTTTGTTATATTATTGAGTGACTTTGGAATGCACCTAAGGATGGGGCCTGGCTGCCAGAGAACCAACCTTTTGATTGCAGGGTTGGAACTTTCAGTCCCACCCCAGCCAGCCTCCGGGGAGGGGAGAGGGGCTGGAGGTTGAACTAGTCAACAAAGGCCAATGATTTGATTTAATAATCATGCCTATGTAATGAAGCCTCCATAAAACCCCAAAAGGACAGGATCGGAGAGCTTGTGGGTTGGTGAATCCGTGGAGATGCGGGGAGGGTGGAGTTCCTGGAGCAGGCTTGGAAACTCAGCACCCTCTCCCCACACCTCGCCCTAATGCATCTTTTCCATCTGCTCTTCCTGAGTTATATCTTTTTATATCTTTTTCTGCTCTAGCAAATTAATAGCATCCAAAGGAGGAGGTGGTTACGGAAACCTGTGATTTATAGCCAGTTGGGTGGGGCTTGGGGAGAGTCTTGCAGGACTGAGTCCCATAACCTGTGGAATCTGGTGCTATCTCCAGGTTGATGGTGTCAGAATTGAGTTGAATTGTAGGGCACTCAGCTGGCTTCTAGATTATTGCTTGTCATTGGTGTGGGAGGAGCTCCTTCTCCCACACACTGGAAGTGGGTCCAAGAACCCTAAATAGAATAATATTCTAGCCTTAAAGAGGAAGGAAATCCTTGTACATACTACAACATGGATGAAACTCGAGGATATTGCAATGCTAAGAGGAGGAAGCCAGTCACAAAGAGACAAATACTGGATAATTCCACTTATATGAGGTACCTAGAATAGTCCAATTCATAGAGACAGAAAGTAGGATGGTGGTTGCCAGAGGCTGGGGCGACGGGAAGTTAGTTTTTAATGGGGACAGAGTTTCAGTTTTGCAAGACGAAAAGAGCTCTGGAGGAGGATGGTGGAGCTGGTTGTGCACCAGTGTGAATGTGCTTGAGGCCACTGAACTGCATGCTTAACAATGGTGAAGAGAGCAAATTTTATATTATGTATATTTTACCGCAATTAACAATACAATAAATATAATAATTAAAAAAACTAAGGCAATCTGAATAAAGTATGGACTTCCTGTCAATAAAAAATTAATAACGATTTCTACTCAGATTGGGTATGACTCACTATCAAATATCCAGTCGGAATTCAAACTCTCTCCATGGTCTCGCAGGTATCTTTTTATTTGTTTGGAGCAGAAGTCAAACAAGGTCCTCACGTCGCATTTGGTATCACTAAATCTTTGGGATAAATTCGTGGAAGTGAAATTGCTGGGTCAAAGTATATACATATTTTAAAGGATTTTGCTACATCCTGCAAAAATTGCCCTTCATAAATCATGTATCATTAAGCTCTGATGTTCACTTTTTTATTTTTAAAGCTGAATTTTGAAATCATTTCTGGAGAGAGAGCCTCTGCGATGAACATTTGTTCTCAAGGCTCCTCTTCTTGCAGGCATCCCTGCGCACCTCGGGCTGCCTCCTTGGCTGTGACTTTTAAGCCTTCGCTGTTATGTTAGAACTCACACCGGAACGTGTGAGAATGTTCCCAGCTCACCCAAATCCCACAGTCTCCCCTTTGCGCTCCAAGGCTTGCTCACTGCCAGGCACCCTCCAGCACAAACACATCTGTCCCCTTCCAGCCCCCCCACCGCCGGCTCCTCTTTCATGATGGTAGCTTGGGGTCTTCGATGTGGCCTCTTGGGGTTCACAACCTCTGCAGTCAGGCAGCAGGGTGGGTAAGGGATGGAGGGTTGGGGTCGTAGGGGGAGCAGAAACAGCTTTGGGGTGACAGTCACCTGCTCGAATAGACATTTCTGCACCCTTAATGCCTCTACTTCCGTTTTGTGGCTTTAGCTTCATAGTTGAGGTCTTCTTAGGATTCCAGGTTTGGAGCTCTATAGAAATGGTTGGGGGTGGGGTGGGGCATGAGAGGGTGAGGAAGATAACTTTCGTTGCACGTTTGTTAGGCACTTGTCATCTTGCTCAATCCACTCCAAGCCCTGTGAGATCGACATCACTTTCTGGTGAAGAACCTGAGGCCCAGAGAGTTCGAGCACATCGGCTGGTCTAGTGAATCCAGGCCTGTCCTGAAACCCTCACAGGCCCCTGCCCCGAGGGGTGGCCCATCTCCACTCTGGGTGGAGGCAGACCGGCCAGTCAGGGTGAAGAGTGAATACCATTTCCCAGGGAGAACAAAGCCAGCCAATGACTCCGTCTGCAAATGAAAAAGAAAAGAAAAAGAAGTCTAATACTGATTACAGGCGTACCCCGTTTTATTGCACTTCGCTTTATTGTGCTTTGCAGATACTGCGTTTTTTTTGTTTTTTGTTTTTTTTTTTACACAAATTAAAGTTTGTGGCAACTCTGTGTTGAGCAAGTTCTGTTGGCACCATTTTTCCAACAGTACTTGCTCACTTTGTGCCTTTGGGTCACATTTCGGTAATTCAAGCAATATTTCAAACTCTTTTATTATTATATTTGTTATGGTGATCTGTGATCAGTGATTATGACTCACTGAGAGCTCAGAGGATGGTTAGCATTTTTTAGCAATAAAGTACTTTTATTTTTATTATTCATTTATTTATTTTAAAGATTTTATTTATTTACTTGAGAGAGAGAGTCAGAGATAGTGACAGAGAGCGCAAGCAGGGAGGAGAGGGAGAAGCAGGTCCCCTTAGGGAGCCCGATGTGGGGCTCGATCCCAGGACCCTGGGCTCATGACCTGAGCTGAAGGCAGACGCTTAACTGACTGAGCCACCCAGGCGCCCCGGCAATAAAATATTTTTAAATTAATGTATGTACTTCTTTTTTTTAGACATAATGTTATTGCACACTTAATAGACTATAGTGCAGTGTAAACATAATATTTACATGCACTGGGAATCCAAAAAATTCATCTAACTTGCTGTTTTGTGATATTGGCTTTACTACCATGGTCTGGAACCAAACCCGCGATATCTCTGAGGCATGGCTGTATAGAATTCATAAGCCCTTGAACTTTTCCTGAATTTCCCCAATTTTCCATTTAAAAATTCTTTAAGGAGAGAAATTAAAAAATTTTTTTGAATAGGGAAAAAAGAAAAACCTTCAGCAAAACAGGAAAGGAAGACTTTTCTCTCCGGAACCAGGAGTAGGAGGGAGTGCTCTGGGGGAGGAAATATCTCCTGTTCCCTGCTTTCTCCCTCGGAGCCCAGAGAGGGGGCCTGATTCAGGGATTAGGAAGGCAAACAGGAGCGGGAGAGGTGCAGCCGGGGAGGGAGCACAGGCTGGAATAAATCTCTTTTTCATAGGCTAAGTCTCCAGTGATCTAATTATAGCAGGAAGATGTACTGAACGGGAGACCAAAGGCAGAGTGGCAGCCTCCTTACTTTCGGCCCTGGGATCTGCAGAGGACCTGGCGAGGACTGACTCCAGATCTTTCTATAGCGGGGGCTGATGTGGGAAGGGAGTGGGATCACAAATTCTGAAATTTGAGTTTTCTTCACCAGAGCTGGGCAGGACAAGACAGAGAGGATCCCCTTGAAGTTTGAAGTTATTGGGATTTTAGAATGGGAGCAAAAAAACTTCTTTACCCAATTAGGGGGTGCCAGGAGGGCGCAGTCAGTTAAGTGACTCAGGTTGTGATCTCAGGGTCTTGAGATCGAGCCCTGCATCTGTCTCAAAGCTCAGTGCAGAGTCTGCTTAAGACTCTCCCTCTGCCCGCCCCCTCCTCTCTTGCTCTCTCTCTCTTTAAAATAAACAAATAAATCTTAAAAAAAAACTTCTTTACACAGTTGGTAAGAAATGTATGGATTTGTTATATCTAAAAACATAAATAGGAGATAAACTCATGATTTTGCAGCTCTGTTCTCTGAACTTGGTGTAAGCAAGCACCAGTTTATTTTAGTACTACCTATGTCCAGGTGGGTCTGTCTATTACTCCAGGTCCCCAAGCCCCGAGGAGGATGAAGTAGGGCTCAGGGAGTAGCCTGTGGTGGGTCAGTGACAGTGAGCTCAGAGCAGGTGAGTGACATGTTGGTCCTGGGAGGGACCACCCATTCTACATGCTTAATTTCTCCTCTGAGCACCTTTCCAATGGCCTAGGTCTCTTTTAGCAGTGACATAATCCATAGTTTGCTCTGAATCTTGGTTGGACCTGTGTTGAAGAGGTTATCCTTTGGCAATTCAATTCAATCACTCAGTACATCTTTATCAAGTGCCTTCTGGGAATAACTAAGTGAGCAAAGGAGACCCAATTTCTTAAGGAGTTTATAGTCCAATGGGGAAGGTGGGCATTATTATTATTATTATTATTATTATTATTATTATTATTAATGATTTTATTTATTTGAGAGAGAGAGAGCACACAAGCAGAAGGAGTGGCAGGAAGAGGGAGAAGCAGTCCCCCTGCTGAGCAAGGAGCCCGACGTGGGACTCGATCCCAGGTCCCTAGGATTATGACCTGAGCCGAAAGCAGATGCTTAAATGACTGAGCCACCCAGGTACCTGGGAAGGTGGACATTAAAATAATAAGAATTAGGTAACTAATTAGACGATTTGTATGTCCTTTCCAGTAGACTGTGAGCTCGTCAAAGGTGAGGATCACCACTTATATGTCTGTCTGTCCCAGCCCCTGGTACACAGTAGCAGTTGTTAGACAATGATGACCCAGAGGTCCCGTGTTGTGTGGTTGAGTTGACCTTTTCATTCTGGTTGCAGCCAAAGAAGACCTAAGTAGGGAAAGAAGTGGAGATGTTCATTGGCTTACAGGGGTGGCCTATGTCTTTGAGGGTTTACCAATAGTTGGGTGGCAGGTACACAAAGAACTCCTTCAGAGAAGAGGCTGAAGCACCTGCAGCACCAGCTACTGAGCAGAGTTTTGCCTGAGGCTGTCCGTGATAGATTCAGACATCCTGAATCAGCATCAGCATCAGCTTCAAGGGCTCCGGTCAACCCTCCCTGCACCCTGCTGTTGCTACTTTATAAACAGCCATAAGCCACAAACAAGAGCCTACAAATTGCAGGTCAGGAATTCCGAGGGGACATTGTGAGGACATATGTCTCTGCTGCATGATGTCTTAGACTTCAGCTAGGAAGACTTGAATGACTGTGGTCTGGAATCGTCTGGAGGTTTCTTCACTTCCAGGCGGTGGGGGGTGGGGGATGACTTGAACTCAGCTGGGATTATTGCCTGGACTCCCTACTCAGGGACCTCCTTGAAGCCTCGTGGGGAGCATCCCAGTGAACAAAGCAGAAGTCATGTAGTGTCACTTCTACTAACATTTCCTGGTCCATATAGTCGTAAACCTGCCCAGATTCAAAGGGAAGGGAAGGGGTGCCTGGGTGGCCCAGTTTGTTAAGCTTCTGACTCTTGATTTCAGCTCAGGTCACGATCTGGGGGTCGTGAGATCGAGCCCCACATTGGGCTCTGTGCTCAGCTAGGAGTCTGCCTGAGATTGTCCCTCTCCCTCTGTCTCTCCCCCTACTCCTACTCTCTCTCTCTCTGAAATAAATAAATCAATAAAATCTTCAAAGGGAAGGGACATAGGTCCCACCTCTCAATGGGAGAAGCCTCAAAGAATTTTCAGCCATGTTTGAAAACTCCCACCTCTTCCCCCTCCAATCTTGCTTTTTCATCTCATGCAAACTTTTGAAAAATAATTTACATACCTTAAAATTCACTCATTTTTTAGTAAATTTACTGAGTCTTGCAACCATTACCATAATCCAGTTACAGAACATTTTTATTCCTTCCAATGAGATTCCTTGTGCCGCTTTACAGTTAATCCTTGTTCTCAGCCTCAGGCAACCACTAATCTACTTTCTGTCTGCCCAGATTTGCCTTTTCTTCCTACACAAACCTTCGAGGTAGGAGGAAAACCCCTTGCTCTGCTGTACTTCTCCAGTAACTACCAGCACGGAGCCCTCGTTGCTCCCATTCCTTTCCTCAGGACCCCATAATACGGACTGCTGAGCCGTAGGAGAGGCGTCCCCATCCGTAAGATGGGGTGTCTCAGAGGGCTGGTGGAGGGACTGTGTGAATCAATCAACGCCAAATGTTTTGGGTGGCGTCTTGCTCACAGCAGCCCCTCCATAAAGGGGGCCCCTTCCCCAAGTCCTAGCTATTCCTCTATACCTTTCCAAGAGTGCTGTAGGTGGGAATGGAGTCCTCACTTTACAGAGGAGGAAAATTGGCACCCGGAAGACTCACAGCTTGAAAATACTGAAGCCAGAGAGGAATTCAGCTCCAGACTCATAAGCACACCAAGCATGCCTCTTATCGACACACGGGGCTTGGAAATGAAACTTCCCACAGCCTGGGACTCTCAGGTTCTTCATAGGTTTCCAGATTTGCACCTGGAGAAGCTGCATGGAAATTGATTTGTTTGTGATAAAATAAATTCTAAGGGGAAATTTTATGAAATAGCCGATTGCTGCAAATCCGTTCTGTGAAACAAGGAATCTTTAAACAATTTTAGTCATCTGTTGATTTCCTTGTGCTAGAATTCCTAACATCGTCTGGACACTCATGTATATCGAGCCCCCAGACAAGGGTGGGCAGTCGGGGCCCTGAGGCTCAGCCGGGGGAGCTCACTCTCACCTCACTTTAAATCAGGGCCTTTCGTTTGTGTTTTTGGCATCAGATGCCCTGAAAAAGGACCAGCCACAAACCAAATCCCACACTGTCCTCCACAGGGAAACCTGCTTCCTTTGTTAGCGGGGTTAATGAATGGACACTTCTTGGTGGCCTTTTGTGCCTGGCTTCATTCATTTAGCATGATGGTATTTTCTTCCTTCCTTCCTTCCTTCCTTCTTTCCTTCCTTCCTTCCTTCCTTCCTTCCTTCCTTCCTTCCTTCCTTCTTTTCTTTCTTTCAAGTACTCTCCACCCCCAGTGTGGGGCTCGAACTAACCACCCTGAGATCAAGAGTTGCATGCTACACGGACTGAACCAGCTAGGCGCCTCTCACTTAGCATAAGGTCTTCAGGGTTTAGCCATGCTGTAGCATGCATCAGGATGCCAACCCCTTCAATGGCTGAGTAATATTCCACATGTGGATGCTACGTTCTGTTTATCCATTCTTCGTTTGTTGGGCATTTGGGTTGTTTTCACTTTTTGGCTAATATGAGTAATGCTGTTGTGAACACTGGGTTTTACGTTTTTGTGTGGATGTATGTTTTGATTTCCTTCAGGTACATAGCCTGGAATGGAGTTGCTAAGTCACATGACAACAGTATATTTGACTGTCATTGAGACTGTCAGACTGTTTCCCAAAGGGACTGAACCATTCTAATGATCTCTTATGACTTGAATAGTGTTTAAATTTTACCCTTTACTAACCACATGATTTGCTAAGATTAATATACCTTTAGAACAGTCTTGATCGTTCCTCTGAGATACAGGACTTTTTGAATGGACTTTAATCAAAGATTGAATAGCCTGCCATTCAGCGCTGGTGCTCAGTGCTGTGGAATTAATTCAGCAGCCGGATGTCTCAAACCCACTAAGGAATTCCTTGGTGCTCATCACAGTAAGTGTACTCTTAATCCCCATCACCTGTTTCTCCCATCCCTCACCCACCTCCCCTCTGGTAACCATCAGTTTGTTCTCTATAGCTAAGAGTCTGTTGGTTTGTCTTTTTCTCTCTCTCTCTTTTTCTCCTTTGTTAGTTTTGTTTCTTAAATTCCACATATGAGTGAATCCTATGGTATTTGTCTTTCTCTCTCTGACTTATTTCACTTAGCATTTATTCCCTCTAGATCCATCCATATTGTTGTAAATGGCAAGATTTCATTTTTTTTTTTATGGCTGAGTAATATTCCATTGTATGTGTACCACATCTTCTGTATCCATTCATCTGTTGATAGACACTGGGCTGCTTCCATGATTTGGCTATTGTAAATAACGCTGCAATACACATAGGGGTGCATATATCTTTTCGAGTTAGTGTTTTCATTTTCTTTGGGTAAAATACCCAGTAGTGGGATTACTGGATCATACGGTGATTCCATTTTAAATTTTTTGGGGGGACTGCCATACTGTTGTCCCCAGTGGCTGCATCAGTTTGCATTCCCACCAACAGTGCATGAGGGTTGCCTTTTCTCCCCATCCTCACTGACGCTAGTTATTTCTTGTGTTTTTGAGTTGGGCCATTCTGACAGGTGTAAAGTGGTATCTCATTATGGTTTTAATTTGCATTTCCCTGGTGATTAGTGATGTGATTCATGTGTCTGTTGGCCATCTGTATGTCTTCTTCGGAGTAATGTCTATTCAGATCCTCTGCCTATTTTTAAATTGGACTATTTGATTTTGGGTTTTAAGTTGTGTAAGTTCTTTATATATTTTGAGTATTAACCCCTTGTTGGTTATATCATTTACAAATGTCTTCTCCAATTCAGTATCTAGATCTTCCGTTGGTTGATGGTTTCCTTTGCTGTGCAGAAGCTTTTTATTTTGGTGTAGTCCCAATAGTTTAATTTTGCTTTTGTTTCCCTTGCCTGAGGAGACATATTTAGAAAAATGTTTCTATGGCACCTGGGTGGCTCAGTCAGTTAAGTGTCTGCCTTTGACTCAGGTCATAATCCCAGCGTCCTGGGATTGAGCCCCTCATCAGGCAGCCTGCTTCTCCCTTCCCCCCACCCCCATCCCCCTGCTCATGCTTTCCCTCGATCTCTCTCAAATAAATAAAATCTTTTTCAAAAAAGAAAAATGTTTCTATGGCCAGTGTCAAAGAAATTGCTGCCTATGTTTTCTTCTAGGAGTTTTATGGTTTTAGATCTCACATTTAGGCCTTTAATCCATTTTGAGTTTACTTCTGTGTATGGTGTAAGAAAGCAGTCCGGTTTCATTCTTTTGCACGTGGCTGTCCAGTTTTCCCAACATCATTTGTTGAAGGGACTGTCTTTTCCCCATTGCATATTTTTGCCTCCTTTGTTGAAGATTAATTGGCCATATAACCATGGATTAATTTCTGGGCTCTCTATTCTGTTCCATTGATCTATATGGCTGTTTTCTTGTTAGTACCATACTGTTTTGATTACTATAGCTTTGTAGTAGATCTTGAAATCTGGGATGGTGACACCTCCTGTTTACTGTAAATCTTTTTGTTTGTTTGCTGTAAATCTTAAAACAACAAGTTTCATTCTTAAATTCTACATCCTGTGGCCCTACTGTGCCCACTATTGGCAGGGGAGTGCCATCCTGCCATACCCCTTCCCAAACACCCATCTGAAGCTCATTTTGTATTCCCAGTGCCTGGAGGGATGTTACCTGCGCCCTAATATCCAAGTCCAGAGGATGATATAAAATATTTCCTTGCCCTTCCCATTGGGATGTCTCGCAGCCCAGCCAGCTAGGAGGAGTGCCCGAATGTCCCTTCACCTGCTCTCCTTTCTTTCCTACTCCTCAATCAGGACATTCCGTCTGCTACGGACTCTCTGACCAAGCCTGGGGGGCCCATTCCTGCCTCTGTCCTTGGGCGATAATAGTGGGTTACATCCTCATCCTTCAGAGACAAGCACCTACATGCCAAGCAAACCTTTCCTGCCTTATGGATTGCTTTTCACACACAACTCTGGTGTGCTGTTAAACCAAAGGACCCCTTTCCCATTTGGAGTGAGGACGGATTGAACAAAGTGAATCGAGGGAACAGAGAACCCTGCTCCCTCTCGCAAACACACACCGCACAAAGATACATGTACACACACACATTGCATGTTTTTTTTTTTTAAACATAAACATAATTATGCTTTAAGAATTGTTTTGCAACTAGGTTTTCCCCCCACATAATAATATGTCTTGGACATCTTTCCTGTTAGTACTCATTCTTTTTAAGCACTGCTTAGTCGTCCATAGTATGGGTGCTGATAATTTATGTAACCGGTGTGTTGAACAAGCATGACCAGAAGGATGTAATCAGATGCAACTTCATTTTATTTTTCACTGTCTCTTACAACGTTCTCAGTGGAGAGTTTCTCTCCATGGCTTAGATGCAGACTCAGGTGGTCCCATGACTTGTCTGATCCTTTGTAGGTCACTTGAATCAGTAAAACAGTCTCTATGTAGAAATGAGAATGCGTGGTCTGATGTGTTATCTCTTTAATGCTTTCTGACTCCCGACTCCTCTAGGCTCTGCCATTGGGTGGAGGGGGCCACCAGCCTTTGGAGAAGGGAGGGTGTGGGGGAGTGACCACTTTCTTCTTTCCTTTTTAATCCACTCATCCAGGGTTGCACAGGGGAGGGGAAGAGCAGAAAGTTCCACACTAACTGGTACTGTCTCAAGATGCTTCTGAACTCATTTGCCGGGGCTCCTGCACCTGAATAAAACTCCTCTGACAGGCAGGGTGTTGGGTTGCTCTGGCTGTTACTCTCCCCTGAGCCCCCAGTTTCCAGCAGACCCCTCCACCTGGATTGTTAAACACCCGCACCCTTTCATGAGATCTCCAGGCTGGCTTTGTCTCTTGGATGGCCCACATCTGGTCCACATGAAGTCATTGTGCATCTCTTACCTGCCACATTCTGGAAGTACTGGCCAGCCCAAAGCAGCCACCTCCTTTGAGCCTCAACTCCTAAGCTGCTAGCCTGCCTCTCTTGCCCTCTTGATTTCCTGGGCTAGATCAGAATGTGTTTCTCAAACTCTAGGGACACATATTGGGCATATTTATTCTGAAGCCCCTCTGTCTGGACTAAGTCTAGGGTAGTGAGGTGGTAGTCTCCTCCCTTGGTGTAGGGTCAGCCTCATGACTTCAGTGGCCTACTCCAAAAGTCATCCTCATAAAATTCTTCTTCCCCTTTATACACCTTCAGTGTTTGGGGAGGGGTCTAATGGTCTTGTGATTGGTGTTCAGATACCTACTTTGATGATTCCTCCAGAATCCTGGTTATGTGAGATCAATTTTCTCTTGGAATCTCAGTCAAAACTTCTGATTTAGTATTGACCACATGAGTCCATTTTTCTATTAAGAAACATTTTGGTTGTTTCCTCCCACCCCCAACCCACCTTGCTATATAAACACCACTGCTGTGAATATCCTTAAAAAATATCTTGGTACGTAAGTGCAGACATTTCTTTTGACTGAATTACACACGTTGGTCATTTGCTTGCTTACCTCACTTGGAGATTTAGGAAGAGCTTAGCAGAAATGCATGTGTGTGTATGTATGTGCAGACTGGGTAGGTGTACTGATAGTTCAGAGAACCGAGGATCTGGAGGGACAGAAGTAGGATGTCTCAAAGCAGCAGCTGAACCTACAGAGCCACCCCAGCACCTCAGTATAGGGGCGAACCGTTTACCACTAGCCATTAGCTGGGGGCAGGCTAAGTGGGCAACACTGGGCAGCCAGAATGATGCTTCTGAACGGTCAGTTGACACAGGACAGTGAGACAAGACACACTTTAACAAGGTGGTAAAACATCCGAAATGATTTCTAGAGGATTAGCAATGCTACTAGATTTCTGATCATATCAGAAATAGGTAATATTTTAAAAGAATTTAAAGGTAGAAGATTGAAACGGTAAGTTTTAGCTTTTGGAAAATTTACTTACATGGATTCACTTATTCCCTGATGATGCAAGTAAACATTATTATAACAACTAATGACATTCAGAGCCACATAGTTATTTATTTACTTTTGGTGCCTATTCGTTTCTTGTTGACCATGTAATGCAAATAAAACTGGGCATCTTTGGAGCCCATCTCTTCTTGGTGTGTCATTGAAAAGAGCCATGTATCTGATAATCAAATCATACGAAAAAGGAAAGACTTCATGTATCTCCTATATAATCCAGGCATTCTACTTCTAGATATTTACCAGAAAGAAATGAAAACATGTTTCCACACAAAGACTTGGACGTGAATGTTCAGAGCAGCTTTATTTGCAATAGCTAAAAACTGGAAACAGTCCAAACATCCATCAGTAGAGGAAGGGGTATACAAAATGTGGTCTCCCCATATAATGGAAATCCACTCAGCAGTAAATAAGAATGAACTCGTGATACATGCAACAACATGGATGAATCTCAGAATCATTATGCTGAATGAAAGAAACCAGAAACAAAGAGTTTATTTTGTATGAGTCCATTTATATAAAATACAACCTAATTTATACCGACAAAAAGCAGATCAGTGATGGCTTGGAAATGAAGGGTGGGGGGTGGAATACAAAAGGAATCTTCTGGAGGTGATAGAAATGCCCTGCATCTTGATTTTGGTGGGGGTTTCAGGGGTGAATACAACTGTCAAAACCCATAGAATTGTACTCTGTAAATGGATGCAGTTTATTGCATGTCAATTATTTCTCAATACACTTGATAAGGAAAAAATAAGTAAAATCTTTACTGAAGTCTCTTAGAGTGATTATTTATCTACCCTTGAAATCTAGTTTAATTGCCTTTTAACTTGATAAGGAAATGAAAGGAGACACATACAAAATGCCCTAGACAGTGGCTGGTATACAACAAGTGGTCAGAGAATGAGAGATGGGGCTACTATTACCATGATGATGGGCATGTATGTCCACAAACATGTCTTATGTCTACTTGTATTCCAGAACCTCTCTGAAGACCTGGCTCATTGTTTTTCTTCAGTAAATGCTTTTTGATGAATTAAAGAGATTTTAGGTCATATCAACCAATACTTCAATTTACACCTTGGCTGGGGCCTGAGGTCAGAGAGAGGATGATGTTCTGGTTGAAGAGCAGTATGACTAGCTGAGGGAAGGTGCTGAGGGCACTTGAAATGCTGCCCTGATCTCCCTCTGTGGAAGTACATCTGTGCAAGTGCATCCAGGCCCCTGCCATGTGGTGTTCAGATTCTGGGGCTCACAGGGTGAGCTGGAGTTACCTGAGGGTATTGCCTGTCATGTGCTTCTGTAGTTGCCTAGAGGAACGATGAGCTTTTTTTGTGTGTGTTTCTTAGGCAGAGATAATGTGCCTGAGTAGCAACTTCATCTCCCAACCATAAAATATTGATAGTCCTGGTGCTGGACAGAGACCAGGAGACACCCCCTGGAAGGTGCTGTTTGCCGGCAGGTGGTGAATGATTGATGAATGGGAAGTAAAATATTGATATTCTGAGTCTCACATCAAGCCTCTTCCCACCCAAACAGGCTTGCGTCTTGTATTATTAAAGGCAAAAATTCAGAGAATGGGTTACTTTGCTTCTGTTTGGAACAAGACAGCTTTGGCCAGCTACGGCTTGGAGATAACTATGGGATGTTAAGATTGAGTGCCCTTGGAAACTTGGTTGATGGATATTTGAAACAACAAAAGGAAATCCTACTTTCCCTGTTATGAAAAACTTGTAATAACAGCTTTGTCAATCTATTTTTTTTAAAGATTTTATTTATTTATTTGAGAGAGAGCAAGAGTGAGAGAGCATGAGCAGGGGGGAGGGGCAGAGGGAGAGGGAGAAGCAGACTCCCCGCTGAGCAGGGAGCCCAGATGTGGGACTCAATCCCAGGACCCTGGGATCATGACCTGAGCTGAAGGCAGACACTTAACCAACTGAGCCATCCAGGTGCCCTGTCAATGTATTCTTCTTAAAAAATTATGTTTGTCGAAGTTATACATGCACATAACTTAAAGAGAAAAAGAGATCTATTAGAAAAACAGCACTCTCAGGGTGCCTGGGTGGCTTAGTAATTTAAACGTCTGACTTGGGCTCAGATCATGATCTTGGGTCCTGGGGTTGAGCTCCCTGTAGCTTGAATCTGCTTGAGATTCTCTCTCCCTCTCCCTCTACCCCTCCCCTCTCATGCTCTCTCTCTCTCAAATAAATAAAATCTTAAAAAAAAGAAAAGTAGCACTCTCCTATGACACCCTGAGTGCCTTCCATTTTACCCTCTGCATATGTAAGCATTTATAACCTCTTTTAGCCAACTCTTTTTGTATTACTTCCATATGACCAAATAAAATGCTTCATATGCTGTTTCTTGAAAAAATTTTAGAGTGTCTATTGACTCTTCCTTGCAGAAGATAAGTGTTTGACTCTTTCACCCACCACTTAAACACATAGACCCTTCTCAAGTCCTCTATCTTTCCAATATAATTATATTAGAACATTGGTTACCTCATTATTCGGTATTTCCATTATTAGGAACATATACAGAGATCTACAGCTGGTCAAGTCATACACTAAGATTACATTTACTTTCCTTTGTTCCCTTTGTTGGGGGGAAAAAATTTTACTCTACACTTCCAGATTCTTCTGGCTGGTCTAAGAATTAAATTGATATGAAGCAGATTAACAGAAATAAAAAACAAAGTTTAGTAATATGTTCATGGAGGTCCAATAATAAAATTGAGACCCAAAGAAATCACAAAGGCATACAGCTTTAATACATTTAGACAAAGAAACATAAATCTGTGAAAAATTGACAAGACGAGAAAACTTATATTTCAGAGCATCAATTAGTAAGGAACTCTAAAGAGAATTATAGGCTGGGGAAGTAAATGAATAAAAGTAACAAAATTTGTTTATATTGGCTTCTTCCCTATATAGACCCTGAATTCCCTGTCTGACAATAAGGATGTCTGCCTACCTCTTGGTACAGGGAAGGTACTTTTCACATGGGGGATATATTTCCTGCTATCTGGAGACAATGATGGGTCAGAGTGTTCTTCTTGCTCTGGCTTTAAAAAAATAGTAACTTTAATTCAAAATAATCAATATGCCACATTAGGGCAGGCTTCCCTGAGCTCCAATACTTTTATTTTCTTTTGGAGTTAAAGATGGTCTTTTTTTGGTCTATTTGCTCAGTTTTCTATTTATCATTTATTCAACCTCAAAACTCTGCCAATTATCTAAATATCTTCTCAAGAGGTTCAGATGCATTAACCATCCTATCAGTTTTATTTTCTGGAAGGACTGTCTCCTGAGGACTGTTCCCCTGCTCCTATGGGCACTGCTTGCTTGAAGCACCCAGTGCCCAGCATCATCATTCAAGGGGTGACCCTCACCTCTTTCCTGTGCTGAGTCCCAAACCTTTTCTCTATGTGTACTGTCTTAATTTGGTGGAACAAAGCCTCCATTCGCTTCCCAAGAAATGATACAAGGGAGATAGTTTTTTGGGGGACTTTTCATATGTGTATGATAGCTGAGTACAGAACTTCAAATTGGAAATAGCTTTCTTTCATAATTTTGAAGGCTTTAGTTATTGTCTACCTTTTTTTTAAAAAAAGATTTTATTTATTTATTTGACAGATAGAGACACAGCGAGAGAGGGAACACAACCAGGGGGAGTGGGAGAGGAGAAGCAGGCTTCCCGCTAAGCAGGGAACCCAATATGGAGCTCGATCCCAGAAGCCTGGGATCATGACCTGAGCCGAAGGCAGACACTTAACGACTGAGCCACCCAGGCGCCCTATTGTCTACCTTTTGAAAATTCTGAAATCATTTGAATTTTTAAAATCCTTTTATTTTAATGTGAGATTTTTATTCTAGAAAAGTTTATAGAATCTTCTCTTTGTATCCAGAGATTTACAGTTTCCTGATAAATGTCTTTGTGTGAGTC
Organism: Phoca vitulina; assembly: GCF_004348235.1. Taxonomy (NCBI): domain Eukaryota; kingdom Metazoa; phylum Chordata; class Mammalia; order Carnivora; family Phocidae; genus Phoca; species Phoca vitulina. Next base: position 102,393,816 of record NW_022589704.1, read on the forward strand.
TTAGTTCATCCATTCTGATAGGTACTAGTTGAGACCCCTTTTAAAAACACATCACCTTTATTGAAGTTTACTTTGCATATAACAAATGCAAACATTTTAAGCAAACAGTTGCATGAGTTTTGATAAATGTATAAAAGATGGACTCTTTTTGGGGTGCCTGGATGACTCAGTTGGTTAAGCATCTGACTTGATCTTCTAATTTTCTTATCTTTTCTTTATCAGGAAAAAGTTACTTAGTGCACTCTTCTGGGTTATCTGATTCTGGAAAGGGCCTCTACCTTTCATTGATAACAATACAAATGATTTTTTCCATAGAGATGCAAATAAATTTTGTCTGGTGCAGGTGCAAACTGAGTCCCCTCTTTCCCCAAGAAGCCAGTTTTGCATCTATTAACACATTCATTTCAGTCTTCTTGATTGTCCACATGCCCAATATGTCTGTTCTTTGATTTCTCCATTGGACCATTTGCAACAGCTTAAGGATTCCTCATTCATGGGTGAGTTAAATAAAATCTTTGACATGTTGTCATTTTAACATTCTAATATCTTATATCTCTTACTCTCTTATCTTTTAATATAATCTGGGTTATTTCCTTCACTTTATAATCCAGACCTTCTATTGAGTTTCTTATATCTGTTTTCATATATTTTAAAAAATATTTATTCGAGAGAGAGAGAGAGAGTGCGTGCACCCAAGTGGGGGGAGGGGCAGAGGGAGGAGAGAATCCCCAGCAGACTCCCTGTTGAGCACAGAGCCTGACATAGGGCTTGATCTCACGACCCATGAGATCATGACTTGAGCCGAAATCACCAGACACTTAACCAACTGGGCCACCCCTGTTTTCACATTTTTAATTTCCAAGAGTCCCTTTTTTTCTGTTTTCTGAATGATAACTTAAAAAAAGCTCTTCTTATTTCATAGATACAATATCTTCTTTATTTGAGGATATTAATGATAGTCTGTTTTGATGTCATTTTCTTTTGCATGGCCTTTTTTTCTTCCAGTTTGTTTTTCTTTGTTTTGGTGGCTGCCACTCATGTTGGATGCTTTCCTCAGATGTCTGGTAATCTGTCATTATTCACTCACAGTCAATAGTGGGGCTGTAAGACCGGTAGGCAGTTTGGACCCTGGGAGTGGTATTCAACATAGGTTGATCTGGCTGGGGTATTCCATTGGGAAACATGTCAGCATCTTTGGGAATTTTCCCCAGAGAAGACCTTACCAGTCTCAGGCTTATGGTATCTGCACATAGCTGACAGTTCTCTGTGAGCCTTAGAATTCTGTCTGCAAATGTGCACTTAAATCATTTATTTTAAAAAATATTTAAAAAATATTTTAAAAATAGTTTCCACCCGGGACTATGCCTGGTGCCCCTGGTCCAGAGACACTGCTTTATCCTCTCCAGAGAATAAGGCTCTTGGTTTTTACTTGGTGAGCAGGGAGCAGTCCCAGGCTCTGTGGAGTTTGTGAGGGCATTTGCTTATTTGTTTTTTACAGACTCTCTGTTCATCCTGTTTTTAGTCCTACTTTTATCCCACTTCCAGCAGTACTAGACCCCTCCAATTCTTCTGTCCTTTAGGGGTCATGCAGGGGGTAATTTGGGTGCTTCTTGGCTTTATCTACTGCCAGCTAAGGATTTAGTGTTCTTGAACCTTCTAAATCAGTTCCCACTCAGCCATCTATTTTCCACTTCCCAAAATTTTGATCCAGTGATTTCATCCTCTGTTTTCTCTGTCTTCATGGATTTATGTCTTCAAAAATTTACTTCTTATTATTTTAGGGGAGTTTCAAATGGAGCAAAAGCATATGTTGTTTTCTATCTTGGCTTGGAATTTCAGTACATTTTTAAATTCAATATTCCTTTCTTCCATTTACCTGAGTGTGAAGAGGCAGGATTATGTTGTGAAAAGGCACAGACACCAGCTGGTGGTAAGTTAGAATTCTCTGTTCCCCATTATGAGCTCTATGCTACTGTTCAAGTCACCCCATGTTCCTCACCTCAGTATAGTTATTTGTGAAGTAGTCATTGGAAAGTAATAATATCTACCATTTGGGGTTGTGACGTGGATTAAAGATAAGGTATATAACTTGCTTGCCCCTCCAACTATATTTCCACTGACAAATTCTTTCCTCATATTCCCGAGAGTATTAGATTCAGGGCCAGCACTCCCCACAGAGTTGTATTAATATGTTTTATTGAGAATGGGCAACATGTATTTGATGGCTGGTGAAGGAATCCTGCAAGGCTCCTAAAGCAGATCTGTTTGTAATCTGGTGGCCATCAGTCAGCTAGCTACATATCTGAATATGGGAAGAGTTTGGACTTTGGCTCCAATTTTCCTGGTACTACTGCTCAGTCCTCCTGGGGGCAACTTCACTTCTGCCCCTTTAGACTCTGCAGTCTCCAAAGAAGCTGGCTGGCATATTGTTTTGCCTCTCATTCCAGATTGAGCCTCTCTATACAGCTAGACTCATCCCTGTTCCATCAAAGAAAGATGAAATTATTGACGTTTGTCTGAGGTTTCCATTGTTTTCTTTCTTCCCTGATGTCTTTTTGCCAAAAGTCTCCCTCTTCTGGTGGAAGTGGCTCCTTCTGCCCTCAGAGGAGGTTTCCTAACCTCCGATCACCCCATGTTCTCTCTGTTCTCAAGGCCCTTCAGAGTTCCAGTCAGAGCTCCTGATATGCTATTTATTTTGTGAAACTGTTCTTAAAGTGTTGTTGTTGTTTTTTTTTCTCTCTCTACTCTCTCACGCTATATCCTCTTTGGGTGGACTCGAAAAGATTTCTATCAGGGGTGAGTACTGGAAATATCTGAGCCTCCTCTGACTATTTGACTGAATTTTATCCCATGGGTCTTTATGAATTATGCAGTATCTGTTTGACTCTTTCTTTGGCTGCCTGGAAGCTCAGAAGGCATGTTTGACTCGTCCCAAGCAAGTGCGTCGAATCCAACAATAAGCACCTTTGGATAATATCATTATCCTTAACTTCATGTTATTTTTCTCATCTTAATTTTTCTCACCTCTGATTTTCTCACATATTTATTTTCCAAAACTTATTTTCTATGCATTTTTTGTTATGCTGCAGCAAATCTTTATAGAAGGTGGTGATATGTAAACATATGAATGAAGAGACAGGCAGCATAAAACTTTTTGCCTGCAGAGACAACACAGGCCAGAAATAAATGCAGTTCCACAGAGGCTGGGATAAATCTGCAAAGGAGAGAGAGAGAGCATCACGCTGGAATGTTGGAGAAATCGGTACAAAAGTCTGTGATTGAAGTTAGTAAGGACATTTATAGTCTCCTGCAACCCTGGGTGTTCCTTCTAGACACTAAATCCTAAGCTGGATGGATCACAGGACTGACATCGAGAGTCTGATGGATTTAGAGCACTTCCTTCTCTGGATTCCACATGAGTCAGGAACCTTGGAGAGACATAGGCCAGTGTCAAGCCTCAGCTCCAGGGTTTAGCACAGTATCTGTAATCGAATTGAGACTTGTGGTAGTGACATTTATTGCTCAACAAATATCCACGTGCTCCTGCACACATCCCAGTCCACTTCCTTGCATTTTGGTGGGAATTCGCTCTGTGTGGAACATAGAAGAACAGGTGGGAGTTCACCTTGCTTAACTTTTGCTGCCTCAGTAATGAGGAAGCTGGTGTTTATGCTGAATCTACAAGATGGCGAAGCTTCTGTCGATTTGGGTCCTTGAGTGAGTGGGTAGAGCAGAGCCCCGACTGACCCAGGTTGGGCATCAACGTGAGTGAGGAGTAAATATTGATTTTGTGAAGTTAGTGAGATTTTTGGGGTTATATGTTATGGCAAATGGGACCTAGCCCAACCTCACAAATATAGCCCTCAGCTTCCATGGCAGTAAAATGGGAGTAAGAATCACTCCCTGACAGATTTCTTTTTTTTTTTTTAAAGATTTTATTTGTTTATTTATTTGAGAGAGAGAGAGAGAGATCGAGAGAGCGCACACACGCACGAGCAGGGGGGAGCGGCAGAGGGAGAGGGAGAAGCAGGTTCCCAGCTGAGCAGGGAGCCCCATGTGGGACTCAATCCCAGGACCCTGGGATCATGACTGAGCCGAAGGCAAACACTTAACCGGCTGAGCCACCAGGCACCCCTCCCTGACAGATTTCTTTTTTGAAGTTTAGTAACGATACAAGTGGAGTTAGTGGCCCAGAGAACAAAATCACTGGTATTATAATAATGATCATTCGTATTGATTTCTTGAGCAGTCAGAAGATGAGGTATGATGGCTGTGGCTTGATGCAAGGCATGTAGTAAAATGGATAGAACAAAGTCCAGGGGATCAGACAGACCTGCAGTCATGACCTAACTCAACAAATCCACCGTGTGAATGAGTGCAAACGATTTGATCACTTTTAGTCTGTGTCTACAACTTTAAAACGTGGATAATTTTATCTCACTTACGGCTTATCGTGAAGACTAAAAGAGCCTCTAAAGCTCCTAGCAAGTAGCTTGGCACACAGGTAATAACTTTCCTTTTGCGTCCCTGCATGTTTCCCCGGTAGGCTGCCTCAGAGCAAAGCCACAAGCTCCTTGTCATGGAAGATGCCTTCCTTAGGGACTGTGATGCTGGCCATTTGGTTAAGGACTGAGCAGTGCTGCCTTCCCAAGACCACTGAGTGATTCTCCCTGCATTTCCCAGCAGGAATCACACAAGGAAGCTAGGTCTTACTGCTGTCATAAAGACTGATAGTATCAGGAGTTGTTCTGACTCAAGTCACTAGGAACTTTGGGGAGAGCGGCGGGAAGTCAAAGGGATGTTAGTCAGCCGTCTTAGCAGGGGGTGATGGATGGTGATGGGGAGGCAGCAGTAAGGTGTGGCGGGGACATGTGCTGCAAATGAATACAAGTCTGTTTCCTCCGCACCTGTCTCCCTCCCGGTTCACAGGTGTCTGGCGCACAGAGGACGAGGCTGCAAAATAGACTCCAGGGTCCCCCAGAAGGAGCTAAACTTGCATTGGGAAAGGGAGGTTTAATTGAAAAGTATCAAAGGGCAAAACGTTTCTAGGCCTGTCTTCTTTAAGTGTCTTGTATTTGTCTTGTTCAAATGGCTTCTCTTCCCCGTGCAGGCTCCCTCCTGCCCCGTGCTAACCTCTCCTGCCCTCTGAAGTCCTCCAGCTGTAGCCAGACATGTGATTCGTGTGGCAATTAATTATGCCCGGCCCTGTGGCTCGTCTTCTACCGCTTTTTCTTAGTCCTGTTTCTCTCTTGAATTTATATTTGAATTTTCAAGTGTTTGAGTCTGACGTTACAGCTTAGGTTTCAAGTGCCTGGACGGCAGGGTGGCTTGGATTTCTACGGGTCCCACCACGCCTAGGATGGTGTCAGGAACAGGGCCTGGGCTTGGGGAGGACCCAGGGAACCTGATTTTCTTGTTTAATTGTCATTTTGTTAGATATCTGTGCTCCTTCCTGGCCTACCAGTTTCTGCTTCTGTCAGTTTATCTGTTTCCATCAAAACAGATCCTTGTCATGTTGGAGATGTATGCCCGAGATATTTACTAGTCCTTATAGGAAGAGCTACTGGTAAGGCATAGACTTTTTTATTGGACTTTTCCACATGCTCTTCTCTGCCTTCAGCAGCACTTGCATTTGGCTTTCCACAAAGAAACAAAATGCTCATCACTTATAAAAATGATTGAGTGCTACAATGAAGGTGGAAGAACAGGTTAATTTAAGGGGGTAAATGTTGTCGGTCTGTTGTGCTCACAAGCTTAGCAACTTCCTTCCTCAAGGCCGTGTTCCAATTTGTGATTCAGGAAAAGGACAAATCCTACTATGTCATGGACCTGTTGATTGCAAAACTATTCAGGGCAGAAGCCATGAATGCCCAGTCTCTTGTGTGCTTTTTAAGGTTTGCCCTAGCTACTTTGCTCCCCAAACAGCTTCAAAACAATCTGCTTCTTCAGGCTATCTTTCCTATACTTCTTTTTCTACTTTCAACTACAGCTGACCTTGAACAATACAGGAGGGTTAAGGGCACTGACCCCCACACAGTCGAAACTCTGCATATAACTTTCTTTTTTTAAAAGATTTTATTTATTTATTTGTCAGAGAGAGAGAGAGAGTGCACAAGCAAGGGAAGCAACAGGCACAGGGAGATGCAGGTTCCCCGCTGAGCAGGGAGCCTGATGCGGGACTCGATCCCAGGATACCCTGGGATCATGACCTGAGCTGAAGCAGATGCTTAACTGACTGAGCCACCCAGGCGTCCCCACATATAACTTTCGACTCCCCAGAACTTTACTAAGAGCCTACTGTTGACTGGAAACCTTACCAATGACATAAACAGACGATTAACACATATTTTATATGTTACATGTAATATATGCAGTATTCTTACAATAAAGGAAGGTAGAGAAAAGAAAATGTTATTAATAAAATCATAAGGAAAAGAATACATTTATAGTGCTGTACTGTATTTATTGAAAAAAATCTGCATCTAAGTAATGGACCCGCGCGGGTCAATCCTGTGGTGTTCTAGGGCCAACTGTACTTTGCTGAGACATAATTCACCTGCTTACAGTGTATAATTCAATGACTTAGTATATTTACGGAGTTTGGCAGCCATCACTGCAATCAACCCTAGAACATTCTCAGGACTCCGGAAGAAATGCTACCCATTCGCGTTCACTCTCCCTTTCTCTCTAATCCCCTCAGCTCTAGGCAACCACAGCCTAGTTTCTGTCTCCACAGATTTGCCTGCTCTGGCCCTTCATGACAACGGAATCCTAGAATATGTGGCCTTTTGTGTCTGGCTTCTTTCCCTCGGCGTGTTTTCAAGAGTCAGGCATGTTGTAGCACTCATCAGTACTTCATTCCTTTGTGTGGACAAACAGTACTCCCCTGTATGGACAACTCACATTTTATTTATTCCTTTATTAGTGGATGCACATTTGGGTGGTTTCCTTTTTTTGTCTGTTATGAATATTTGTGTATAAGTTTTTTGATGGGCCCATGTTTTCACTTGTCTTGGATAAATACCTTGAACTGGAATGTCAGGTGGGTGGCAACCCCATGTTTGAGATTTGAGAAACGGCCACACGACTTTCCACAGCAGATGCACCACTTTACAATCCCACCAGCAGTGTAGGAGGGCTCCCATTTCCCCACCTCCTTGCAACACTTGTTACTATTTGTCTCTTTGCTCAGTCTCCTTGAAACAATTGCCTGTGTCCCAGGATTCTGTGATTTTCTGCTTCCTTCTTGGCTCCTCCCCAAGATGTGCATGGAGTGGGCTGAGCTCGGAGGAGGCGTCCATCATGGGGACCAGGAAGGTTGGGATTTGGGCAGGGTGTTCTCTGTTTCCTGAGGCCTCTTCTGACTGTTACGGGACAGCTTATGCTCAGCCTTCCTTCCGGAGCTCCACCTGGGGAGTCAACTCATACCCTTGCTGGCTGAGCACTGTGGCCTGGAAGGAGGAGTTGGGGAAGAACCCCCTCACCTGGACCTTCCTTCCTGCTTCTTACCATCTTCCAGGCTGGACAGAGGGTGCAATTGAATTCTGCTCCTTCTCCCACACAGCATCGACCTCCATGACCTAGCTGTCACATGTACAAGGACCATCTTCTTTTGTCCGTGGGGACTTTGAGGGGGAACTCCACGAGACGGACCCTTCAGGCCTTGCGTTTGATAAACCCAGGCGGAGCTAAAGGAATTGGAAATCTCCGCTCTGACAAATTCCATCTTTCAAGAGTATTGCCTTGCTGCGAAATCATACTTTGCATGCCAGGAGCAGATTATTCATTTCCTCATTCTTTTCCTTTGCATTCTTTCTGTAACAAATAGGAGTCCCAAATAAATGAATGCATCTGAGTGAGTAAGATGAAGATTATGTAGTCGGGAAGGCAAAAGAGAAAATTAATAATTTTCAAAATATTATTCCTGTTACATTGCTATCATTTCAGTGTGTGGTCAGGTTTTTTTTCAGCCCAAGAGCCATTGCCTAAAAAGATTTTTGTCTAGCTTTAATATTGTAGTTTGTATTGTGATTATAAACAGTTCTTTTTCCAAATGCAGAACCTACTAAAAATATTTTTAATTATGCAAGTATTTCCTGAATGCATTATCATTATAAATAAAATTCAGATAGAGCTAAAGTCCCTTGTAAATATCACCTCTGATTCCAAGACCTTTAAAGAGATAACCCTGCCTATCTCTGATTTGTATCTTTCCAGATCTTTTCCTTATCCATTTATACACTGACACAGCTATCTTTAGAAATAATAAGTTTGCTTTCTTCCTACATGAATGCTATTATTCTTTGTGCATTGTTCTGCAGCTTGCTTTTTCCTTTCACTTTTGAAAGAATCCTGAAGGTTTTTCTAGGTTCTCAGTACAGATAGCTTTACCTCATTTCTTTTAACTGCTACATAATATTCCATAGTACAGAAATATCACAGGTTATTAAGCCAGGCGTCCCCACATATAACTTTATAAGCCAGATCCCTATTAATGGATATGTAAATGGATTATTATTTTTTTATTGCTCAAACTATGATTCATGGAACATTCTGGTACGTATTTCTTTCTGTACATACACAATGGTTTCTCTGGGGACTCAGAACAGAAATGGTTAGGTCAAAGGGTATTCATATTCAGCATATTAATAGATGCTACCAGACTGCCCAACTGAAGGCCTGAACTTAGATTATGCTATTGAATGTGCTTTTTAAGAACTGCAAGTGTCTTAAATCCTCTACCCCAAGAGACTGTGATACACTCCTCCATTCCTTTGAGAATCACTGATTTATACTTCAGTATGAATGCAATCATTGTGTTTTCTCGACCAGAGAAATCTACATTTGAGGCTTACTTCTAATTGTGGAATAAAGCATGTTGTTTTCTGTTGAAGTAATTTCAGGCATCAGTGAGCAAGTAAGGGAGGCATTTCGGGGTCTGTAGGCTTTTCTGTGCCCCTGAAAACTACTCTATCCTGGTTGCTGGCTCTACCCTGTGAGGCACGCAGAAGACCCTGGACAACTCTGGTCCTTCACATGCTTAGGGAAGCTGGGTCCATGCCCAAGGCTCAGTCCAGAGACAAGATCTTATCTCTTGGTATCTGGCTCCTCTTTGCGGAGCACAGGTTCCCAAGACCAGAGGGGAGAAGCCCAGAGCTGCCAGCCGTAGACGCCATCCCAGGAGCACATAAAGCCCCACAGAGAAGGAAGAGCAGGGTCAGTCACACACAAGCTGGCTAAGGCGCACAGGCAGAGGCCTTCCTGAGAAGAGTTGAGAAAGCAGAGCATGTGGCTGGTCAAGGAAGAAGTGGGCCAGGACCAAACAGCAGCATTGTCCTTGTGGGGTCCTTGCCACATGCTTCAGGGAGGGCTGGCTGGCTGAGAGTGCTCCAGACTTGTGCGTGTGCGGTGGATGGCGGAGGTGAGTCAGAGCTGGGGAATAAACTAGAATGCATGGAAATCTCACAGCAACGCTGAGAGCGGGTCTTCACATTGGCTCATTTAGTGGACGAGAGGACATGCTCAGAGATGGTTCCAGAGTCCTAGTGGGCAGAGTTATGAGGTGCACTCAGATCTGTCGGTCCTGGAGAGGCATGCTCAGCCCCAAGGGGAGGAAGGGTACTGCGATGTCTGTCTACTGTCTGTCTGTCCTGGGTGACTGTGTGCCTGGTGCCTGGGGGCCCACAGTGGATACTCAGCATGTGTTTAATGAGTGGCCGAATGAGTGAATGAATGAATGAATGAATGAAGGGAGGCTCCCAACCTCCAGGAGGTGCCACCTGTGAGGATGACAAGGGATCCCCTTCATCCCTAAAAAGCCCGTCTTGCAATTCTTCCCACAGGGGGAAGGCTAGTCCTGTGAAGCCTACTCATGAAGTGGCTGTGTGTTCTGACAGGGTGACTGGTGTCAGGTGTGTGAGGAAAGGAGGGGTGCAGAGCCCGCCCTCTGATAGCAGAGCTGGGGAGGGGCTCCCTGGGGTGCGGGTGGGAGCAGGGGGTGAAGTTCTGAGAACGGAGGGCCCAATCTCTCCACTTCTCCAGTTTTGATACACATCAGTCCTCAGATGACGTCAGGGCTCCTTGTCCTCCCTCCTCTCCCGTGCCTGCCCCTGTCACCACTGCTGCTTGTCCCTTGCTCCCTTGTGCTGCACACACTGTTGCCACGCCTTGAGCATTAATCACGAGGAGGTGAGGAAGCCGAGGCTCTGAGGGGGAAGTAACTTTCTCACCCAGGGAATAGTAGATGGCATGACCCTTCTCCCTCCCCGGCACCCAACCGTGGAAGTCTAGAATTCGCTGAAGGTCCGATATTGACTGCCTGGGTCTGAGATAAAAGGGGACCCTTCTGTGGAGCAGACATCACCGCCTGGCCATGACGATGAACTATACTACCTGTGAGGTTCTCAGCCGGACCTTGGCTCTAAATCAAATTTATGGCCTCATGCCCAGTGACCCTATGAACAAAGGATGACGTCAGATTTTCCACCATAAATCCCTAGTGTGTGCATTTGCTTCCAGAAAAGAAAGCTTGGTTTTGGCCCAGGATGGGGTCCCAAAGGCCAGAAACAGGAGAATTCCCCTCAAGAGAATGAGAGCATAGTGATGATTCAGAGCTCACCAGAACTTCCCATCTTGGGAGGGCAGGACACCCCTTTGAGCTGGCCCCTTGCTCCATCCTGCTCGGGCGCTAAGAAGTAACAAGAGCTCTCATTTATGGGTGGCTTCCTCTGGGCTGGGTCTGATGCACACATAATTTACCTCATCTTGACCAAACTCCTCTTCCCCTCATTTTACATATGAGAAAACTCAGGTTTGGAAAGGTATGTTACTTGGCTTAAAGTCATATAGCTACTCAGAGTAGAAACCAAGATCTTTAACCAGGTTTGTTTGGCTCTAAAATCTGAGGTTTACCCACCAATCCTCGAAGCTTCCCCAGAGTCCTATTGGGGCTTTATGCCCTGAGAATCATTTCAAACTTTCCAGACAGGTCAGTGGTACACGGAACAAAGAGAACTGACATTTATTCAGTGTCATATTTTTCACACATTCTTCATTTTTCCTTACAATAACTCTGTGAAATAGATTATGGACTCACTTCACTGTACATCTGATTGCTTCAGTGGGAAAAGGGTTAGAAGTCAGAGAGTTTCCGATTTGCAATTACACACTTAACTTTTTAAAATGTTTATTTCAACTATGAAGGTGATTTTTAATCACGGCAAGAATAAAGTAGGAGTTGAAAGTAATAGAAACATTGCTGCTGAAATCCTGAGTGGTACATTAAAACCAAAGCTAAATGAAAGGGTTACAAGACCACAACCTCTAATGGGAACAAAAGTCCTCTTTCTCTGTCAGAGGGCAGATGGCCACGTGGTAAACAATCTATGAGCTCCTCGGTTGCCCACACAACTGATTTTCCCCGTGCCCAGTAGAGAAATGATAACAGCCACAGTCTTCATGAGGCAGACCATGAACCCCAGTCAATAAATTTCCTATTATCCAGTTTATGTGGTAAAAACTGGAACGGTCATGTTGCTCTCTGGGCTTACTGAGGGCATTCCTGCTGGAACTTTCCAAATAGATGCTGTCTCCCTGTGAGCATTAGACCCTAGGCCGAGGTGGGGCAGAGGGGAGAAGAAGCTCTGAGGGCAGCTCGACATTTCTTTCTCTTCCTTAGACATTTGGTTAATTCCATTCCATTACCCTGTGTCTATATGAGTTCCAGCTGAAAACAAAACAAAACAAACCAAACCCCCAAACCCTCTTGCCCTCTCTGCCCTCAAGATAATGTGATTAAATGGGGCAGAACTGGCCAGCAGCTACACCAATAATGTCTTGAAATTTTGCTCTTAACCCATTAGGAAATACAATGCCCCCGCAGAGAATGGACTCATTTATCACGTCTCCGCAGGACGTTTGCGCCTGACTAGGCTGGTGAGCAAAGCTCACTGCAGAGGAAGGATGCAATGAGGGAAAAGCCAGCACACCTGGGGAAGCTCAGATTCTGTTTTTCCACTCTGAGCAGTCTCCTTTGGCTCTGCTGAGTTACAGCAGAGGCAGGAGAACTGTAAGTGGAAATACGAGGGGGACAGTGGCCCTCAGAATGGAACACAGAGCAACCCCGCAGATACCACTTAAACCCCAACGGATGGCGGTAGTAGTGCGCGTGGAGTACTTGAGGGACAGGGAGGGGATTCTATTTTCTGCCAACCGTTTTCTCTGCTTCCTTCCATTGTTCTCTACACTTTGGGGTAAAGAACACACACCGTTAACTTCCGTGTACTCTCTTTGTCTTGATCTTCCGCCCTGCCTCCCCACATTTACTAAGCTCTGCTACATTGACTTTCTGCACACCAAGCTGGTTCCAGCCTCAGGGCCTTTGCCCCTGCTGTTTCCTCTGCCTGAGCTGCTGTATCCCCAGATCTCACATGCCTGGCTCCTTGTCGTTCAGGACGCAACTCAAATTACCTGTGCAGAGAGGTTTCCTAGTCTTTTTTTTCTCTTCAACTTTACTGAGGTGTAATGGACAAATACGAATGGTGTGTATTTAAGGTATACAACTCAATGTTTTGATATACCTATTTGTACAGTGTGACATAATCACCACGGTCAAACTAATTAACATATCTATCACTTCACATAGTTCTTCCTCTTCTTTTCTTCTCTTTTTTTGTTGTTGTGACAAGACTTAAGATCTACTCTCTTAGGAAATTCCAAGTATACAGTATAGTATTGTTAACTATAGTCACATTGCTGGCAATTAGATCTCCAGAAGTTACGCATCTTGCTTAACTGACATTTTGTACCCTTTGTCCAACATCACCGTTTTGCCACACCCCAGCCCCTGGCAACCACCATTCTACTCTCTGCTCTATGGGTGTGACTGTTCTACATTCTACATATAAGTGAGATCACACAGCATCTGTCTTTCTGTGTCTGGCTTATTTCACTTAGCACAATGTCCTCCAGGTTCATCCATGTTGCAAATGACAGGATTTCCTTATTTTTAAAAGTGGAATAAAATTCCATTATATATATATAAAAGTGGCATGCTTATATATATAGGCATATATGTATTTATATATAGCCATATAAATGGTTGAAAGAAAATAGGATCCCCTCCATATATATATATATATATATATATATATATATACACACACACACACACATATACATGTACATATACATATACATGTATATACATATATATGTATATATATATGCATGCCACATTTTCTTTATCCATTCATCCATTGATGGACATTTAGGTTGTTTCCATATCTTGGCTACTGTGAATGATGCTGCAATGACCATTGGAATGCACATATCTCTTTGAGATCCTGATTTCATTTTTGGGGAGTATATACTCAGAAATGGGATTGATGGATCATATAGTATTTCTACTTTTCATATTTTGAGGGCCCTCCATGCTGTTTTCCATAATGACTGTACCAGTTCACATTCCCACCTGTGAGAGCACAATGGTCCCCTTTCCCCTACATCCTAGCCAGCACTTGCCTTTTGTCTTTTTGATAAAAGTCTTCCTGATCTTGATCACTTGACATAAGCTACAGATGCCATCCCTATCCCCAGGCTCTATCATGTCTTTTTTAAAATCTTTTTTTTCTAGCACTTACCACTATCTCAGTTTTTCTTGCTTAATTTCTTGGCCATTAGTCTCATCCTTCAATAGAACACAAACTTCTTCTTCTTCTTCTTTTTTAAAGATTTTATTTTTGAGTAATCTCTACACCCAACATGGGGCTCGAACTTACAACCCTGAGATCAAAAGTTGCATGCTCTACCGAATGAGCCAGCTGGGTGCCCCTAGAACGCAAGCTTCTTGAGAGCAGGAGTTGTGACTGGTGTGTTCAATGTGTACACTCAGCTTCTAGAATAGTTCCCGGCAAATGGTTTAAGTGCAACAAATATCTGTTGAATAAATACATTCTATGTACAAGGCTAGATGATGTGGTTCCAAGTCAAGGAAGAAATGAGACCAAGAGCTAGACTGATTTGAACCTTGAGCACTTCCCCCTTCACCCTCATACAAGACCTTAGGTGTTCCATAAGACCTTCTCCTTGTATATATCCATGGATTCTTTTTCTGACTAAGCATCCTCCTCCTGTTTTTGGCCATAGGTTCCATTTTGCCCCCATTCACTTACATCTAGTTCTTATCTCTGCTTCTCGATTCATAGCATTTGCGGGTCTGTTTTGCTTAGGAAATTGCCTGCATTTCCCTTCTGGTCCCAGTGATGCACTGTCGACTCTCCTGCCCAGCCTTGTCACAGCCAGTGATCTCCTGCTTGCCTGGGAGGAGAGTTAAGATTTCAGCTCTTTGGAAGCTCATCTTCTATTGGGGAGGGTAGAGAAGAAAATGGAAAATTACCACTTAGAGGGCCAATTGTGATGACAGATGTAAGCCTGGGGTGTTGGTAGGGCAGAGCAGAGGAGCCTCTAACCTGAGTCACATGAGGGGGATTCAGGAGGGCTGCCTGGAGGAAGTGGTATGGGAGTAGAGTTTTGAGGGTAAAGAGACATTTCAAGGCAAAGAAAGTAGGGGATATGTTCTAGGCAAAGGAAATTGCGTATGCGAAGGAACAGATGTGAGGCAAAATGGAACCCTAGAGATATTCTTCAATATGGCTGGAATTAAGGGAAAGAAGGAAGCTAAGAGGGGCAGGATTTTGCTCTTAACTAATTATAAAACACAATGTTCCCGCCAAAATTTAACTCAGTTATTACAATTATCAAAGAATATTTAGGGAGTGTGTTGGTAGGTGAAGCTAGAGTGCTTGGCAGGGTATGATCATGGAGGATTTTGAGCCCCATGTTAAGAAGCACATGGCTTATCCTGAAGGCCTGGAGAGCCCCCAGAATGTTATTACCAGAAGAGTGGTACAGTAAAATGTTCATCCACCAGTGGCAACCCACAGAAGCGACCCCATCTGCTTCTACAGAAGCTAGTGGGTTTCAAGGTTATACAGTTTTGTAGAAGGTAGGCTAAAGAAAGTAAAATTCAACCCCCCCCAGAATTTTTAGAGTTTTTAATATGCTGTTAATGAGTCTTGAGAATCTCTAAGAAGGGGGAATAATGTATATAGTTTCTCAACTTTACCATGTGACCTTTTTTTCCCTATACTCTCCAGGACATAATTTGGGCTCAGAGATTCTAACTCATTTAAAGGTGTTGTTGGCTTTCCTCTTATTTGCATATTCGTTGTTTTCATTTTCTTTTAATGTGGTAAAAAAATTACCACAGATGTAGAGGTGTAAACCAACACAGATGTGTTACCTCCAGTTCTGTAAGTCAGAAGTCTGACACAGGTCTCACTGGACTAAAATCAAGGTATCTGCAGGGCTATGCTCCTTTCCAGAGGCTCTAGGGGAAGATCTGTTTTCTTGCTCATTTGTGTTGTTGGCAGAATTTAGTTCCCTGTGGATGTGGGAATGAGATCCTCACTTCTTGGCTGGCCATCAGCTGAGGGTTGTCCC
Source organism: Phoca vitulina (assembly GCF_004348235.1). Lineage (NCBI taxonomy): Eukaryota > Metazoa > Chordata > Mammalia > Carnivora > Phocidae > Phoca > Phoca vitulina. The sequence continues at coordinate 102,409,317 of NW_022589704.1, forward strand.
TGGCTTCTGGAGGCTTCTGCATTCCTGGGCTCATGGTCCCCTTCCTCCATCTTCAAAGCTAGCGATGGCAGGTGACATACCTCTCACACCTGGATACTCTTTTTCTCTTTCCTCTCTGACCACAGCCAGGGAAGGCTCTCCATTTTAAAAGACAAAAGTGATTATACTGGGCCCACCAGAGAATGCAGTACAATGTCCCCATCTCAAGGTCGTGCCCTTCAATACATCTGCAAAGTCCCTTTTACCACGAAGTAACGTATTCACAGATCCTGGAGATCAGGGAGTGGGCATCTTTGGGGGGCTCTTAACTGCCTTCCTTTCCCAACCTTGTATTTCATTTTCAGTATGATCAAGTTGCAAGATTGATGACCATCTTCCCCAGGATAGTTCTGCTTCCTTTCATTTTATAAATCTTACAAGCATTCCTAAGCACTGAAACTTTCCTTTCATCATCCATCTTTCTGCTCCAAATGCGTGTTAGTGGGCCACCCTTGTCTTCTCCTGGGTCATCCAGCCCAGATGTCACCTGGGTTCCCTGCATCTCACAGATGTAGTTGAACTTGATTGATTCCAACTTGCTGGACCTGTGACGATCGACAGCTCTCTCCAGGGCATCTTCAGGTTCCCATGATTTCTCCTTGTCTTGGCAATCCTGCACCTGCAGGACACTGCTCTACAAACCCCCCAAGTCCCAGGATGTAGCACTCCGTTTCTCCCAAAGAAAGTGACTCATGGGCCCTTGCAAGTCACAGTGTTGCAGCCTTCCCACATCTCACTGCTTTGTGTGATTTTTCCTTTCCCCTCTTTGCTCTTTTCCCTTGTCCCTTTGCAACCAAGAAATCTCCCTATTAGTCTTGTGCAAGACTTTCTTTGGGCCAGTATGAGAGGTCCGCCTTTGGATGTAAGCTAATTCCCCAAACTCACTTCCTGGATGATCCCAGCTCAGAATCATAAGGGGACCCGCCATGGTTTTGCTGGCATAAGTGCAGGTAGGATGGATGTGAGTGCTGCATGTCTCACCTTCCAGAGACTGACCCTGAGTCCGGTGACCAACAGGTCCGCTGCGAGCGGGGTGGCTTGCCCTCCAGGCAGGTCACTGCCCCCTCTCCTTCTGCATCCTTCTCCCTAAATCAGCCTAGGTGGACTCTATGCCTCTTTCGCAGCGCCTCCCACTTCTGAGCGGTAGGTTGAAAACAGTCTATAGAATAGAGAAAACCTGAACCGGTCTAAAATGGTGAAAGATTCAGGCCTTCTTTCGTGTCTGGAGTAACCAACCCTGTGACCTGTGATGTGAACCGAACTGGAATATTCATTTGTTGTAGCTACTTAACGCTACATCTTCGAGGGAAGTGATGTGGAAGAGGTGGGCCCCTGAGTGAAAATATGCAGGAAGACGTGGACACGGGAGGCATGGCACAATGCCTGAATTTGGAGCACACGGAGTAGTCCGATCCCAAAAGGCCATGAACCCCAACCACGGAAACAGCCAGAGGACACTTACCTTGGGTAGGATGTGGCAGAGTGGGGGACTGGTAGGGACAGTTTCACGGCATGGGTCTGACGGTGTTTGGCAAATTGCACCGTCAGTGAATTAAACATTCAACACGATGTGTTTTGAAGAATTAGCTCTCTCTGAATTGGCTTTTGGCACATTTGCTACAGCCCACAGCTTCCATCCCGAGTGGCTTATTAAGGAATTTCTTCTGAACAAGTGTGGTGCAATCCATGTAAAGAAATCCTCCCCTGAAAACAATTTTTATCTCTTTCTTTAGAAAGCCAGCTTATTTTCTCTGGCAGTTTTCAGATTATCCTGGGCTCTATAGCCTTTCCTGATGAAATTTCTTGGGCGTCAGCCCCTGGGGACATTGACCTGACCTCTGGGGCGCTCCCTGTGGTGAACCTTTTGTGTTTCTCAGGCGGCATCCCCCTTCCTCAGTGGGAGGCTTGGAATTTTATGATGAGAATTTAGTTTCTTTTAGCTTCCCATTTGTCCTGAGCCACTGGATCATATTTATCTTTTATAGAATAAAAACATTTCTTTCTCCAAAGTCTGGGACGGATGCTGCCTTTGACTGGCTATTCTGTCCTCCCCTATCAGGGACTCCAGTGTGACACTGTCACTCCTTCTCAAGGCTGTCATCACTTGGACATTGCAGCCTGCTCTCTCGTGTCAGTGGGAATTAAGCTGCTTTGCCCCTCGTGGCTTTCTCTGTCCTCATCGATCCCATTTTTATGGTCCACCAAGGGCTGCTACGGTGCCTGGTTTCTTGGTAGCAGGAGACTGCCAGATTGTCCGGGTCCCCTCCCTGCCCTGGCTGACCCTCAGCGGTGCAGAGGACTGTGTTGGGGAAGCCTTTGTCGGAGGGTTCAGCCTGGGGGACCTTCCCACAAGGAGGCTGCTTTGTGTCTCTGCTTCTGTCCTCACCTGGGGGCTTGGCCCCGCATTTCCCTACAGCTGCCTGCCTTTGGAGCATCATGTCACTCCCTTGCCCTCTCTCAGATCCGCTTCTTTACAACAACATCCAGACCTCCACTGCGACCCTCCCATTGTAAACACCTCCCACTGAGTTTTGCTGATGAATAGAACGTCTTTTAAAAAAAAATTCTCCCTATAAATTCCCTCCACTTCATTCAATATTTATTGACTGTTTATTGTGTGCCCAGCCCCGTGCTCCATGCTGTGAGGGACACAAAAAGGATAAGCTTGGATTCAGCTCTAGGACAAATGGTGATCTCGGTGGGGACCTGAGATTAATGCGCAGGGGACTCTGAGGCGCATAGAACAAGAATTGATTACTAGCCACAGGCAAAGGTGTAGTAAATGTTGAGGGGTTCGGAGAAAATAGAGCTGGGCGGGTTGAAGAAGGGATGGAGGCCAGTCTGGGGGAGGGGTGTGGCTTTAAACTGGTCCTTGAACAACAAAAAGGATGTGATTAAACTGACGGGGAGGAGGGGCATTGGGTAGGGGAGGGCAGGAGGGCGTGGAAGTCTTGCAGAGGCTGGAGCGAGCCTGTCAGTCCCCAAGAAGGACGGTGGCAGGTGGGAGGGTCCCGCTGCACAGAAAGCAATTTGGCCCAACTGGCAAAGTTGCTCCTCATAGTGATTTTGCAGTAACGACAATTTCATTGGGAATATACGTCGTTCGTGTTTGCAAGTTGTGGATTCGGACAGAATTAGAGTCCTTTTGCAACACATTGTGTCTCCCTGAGAATTATTTTTTAAAAATTTTTAAAAAGATTTTATTTATTTATCTGACGGAGAGAGACACAGCGAGAGAGGGAACACAAACAGGGGGAGTGGGAGAGGGAGAAGCAGGCTTCCTGCTGAGCAGGGAGCCCGATGCAGGGCTCAATCCCGGAACTCTGGGATCATGAACTGAGCTGAAGGCAGACGCTTAACGACTGAGCCACCCAGGCACCCCTCCCTGATAATTTTTTTTAAAAAGATTTTATTTATTTATTTGAAAGAGAGAGAATGAGAGAGAGAGCACGAGAGGGGGAGGGTCGGAGGGAGAAGCAGACTCCCTGCCGAGCAGGGAGCCCGATGCGGGACTCGATTCCGGGACTCCAGGATCATGACCTGAGCCGAAGGCAGTCGCTTAACCAACTGAGCCACCGAGGTGCCCCCTCCCTGAGAATTTCTGATAGTTTTTCAGAACTTCATTTTTTCTTACATTATTTTTTCTTTTGTATTTGAAGTTATTCTTAGCCGTGACTCCGTCTTCTATGCTTTTTAGAACAAGGACAGTGTGGATCACTGTAAATGCCTAATGGGATTAGTTTGAAAAATAGTATTAGACATGGTGAGTGCTGTGAATTGTGCAAGACTGTTGAATCACAGATCTGTACCTCTGAAGCAAATAATACATTATATGTTAAAAAAACAAAAAGAAGAAGATAGCAGGAGGGGAAGACTGAAGGGGGGGAAATCGGAGGGGGGGACAAACCATGAGAGACTATGGACTCTGAGAAACAGAAGGTTCTAGAGGGGAGGGGGGTGGGGGGATGGGTTAGCCTGGTGATGGGTATTAAAGAGAGCACGTATTGAATGGAACACTGGGTGTTTTACGCAAACAATGAATCATGGAACACTACATCAAAAACTAATGATGTAATGTATGGTGTTTAACATAACATAATAAAAAAAGAGAAAAAATGTATTTGAATGTACAGACTACCATATAAAGATATTTTATAAATGAAAAAAATAATAGACAAAAATGGGTGCACGTATCTGCATAAGAAAAGGTCTAGAAGGAGACTCTGAGGCACTTTATTGATTGTCATGGAATGGAGTTACGGGTATTCTTCACCTTTCCTTTTTGCTTGTGTGTATTTTCACATTTCTTTCATAGGAATGGATTGCTCTTATAAAAGGAAATCAACAACAGTGGAAACTCATCAGCAAAAGAAATTGCAGAAGAAAATTTTCTGGCATTTTTTGGGGGCTGGAGTTCCTTGTTTTCAAGTTTTGAATTCATTTAAAGCCAATTATGTCTGCTCTGCTGCTTCGGCCACGCTTTCCGTTTTCTCTACTGTTTCAACGATTTAAGACTTGCATTCTGGCCAGCTTGCTTTCAGCCAAATTGTTTTCTGCCCTGTTGCCAGGGTTTGTGATGGACAGCCTGAACAGGCAGCCAGGCATGGACGGAGCAGGTGGTCACCTCTGTGATGCGACTTGAAAGGTTCCAGCCCTTATGTCGGAGCGGTCTTTAGCCTGCCCTCGTCAGAATCTCTGGGGAGCTTTCCAGATCTGCAGGTGCCTGGGGATTCTGATCCATTAGTATTTTCGGGTATTAGTACTTAAAAAAACAAAACAAAACAAAACAAAGCAAAACAAAACAACAACAAAACAACAACCACTCAGAGGATTCCCATCTGCCCCCAGGGATGAGACCCAGCGAGCTAAAATATCCCTGTGTGGCTCCCTCTTTCGGCCTCTGCACTGGATGGAACTATTCTGCTTTCTCTGGGGCCTGTCTCTCAAGGTGTGGTGCAGGGACCTCCACACAGAACCAGCCGGGAAGCCTGCTCACCCTGCACAGCCCTGGGCCCCTCTGCAGACACTGAATCATAATCTCTGGGTATTGGATCCAAGCATCCAAATTTTCCTAAGCTCCTCCTAATTCTTTCGTCCTGTACTTGAAAATTTGAGAACTACTGTTGTCATGTGTCTCTAACTGGCTCTTCTTTTTCTCTTTTCACCTGTCTCTCCTAGCACACTGATTTTGTTAATCCTTCATGGGATTGGCATTTCTTTCTTTTCTTTTAATTTAAATTTTATTTTTTTAAGGTTTATTTATTGTATATAGAGAGAGAGTGAGAGAGAGAGCCATGAGGAGGGACAGAGGGAGAGGGAGAGAGAATCTCAAGCATACGCCATACTGAGCCTGGAACCGGACGCGGGGCTTGATCTCACGACCCCAAGACCATGACCTGAGCTGAAACCAAGAGTTGGATGCTTAACTGACTGTGCCACCCAGGTGCCCCTTTAAAAATTTTTTTAAATTTTTAATTGAAGTATAGCTGACATATAATATTAAATTAGTTTCAAGTGTACAATATAGTGATTCAACAATTATGTATATTATAAAATGTTCACCATGGTAAGTATATTACAGTATTATTGACTACATTCCCTATGCTGTACTTTTCGTCCCTGTGACTTGTTTATTTTATAAGTGGAAGTTTGTACCTTTTAATCCCTTTCATCTATTTCATCCATCCTCCCATCTCCCTCCTGTCTGGACACCAACCCTTTGTTCTTTATATTTGTGAGTCTGGTTTTTTTTTTTTTCTTGGTGCTATTTGTTTGTTCATTTGTATGGGATTGGCATTTCTAAAGCCCACCTTTACGTCTGGTGACCACTTTTCTTCTAAACACAGATTATAACCTAATCCAAAACTGTGTACTTTGGGTGGAAAGATACATATTTTAGATTAATACATCCATTTCATCATTGAGCCTATGATAGGTATTATTTCCCTGTTATAAAAATAACATGTACTTATTATAAAGATTTGGAAATACAAAAAAGGAGAAATTGGTACCATAAAATTGCTCACATTCTCATCACTCAAAGACAACAGCTGCCTACAATTTCACGCCTTTATTTTTGTCTTTTTGTTTTTTTAATATATAGGACTTCTTTTTTTTTAAAGATTTTATTTATTTAATTGACAGAGAGAGACACAGCCAGAGAGGGAACACAAGCAGCGGGAGTGGGAGAGGGAGAAGCAGGCTTCCCGCTGAGCAGGGAGCCCGATGCGGGGCTGGATCCCAGGACCCAGGGATCATGTCCTGAGCGGAAGGCAGATGCTTAACGACTGAGCCACCCAGGCGCCCCAGACTACTTCTTCTTCTTCTTTTTTTTTTTTAAGATGTTTATTTATTTGAGAGAGAGAGAACACAGAGTGAGAGTGAGAGGGAGAAGCAGACTCCCCACTGAACAGAGAGACTGACCTGAGCAGAGGCAGATGCTTAACCGACTGAGCTCCCCAGGCGCCCCAATATATAGGACTTCTTAAAAAAAAAATAATGATTGTACTACTGGGGAAATCAGGCATTGCCGCCTTTCTTTTCATAGATTGACTTAAGTTATAGAAGCAAAGCTGTAATGATCTTGAATTAGAGCCCCGCGGACTTTCACTGCTGTGTTGCAATTGATAAGCGAGGGGACATTCACTTCCGAACCCATCAGAGCTTGAGAAATGAAGGGCTAAGTGGGGCCCAGGCTTTTCAGCGATAAGCTCCTCCCCCACGTAACTAGCCCTTAGTGAGAAGAAGGGGCTGGTAAGTTTAATGGTTTAGTCACATAGACTTGGGAACCAGGTTTGTTATAAGAAATGCATTTATCCATTTAAGTTATAAAATATGTTGGCTAGGAGAAATTAAATTTGCTAACTAAGCTGTAAGATGATCTTACTAGCTGTGTGTGAATTTAAACTGGTGCATATACCCCGTGGGTTCTATTGGATAAATATTCTCAGAGGCTTGGCGATTGATTCACAGGAGTGAGGGTACTGTTAAAAAAAAAAATCCCTGGAGCTGTAAACAACAAAGTTTTATTTCTTGTTCATGCTTCACGTTCATAGTGGCTTAGCAAGGGGATCTGGGTCAGTTCTTCTTCACTCAGGGTCCATGGTTCACCATTTGCAACATCTTCAATTACCAAAGGAGAGGGAGAAGATGGAGACACATTGGCTCTTACATACTGATATTTTATTGGCCATAGCAAGACATGTGCCCCTGCTGACCATTCAGGGGCTGGGTCATAGTCCCCTGATGCTCAGAAGTGGAGGGAACCAAATGTTGGTAACTGGTATTTTGTCTACTGTACTTGGTTCTCACGCTGTACTTAGGAGCAACTAGAGAGCGCCTCTAGCAGGTTCCAACACAGTCATTTGTAGGTCAGATACCAGTTTCCTGCCTTTTCAATTTATTTAATTTCTTCAAAGGGACTTGTTGCGGTGTGTTAAACATTGTCTTCTCTCTCTGATCATCTTTTGTAAAATGTCAGTACCCTTCCATGGAAAATATTTCATCAGAAAGTGCATAGAGGCTCTGGGCAGGTGTCCCTGAAAGAGAAGGAGGCCCAAGGAAGGGGAATGTTGGGTTTTGGTAGCTGAGTGTGGCTTCTCCTCTTTAACTCACAAAAGCCATGAATATTCTACTTTCCCTCCAGTTTTTTTAGTTCTCCTGATAGTTTTCAGCCCTTTCTATGCTCATCCAGCCCACCCCTTTCCACTGGGAAGATAATCAGATTCCAGAAAAAAGAATCATGTAGCCAATCCACCCCTGTATATTATGCCCATAGGACCAGCGACCAGATTCATCCTAGTCAGAGGGCATCTTGCCTGGGGTCAGAGGGGGACAACCCAACTTCTGTAGTCAAGTTCAGGTATTAATTGGGCATCACTGTGTCACCATTTGGCTAGGGGAAATCTTCGAAGGGGGAGAGCCACTGTGGCTCTTGGGAAATTTAAAATTTACAATAACACCTTAGTTATCTTGAACCTCTAAAAAATGGAAAGCTTTAAACACTCCAGTGAAAGAGTGTGGCATGTTTATGTACAATTTTAATCGATCATTTTATATGATTCTATTTTCTCTCCTTTCTTACGTTGAAATTATACTGCTTCAACACATTTTTAAAATGGTTGCCCTAGAGTTTGTGATATGCATTTGCAACTAATCTAAATATATTTTCTTATAATACTGTATTATTTTATGAGTAGTACAGGTACTTTGTAACAGAGTACTCTCAATTCCTTCCACCCATCCCTTAAAATATCATTTCATAAACTATAATCACTAATATGTTGTTACTATTATTATTCTGAACAATAATTTATTAGATGAATAAAGAATAAGACTTTTATTTCACTTTCATTTATTCCCTCTCATAATGTTCTTCCTTTCTTTGTGTAGATCCAAGTTTTGCTGCTGTTTTCTCTCTGAAGAATTTTTTAAACATTTTTTGCAGGGCAGATCTGCTGGTGATGCATTTTGTTTGTTTTAGAAAATATTTCTCTTTAACTTTTGAAGGACAGCCTTGCTGGATTCAGAATTCTAGGTTGGTGGTGCTTTTCTTTCAACACTTTAAATATTTCTTTTTTTTTTTTTTCAACACTTTAAATATTTCATTACACTCTCTTCTTGTTTGCATTGTTTCTGATGGGAAGTATGTGGCAATTCTTATACTTGTTCCCATATAGGTAAGATGTCCATTCTCCCCTTCTCCTACTTCTTTCATGGTTTCTTCTCTGTCTTTAGTTTTCTGAAGTTTGACTATGATATACTTTGTGTAGGTTGTTTTAATATTTATCCTGCTTGGTCTTCTCTGTGTGTTCACAATCTGTGGTTTGATATCTATTGTTAATTTTGGAAAATTCTCTGCCATTATTACTTCAGATATTTTTCTCTGGCCCATTTTCTCTTTCTTCTTCATCTGGTATTCCAATGACACCTTTTGAAATCATTCCAGAGTTCTTGGATATTCTTTTGTGTTTTTAAAATTCTTTTATTCTCTTTGCATTTGGGTTTAGGAAATCTCTATTAACTTATCTTCAGGCTCATTGATTCTTTCCTCAGCCATGTCTAGTCTAGTGATGAACCTCTCTCAAGGACATTTTTATTACAGTGGTTTTGATTTCTAGCATCTCATTTTGATTCTTTCTCAGAGTTTCCATCTCTCTATTTACACAAGCCTTCTCTTCTCACGTGTTATCTGCTTTTTCCATTAGAACTCAACACAGTAATCACAGTTATTTAAAATTCCCTGTCCGATAATTCTAAAGTCTGTTTCATATCTGAGTCTGTTTCTGATGCTTGTTTTGTCTCTTCAGACTTTATTTTTTCTTGCCTTTTAGCATGCCTTGTAATTTTTGTTTAAAAGCCAGACGTGAGGGGCGCCTGGGTGGCTCAGTCATTAAGTGTCTGCCTTCGGCTCAGGTCATGATCCCAGGGTCCTGGGATCGAGCCCCACATCGGGGTCCCTGCTCTGCGGGAAGTCTGCTTCTCCCTCTCCCACTCCCCGTTTGTGTTCCCTCTCTCGCTGTGTCTCTCTCTGTCAAATAAATAAATAAAATCTTAAAAAAAAAAAAACAAAAAAAAGCCAGACATGATATGTTAAGCAATGGGAACTGATCTAAATAGGCCCTTAGTGTGAGGCTTTATGTTGATCTTGTTAGGAATTGGGTTGTTTAATGCTTGCTGTAGCTGTAATGCAAGAGGCTTAAAATTCCTCTTTCAAATTCCTTAATTTGTCTCCCCTGTTGTCTTTGGATCTTCCTAGAGACTCATCCCAGTAGAATCTTTGCCTTGAGCTCTTTCACTTATAATCCACCATTACTGGGTAATACTGGAGCCCTGTTGGTGTGATAGGATGGAGTGGGGAAGGGAAGGGTTCTACAGTGTTATGAATGAATTTCAGTCCTTTGGTTGGCCTGTGACCTTCACAAATGTTTCTTAGCTTTTCACCCTCCTTAAGTGAGACAGTGAGGCCAGAGGGGCTGGAGATGGGCCAGGCTTTGGGCTTCTCTCCTGGAGAGTAAGCTTTTGTTTTAGAGGCTCCTCTGGGTTATTTAAAAATGGTGACCTTTCCCTTCCTCTGCTGCCAAAATCATAGGATCCTTCTCAGCTCTTCACTGTGATAATGTAAAGCCCACAAGAGGATAGGCCCCCCAAGCCTAAGGCCCCTAGGAGCTTCTCCCTCTCCCCTTTGTCCACACTCAAAGTTCAGCAGTTCATCAGAGTTTTCACTGAGGTGCTCCTACCAGTTTATGGCTGCAGCAGCTTCGGCTCAAGGTAAGCTGACTTACCTTGTCACTGGCTGTGACCCTCTGGATTTGTCTGTCTCTCCAGATTTTGGGGTGATGGTTTGCCCTGTGACCTCAATTCTCTAATGAGTCTTAGAAATGTCATTGGTTTTCAGTTGGTTCACTCTTTTTCATGTTGTGAGCATGGGAGTGACAACTTCCAAGCTCTTCACATGTTGGAATGGAAACTGGAAGTCCCTTGAATGCAATTTTCAGCATAAAAAGGGACAACAAAAAAGTTGGAAAATATGTGGCCCTACCTCATTCTTGCTGACATATAAATATATAGAACAGATATATGTATTTATATGTTGGTGTATTTGTAGGTAAAGGATGTGAAGGGTGCACACTCAAGTGCTAGCAGTAGTTACCTCAGAGGACTGGGATAGAGAGGGATGGGGAATTGTCCCTTTTATACTTCACAATGGATGACTTAGAACAATAAGCAGCTATTACTTCACTAAAACCATTAAAAAACAAAAGCATTTCGGAGTACGGAAGAAGCAAAGGGACCTAGTTCAAAGGAAAACAAACAGGATAGATTGGGTTAGTAACTAGAAAAACTGAAGGTTGCAGGTGAGATTGGGAGTGAATGACAACGATAATGAGATCTTGTGCTGAGGGCTCATTACAAAGCAAGCCCTCAACAAGGGGTCTTGTGTTCATTCCTAATGTAATCGTTGCAGCCGTGTTCTTGTGCGCATTAGCTGATGAAGATCCTGAAGCTTATGCTGGTGAAGGAATGCATCCCAGGTGTTATAGCTAGAAAGTGGCGGAGCTGGGATGTGAACAGAGTTGAGAGCCCTCTAGAGGGCGCTCCAAGGACCGCTTCCAGGCAACAAGCTGCGGCAGGGAGAAGACTGAAGGGATCAAAGCATCCAGTTGGCTAGGGCAACTGGCTGAGAGTTTCATACTTAAAGAAAAGGCGTGCGTGCTGAGAGGATACAAGGCAGCTTCTATCTGAACACTGTATAACAGCTGTATAACACTGGACCCTGGGATCAGATGAAAGTCCTCACTCCTCCGTCCCTGATGAGGAGTTGTACATCACTGCTCTGTCAGCTGGGGAGGAGCGAGGAAGTCCCTCAGGTGGGGCTCCGAGATGCGACCTGGATTGCAGGTCAGTGCTTCCCAAGTATGGTCTGGGAACTGGTGAGAAATGCAGATTCTAGAATTACCCTTCTCCCGCAGGCTTGTCAAAGCAGAAGCTCTGGGGGGTGGGGGTGTGTGTGGGGGTGGAGTCCAGTGATCTGTGTTTTGATTGGTCCTCCAGGTGATTCTGATGCAGGCTCGCATCTGAGAACCACTGGGAAGGCGATTGTCCGATTTTTATAGGAGAAAACTAGCCTGAAGCCATCTTCAGCCTCCGCAAGAGACACAGATTGAGGAAAAGCCAGACTGCTTTTGGTAGAAGACACAAGTGTCAATTTATGTGGTATCAAGGAACAGCCTTTGGTCCTCCTCTTTTCTCCGTTTTAACTTCCCTTTTTAGCTTTGGCAAGATGTGAATCTTTTATGATACATTATATATATAAAACGCTACATGTTATATATATATGTATATACATATATATATAGTATAGCACATCATATCTAGAAGTACAATATGTACACACTACATATTAATATATTATAGTACATGATATATGTACGTAGAATCACAAAAGAGTCACATTCTTCCAAAACTAAAACTGCATTCTTAGTGCTTTTTATCAGTCTATATCAGTTTTAGCTACTAAAGATTATAGGTATTTTGTTTTTACTAGATATATTTTTGCTGGGATATATCCACCTTTTTTCCTTCGTGAGTTCTATTCCTTTGAGCTTAGAAATTTCTTCTCTTGTTATGTTTAACTCATGTTCAGTCTGTTTTTTTTTTTTAGTTTATTGCTGTTATATTTTTAAATATTTAATGTTTCAGTCTATTAATTTAGTTTTCAGTTTCTCTACCTTTGTGCCTTTTATTTTGACAAGTAAGTAATATCTTGGAAACATGCAACTAAAAAGCATACAAAGTGTTTCTTATTTAAGAAAATCCTTCAAAAAATAAATATTTTTGCAATGCAAATAATCTCCCCTCATTTGTGTGATTTCCAAGGTTGGATATTTCTTACAGCATTTTCACACTTAGAATAGGTGGAGATGAAGAGGCAGACCTGATGTTAGAATTAGCCCTGCCTCAGCTGCCTGGGCTCAAATGTAGATCCTGGTGCTTCTCCCCTTGACCTCGTAGAGCTAAGATCTTGAATGTGATGGCACCTTGGCCACATAAATGGGCCATAAAAAAATGCAAGGTGTGCATCTGCTTTCCCAGCCAGGTGCCAGCTACTGTAGGGTAAACAAAGTCACCCCACTACAGGAAGATCCGGCCCTGAGGACATTACAGTTATTCTCTCTGGTCCCCAATCCCCAATCTATACACTGGCCAAGAAGCAGTAAAAATTTGGAGGGCACTTGGTTCATGACGGTGCCACATTGAACATAATTGAGAATTCAGAGAACAGATGCTGTGGGAGTGGGGGATACTGGAGGCTGAAGTCCCCACATACAGACCAGGGAAATGGAGTCCCCAGAAGCTTCCCCTTTCCTAGCCCCATCTGCCTGAACACACACCCACAAAGCCAGCTTACATTTACAGGCAGAGATCATGGCATTTCTCATTTGAATCTGGGGGCGCCTGGGTGGCTCAGTCAGTTAAGCAGCCAACTCTTGATTTCTGCTCAGGTCATGATCTCAGGGTTGTGAGATTGAGCCCCGTGTCGGGCTCTGTGCTCAGTGTGGAGTCTGCTTGAAATTCTCTCTCTCCCTCTGCCCCTCCCCTCCCCAAATAAATAAAATCTTTGAACCAGCTGTTCTGAATGGAGCTGATGAAAGAACATTTTATTCCATGTGCACATCCTCAGATGCTCAGAGACCACGAAGCCCCCATTTAGCCCCGGGTGGAGCGGGAACCTCAGTTGGCATTTCCTGCTTGGCTTCCCTCCCTCCGTGGGAGGAAAGGGAAAGCCCCACACCGTTAAATGGAGGTTGTCCCCTGTACCCCTTTCTCACCTAGGGTTAGCTGGGCGAAGCTCAGATACTGAAATTCCTTTTGGACCCATTGCTGGGGCCTGTGGAAGAGAAGTTCAGTGAAGACAGTGAGTGCTTCAAATGGGTGTGACCCCGTCTGGGGTGAGGCAACCGGGACGATGGGAAGCCAGATGGGGTTGGGCTGGGAGGCAGTGACCAGAGCAGTGGGGCGCAGTCCCTCTCCTCGGGGGCTTATGGCATAGTTGGGGGGACCAAAATAGGATGGGATGCCACTTCTCTCAGGGTCTTACAATTGAGTTGTGAGGGCCAAAATAACATAGGGGAGACATCCTCGAAACAGTACGAAGGTGATGATGTGCAACGTGGAATGCACAGATTTGGAGCATTTGGTAATTGAGAGACGTATGAGGAATTAACAAGGGAGATTTTGTGTTTATTAATCAGTTCGCACAAAGTACAGTCTGGCCATCCTAGCTCTTCTTGCCTCTCTCTGTCTTCTTGATACAGGGTGCAGCTGGTCGTGCAATCCCAGGTCGAGGGAGAGACAGAGTGTCCTAGCAAAATGAGCCTAAAGGATCTGCTAAGATGAAGTTGAACTCAGCAGCACTGAGGGTCTGATTGTTTTGGAGCTGTGCCGTGGGCTCATGAGGTCTCCTTTCTCCTTCCTCCCCTCCTGCAGTCTGCATCCTCCTCCCTTGCCCCTCCAACAGACCCATCTTGAGTGGACCCCACAGTGGAACCAAAGAACTAATACCTGAAAAGAAGCTGGGGTGGAGGTCAGGAAAGCAAGGATTACAGAAAGCTCAGAGCTGGGGGGCAGCAAGAGCAGGGAGAACTTCCAAAATGGAGAGATTTTCCTTGACAGCTGTGGACAGGGCAGCCACCAGGGCTGTGGAGAGCCAAGAATGAGGCTCCCCATCATCGGAGGCAGAGAGGCAGGGAGGAAATGAAGCCACTTGTGCTCCCAGCCCGGTGAATTCTGGGTGGGAATCTAGGGCTCGAATGGGAAGCAGAGAACTGGGCTAAAGCCTCTGGCCCCTATGGCTGTGCTAGGCCCCATGGTTGCAGGATTGTTGGCACAAGGCCTAGAGAGAGAAGAGCAGCCCCTGACGTCTGGGCGCTGGCCTGGCCCCACAGCTCCTGTTGAACACAAACCATGTCACAGGGCCCTGACAGCAGACCCAGTGAGGGGTCAAGGCCCAAACAAGGCCCCTCTGTAATGTCTGACCTCGGAAACAAGAATGTTGTCGAGCCACAAGATTGGCCACATTCCCACGTCCTGGCCAACGTAAGGAACTGCTGCTTCTCTCCCAACTGCGCACTTAGCCCTCACTTCCTTCCCCTCATCTTTCAAATAAGATTTAGTAAAACAGTCATAGAATTACCCCTGCTTCCTCCCAGCTTCCGGCCCAGAGCAAAGCCTGCTTTGCTGAGCCCTCCCCCAAATCAGGTAACAGTCTAAATCCTCCAAGTCTTTTTAACACCCTCTCCACGAGATACCTTGTAGTTCCCCATGGTGTTTGCCTTTGTTGCAATGAGTTACTGAACTCAACTTAGTTCAACCGGGGTGGGGGGGTGCTGCTGGTCTCTGGCTGGAGGGCACTGACAGGCCAACTTCCACCATTGAGGGGTCAGCACTGGGGGTGTCCGATCATTGGTTCTGCCTGAAATCCACCAGGCTCTGTCAGGGGCTGGATGCCATGGTCAATAAGATGCAGGCCCTGCCCTCAGTGACCTGGGTGTTAGCAGAAACAGAGAAGGACAGGGGTAAGGCCTGTGCATACATTAAGTGCTCTGACAGATGTGTGAGGGAGACAGGGTTGCACAGAGGAGGGCCCTTTGGCTCAGTCTGGGTGAGTCAGGAAAGGCGTGAGTAGTTAGCTCAGGACAGGAGGGGAGGAAGAAGCTGGCTCGGGCAGGGGTCACAAGAGCTTTGCTGTTACAGGGTCTGTGGGTAAATGGTGGGAACTGAGGGGGGCATGGGGGTGATGGGGCACGCCTGGGAGGCCTTTGCTCTACCACTCCCCTGAGACCCATGAGAAGTCAATGAGGCCACGGAAGGGAAGTGACGGCACGTTCTGTGTGAGCAGTGAAGTCATCAGAGACCTGGGTGGGATTCGGGGGCTGGGGCTTGGCGACACACCAGATGTAGCAGGTGAGAAGGAGGGAGAGGCCCAGGACCACACCTGGCTTCTGGCTCCACTGGGTGGACGGAGACAGCTTTCACAGAGGAGGCTTTTCTCTGGGAGCACAGCCAGCCAGAACTGGGGACTGCTGACCTCAAGGACGAGGAGCCTGATCGGGAAGGAGCAAAGGTGTCCAGGGGAAAGCCTACAGCAGCAGTTGGCTGCATGCAATGGGACTGAGATGTCTTTCAGCCTCGGTTTTCTCATCTGCAAAGTGGAAGTAATAATTCTTACCCCGCAGGGCAGTGTATTAAACAAGACCATGTATAGACATCATTTAGCCCAAGGCATGGCACACAGGAGGTGTTTATACACAGACATTATTATCTTCTCATTCCATGCTTACACAGAGGTAGGTCCATCATTACGTTATTTATTGTTGGTCTCTTTCTTTTGGACATATGGCGGCTTCCTTCCACATTCCCCCCCCTTCTCTCCTCATCATTTCTGGAATGAGAACAAAAGCTCATACTTCCTTCACTCACAAGATACCCCCTTTGTCTCTCCCTGGTTGATCTGTGCAGCATTACCCGGGGACAAGGAGAGCCCCGCCCAGTAGTCCGCTGATTCAGAGCTTCTGCAGCTTCCCTGGGGCAGGTTTTCAGAGGCCTGAGCCTCCATCACTTGGAGGAGGTCCAGTGAACTTCAACATTTCTATACAGAAGCTCTCCCAGAGCTGAAGCAGCTCATGATACGGACCATCCCAGTAAACCCCACTCTGGCTGTTTTGAATCTGCTTGCTTTTGAGTCACTCCCTGGGAGGAGGTGGCTTGGAAAATCTCTCTCAGGAGAAGCCCTGCAGACGTGGTATTTGTCATTCTGTTTTTTTTTCCCCCAAGACCCCTGGCCCTGTCTGCTCAGGTGCTTGGGCCCAGGTTCTGCCAGGTGGGTGTCCTGGCTGGGATAAGGGCGACGGCCAGAAGCAGACAGTCTGTAAGCAAGGGAGACGCTACTGTCAGGGGGATCCTGCTGGGTAGTGCTGGGGATGTTGGAAAGGGACTGGAGATTGTCTACACCCTCCACCAGCCCCCACCCCGGGGGGTGCAGTCTTTTTCCCACCTGCTCAGATTCTCAGCGTCCTCCTCTCTCCCTGCTTCTATCCTCCCTGGGTCTCAGTAGGGGGCACTGTTAACAAGGCCAGGCTTCAGGGAAGGAGCACACCGTTCCTCGTTTTCTCTCATCTCCTGGTCAGCTCGGCGCCTGTGTGGATGGAGCCCCCTTTATCACCATACGGGGAGTTTCCTACTGAATCTCAAGTCTATCATTCAGGAGGAGGAATAAATGACTGCTTACTGCTTAAAAATGAACTCCTTCAAGGAAGCTGCTTGGCTGCCACAATTCAACGATACGTAGATACAACTTGCTTTATTGGAAAAGGACGTCCAGCTGCATGGCTCATCTGCAGATGTGGAACTCACAGTTCCACAATTTCAGTTTAAGACTAAAATTGTAGGTGAGCTAGAAAGACACAGAAAACGATGTGCTAGGACCCCCCCTGAAGGTAGGGGAAGGATCAAAGGTAAAGAAGACAGTCTCTGTCTTTATAGAACAACCTCCTTCCCCCGCACCGAAAAAAAAATTAAAAGGAAAAAAAAAAAGCGCTTGAATGCCAGGGGAATAATGAGTGGGCCCAGGAGAGCATTCCCTGAGGCTGACAGGAAAGTCTGGTTCAATGGCAGCAGAAAGACAACACTTGTGGGCCTGGGAAGCACCCAGAAGGTGGTGCTCCAGGGAGTGTGGAAGTAGGGAGGCACCAGGGAGAGCTAAATGGCAGAGCAGAAGGGACCACAAACCGTCCTGTGTATGTGAGGCCCACTGGCCTCTTCCGGTCACCTGACTTCCGGCGGGGCAGCTCCCTGAGCTTCTGCTTCCTCTGGGGCGAAACCAGAAGAGTAGTTATTCACATGGGCGTGTTGAGTCGCTGCGGGGATGATGTATGTGAAGGCACTTGGTAACTAGTGAACTTGAGGGTCGCGACTTTCTTGTGCATCAGAATCACCTGGGCTGGACTTTGTGTCTCTAACAAGTGCTCAGGCGCCGCTGATGCTGATGCTACTGACCCTGGGACCACGTTTTGAGGAGTGCTGCTGTGCACGTTTGTGGCTGGGGGCGGGGGAGGGAAACTAGTACTCATTTAACTTTTTTTTTTTTTGGTGCCATTAACCAAATTAGGTTTAAATGCGTGGGTACAAAATCAATTCACAGGAATCAGTTGCTTTCTTATACACTAACAATGCAACTGTAGAAAGAGAAATTAGAGAAACAGTTCCATTTACAATAGCACCAAAAACCATAAGATACCTCGGAATAAACCTAACCAAAAAGGTAAAGGATCTATACTCTAGGAACTACAGAACACTCATGAAAGAAATTGAAGAAGACACAAAAAGATGGAAAAACATTCCACACTCATGGATCGGAAGAATAAACATGGTTAAAATGTCTATGCTGCCCAGACCAATCTATACCTTCAACGCCATCCCGATCAAAATTCCAATGACTTTCAACAGAGAAAGACATGTATCATATGACCTCACTGATATGAGGAATTCTTAATCTCAGGAAATAAACTGAGGGTTGCTGGAGTGGGGGGTGTGGTGGGAGGGATGGGGTGACTGGGTGATGGACACTGGGGAGGGTATGTGCTCTGGTAAGCGCTGTGAATTGTGCAAGACTGTTGAATCTCAGATCTGTACCTCTGAAACAAATAATGCAATATATGTTAAGAAAGAAAAAAAGAAGAAGAATGTAGCAGGAGGGGAAGAATGAAGGGGGGGAAATCGGAGGGGGAGACAAACCATGAGAGATGATGGACTCTGAAAAACAAACTGAGGGTTCTAGAGGGTAGGGGGTTGGGAGGATGGGTTAGCCTGGTGATGGGTATTGAGGAGGGCACGTTCTGCATGGAGCACTGGGTGTTATGCACAAACAATGAATCATGGAACACTATATCTAAAACTAATGATGTAATGTATGAGGATTAACATAACAATAAAAAAATTAAAAAAAAATTCCAATGACTTTCTTCAAAGTGCTGGAACAAATGATCCTAAAATTTGTATGGAATCAGAAACGACCCCGAATCACCAAGGAAATGTTGAAAAAGAAAAACAAAGCTGGGGACATCACGTTGCCCGATTTCAAGCTATATTACAAAGCAGTGATCACCAAGACAGCATGGTACTGGCACAAAAACAGACATATAGACCAATGGAACAGAATAGAGAACCCAGATATGGACCCTCAATTCTATGGTCAAATAGTCTTCGACAAAGCAGGAACAAACATGCAATGGAAAAAAGACAGTCTCTTCAATAAATGGTGCTGGGAAAATTGGACAGCCACATGCAGAAGAATGAAACTCGACCATTCTCTAACACCATACACAAAGATAACCTCAAAATGGATGGAAGATCTCAATGTGAGACAGGAATTCATCAAAATCCTAGAGGAGAACATAGGCAATAACCTCTTTGACATCGGCCACAGCAACTTCTTTTCTTTTTTTAATGTTATGTTAATCACCATACATTACATCATTAGTTTTTTTTAAATTTTATTTTATTATGTTATGTTAATCACCATACATTACATCATTAATTTTTGATGTAGTGTTCCATGATTCATTATTTGCATATAACACCCAGTGCTCCATTCAATATGTGCCCTCTTTAATACCCATCACCAGTCTAACCCATCCCCCCACACCCCTCCCCTGTAGAACCCTCAGTTTGTTTCTCAGAGTCCATAGTCTCTCATGGTTCATCTCCCCCTCCGATTTCTCCCCCTTCAGTTTTCCCTTCCTACTCTCTTCTTCTTTTTTTTTTTTTTTAACATATAATGTATTGTTTCAGAGGTACAGGTCTGTGATTCATCAGTCTTACACAATTCACAGCGCTCACCATAGCACATACCCTCCCCTGTGTCTATCAGCCAGCCACCCCATCCCTCCCACCCCCCACCACTCCAGCAACCCTCAGTTTGTTTCCTGAGATTAAGAATTGCTCATATCAGTGAGATCATATGATACATGTCTTTCTCTGATTGACTTATTTCACTCAGCATAATACCCTCTAGTTCTATCCATGTCGTTGCAAATGGCAAGATTTCCTTTTTTTTTTTTTGATGGCTGCATAATATTCCATTGTGTATATATACACACCACATCTTCTTTATCCATTCATCTGTTGATGCACATCTTGGCTCTTTCCATAGTTTGGCTATTGTGGACATTGCTGCTGTAAACATTACATACATGTAAACGTACCCCTTCTGATCACTACATTTGTATCTTTGGGGTAAATACTCGGTAGTGCAATTGCTGGGTCATACAGTAGCTCTATTTTCAACTTTTTGAGGAACGTCCATACTGTTTTCCAGAGTGGCTGCACCAGCTTGCATTCCCACCAACAGTGTAGGAGGGTTCCCCTTTCTCTGCATCCTCGCCAACATCTGTTGTTTCCTGACTTGTTGATTTTAGCCATTCTGACTGGTGTGAGGTGGTATCTCATTGAGGTTTTGATTTGGATTTCCCTGATGCCAAGCGATGTTGAGCACTTTTTCATGTATCTGTCGGCCGCAGCAACTTCTTTCAAGATACATCTCCAAACGCTAGTGAAACAAAAGCAAAAATGAACTTTTGGGACTTTATCAAGATAAAAAGCTTCTGCACAGCAAAGGAAACGGTCAACAAAACAAAGAGACAACTCACAGAATGGGAGAAGATATTTGCAAATGACACTACAGACAAAGGGCTGGTATCCAAGATCTATAAAGAACTTCTCAAACTCAACACTGAAAAAACAAATAATCAAGTCAAAAAATGGGCAGAAGACATGAACAGACACTTCTCCAAAGACATACAAATGGCTAACAGATACATGAAAAATGTTCATCATCATTAGTCATCAGGGAAATTCAAATCAAAACCACATTGAGATACCACTTTACACCAGTTAGAATGGCAAAAATTGATAGGGCAAGAAACAACAGATGTTGGAGAGGTTGTGCAGAAAGGGGAACCCTCTTACACTGTGGTGGGAATGTAAGTTGGTACAGCCACTTTGGAAAACAGTGTGGAAGTGCCTCAAAAAATTAAAAATAGAGCTACCCTATGTATGACCCAGCAATTGCACTCCTGGGTATTTACCCCAAAGACACAGATGTAGTGAAAAGAAGGGCCATATGCACCCCAATGTTCATAGCAGCAATGTCCACAATAGCCAAACTGTGGAAAGAGCCGAGATGCCCCTCAACAGATGAATGGATAAAGAAGATGTGGTCCATATATACAATGGAATATTACTCAGCCTTCAGAAAGGATGAATGCCCAACTTTTATATCAACGTGAGTGGGACTGGAGGAGATTATGCTAAGGGAAATAAGTCAAGCAGAGAAAATCAATTATCATATGGTTTCACTTATTTGTGGAACATAAAGAATAGCATGGAGGACATTAGGAGAAGGAAGGGAAAAATGAAGGGGGGAAAATCGGAGGGGGAGGGGAACCATGAGAGACTATGGACTCTGAGAAACAAACTGAGGGTTTTAGAGGGGAGGGGGGTGGGGGGATAGGTTAGCCCAGGGATGGGTATTAAGGAGGGCACATTCTGCATGGAGCACTAGGTGTTATACGAAAACAATGAATTGTGGATCACTACATAAAAAACTAATGATGTATTATATGGTGACTAACATAACATAACATAATAAAATAAAATTAAAAAAAATAAATGCATGGAAAGGAGTGAAGGAGAGCATCACACATGCTCTCTTTTCCTCCCTCTGCTTATTGTACCTGATAATGACAGCCTTAGGAATTAAACAAATACGGCATTTTCTGATTAATTATCCTAACGTTTTTGTACCAAGTGGAGACAAACCCTTGTTTGGTGGCTGGTACTGAAATCTGCTGGGGCTTGTTTAAGCATAAAAGGAGAATGTTTTCTGAGCTAGAGGGGAAGATTTTGGAGGCTGCTGGAAGTGCAGCGGCCCCATCCTGGCCTCCAGAATAGGGGACTCCCACCCTGTCAGGCTCTCTCTCCATCTTTCTTTCCGCCCTGTAGAACAACTTTCTCTGCCTGCTTCCCAGGCCACATCATGGCTCACGGCTCCCCTCAGCGGCCTGCTTTCTGTCCTTCCAAGGTGTCTCAAATCTATTAGCATCCCTGGTAGAAGCAGCACTCTGCCTAGAGGCCTTCCGGAAACGATGGTCACCACGGAAACAACATACTCCTGACCTGACCTGCAATGTGCCTGTTCATGACCTCCACCTGGAGCTTCAGTGCCGCGCCCCAGGCGACCCGGGGAAGTTATCCTTCCCTTCCTCCCTGTTGTCCTTCGGGTGTTTGAAGATCACTCTTTTCACGTCTCGCTGAAAGGCCAAATTGCTGCTTTTCTCTCTCACTGCATGGTGTGTGAGGCTGAATTTGGCCCTCTGGATGTGCTCAAAGTGGATGATTATTTCAGGACTCACTCCGATATGGGAACACAGAAATGAATGTGAGAAGTCGTCCTCGACCTGCAGGCTGGGGCGGCAGGGAGACCTGGGTGTGCAGGCAGGGATGGAGTGTGAACAGGGCCCTGGGAGGACTGTGGTTAGGGTGCGGAGGAGGGGGAGGAGGACGGGGATATAGAGGCAGAGCCCTCCAGGCAGCAGATGTGGGGAAGAAATGCAGAGCCAGGCGGGCATGGGGTGTGGTTGAAGCAGTGGGGTGGGATGTGGGGCTCTGGCCTGTGTGAGCTAGGAGAGGCTAGGCAGAGCGCCCAGACCAGGCTGTGAAACCACCCCCACCACAGGCCCCCCCCACCCCACCCCCGGCTGGCCGAGCTGGCTGCACACTGGCATCACCAGGAGAGTGTCCAAAATTTTCCAGTGCTCATGCTCTGGCCCAGCACTGAGATCAGAATGTCTGGGGTATGCCAGGGAGGGGAGGTTTGGAAAGCTCCCCAGGTGCCTCTAATATACAGCTAAGGTGAGGAGCATTGGGGTAGGGCAGGGGTTCTCAAAGTGTGGCCCCGGGACCAGCAGCATCAACATCCCCTGGGCACTTGTTAGAAATGAAAGTTCTCAGACTCCACCTCAGACCCGGGGATCAGAGACTGTGGGGGCAGGGCCCAGTAAGCTGTGTTCCAACAGCCCTCTAGGTGATTCTGATACCCTACCGGGTTTGAGGACCACTGTCTTAAGAGTTTGGACTTTCGGGACCTGAAATCCAGGAAGACTGGCTTCCCTGTTTTCTGCCATGTAGTATATCTTTCCTGAGGCAATGAAGGATAGACTCAGCTACTTGCTCTGGGGTGGGGGTGGGCAGGTTGGGAAGGGGCAGGTAGGGAGAAAAAACATCCATACACAACCATCTCACAATGTTATCCAACCATAGACAAGTCTCAGGAGCTGGCAAAGGTGGGCAAAGGTGCACCTGCAGAGAAGGGGTTGGGGTTCCTGCCTGACCCTGGCTGGAGTGTGAGGCCCTAGTGGAGGCTTGCACTCCTGTTCCACTAGGGACTGGGTGGAGGTGAGGTGCTTTCCCTCAGGCCTGTCCAAACCAGCAGACTTCACCTCTTGGTGATTTACCTGAACCTTCTGAGAGCTGCTGGGCCCAGGCCCTACCAGGGCAACAGACCCTCCTTCATCACCACCCCCAGCAATGTCTGTGGATAGGTGTTGATAGGCATGCAGCCTCTGTGTCCATGGAGGCTGGCCTGTGAGGGCATGACACACCTCTCGAAGGTTCTGGGGCCACAGAAAGGGAAGGGTTTCATCCCTAAGATGATGAGGGTGTGGGGACCCTTGATTGAGAACCGGTGACCCCTAACGCCCCTCACCTGATCTGCTCGTCTAACTCCTATTGGTGCTGCTGAGAGCTTGGCTGCAAACACCCAAGGTCTTGGGCAAGTTACTCAGTGTTCCCAAGCCTCAGTGTCCCCATCCATAAATGGGGTCTGTAACAGGGCCTGTCCTTCAGAGTGGTGAAGAGAACGTGGGAGAGTGCTCCATAAATCCAGGTGATACATCCAGGAACATCAGCTCTTCTGGAAGCCCTTGCTGACCCCACAGGCTGGGCCAAGGGCCACCTCTGGACTCCCACAGCCCTGGGTGCCCTCCATGAGGGCAGTGGCCACACGCACAGCTGCTCTGTTTATGTGCTGGTTTTCTCCCCCGGACCCAGAGTTCCTGATGACAGAGACAGTCTTTTCTCTCTGTTTCTCTGTGTCTAGTGCACGATCTGGCCAGAGCAGGTGGTGCTTTGATCACCGAGTAACTGCAATGACCAGATCCAGGTGCCAGATCTCATGCTACGTGGGGCCACAGGGAGGTTCCTTTGTCCTCCAACCCCATCCCGTTTGTCCAGTCCTTATGTCCCCCCCTTAACAGCTAAATGGTCCCTTTTAGTGTGCAGGAAAGATCACAGGGGTGGGGGTGGGGGAAGATCAGGCACAGTAATACCTTCTTTTTTTTTTAGATTTTTAAATTTATTCATTTTACAGAGAGAGAGAGAGCACAAGCAGGGGCGGGGGTGGCAGGAAGAGGCAGAGGGAGAAGCAGACTCCCCACTGAGCAGGGAGCCTGATGCGGGGCTCAATCCCAGGACCCTGGGATCATGACCTGAGCCGAAGGCAGACGCTTAACTGACAGAGCCACCCAGGCGCCCTGGGCAGGCACAGTAATTCCTGTGCAAAGGGATGAGGGCCCAGAACACAGCAGCAGGGATGATGGTGGTGGTGGTGGAGATGGCCAGCCAGGGGGATGGTTAGCACGGGTGGGTGAGCAGCAGGGCGGGATGGGCAGTGGGCAGTATGATGTAGTAAATGACCCCAATTACAAGAGAACCTCTGGGGCTGGGGCTTAGACCTTGGTTAAAAAACAAAACAAAACAAAAAGCTTCCCAAGGGACTCTAATATGCAACCAAGACAGAAAATACTTAATGTTGGACTTGCCTGCATTAGCTGCAGATGGAGGAACTATCTCTGTGGCTTTGGGGTCCAGAGCCTGGGGCTTCCTCTCCCCCGCGAGAACAAACAGCCCGTAATGGCGGCACCCACGCCCATGCTCTCGCAGGAATACAGCGTTTTCGGTGACTGCGAAAAGGAATATTACTATCTGTAATTAAAACATTAGCAGCATCTTGACGTTATTTTCATGCTTATGAATAATTTATTTTTTATCTTAATGTTGCATTAACACTGCTGTGCATGTCATCGCCTTTCCTTTTGCTTCAAGAAAAAATATCGCAAAACGCTCGAGTTGTCCAGAGGGCCTGTGATTCTCACACCTGGGGCTTCAGACAGGGAAGCTCGGAGAGGGGAGCAAGTCCACCTCTAGGGCCTTTATCTGGGAGGAGCTTGGGTGCTGGTGGGGGAGGGGAGAGGGGTTAGTTAATTTAGACAAGACCCGCTGATGAAAATAATCCTTGAAACAAGAGTTGAATAGAGTTTGCAGGGTTTTATGTGCTTTTCAAATCCATGATGTTGACCAATCCAAGACATTTCATTCTCAAAATCTGGGCTTGATTGCCCCTTCAAATTCCACCTTCAAGTTCTGGAAGGCCCTCAGTTTATAATCTTGCCTCGTTCCTTCTAGACTTGTGTTTGGGATCCATTTATCTACAGTTGGCTCCCTAGACTGGGAAAAAAAGCCCAAGATAAAAAAGCTCTGTTTTCAGGATTTTATGAGTAAGACACAGCCCTTAAGAAGCCGAGAATCCTTTGTGGAGGAACGGACATCAACTATAAGCAGTGTTAAAAGTAGGAGGATAGAGAAAAGGTTAGAAACAGAGGAGGGATATCTAATCTAGCCTAAGGAATGGGGCATTCTGTAAAGTTTTCTCAAAGGAGGTCACGTTTTATTTGGGTTTTGAAGGATTAATAGGAGTGTTCTAGAACTGGCAGGGGATAGTGGTGGTGAAGAAAAGCAGAGAAAAGAAACTGAGTTGCATTTTTTCCAGTTGCCAGAGAATGGATGTGGCTGGCAGAGTGGAGTGAGAAGCAGCTAAGAAAACAGCCTAGTCTTGCTTCACGGTGTTGCAGGTATAGCATTGAGTGAGATGAACTGGGTACTATTTACTCTTTCCTTTTGGCCACTTAGTAGGAAGAATTTAGACTTTGGGGTTAGAGAGAACTGGCACTGAATCCTGGCTCTGCGTTTGTCAGCCATGAGGATCTGGGCATGTTATTTTTCTTCTCAGAGCCTCACTTTTTTCATCCTGCTTATTATAGTTGATAATGACCTTGGTGCCAGAACCTGAGGAGTTATTTCAGAAACCAGGCTCACCCTGGTGGGATGGTGTGGGTGAATGTACTAAGCAAAGACAGTGGATGGAGGATGATGGGCAAAGGCAACTTTGTGAACTGAGCCATCAGTCAGAGGGAGGAGAGGGCTCAAGACCTGAGATTCTTTCTTTAGAAAAAAATTTTTTTAAAGATTTTATTTATTTATTTGTCAGAGAGAGAGAGAAAATACACAAGCAGGGGGAGCGACAGGCAGAGGGAGAAGCAGGCTCTCCACTGAGCAAGGAGCCCAATGTGGGACTCGATCCCAGGACCCTGGGATCATGACCCGAGCTGAAGGCAGCCACTTAACCAACTGAGCCACCAACGCATCCTTCTTCAGAAAATTTTTTAATTGGAGTATAGTTGGCATACAGTGCTGTATTAGTTTAAGGTGTACAACATAGGGATTTGACAAGGCTATCCATCATGCCACTCTCACCATGGTAAGTCTAGTTACCATCTGTCACCATACAAAGTCATTACAATATTATTGACCCTATTTCCTATGCTGTAAGTTTTATCCCTGTGACTTATTTATTTTATAACTGGAAGTTTGCACCTTTTAATCCCCTTCACCTATTTTGCCAATCCCCACCCACCTCCCCTCTGGCAACCATGTTTGTTCTCTGTATTTATGAATCTGTTTCTATTTTTGTTGTTGTTGTTTTGTTTTTTTTAGATTCTGAGTACAAGTGAAATCATATGGTATTTGTCTTTCTCTGCCTGATTTATTTCCCTTAGCATAATACCTTCTAGGTCCATTCATGTTGTTGCAAATGGCAAGATTTCGTTCTTTTTTTTATGGCCGAGTAATATTCCATTGTGTATATATACCACATCTTCTGTATCCATCCCTCCATGGATGGACACTTAGGTTGTTTTCATATCTTGGTTATTGTAAATAATACTGCAATAAGCATAAGGGTGCAGATATCTTTTCAAATTAGTGTTTTTGTTTTCTTTGGATAAATACCCAGAAGTGGAATTGCTGGATCCTATGGTGATTCTATTTTTAGTTTTTTTGAGACAACTTCATACTGTTTTCCATAGTGGCTGCACCAGTTAGCATTCCCACTAACAGAGCACCAAGTCACCTTTTTCTCCCTATCCTCGCCAACACTTGTTATTTCTTGTCTTTTTGATACTAGTCGTTCTGACACGTGTGGGGGGGTATCTCATTGTGTTTTTGATTTGTGTTTCTCTGATGATGAGTGACGCCGAGCATCTTTTCATGCGAGACCTGAGACTCTTAGAAGATTTCCTATGAGGCGAGGCCATGGTCAAGAAAACAAGTCAAGGGGCAGAACACCAGGATCAAAGAGGGAAAGGGTTACCACTGGGATGGCTGGGATGTGGTCAGCATGGTGGCGGTACCTGGCACTACTAAACCCTACATAGATGCTGTCATTGAACCCTCACATCCATCCTACCAGACTGAAGCTATGTATATTTTTTATTGTGATAAAATACATATAACATTAGATTTACCATTTTAACCATTTTTAACTGGTTAGTTGTAGTACATTTACATTGTTGTGCAATCACCACCATGCATCTCCAGAACTTTTCCATCTTCTCAACTGAAACTCTGCATCCATTAAACAACTCCCCAGCCCTCCCCAACCCCCTGGTCACCACCCTTCCACTTTCTGCCTCTATGAATTTGACTACTCTGGGCATAGATGGAATCATACAATCTTTCCCCTTTGTAACTGGCTTATTTTATGTAGCCTAATACCTTTAAGTTTCATCCATGTGGGAGCTATTTTAGTCTTTATTATAAAGGGTGAGAAATTGGGGGCTCCTGGGTGGCTTAGTTGGTTAAGCATCTGCCTTCGGCTCAGGTTATGATCCCAGGGTCCTGGGATCAAGCCCTGCATCGGGCTCCCTGCTCAGTGGGGAGCCTGCTTCTCCCTCTTCCTCTGCCCCTCCCCCTGCTCTCTCTCTCTCTCACTCTTGTTCTTGCTCTCTCTATCTCAAATAAATAAATAAAATCTTAAAAAAAAAAGGTTGAGAAATTGGTTCTTGGAGAGGGGCAGAGGAAAGGGTAGGATTTGAACTGAGGCAGCCCAACTCCTGAACCTAAGCTCACACCTGCTAGCAGGCAGAGGACAAGGCACACCTGTTCCCTGACAGTCTTCTCATGCCTCTCCAAGGGTGGCCTCGCTGGCACTGTGTGTTCTGAGCTGAGGCTGGGGAAGACCAGGCCCCTCTGCTGTCTGCTCATGGAGATCCATCAGGAACTGATGTGTTTTCCGGCCTTGGCTTGTGACTTTTCTCAGCAGACTCCGTGAAAACAGGAGCTTTGCTCCTGCCCATAGTCTTGTATGGACGTATGTTCTAGAGCCTGCTGGTTTCAGAAGCTGCATGAGAAACTGTCATCAGAGGCCTTCAGAGCAGAGTAACAAGTAGGGTCATCGAGGCTGGGGGTGAGGGGCCAGGGGAGGCTTCCTGTAGGAGGAGGTGAGGCCAGAGAGTGACTTTGAAGGGTGGGAGGATTTGCAGGCAAGCTCAGGATGTAATTACGCCAGAGAAAGGCATAAATTCCCCAAGTAAAGTAAAGCTAATTGAAATGTCAGCCCCGTCACCTGTGCTCTCTCCCAAAGTCAGGATCCTCTACGCCTCATAAGAGCCCTGCTGGAAACTATTGCCAAGAAATGTTTTCTTTAATTGGACAAGGCACTGATTTAGACAATGCCTCTCCAGTGTGGATTAAAGAAAAAAAGTAAATTACTTAATCATGGTTGGCTTGATGAAGCAAATGCTTCTGAGGGGGCTGCTGGAGGAATTGGAATTTCTCCTCACCCCACTGGACTCATCTAATAAAAAAATCAAACCCTCATCAACGCCTTAACCTACTGGGGCTGACGCTGTGATAAGGGACTCTCTAGCAAGCTCCCAGGAACCCCACGAGGCCAGAAAACCTCACTGACCTTCTAGAAGCAGAGAGGAGAGGAGAGGCGGGGGCAGGGGCAGGGGCTGGATTAGAGGAATTGTCAGTTCTTAAGGGGAAGTAGGGGACTGACACTGAGCCCCAGGTCCCCGATCCCCATTGCTAGGACTTAGGAGACGCCCTGGAGTCTCTGGACCTGGCCTATCCCCGAAAAAGACACGATCCTGTGCACATGCTCCATTGGGTCTGGTGCTGGCCAGCTTCCTCACCTGGAAAATAATAGCCAGCACTCCTTGAGCATCTGGTCTACGAGAGACACATTCTTAACACCATCCCACAGAGTAGTGAGGAATTAGCCCCATTAATTGACGAGCAACTTGAGGTCGGGGAAGGGAAGTAACCTGACCAAGATTATGGAGCTGGTAAGTGGTACAGCCAACGTGCACTCTGGGCCTGTCTGTCTTCCCAGTAGGAGGCTTCCTGTTCTTTGTGGATTGAACTGGATGATGTCTAAGGGTCCCTGACAGACCACCGTCTGCATAATCCTCTTGGTTTTATAGATCATGCCTTTAAATTGGCTTTGGGAGCTCATGGGCACCCAGCCACCCATGATAACACCATGCCAAATAGAGTATGTTGTCTCTCCCCCACGTTGCTCATCAGCTAGCAGGTAATGAGGTTCCTGCCATGTACCCAGGAAGGGTGCCAAGGTTGTTCACTTCAGTTACCAGCAAACTTTAAAATAAAACCTCAGAGACATAGAGATTGGACATTTAAGATCTGCTGAAACATTAGGATCCTAGACCTAAAGAATAGGGCTTATATGGCAGGAATTGCTTATAAGGTTTGATTTCAATAGTTAGATAACATTATAGACCAAGCCCCCATTTCTTACACTATTTTGGTACCATCAGGTTTGATTAAGAAACAGGTAGGAGCTGTAATTTGCCTCCAAAACATATACAAATCATCTCAAAGTCAAGCCCTACTAGACCTGAGTAGCTTAGTGGGGTATGGACTAGAACAAGGCAGGGGCCAGACATTATGGCACCCGTGCTGTGGATGTGCACTGGGCCAGGCCTTGCAGAGCTCACAGAGGGAGAAGACAAGGTGTGGTTCATGAGCAGTTGGCCACAGGCTCACTGGCCAGTGCCAATGGGTCATTGTGTTCCCCGGACTGAGAATGCTTCTCGGAGGGGATGCTTCCAACCACCGTTGACTTAACACTCACCAGAGCTGGGGCCCTCTGCTTGGCAGATGGTGTTCCATGTGTGTCTTTTGAGGGTGAGCTCATTGTGTCCATGGGTCACCCATCCGCTCATTCAGGTATCGCTGAGTATTTACTGTGTGCTAGTTGCTGTTCCAAGCTGGGGATAGAGTGGCAACTAAGACCAAGACAGTCCCTTCTCTCATGGAGCTGACACCTTTTTAAAGATTTTATTTATTTATTTGAGAGAGAGAGTGGGGGGTGGGGAGAGGCAGAGGGAGAGGGAGAAACAGGCCCCCTGCTAAGCAGGAAGCTTGACCCGGGGCTCAATCTCAGGACCTTGAGATCATGACCTGTGCCAAAGGCAGACCCTTAACTGACTGAGCCACCCAGGTGCCCTCGGAGCTGACATCTTTAGAGTCCAGTTAGAAAGTTCTGATTTCTGGAATGTTTTTTCTTATGACAAGCAAATCAGCCTCCCTGGAACTTTCCCCATAGTCCTGATTTGGTTCCCAGGGTGGCCCAAGGCCATCTTGTCTCTTCTGGTGGTTGAACAACATTACAATTTCCTCTCTGCCCAGGCTCTTGCAGCCTGATGGAGAGCCAGACACAGCCCCTGTTGTTGTTCCATTGCACAGTCCCAGCCAGTCCCTTCCTCTTGGCCCAGGGTCCTCCTGACACCCTTTCCAGGGGTCCTCGCTGGGCAAAAGCAACCCCCAGTGGATACCACAACTCCTGTAGGTCTAACATGCTGCCCTGGGAAATGGTTCTTCCTATACCAGTCAGAGTTTGGAGTCACCAGAAAGATATCATCCAGAAATGCCATTTTAGGGTGGGGAAGAATTGAGGAGGTGGTGACTGGGGTTCGGGGAGACAAAGAGATGGGAAGGGGGGCAGCTGCTTGTGTCCACCACCCTTCCTTCCATTCCTTTCAGCTGCCTTCCTGGCCTGGCATGCTAAGGCTTTCTACTCCCAGATCCAAAGTGTGAGGCTGCGTTTCTTTGGTATGTGGGTGTCAGCGCTCGCACCGGGAGCAGGAGGTCCTGAAACCATATGCCCTACCCTCTAAGAGCCCCAGTCTTGTGAGAAGGCAGAGCTGGAGAAGGTGTCTATGCAGGGTCTGAGGGAGACCGCAGGTGAGTGTTAGAGCATTGAGGACATGGACCAGGGGGCAGTTTGTGCCACCTCAGGGTTCGGGGATGGCTTCCTGGGTGTGGAGATGCGTGAGGCATTGAAGCCAAGTGGGCAGAGGTCCTGGGCAGAGGCAGGGTAGGAACGGAGGTCACGGCAAGCGTGTGGGAGCTCTGAGTGGCTTGCCTTGTCTCTAGGCTGCAGTGCTTGGAAGAGCATGCCGCAAACATTCTGGGTTTTATTCTGCAGGGTTTAAGGACAGGAGGATCTGTTGGGCATCAGTCAATCGTACTTTGAGTCCTAACTGGGCTTCTATGTAATTCTGAGGCTTTGGGCAAATCACAAGCAGTCCTTCCAACCTCAGTTTCCTTATGTCACCCTTTGAGTTTTCCTCTGGCCCTCCCTCCACTCGGTGCCAGCCCCTTCTGGGAGATGGATGGGGTGACCGCCCCCATCTTGAATGTCCTCCGTGGGAATGGAGACTTGGGTGGTGGGAGTGGGATAGGGTGGCCACGCCTTCTCTGCCCCTGGGGGATGAACACACCCTGCTGTTGGGTGTGTCTGGCAGGAGACCTGGCAAGCTGGCCTGGGGCTTTCCCCACTCATTCCCCCCCAGAGTGGTCTAAGGTGCTAGGGCCCTCTGGAGGGCACACAGCCCAAGGTCATCCCTGCCTTGAGCTGACCCCAGGGTGGATACAGTTAGCTCTCTGGCTGGGATGCTTTGATTCTTGGACCTCGGGGAAATGATCAGATGGGCTCTGGGATGCTCACCTCTCTTTGTAGGACCCAGCAGGCGGGTAGGGCTGGAGATGGCAGAGCCTGGGGCAAATACCTCAGAGTGTCAGACACAAATTAGAACCGTCTACTAATGTGACCGGCATTAGACCGCAGTGCTGAAGAGCATGGTGTCCAGAGCCTGACTCCGTGTGGCTCTGGGCAGATTGCTTCAGCTCTCTGTCTCATTGATGGGACTCACTTCCAGGATGAGCAGATTAAAGACAGGCACGCCAGGGCTCAGCTCAGGGGTGCACAGTACAAGGGCAGTGTGACTGGCCCTGACCTCGAGCAGTAAGAGCGCTCTGTGCAATGGTGAGAATTATTACCTTCTGTAGGGAGGCTGGGGGGAAAACGCAGAGGCCCACACCCAGCCCTGAGGCCAGGCCAGAGCACAGCTCGAGGCCAGAGAGTAGAGAAGTGAGGTAGGCCAGTGGAATACTATCTGACAGTGGTTGGATGCTCTGGTATGAGTTTGGAGCTGGGCCCGGCCAGCCACTTGGACCCACGTGAGCATGTAACATTTGGAGATGATCAGGCTTTTATTGGGGGAGTGCGGATGTAAAGTTGTCCACTGAATTTTCTATAAATGCTTTTTATTAGCTGGTGCTTTACAATGTGAGAGCTATTGAATTAGGCATCCATTACTTCTATTCCCTGGGGAAAGAAGGATGCCTTCCTGTGTCCTCTGTGCAGGTGAAGCCAGGAGGAATATGAAAATCAGGCAACAGGGAGGCCTGGTTATCAGGAGGGCACTGATGGCCCTCGGAAGACCTTTTTCTCAGGAAGCAGGATAATATAAGACACAAGCAGTATCCTTTGCCCTAAAAGCAAAGCAGCTTCCTTCTTAAACATTGCTACGTTTAAAGTGGTCTCCAGAGCCATGTCTTTTGGCTCACCCCCCTCCTCTGGGTTTGAGGACGAGAGCTTGCCCTTTGTATCCTGCTTCCCTAGCCCTGAGCTCACTGTGCATGACACCAAGAACGTGCAGAATGACATAAGCTTTGTTGTTGTTGGGCAAGTCATCCATCCTGTGGCCAGCACTGTAGGGCTTGGTGTAACCCTGAAGCCACAAGGATGAAGGGAAGAAAGGCCCATCTTTAAGGAGACCACCTTCTGTGGAGTGTAACAAACTGAAACAAGAAATTGAGGCACCAGTGGGTAAATGAAGCAGTGGAGGTGTGTGGGAGCCATGGGAACCAGGAAAGGGAACCAGTCACTAGCCTGGGGCGTCAGGTACACAACTGAAGGAGGGGGCTTAGAACAGAGCACTGAGGGATGCTGGGGGCTTATATTCTTCCAGAGAGACTTATATTCATCCTGGGGGAGGAAGGTTGGACAGATGACGGGGGTGGAGGGACATCGGCCTCCAGGGGTTTCCCTGTGGACGGGATGTGGACCCTCTGATGTGCAAGGTGGGTCAGGATACCCCCAGTGCTGGTTTGGCTTCACAAAGAAGACATCCAAGTAGCAGGTGGTTCTGGAACCCAGGTGGGCAGTCGGCTCCTATATCTTTGTGTGTGTTTGTGTGTATGTAGGGGTGGTTCTGTGAACAACTAGGAGGAGAGGGAAGGGGCCAGCCTTCAGGGTACAATTCTAGCACTAGCAGGGCTAGTGCTGGGCTGGGCAGGGCCTCTGTGTACAGCTGTGCGGGCTGTGCACTGCTCAAGGATGCCACATCAAAGAGAGTACCGTTCACATAACAGAAACCATAGATTTATACATCTACTATGACAATTCTGGAAAGTGGAAATAAAATGTCTCATTTTAATAAATATCAGAAAATGATAACAGTTTTACGATACATGGAAATGAAGTGTTTGAAGAAAGAGAATCTTTTTTTGATTTGTGCAAAGGTCCACATAGTCTCCCAGCATCCCTGAGGTTGGGCATATGAACTGGGCCAATCTGTGGTGGGGAGGGGCAGGAGGGGGTCCGTGGGCCCCTCCCTGGCATACTCTATACCTCTGTCTCTTTCAGGAATATTGCTGCTGAATTTTTCATTGGGTGGTGGGGTGCCTCCCTCTTGAGGACCTCGCAGGTGAGCAGGTGAGAGAAACAGGGGAGGCTGGGGGCAGGAACACCTTGTCAGTGCTCCTGAACATTGCCTAGGGGAGGGGGAGTGGGGGACTAGGCGAGAGGGCAGGTGCACCCCATAGTGCATCCGACAGCGCCTGAGCAGAGCCCAGAACCCCTTGAAGACAGGAGCCCAGCTGTGTGAGTCGGTTGAATGGAGGGGGTTCTAAAGCTGGGACTGGCTCGAGAATGCCGCCGTTCCTTACTTTGAGGGGTTTTGCAAGTTCCAAATGGCTTTCCTGGAATACTGGTGTTGAGACAGACGTGGAGAAGCAGGCCTGACCATGAGAGTGCTCGGAGGAGGAACGGGAGGGGACAGCACAGGGTGTGCTGCGCTCAGGCTCCCATGTCGAATGCCGGTGCCCAGAGGCTCCGTCCAAAGGACCAGGTTCCTATCACTGCAGCCAGCATCGCCTCGACACTTGTCTGACCTTTTCTAAGGAACCAACCCCTATTCATTGCTCCAGGCCCTAGTATTCCGGGGTCCTCTGCATACCGTGTGGGCTCAGCAGAGGCATCTCTCCCCTGCCCAGCAGTGCGTAGAGCCCTGGGGAGCATCAGAGCTTCCCGCCAAGGCACCCCCAGACGCCCTTCTCCCCCAGCGCTTCTGGCCCCTCGCAGCCACGGGCGGTTCTCTGTCCCACCTCTCTCGCTCCTCCACGGTGGCTTGTCCTGCCAGGAGCCAGCAGGGAAAGGCGGACGGGGGGCATAGGCATGCATGGACCGTGTGAGGGAGGTGGGGCAGGATGGTGGCTTTACCTTCCTTCCAGCATCGCCCACATCACACCTGAGTCCGGGATGTCTCTGGAGAATAGCCCCAGCCTCCTAGAGAAGCAGATTTGACTCAGCTATTTCTTGTCAATTCATCAAACATACATCCCCAGGCCATTGGACCCCCCCTACGGCCACAACTCAGGCCCAGGGTGAGTGTTGTGCTTTGGGGCTGAGAGAAAAGGTCACTCAGGGGACACCTTTTTCTCCCAAGTTTGGGCCCCACCCAATCAGTGTCCCCTCATACACAGACTCCAGATCCTGCCCACAGTCATCCCTGAATGCGTCAGGCAAGCAGCCACATAGACAGAACTCCTGTTTCCCTCTGTGCTTATTTGTAGCCCCCGAATCCCAGAATAGGTATTTCCCTATCAAGGAGCACAAATAATGGAAGAAGAAAGAAGGCGCCCCTTATTGGAGTAGATTGCCTTGCCTGAAAGAGCCCTATAACAAACGTGCTTCTCAAGCACCTCTTGATGGAATCTATGACCATTTGTAGTATTTTACATTGAGCTTAATAATTTATTAATGTTTAATATTTCACAAGAGTAAAGCAGAAAAGCTGATGAAATTTTCATATCTGCTATTATAAGCTCAGTGGAAGCTGGGTGGTGCTGAGGGCCTAAAGCCTGGTACGTGACCCTGTCCGCAGGCCCAGTCCGCCTATGTAACCCTCCTCTGCCTGCTACCCTGAGGGGGTACCCAGACCCCAGAGGTCCTGTGCACAGAGCCAGATGCTTGGGGGTGTTGTCGGTTTGGATGAACAGCAAGACTCGCTTGTGGTGTGATTTGCCTAGGGCCAAGCATCTCCTCTATTCCCTGGATTTTCCTCACTGGGCTGTTGTGAAGCTTCTGTTGTCCATCATTAAGATAGATTGTATTCCCTGTGAGAGCATCAGCACCCATGGGAAGCATAGCTTGTAGCTAATGATAGCAGATCTGATTCACTGTTGTAAATGTTTTATATCAACAATTCATTAATTTCTCACAATAATCCTAAGAGACAGGAGCTCTTGTCCTCATTTTATAGATGAGAAAACTGAGGCCCAGAAAGAGGAAGCAATTTGTTCAGGGTTGTGCAGGAGTCCTGAGCTGGGATTTGGTTCTAGGCAGTCTTGCTCCAGAGTTTGTTGTCTTCCTCTTATTCTTCTTTGAGAGAGAGAGAGAAAGAGAGAGTGAGGGGGGAGGGGGAGAGGCAGAGGGAAAGGGAGAGAGAGAATCTCAAGCAGGCTCCACGTCCAGTGTGGAGCCCAATGTGGGGCTTGATCCCAGGACCCTGAGATCATGACCTGAGCCAAAATCAAAAGTCGGACACTCAACCGACTGAGCCACTCAGGCGCCCCATGAGTCAGTCTTCTTAGCTCTCACATTGTGTGTTTTCTCTAAACACAAACCAAACCAACCAACAGTTTATTGCATCCTTAACAAGGGCATGGCTCTGGGCATATATACTTGACCCTTGAACAACATGGGTTTGAACTATAAGGATCCACTTACATGTGGATTCTTTATGATAAATATATACAGAACTGCAAATGTATTTCCCCTTCCTTACGATTTTTAAAATAATGTTCTCCTTTCTCCAGCTTACTTTATTGCAAGAATACGGCATATAACACATAGAACATACAAAACGTGTGAATCAGCCATTTATATTATCCGTGAGGCTTCTGGTCAACAGTAGGCTATTAGTAGTTAAGTTTTTTGGGGAGTCAAAAATTATATGCAGATTTTTGAGGTTGGCACCCCTAACCTTTGTGTTGTTCAAGGGTCAATTGCACTCTGGAGGAGATAAAAAAGTGAGCCCTTTGGTCTGAGTGACATGCTACACGGTGTGCCCTCGGAAGTCAGCAGGCACTCTGGTGTTCCACTTGTCGGCTGAGCGACCCTGGGCAAGTTACCCAGTCATTCTGAGCCTTCAAGATCATACCTGCCTCACAGGTTTGCTGTGAAGATGAAAGGAGATCAATTTTTAATCAAGTGCATGCAGGAGCAGGCTTGGCGCACTGTGGCCCATGGGCCAAATCTGGTCTGCCAACTGTTCTTTTTTAAACAGGTTTATTGAGATACAATTCATATAAATGCAATTCACCAACTTCAAGTGTACAATTCAGTGGTTTTTAGTATATTCACAGATATGTGCCTTCATTACCACAATTTTAGAAAATTCTCCTCATGTCAAAAAGAAACCAGTACCCTTTAGCTATTACTGTGCCCCCAACATCTCCCCACTTTCCTCCTCTCCCCTAAGCAACCATTAATCTATTTTCTGTCCCTATAGATTTCTCTGTTCCGGATATTCCATTCATATGAATAGAATCATATAGTATATGGTCTTTTGTGACTGGTTTCTTTCACTTAGCAATTCTTACGGCTGGATAATATTCTAATCCAGGAATATGCCGTATTTTTTCCCTCTATTCCTTAGGTGACAGACATTTAGGTTGTTTCTACTTTTGGCCCTGGGATGCCTGCTGTTTTTGTAAGTAAAATTTCATTGCAACATAGCCATGCCCAGGACTGGGATTAGGTAAGAGAAGCAAGGCGCCCAGGGAGCCAGAATTCAGAAGAGGCTCACTCTCTGGGTCCTGCAAGTGCAGGGTCAACCCTGGCCACGCCTATTCGTTTACCGATGGCCCATTGCTGCTTTTGCCCCAGGATGGTAGAGTTGAATAATTGTGACATAGACTGACCCACAAAGTCTAAAATGTTTACTACCTGGCCCTTCACAGAAAAAGTGTGCTCACACTTCTTCTTCAGCAACAGATTTTTGGCCCCTTATTCTCAGGTTTGGAAGAGAAGATAAAAACAAGAATTTAATGAGTCATCTAAGTCTCCTGGCTTAGCCTCGCATCAACCTTATCCTTGGTTGTGTCTGGATGGGCCATTGAAAATGATGAAGTGGCTTTAGGCTCTAAAATGCTTCTGGGATGGAAACTTGTCTTCTAGAAGTCCTAATATTCCAGAGCTCCCTGCCAGAGGCTGCATGCGTTAGGACCAAAACTGTATGGCTTCCCCTTCAACTTAAACTGCCCTTCCCGAATGTTCCTCCTACTGCTCTAAAAACCTTTTTTTAATTGAGGAGTAATTAACATACAATGTTATATTAGCTTCAGGTGTACAACATAGTGATTTGACAGTTCTATACATTACACAGTGCTCGCCACGGTAAGTGTACTCACCATCTGTCACCACACAACGTTATTACCATATTATTGGCTTTATTCCCTAAGCTGTACTTTTCATCCCTGTGACTTATTATTTTATAACTGGAAGTTGGTGCCACTTAATCCCCCTTATGTATTTCACCCCCCCATCTCTCCCCTGGCAACTACCAGTTTGTTCTCTGTATTTAAGAGTCTGTTTTTTGTTTGTTTGTTCATTCATTTGTTTCCATCTAATCAAAGCTTCAATGTTCGAGGTTGGATTAAAAAATCCTCAATACCTACAAAGCTGTTTGCCTTCCCCTCAAGCAGGGATTTGCTTTATTTGTGCTCTCAGTGTCACAAGGAGTGATGCTGTCCTTGTCACGAATGAGTCTTCCCTTAGTGATCATTCTGGAAAACCCCCTCTGTTACCCCCCCCCGCTTCAACTTTGCCACTCCCCCTTTCTTAGACCAGAAGATATTGCAGTAGAAAGAGCATTGCTATTAGAATCCACATCCTTTGCTTGTAATTCTGACCCTGCTGCAAAGTAGCAAAATAGCTGTGTGACCTTGGGCAAGTCACTTCACCTCCTCTATTAAATAGTGGAAATGATACCTACTTCACTAGGTCATCGTAAGAATGAAGTGCCAGGTAAGGCAGGCATTATACATAAGTACAATATGATTGTTGAAGACTCAAAATTGTAGGCAGAATGATGAAGAAAATGAAGGATGGCTTTCATTTACCTCTTCTCAATGTTTCTTCTCTTCCCTTGGTTGTAATCACCATGTCATGATCATCCCTAGAGATCTTCCCACTATTCTTTCCTGCTTTTCTTTCACAATCAAAATATATTCTACAAATGCTCTGAGCCACCAAATCCATTCCAAGGTACTAATGACTGAGAAAACTTTCCCGTGTTAACAGACTCAGAGGTGTTTGCCTTAAGTCAAGAACTTTATGCTCCAAGAACACTTTCCCGATATTGGAAAGCACAAAGTGTGAGAAAAAGGGAGTAAAAGCCTGGGAGCTGGGGATAGAGGCTTCCTCAGTCCCAGGAGGCAGATTTTCTTTGTGTCTGTCGAATCACACCATGTGGGCACTGTCTAGCTGCACACACAAATGGCCAGACCTACACAAATGCCCACAGAAACAAAACAAGAATGAGACGGAGAACTTCTTAGATTGCACTATGACCTATTAGCTTATTTTTTCAGGGTCTATTTTGGTTTCCTTAATCTTTGGGTACTTAATTTACCCAGATACTTGTCATGGACATTTGCTGTTTTATTGCCTATACAGAGACCATCCTGATTTGACAATATACCTGACCCTGCTAAGGAAGTTGTGCTAGAATTTCCCCAATACCAGCCCCCTGATATTTACATCCCCGTGTAATCCCCTCCCCCTTGTGTTGGGCTGGATCTAGGGAAGTCCTTCTAGTGAATAGACTATAGCAGACATAATATCACTTCTGAGATTAGGTTCATAAAAACACTGCGGCTTCCATCTTGGGGCTCTCTCTCTCACTTTCTCAGATCCCTAGGAGAATCAAGTTGACATATTGTGAGTCACTCTATAGGCCCATATCATAAAGGGTTGAAGCCTGTCAATAACAATGTAAGTGAGCTGGGAAGCAGATCCACCCTCCCCCAACCCCCCACCCAGTTGAACCTTCAGATGAAACCAGAGCTGTTGATTACTGTAACCTTATGAGAGATCTCACCTCATGGGGAAGGGCACAGCCAGAGGAGGACTAGAGTGGAACCCACAAGGGACCTGGTTTCTTGGGATTAGGGGCAGCACTGCATATGCTCCTCAAGAGGGAGATCATAGATTTTGAGCTAGATAGAGTAACTTGTATAATATGGATGCCTCACCTTGGTGTGAATTGAAAGTACTTTCAGTGTTTTTATTTATTTTTTTATTTTTAAAGATTTTATTTATTTATTTGACACAGAGAGAGAGAGAGAGATAGCACAAGCAGGGGGAGTGGCAGGCAGAGAGAGAAGCAGACTCCCCGCTGAGCAGGGAGCCCAATGTGGGACTCAATCCCAGAACTCTGGGAACATGACCTGAGCCAAAGGCAGATGCTTAACGACTGAGCCACCCAGGCGCCCCTGTACTTTCAGTATTTTAAAGGATAGTTGTATTATGTTCCTAGTGTGAGGAAATGTGGGGAGACAAAGTGATGGACTGCAATGGACATATTTTTTTTTAAGATTTATTTATTTACTTTAGAGAGAGAGAGCAAAAGCATGTGCAAGCGGGGGGAGGGGCAGAGGGAGAGAAAGAGAGAGAGAGAGAATCTCCAGCAGACTCCCCAGTTGAGCATGGAGCTTAATGTGGGATTCGATCCCACAACCCTGAGATCATGATCTGAGCCGAAATCAAGAGTCAGATACCTAACTCACCGAGCCACCCAGGAACCCCTGGACATATTATTTTTGACATATTTGTCTCCAGACAACCCACTTGAAAAGATGAAGGGGAGCAGTTACCACCTGTCCCAGCTTCCTGGCAGCTAGGGTGCAGACATGTGACATGTTCCTGTCATAAGACTTTGAAACTTCGGTGACAGCTGCACAGGATGTGCAGAGACGATTCTCAGTGGCTGATATGACAAGAGTCCAGGGACAGTGACGTCAGTGATGGTGTGTTAAGAAGACTGTTCTCAGGGTGTGATCTTCTCAATGCCTTATTTCTCTTAGTTCTTCTTTCTCTTCTGACCCTGATTCTCCAAACTTCCATTGATTCTGTGATTCTAGCCACTGCACTGCAAATAAATTCCTTTTCTGCTTAATTTAGCTGGAGTTGTTTTCTGTTGTTTGCCTCTCAGAAAGTGATTGTTAGAGTGTTCAATACTATCTATCCCACTCTGTGTGTGTGTGTGTGTTTTAGGACTTCATTGAGGGTATTCGAGATTAACAATGGGGACTTTGAAAAGCCTTAATTAGAGAAAGAAGCAAGTTAATTCACCTGTTCATGTCATCCTAAGGAAGCTCCCAGCAGAAATTGTGAGGGGGATGAATGGGTTGCTTCATATCTGGGCCAATCATTAACTATGATGGAGAGTTTTGTTTGAGATGGTTTCCAATTTCCACACCCTACCCACCGCCCCCCCCCAAACCCATTTATAGAGAAAGGAGGCTGGGGGAATCTTGCTTGTGTAGAAGCCACTTAGGAGATATTTTAACTGATTGAGAAGATAAATGGTTTTGAATGGTATCTCATTTATTATTCAACAGACAT
Organism: Phoca vitulina; assembly: GCF_004348235.1. Taxonomy (NCBI): domain Eukaryota; kingdom Metazoa; phylum Chordata; class Mammalia; order Carnivora; family Phocidae; genus Phoca; species Phoca vitulina. The sequence goes on from NW_022589704.1 coordinate 102,450,376, forward strand.
TTACTGATATAAACCAGGTTCCTAGAATAGTCTTTGGCACAAAGGAAATGTACCATATGACAGACACCAGGGGCAGACTAACAGGTAAAATATTGTATTTTCTCAATAACCTTCCTCACTTTACCTCACATTATCAGCTGGTCTAAATCTCAGTTTGGAGGTTCCAAAATTACTGACATGAATGCATTAGCACGTGTAAGGATTTCGGAGAGCTTTCTTTTGGAGTTTGATTTCCAAGTATGTGGAGAAGCTCAGGGTTAAACTGCATCTTATTTGGAATGGTGTTTAAGCCTGGTGAAAGTCAAATAAAAACCAAAATAAAAATTTAAAACAACCCATCACTCAGTTTCTTCTGACAAAACAACTCCTGTTTGGAGCATTAGATTCCTGTTCCTTCTGCTTGTCAGGTGACCCCATGTGACTTAACTGGAGGGGTTGCTGTCTGGGAATTTTCTTTTAAAGATTTTATTTATTTGAGAGAGAGAGAGAGAGAGAGTGAGAGCAGGAGTGGGGGGGGGAGGAGCAGAGGGCAGAGAGAGAGAGGGAGGAGCGGACTCCCCGCTGAGCAGGGAGCCCAAATGTGGGGCTCAATCCCAGGACCCCAGGATCATGACCTGAGCCGAAGGCAGATAGATGCTTAACCGACTGAGCCACCCAGGCGCCCCTGTCTGGGAATTCTTGACCACAGCATGAATGCATGTTTCTCCTTCCCCTAAAGGGCCCATCGCCCTCATTCCCCACAGTCCCCTCTGTGAGAGACTTTTCTCTGTTAATGTCCCTCCCTTGAAGTCCATACAAAATAACCTCTGTACAAACCACCCTCAAATCACCATCATAGTCCATTCTGAGTCAGGTGGTTCTCTTCTGAAGGTGACTCCAGGACCCAAGCTACTTCCATCTGATGGTTTTGCCACCTGGGCTACCATAAGGCAAGACTGGTATCGCCTGGCTGGCAGATGGAGGGAACTGTGTGGAGAATCACACACATAATGCTTAACCCTGTCAGTCCGGAAGTGACCTATATTACTTCACCTACGTTCCTTTGGCAAGACATGGAGATCCATCCAAATGCAAAGGGAGCTGGGAAATGTAGTTGCGGGCTGGCTCCTTAGTAAGAACTTGATTCTGTGGAGGGGGAGCATAAGCCTTTGTTGTTCTGGGGCCATCTTTGATGTCCCACCCAATACCAAATCCCTCCTCCAGCAACAAGCTTTTGGCTCCCCGCAAAGGGAGACGAAACTACATAAACCAATTCAGCCTCTGCCATTAATATCTGATATATTTTTATTTCATTATCACTCCAGAATATTTATAAAGTTTAAAAGAATAGGAAGGTAGCCTGCCTGTAAATAACTCAAAGCAACGACTCTACTGTTAGAGGAGGTATTTCGGAATTGGGGTGGGGCAGGGGACCTCCTGTTACCTTCAGGTAATTTGCAGAGTAACACCCACTCACCTGTATACTAGGGAGATTCAGATCTCGAAGGCTGACCATATCAGAGAGGGGAGAGAATAAATCCCTCTCATAGATTTTCATACAAATTCTAGCCCAGCTGTGCCCTTACTAGCTCTGGAAGTCTGGGAGCTGAGCTGGTGCTCGTCTGGTGCACAGATTGACGGGTGGTGCGGCCCAGCTCCACTTCAGTGGGATAGAGATTGATTGGCGCCTCATCCATTTTCCAATGCTGATGGATTCCCTGATTCACGCACTTGGGCCAGACATGCATCTCCTGCTAGGCAGTAAAAATGTCAATAACCGCTCTCTTTTTACTCTTCTTCTTTCCAAGCTGGAGATGGGCTTCCATTAAATCCTTAACCAATGCTTTTTTGATTAAATCAAATTTACAGCCACTGGAGAGGGACAGGATCTCAGCCATGTTCACCTTGCCCTCAGCAAAGTGCCCTGGACTTGGTTTTTAAACAACCCTCCGCAGTTTCCAGTCAAAGCCAAAGGCAGGCCCTTGGCTAAACTTTGCACCAGGCAAAGCTGCTTCACCTTATGTGTGGGAGGGACCTGGGCCCCTAAGGAATAGGAGGATGGCATTGCAGTGAGGATGGCTGATCTTGCAGGGAGGGAAAGTGACATCAGCCTGAGAGAGGGTGACAGTAGACAAAAGGCAAGGTGACAACTGGGAGATGCTGGAATCACTGACTCTTTGGTCAGTTAATTTAAAACCAACCATGTTTCAATTTCTGTCATCCCCTAAGAAACAAAACTGATAGACTAGTTTATACTTGAGTATTAAAGACTAATGATGATAACATTTGTTGATTGCTTTCTCCATGTCAGTCACTATGCTAACCAGTTTAAATATCACTTCAGTTAATACTTCCAGCAAGCCTGTGAGGAAAGTACTATGATGACTTTCATTCCACAAATGAGAAAATGGACTCAAGAGGAGGATAAATGACCTTCCCAAGGTCACACACCAGTGAGTGGCAGAGCCAGGATCTGAATCCCTAAGCCTGGCTCTAGAGTCCATTCCCTTAAGTTCTGCCCTGTACTGTGTAATACCAAGAGCTCCTTACATCCCTGCTCCCAGAAATGGTGGCATTTTTAAAAAGGGCTAAGAATTAGGCCAAAGGAATAAAACAATAATGGTGGCCCTGTGAAGGCATGGGAGGAAGCTGTGTTTAGCTGGAAGGTCTTTCCAAAGCTGTCTTTGAAATCACCCCAAACTTCTGGTGGAGTTTGTTGTCTGTTGATAAGTCTGATTCACAAACATGTCCAAGATGAAGTGCATTACCCTCATCCTTTTTTTAAAAAATATTGATTTATTTTTAGAGAAAGAGAGAGAGTTTGTGCAAACAGGTGAGGAGCAGAGTGAGAGAGAGAGAGAATCTTAAGCAGGCTCCACTCACACCATGGACCCCAGCATGGGGCTCCATCTCATGGCCCTGAGATCATGACCTGGGCTGAAATCAAGAGTTGGATGCTTAACTGACTGAGCCACCCAGGCCCAGCACATCACCCTCATTCTTGATCCTCAGATGTGGTATCAGTGGAGTGGAGGTCAACCATGAGCTGTTCATGAACGGAATGAAAGGAATTAGGGGAGACAAAGAGGAAACTGGTCATTACTTTTCCCTCTCTGAATCTGCATTTTTCCCAGAATGGTGTTGGTACACTTTCATTCTCTTAAAAAAATCAGTATTGAGCCAGGTTCTTCAGTCTGAGCTCACATGGACATTCTACTGAATGGGAGTTACCACTTGGGTAGCAGTGGGATGTTAGTTTTGCACAGATAGCCCTTTCTGGAAAAGCTTCTACAGCTCCCACTGGGGCAGAGAGCCTCGGGAGTGGGGACCACAATGGCCCCTGCTCTTCTTGATTGCCCCAGCAGTCTCTCTGGGGGATTTTCTATAGCAACAGTTAGGATGCAGGTAACTAAGAAGTTCTGTCCTGAATGCCTCTGGGGACATAAAAATCATTTGCCTGGTTAGCCTTGTAAGGGATGACAAAGGCATGTGGGATAAAGTGCCAAAGGAGGTGCTGTCTGCAGGTCCCAGGAATCCCCAAACTTAGGTTGGGCTGAGGTTCTGAGCCTGTTGTGAGTGGGGAATGTGGCCTCCTTTTGCTGGTGGGACCAGGGCTGGAGCTCGTGGTGGGGGAGTGAGGAGGAGGAACTTCAGGGGTCGACTAGTCACCATGTCTACTTCTACTGCCATCTTCCACTGTCAAAGCAGCGCTGGACCGAAGTGGGAAGCCGGCCACAGAGCAGGTGGTCAGGGGTTTGGACTGGAGCTTTGCATATGGTTGTGCACAAGGACATCCGCCAAGCCGCACAGCGGGGCTCTGCTTGCCTGGCTCTGCACCCTGGCATGGGACTGAGCCTGCATAGAGGAGGACGTGCCATTTTCTGATTATCTTACAGGTATTGTCTACTCACCCAGGGCTGTATTGGCTCAGAGAAGGGGACTTATTCTAATTCACTTGAAGACTCTTCCTGGGCTGGCTCTGCTCCTGGGTTTGGGTATCTGAGACATCATATATTTGGGAGGGTATTCCAAGAAGTGGTGGGGGGGGGCAGCAAGGGGAGTTTCCATGGCTACCATTGGCTCCTAGTTGGAGTGGCCATTCCTGAAGAGTAGAGTAGGTGTGTATGGAAGTGAAGAATGTAAGTAAGCATTTCCCTGTGTTCTGTGAGCTGCTCTAGCAAATTAATCCAACCTGAGGATGGGGTTGTTGGACCCTCTGATCTATAGCTGCTTAGTCAGAGGCACAGATGATGGCCTGGGCTTGCAGCTGGCATCTGAAATGGGGGGCGGGCAGTGTTGTGGGATTCAGTCCTTCACCTCTGGGATCTGACACTATCTCCCAGTAGACAGAGTTACAATTGAGTTAAATTGTAATCCAAAGGGGCACCTGCACCCCAATGTTTATAGCAGCCATGTCCACAACAGCCAAACTATGGAAAAAGCCCAGATGTCCATTGACAGATGAATGGATAAGGAAGATGTGATATATATATATATATACACAATGGAATAGTACTCAGCCATCAAAAAAGAGAAATCTTACCATTTACAACCATGTGGATGTAACTAGAGGGTGTTATGCTAAGTGAAATAAGTCAATCAGAGAAAGACAATTATCATATGATTTCACTCATATGCAGACAGAATTTAAGAAACAAAATAGAGGGTCCTAGGGGAAGAGAGGGAAAATAAAATAAAACAAAATCAGAGAGGGAGACAAACTGTAGACACTCTTAATTATAGGAAACAGATTGAGGGTTGCTGGAGGGGTGGTGGGTGGGGGGATATGGGGTAACTGGGTGATGGCATTAAGGAGGGCAAATGATGAGATGATAGCCCAAAGAGAAACACAGGATGTAGACTGAACTGAGTTTTTCTTTTTTTTTTTTTTTAAGATTTTATTTATTTATTTGACAGAAACACAGCGAGAGAAGGAACACAAGCAGGGGGAGTGGGAGAGGGAGAAGCAGACTTCCCGTGGAGCAGGGAGCCTGATGTGGCACTCGATCCCAGGACCCTGGGATCATGACCTGAGCTGAAGGCAGACGCTCAACGACTGAGCCACCCAGGCGCCCCTGAACTGAGTTTTTCTAATACAGTGAACCAACCCCTCAGTGAAGCTTCCTGACACACATGGGCAGGGGGCAGTGGGTGGGGAGGTGTTGCCAAGGCCAAGTCTTCCCTGCCCACCCATGATTCATCAGTTGCGCTAGAAAGGGCTGGGCTGGAATGCTCCAGTCAGTTCACTCTGTGAAGAAAGGGATGGAATTTTTGGAAGGGAAATGCACTCTAATTTCAGTCAATTCACATTCCAATTTCACTTTGTTAAATAACATTATTCAGTAACCCTTGGAATTCACATGCATCATATTTAATGGGTCCAATTATACTCTTTATGGCATGCCTATGAAACATGCCATTTTCACCATTTGAACGTGGGTTTGACATGATCTCAGATGTTATATTACCCCATAGGGTAATGCACCTTAATAGCCTGCAAACTCCGGTAACAAGAAGGATTAGTCGAGCAATAGGCTTTCATTCATCAGCTTAACTCTAGAATTGCTGCCCACAGGAGGGACTTAAGGCAGCAGAACTTTTATTTATTCAAAGATATAAACAAATGAAAGTAGCTTGTTTTTCCTGATGGTAAAAATAATAAATACTCATTAACAATTGTACACAATGAATTGTGTAAGACTGATGAATCACAGACCTGTACCTCTGAAACAAATAATACATTATATGTTAAAAAAAAGAAGATAATAAGAAGGGAAAAACGAAGAGGCGTAAATCGGAGGGGGAGATGAACCATGAGAGACGATGGACTCTGAAAAACAAACTGAGGGTTCTAGAGGGGAGGGGGTGGGGGGATGGGTTAGCCTGGTGATGGGTATTAAGGAGGGCACATTCTGCATGGGGCACTGGGTGTTATACGCAAACAATGAATCATGGATCACTACATCAAAAACTAATGAAGTAATGTATGGTGAGTAACATAACATAATAAAATAAAATTAAAAAAAATTGTACACAATGAGGAAGGGAGTAAAAACAATGAAATCACTTATAATTCTGCCACCCAGGGAGCGCCTCTAGAAGGTTCAGTGTGTTACTGTTCGATCTTCTTCCTAAGCTTGTGCACATGCATGTAGTGTGTCCTCTCTACAGTTTCCATGATGAATCATACTATATGTGCTCTAACCTATTTCCCACCCCCCACTTAAAAAATCTTTTTATTATGAAACATTTCAAACATATACTAAAATCGACTGGATAATAGGCTGAATATCCATTCATGGCTAATCTTGTTTTATCTGCACTTCAATTTATTCCCACCCCAGATGATTCTGAAGCCAATCCTAGCCATCAAAACATTTAATCAGTAAATATTCAAGTATATATCTTTATAAGATATTGACCTTTAAGAAGTGACCATACCATTATCATACCTCAATAATTAACAATATCTTAAAATCCTCAACTATCCAGTCTCTGTTAAAATTTCTCTGGTAGTCTTACAATGATGATCTTGAATCAAGATCAAGGTGGACTTGCAATTGCTTCCTTTGGTTGATATGCTTCTTAAATCTTTAAAATCCATAGATTTCTCCTCTTTTTTTTTTTTTTCCTCCTTGCCGTTCATTTGCTGAAGAAATTTGGTCATCTATTCTATGGAGTTTCTCAGTCTGGATTTTGCTGAATTTTTTCCTATGGTGTCATTTATAATGTTCCTCTAAATTGCTAGTTAGGTCTCAAAGCTTGATCAGATTCAGATTCTATCCTTATTAGTCAACTCTGCTTCATAAATGGTACTGCGCCCATCAGTCAGGAGGCATATAATCTTTGGTATCTCTCTTTTTATAATGTTTTCTAGATCTATTGTTATGGGCTGAATTGTGTCTCCCCCGCCACCCCCTGCCACCAATATATACAGTGAAGTTCTAATCCCTCTAATCCCTCAGAATGTGACTGAATGTAGAGATAAGGTATTTATTTATTTTGAGATAAGAGGTGGCTAAGTTGAAATGAGGTCATTAGAGAACCTTATAATTAGAAGAGATACAGAAACACACGTAGGGATGACCATGTGAAGACACAAGGAAAAGATGGCTGACATCTTTATCTTACTTCCAGCCTCCAGGACCACGAGAAAATAAATTCCTGTTCTTTAAGCCAGCCAGTCTGTGGTCCTTTTTCGGGGCAGCCCCAGCAAACTAATACATCTATAAATTCATTAGATGATATAAATGGTGATACTCTAATCTTAATATATCTTTCTTTGTTTATCAGCTAAAATACTTCTGTAAAGATAAGTTCCCCTCACCAACCATTTGGTTACCCATAGGCATTGTTAGCACAGGAAGGGCAAGATAAATGCTTGATTCTTTTCCTTGGGAGTACCAGTTTTCAAAATAATGGGTTGTTTCCTCCTCATTACCCCAAAGTGAGCCATGAGTTTTTTTTTAATTTTTTGTTTTAATATCATTATGAACTCATAGATTTAAAAGTATTTCATGTGTTTCAATATACCTTTTTTGAATGCAATACATCATAAACATCTTTTTTCGTCAATATAATTCTAAATCATTAGTTTTAATGGTTGCACAATTTTCCCTTACATGAATGCATTAAAGTTTATTTAATAACTTCTTATTGTTGGACATTTATATTATACCCCTTTTGATTTCCACTTTAGTTCAGTCTTGCTCTCACAAATATTTTTTTCCTGAAGCAAGGTAGTACTTTTCCTAATTTATTTGAAAGGGTGAAATTAGTAGATTAATTTTTAATGATGACCATGATATGAAAGGGAGTCTGGTTAGTTGAGTAGTCTTTTTATTGAAGCCTGAAAGATATTTTCTAGTCTGTCTATTTAAAATATTTATACCATTGGTGAGGGGAAATATCTTTTTTTTTCCCTCAAGGGTTGGAGATTTTCATCAAGGACAAAAGACAAAATAAGACCGTCAATTAATCTAAGACAGTAAAAGTAAAAAAGTAATGACAGTGGCAAGTTACCTTTGGTATTTGCATGTTTGCTTGAATGTTTTCATTTTTTAGAGTAAATGTTCTAATTTTGAAAGATGCAATTGTTACCTTTGTTAATCCTTCCTAGTGGTAGGAACCATCAAGTGCATAACTCACTTTTGCGTATCAGTGTGCAGGTGAGGGCCAGCTCTGAGTCAGGTGACCATCCATCCCAATGTGCTGGGCATAGTTTATGTCTCTTCTGAAGTAATTCTTCATAATGTCCCCTAACACTCTCAGAAGAGTCCAGGTTTGGACAATAGATGATATAATTGCCATAAATATTAATAATTTTGTTTCCTTCTACTTATTCAGATTTCCTCATGTTCCTTATTTCAACTTCCTCAAAGACAAGAGAGAGAAATTGAAGAATAAGCTTCTTCCCTGTGAATCCAGACCTTCCCTCTCTCCACAATCACGTGCCATAGTTCTTTTCCTCTTTTTCTTGCTCCTTTTTCATTTAAGCAAATTGCTACTGTCCCCTCCCTATTTTTATGATCATTCCCTTCAGGGAGGCTGTCACAACAGGGAGAAAATCACTGTGTGAAAGAGCTTTGAGTAGGATTTAGCCCAGATGAGGAACGGAGACCAGAAGAGGCATTGTCTGGGCGGGCCCAGGTGATACAGCTAGTTAGGGGCAGAGCAGGACAAGGACAGGGATCTCCAAATTTGTCTGCCAGCTGATCTTAGTCTTTGGCATGATCTTTGGCATGATCTTTGGCAAATTTGATGTTTTGTGGAAGGTAGGACACCACTTCCCTTCCCCCACTTTTGCCATCAGGTGATGAATTAGAATGAAAGCAAGTCTCACATCTAGTCCTACCACACGTTTTACATTTATTACCAAGCCATGTTTATTGGAAGCAGGCAAAAAAGAGCTCTACAACCTCTTTCTCTAAGCTCAGGTCAACCCACACCTGGTCCTTAGCTCGGGTCAACCCACCCTAATCCTCTTTGATAAGAATCATTTTTTTTTTCTTTTTTAAAGTAGGCTCCACGTCCAATGTGGGGCTTGAACTCACGACCTTGAGATCAAGAGTTGCCTGCTCCACTGACTGAAACAGCCAGGTGCCCCTCTTTGACAAGCATCTTGCATGAAATGCCCACTTGGAGGCAGAGGCAACAGTACTCTGACGGTAGGCTTAGACGACTTTCTAGTTGGGTCCGGTGACAGAATCCTAGGTTAAGCTGAGGACAGAGGGAGAGCAATACTCTTGACCTGAAAGCCCTTGGGTTTGACAGATTATTTCTTACACCTCATTTTTGCAAGTGCAGTAATACCTTTTAGTCTTCCTAGCCAACCATGTTTCTTGAACACCATTCATTTAACCAGCGAAAATGTATTTCTAACATTGAGGAAAGGATGATTAACACTAGGCCTGAAATCTAGTCCTTTGTTTTGGGCGGGGAGGCTGGGATGCCTCTGGGAAGGAAGAGGAAGGTAAATTTCTTATAAACATGCTAATTATAGACCTCTTGGCATATCACTAATAATAGCACTAGTGGGAACTAACAGGAGAGTCCTTACCTGTGGAATGTTTTTAGCAGGATGTACCTGGTCTGTGTAGGACTGCTTATGGTAAGGAGACTTGGAATCTATGGATCTGTGGTGCAAGACTCCCCAGAAAGTGTCATGTAGGCTATATGACTAAGTATAAAAATAGAGATGTTTCATAACTCAAACATCTCCCTTTAATGTAAGTGATGCAGCCACATGTAATACTTAGAGACCTCAAACTGCATGCTCATTACAAGGAAAGCCCTGGGGATCTAAGGTGGGGGTCACAGACCTCTCTTTTCTTTACCTGTGCCTCACAGTTCCTTGTATCCTTGATATTATTAATAAGTCTTGATACTGGGTAAGATTTCTGAGTTTGATTTGACAATCTGACAACTGTGCTATCTCTCTTCCCTGATGTTATACTAATGCATGTTCTGGTATAGACACAGGAAAAACATCTTAAAGGCACGACCTTATTTTTGGAGTGTGGATTTCTGATCAGATGATTCAAATGTTATTCAATCACCCCAATGTGCTGGGCATAGTTTATGTCTCTTCTGAAGTAATTCTTCATAATGTCCTGCTATCAGATTACAATTAACTTGTGTACGTATACACATCATGCTGTTCATACTGGTATTTTAACATATTTTACAGACACAATAACATTACTAAAGCATAATATGTCTCTTATGATCACTAGTGATGGTTATTGACAATAACAATGGTATTAGCATTAACAGCAAAGCACCATTTGTTTTGTGATTGTTCTGTGCTAAACACTTCACGTATATTAACTGTAGTTTAATAAACTTCTAAGGTCTCTGTTCTCATTTTACAGATGAGGAAACTAAGTTTCAGAGAGGTTATGTAACTTGCCCAAGGTGACATCAGTATGTGACCTCACATATTTTGTACTCAAAGTCTTTGGATCTGCTTCACCACTGAGCTGCCCCTAATGTTGACACAGAGGATGAGGGTGAAGGAGAACGTAGGTTTTCCGTAGTGTTAATATTACCGTGGCTGTAAGGGAGTCATCCGTGCACATCACGTTCAGTTTACCATTTGTCCAGGAGAGGCAATATGATGAATAATGGCTTCAAATCTGTGATTCATAAGTTCAACATGATGGTCATATGCTAAGCAACACCATCCTGCCAAGCTCAGCAGACTTACTTACCTACATGGAAATTTCACGCAGAATTTTGAGAATTGAGATCAGAGCTGTTACTAGATTTACTACTAGAATGGTTGGAATGACAGGTGAGACAATCCACCAAAAGTTTTCTTTTTCAGCCTGACTAATTCTGGGTACGGTGAGGGGGAAAAGGAGGAGACAAAGGAATAGAAGTGAAACACTGCACAGTGCCTTCCCGGGAGTGGTGTCCAACACCGTGATTCTGGGGGATTTGCTCTGCAGGTAAGTCCATGAACACATTGGCAGCTGCATCATCTGCTACTGGCTGGTTTCCAACCCCTTCTTCTGGAATGTACATTCTATGGGGACGGATGTTTATAGTTGGTGCATAGTATCTCCAGTGCTCAGCATGCAGTCTGTCATGGGGCTGGTGCACAATAAATCTTTGTTGAGTGACCCATCTTCTCATATAGGCATTTAGTTATGGGCTGAATATTTCCTTCCCAAGCTCATATGTTGGAGCTCTTACCCCCAACATGATGGCAGGTGAGGTCTTTGAGAATTAATTGGGTTTAGATGAGGTCATGAGGATGGGACTGTCACGATAGGATTGGTGCCCTTGTAAGAAGAAGGAGCAACAGGAGAGCTCTGTCTCTTGTTCTGTGTGCTTACACACCAGGGAAAAGCCATGTGAGGATAGAGTGAAAAGGGGAACATCTGCAACCAGGAAGCAGGCTCTCAGCAAACACAGAATCTGCCAGCACCTTGATCTTGGACTCCCAGCCTCCTGAATTTCCAACAAACAAAAAATGTTTGTTGCTTAAGTCACTCAGTCTATGGGATGTTTTTTTTTTTTTAAATAGTAGCCCATGCTAAGATATATCTTGCATATCGGAATGTTTCCATTCAACCCAGTAAAGGCCCATGGGGACTGGATTTTGCTCTAGCTGTTTCGTGTATATGTTAATCTTATCATCCAACTAGACTGTAGACATCTTTTTTTTTATTAGTTTCAGAGGTAGAATTTAGTGATTCACTAATAGCATATAACATCAAGTGCCCTCCTTAATGTCCATCACCCAGTTCCCCATCCCCCACCTACCTTCCCTCCAGCAACCCTCAGTTTGTTTCCTAGAGTTCAGTGTCTCTTACAGTTTGCCTCCCTCTCAATTTTCACCTTATTTTGCTTTTCCTTCCCTTCCCCTACGTTCATTGGTTTTGTTTCTTAAATTCCACATATGAGCGAAACATATGGTAATTGTATTTCTCTGATTGACTTATTTAGTTTAGCATAATATACTCTAGTTCCATCCACCTCATTGCAAATCGCAAGATTTCATTCTTTTTCTTTTTGATGGCTGAGTAGTATTCCATTGTATATATATATCACCTCTTCTTTATCTAGTCATCTGTCCATGGACATCTGGGCTCTTTCCTTAGTTTGGCTGTTGTGGACTGCTATAAACATTGGGGAGTATGTGCCCCATTTGAATCACTATGTTTGTGAAGTGCAGGCTGTAGACTTCTCCAGTATTCTCCCAGCTTCCCCCGCATTTTGGGTATACCACCTGGGCCCTCTGAGAATGTGCTGGCCATCAGCAAAATCTAGGCAGGCTGGCAGAGCTGAGCTGCCGGTGTGGCTCCCATGGTCTCTGCTCTCTCCACAGCCTGGAACAAGGCCTGGTCAGGGTGGGGATGGGGTGACCTTGTTCCAAGTAAATAGCAGTTTTGCTTCCCTTTCTCTGCCCCCTTCCATTCTTTAATTTATAGCCTGTGCAATGGGGAGAGAGGATGGGGGGAGTAAAACCACTGATAAATGTGTCTTACTTCCTCGAGGTGTCAGGGACTATAATAGGAAAGGCTCCATCTTCAGCCCATAGTCCACACCAACATGTTAGAGGCAGCCCATAGTAACATGTGATGACCATTCTGGCTCAGAGATGACAAGTGAGGTCGAGTGAATGTTTTGCACTTGCTTTAAAAGCTGTGAAGGGCAGAGGGTTAGGAGGTGGGATGAGAAATTATTTGTACCTCTAGACTTCACTCTCATTGCCAATGGTCTCAGAGAACACTCTGTTTCTTAGTAATGTACACTGCTGGGACCTTGAGGGTCTGAATGACTTGCTTTTGGCTTCCCAAACTGTGTTGTCACCAGCTCTCATTTAGACCAGTGATAAAATGGCCATATAACTTATTCTCCAAATGTGGACACTTTTGAGAATGAAATGGAGTATTAATTATATTGGAAAGCCCAGGACCGTCCCAGGTGGGCAGGACTACCCAGGCGAAACCCAGGACTGTTTTGAGCAAACTGGGATGAATGGATACCCTAGCCAGTGACCTCTGACATCAATACCAGCCATGAAAGCATCAGGCCATCTCCCTACTTCCAGAACTTTCCATCGGCCAATACAGGAAAGAAGAAAATCTCTCCTATAGGCTTACCTGCGGACTTTGTTTTTTTGACAGATACTAAATGATGATCTACTCGAGGGATACAGTGGTACACAACACTGTCATGGTCCTTGCTCTTGTACTTACAGTCTAATGTGTGTGTGTGTGTGTGTGTGTGTGTGTGTGGTGTGTGTGTGTGGTGTGGTGTCTGATGGACAAATGATGACTATGCAGTGTGTTAAGTGCTTTGACAAATACAGGTGCACGTGGAAACCAAGGAGGGGTAGTTCTTTCGGGGACAGAGTGGGGTGGGGAAATGCAAGAAGGCCTCCTTGCTCCAAGACTATCAAGGGATTTCTATGTTAGCTTTTGTGTCGAGGGGATATAGAAGCAATATAAAACACGGTTCCCTTCCCAAGGGACTTACAGTTGCTTGGGGAATAAGATGCATGTGGAAACAATACTAGTTGATTTGCACCATTTTGAACAATGAGGGCCATTTTGTGGTATGTCCTTAAGTGCATCAGGACTTAGGAAGTGAGAGGTGGGGGGTAAGAGAGTTCAGGAAGACCTCAAGAGGAACGGAGCCAAGCTTTGGAGACACGCTCGGGCTCCAGCTTTGGCTGTCATGCTGGACTCAGTGCACCCCAGGGAGGTGGCTTGTCTCTCCAACAGCAGGACACCCTGTGAGTGCCTGCTGTGTGGGTCCTAATTTGCCCCATTTGCACACATGATTGCTGATCCTCCAAGCAACCCTGCAAAGCAGATGCTATTATCTTCATTTTAGAGTTGCAGCTCAGGGAGACTTAGTACCTTGACAATGAGCATACTGTAGGTAGCAAGTAGGGCTTATATTTGAACCAAGCCTGTGTCAAACTTCAGCTCATACATATTCCACTATTCCAGTGGTCTTCTGACCCAGGATCGGCAACATCAGCCTCACTTCCTGTTGGAAATACAAATTCTTGATCTCACCCCAGACCCCAAACCGACTGAATTAGAAACTCTGAATTGGGCCCAGCAATCTACGTTTTAATAAGCCTTCCAAGTGATTCTGATGTGCCTTACATCTGAGAATCACCACACTAGACCAATGGTCTCGGTTTCTTATCTGTAGAATGGGAGTATTATTCCCACCTCAGGATGTGTGGTAAGGATTACAGAACAGAACATATAGAAAGCATCCAGCTCAGTGCCTGGCTCCTAGGGGGAAGAAAGGAAAAGTGGTATTTTTCTTCCTGCTGTGCCCTCTGAGGACATGGAAGTGTCCTGATTTTTAGCTAGCTCAATATCTGGAATATAGTGGATGAAAGTTTGAGAGAATGAGGGGGACCATTTGCATGGGATGAGAGTATTTTGCATGACAGGGCACCACACAACCAGCAGGGTATGAAGCTGTCCTTCCATTGTCTTTAAACTCCATCCTTCTGCCTTGTCTGTAGGAGATTATAATGATCATTATTATTGGTGAGACACCTGTTCAGCATAATGAGCGTGCCGTTTGCAGCAATCAGCAATGAGCAGTTCCTTGTAATTGGCTCATAAGAATGACAAGGTGTAGAAAGTGCAGTTAAAGCCTGTTCAATTCACATGTGCCATTAGCAGGAGCTCATTAATGACATGAACGAAGAGAAAGTGTAAATCAAGAATCCTGCTCTCTGTAATTACAACTGTGCATCGAGCCGCTTCCTTCCAGAGTTCAGCTGCAAATGTGTCCCTGTGCTGGGGGCCTCCTGGCCTCCCCGCTCTCTGCACTCTTATTTATGTTGTTTCTCGGGGTGTCTGTTCTCCACCGAGCTGCAGACAGGCTGCAGACGCAGCGTGCAGAGAGCTGTGATGGGCAGCCCCTTACACATGCAGGGGCCCCGGCAGGGGGTCCCAGCAGTACCTTGGTCCTGGTGCCTCCTGAGCGTGTCCTGAGCAAGTGGGCGGGCCAGAGGGAGTTGTCTCAGCTTGTTTCCCCTGTTGTAAAGTTAAAGGTAAGTGATAGCCAAGATTAAAAAAAAAAACCAAAACGTACTCAGTATACAGTCAATAAATGTTGTTGAGAGATTTGTCTAAGCCAGGCTCTGTTTCGGGACATTCTTCTTTGATTTTAGCTCTTTCCTAACCAAATGGTATTACTGAGGCCAGGTCTATACACACACAACTCAGCAACTTAGCTGTATGGTGTGATTTCAGGCGCTAAGAGTCATCTCTCCTATCAAAACAAAGCAAAACAAAACAAAGCCTCCCCCAAGCACAAAACATTGTAAAACAACATTAACCAACACACCAAACAAAACCCCACTGGTGGCAGATGCCCGAAGTCCCACCATTTTGCAACCTACCTGTGGGGTTAGGTACAATTATCTTCTGTTCAAATTTGGGGCAGTCCTCTGCGTGTGTATTTCAGTTCACTATCTGGTCAGTAACCCTTAGGGTGGTGGACCCTAGGTAGTTTGGGTTGGGGGTTTGCAGAGTTGGGGCCTGACTTCCGAAGCACTGCTGGGGGCTGCAGGAGAGGAGGCGGCCCTGGTGCCGCCCTTTGTCTGCTAGCATTTTCCTCAGACCTGGCACGACGGGGCCTCCGGGTGCCGTGAGCCGTGGGTGCATGGGGGCCCCTGCAGCTCCCACTGACCAGTCACTGATAAACTGCGTCTCAAGGAGTCACCCTGCACGTGCTCTTTCTTGCCCCTGGCAGGGTATTCTATGCAATCCGGAGTCCACAGACGCACGGATGTCTCAGTGCGTCCTGAGCGGAGATCACCTGAGACTGGGTTTATTTACGGACTCCATACGTTCTGCGGGAGCCCTGGCCAGCACATCTGCTCTCAGTTCCCAAAGTTTAGGGCAGTGCTTCCCAAGCTTTTCTTCATGGTCTCCTCGAGGAGACTTCATTTGTTTGTTTGTTTGTTTTTTTGAATTGTCCCTCCCCCCAAAAATACTTTATATCTGTTGATGTACTGTGTGTATATTTGTGCTTTATCCACAAGAAGAGTAAGATCCTTTTCACCACCCCCTCCAAGCTTCCCCATTGAAATGTGGCCATGTAGGTGGAAAACTGATCTAGGTGAGGATGGAGAGTCCCAGAGGGGGTTAGAAAACCCATAGCTGTCGTTTACGCAGTGCGCATTCTGTGCCGGAAACCACTCCAAGTACTTACATGGATTATTTAATCCTCACGGCAGTGCTGTAAAGTACTGAGCAGATGGGGAAACTGAGGCAAAGGCGCTGTAAATAACTTGTCCACAGGGGTGTCCAGGCTTGCGGTTTATCATCAAAAAAGTCTAGGACTTCACTTATACAGTTGACCTTTGAACAATGTGGGGGTTAGGGACACCTCTCGCCCTGTAGAAGATCTGACCCCCCTCAAAAAACTTAACTACTGATAGCCAGCCTACTGTTGGTTAGAAGCCTTACTGATAACTTAAACAGCTTATCAACACCTATTTGTGTGTTGTATATATTCTACACTATATTCTCACAAAAGTAAGCTAGAGCAAAGAAAATGTTATTAAGAAAATCCTAAGAGGGGTACCTGGGGTGCTCAGTCATTTAAGCATCTGACTCTTGGTTTTGGCTCGGTTGTGGTCTCAGGGTCATGAGATGGAGCCCCACGTCGGGCTTCGTGCTCAGTGGAGAGTCTGCTTGAGATTCTCTCTCTCCTTCTGCCCCTCCCCTCGTTCACACGTGTGCTCTCTCTCTCTCGCGCACGCGTGCTAAAATAAATAAATAAATAAATAAATAAAATCTTAAAAAAAGAAAATCATAAGAAAAAAAGAAAATCACAAGGAAGAGAAAATACATTTATAGTACTGTTCTGTATTTATCGAAAAAGTCCACACATAAGTGGCCCCGTGCAGTTCAAACCTGCATTGGTCAAGTATCAACTACAATAAGTCCTTTGTTATTACATACATGTGACTGTTTTGCCAGCCAGTAGCATCCCTATAAAGTAAAAAACTTTTGTATGGTTAGTTCAGTAAATATAACAGGCATTTCCTCTCGTCTTGGTCCTTCCTTATGAAGGGGGATAATAGCGTCCCTCACAGGGTTGGAGCTAATGTGAGTACTTAGCACATAGGCTGGCCCATAATAAAGGCTCAGTAAATGTTAGCTGACATTAATAATAAATTCATATTAGATGACTGACATGATTAGCATATCAAACACTAGCCTGAGCATCACATCCTCCTTCTTTAGCTGAAATCACATTTTGTAGGCAAAATTGCTCTTCTGAGATGTTCAATAGTTTTAGTCTCTTAAGTAGGTAAATATTTCTCTCATAATTTGATTTGTTCTATAAAGATGAGCACAGTAAATTTTTTTTTGTCCCTAGATGGAGGCATCAATTTTGTATACCTAAGTTCATCTGGATTCAACACTAGTGAAGAAAATCTGAATTGACTGGAGCTCCTGTATGTGGCTGCCTGAAAATTACTCAGAAGCAATCATAGAGCGTCATGTTTTTATGTTGTCCATAAATACAGTTTTCCTCTGAATTAACTTTTAAGTCCTTCAAGGTTTAAAAGGGTTTGACCTGATTAATTCAGCAGGGAAGATATTCAAGTCTTTTAGGAAAAAAATGCTGACTTTTTACCCCCACATCTCTTCCCCGCTCACCTCCTCTCCCAAGTGGCATCTGGTCTCCTGGGGTGAAGGAAGAAGGGGGACCGTTGATGGGCATGCGAGGTGGCTCTCTCGGGAGTGTCTCATGACCAGGGCTCAGGCGCTTCCCAGCCCTCATTTAACACCTGTTCCCCTCCACTCCCACCTTCACGCGGAGCCTCCTCTTACCCTACTTCCCTGGGCTCAACAGGATGGCTTTGCCTTCCTCGTCTGATGGGATGTCCTTCCTTGCTGAAAAGTGCTAGAGTCTGAAGTCTCAGGGGCCTGGCCCCGGAGGTGTCAAATAGATTCTACAGAAACAGAGAATCCTTTCTCCTTTTTTGGCGATGCCTGATTTTAAGCCTATTGCCTGGTTAAAGGGGTCCTCGCCTGGCCCTGGAGCAATGAGCCATGGTCTGGGAGGTGGGAGGTGACAAATGGAAAAGGAGCAGTTGGGGTTAAGACGCCTTGGTTTAATTTTGACAACATATTATCCCGTATCTGTGTTGGACATGAGGGAAAACCTGGCGGTCTAAATGGCCACGCTAGCTCGGGCAAGTGCCGTGTGTGAGTAACGCGCGCGATGGAGGGAGCCGCCACATGGCTGGTGACCCCACGCCCATGGAGTGCTCGGAACTTAATGGGGACTAATGATCAGAATGCTGACTGACGCTACTGCTCACACCCAGAGCTGCAGTGAACAAACCCGCGAACAGTCAGAAAAGAAAGAACAACAAGGGGGTACGTCAAAGTTTGTGTGAGCCCAAGTTCCCATATGGATCCGAGACTGCGGCACTGATGACTTCTGCCTCGGGAGAACCATCTGCTTCCTCACGCTGGTGTCGTTTCGCAGCAGAAGGACGGGGCCTTGGCCTTCAATTCTGAAAAATGTGAGTAGCCAAAACTAACTCGAAGGACAATGTTGGTCTTAATCTATTCCTTTCCGTTGTCCTGTTCTTGAACTAGACCCATATGTACTCTACCTTCCCTAACTCACCTTTGTCCATCCAACTGGTCCCTTCCTTCTTTCTCTTCCCTGCCTCCCTCCCTTCCTCCTTCCCATCCCTTTTTTCCTTCATTCCTTCCTTTTCCCCTTTCTCCTTCCCGCCGTTCTTCTGTCATTCAGTTACAATCCCTCCTGTTCTCACCAACTGATCCCCTTTCCTTCAGGGATCCTATTACATTGTATAGTGCTGATTTCCTTCCTTCCTTCCTCCCTCCCTCCCTCCCCCCCCTTCCTCTTTCCTGCCTTTCTTCTATCATTCAGTTACAACCCCTGCCCTCCCCACCAACTGCTCCAGCCCCATCAATCACTTTTCCTTCAGGGATCCTATTACAGGCAGTCAGCACTATACAATATGGCATTTGACTTAGTGATGCTATATGCTGTCTCGTGTAATTTTAAAAATGATTTCTTGTATTTCAAGATCATCATCTCAATGGGACAATATCCATTTCCATGGCAAAGAATCTAGAGTTTTTCTCCTCTGTGCCTGCATTCTTGCATTAGTGAATGTTAACTCAGTATTTCAGGACTAATAACTATGAGAACAACAATAATAGTTATTTTAAATAATAGTTATTTTAAAGTATTGGTGAGAATGCAAATTGGTACAGCCACTTTGGAAAACAGTGTGGAGGGCGCCTGGGTGGCTCAGTTGGTTAAGCGACTGCCTTCAGCTCAGGTCATGATCCCAGGGTCCTGGGATCCAGTCCTGCAACAGGCTCCTGGCTCAGCGGGGAGCCTGCTTTTCCCTCTGACCTTCTCCCCTCTCGTGCTGTTTCTCACTCTCTCTCTCTCAAATAAATAAATAAATAAATAAATAAAGTCTTTAAAAAAAAGAAAACAGTGTGGAGGTTCCTCAAAAAATTAAAAATAGAGCTACCTATGACCCAGCAATTGCACTCCTGGGTATTTACCCCAAAGACACAGATGTAGTGAAAAGAAGGGCTATATGTACCCCAATGTTTATAGCAGCAATGTCCACAATAGCCAAACTGTGGAAAGAGCCGAGATGCCCTTCAACAGATGAATGGATAAAGAAGATGTGGTCTATACATACAATGGAATATGACTCAGCCTTCAGAAAGGATGAATACCCAACTTTTACATCAACATGGATGGGACTGGAGGAGATTATGCTAAGTGAAATAATTCAAACAGAGAAAGACAATTATCATATGGTTTCACTTATTTGTGGAACATAAGGAATAGCGTGGAGGACATTAGGAAAAGGAAGGGAAAAATGAAGGGAGGGAAATCGGAGGGGGAGATGAACCATGACAGACTATGGACTCTGAGTAACAAACTGAGGGTTTTGGGGGGGGGGATGGGTTAGCCAGGGGATGGGTATTAAGGAGGGCATGTATTGCATAGAACACTGGGTGTTATAGGAAAACAATGAATCGTGGATCACCACATCAAACACTAATGATGTATTGTATGGTGACTAACATAACATAATAAAATAAAATAAAATTAAAAAAATAAAGTATTGTGGTCTTAAATAGTGTGGAGGGCAGAGCTTTGATTTTTGCCCTTTCTCAGGGCTTCATGGTCTTGTGAAGTGAATGAAATGAGGTGTGTTCGATATTAAACTTGTTGTCACCATTGTCATCTGATTGTCAACACTGCTCCCACTCAGTTATGGGTCCCTTAGTATATGCCACATATGTCATCCTACTTAATTCTCAAAATATGCTTAGTGACATCGACATCACTTCTTCTACTTTGTAAATAAGAAAACAGGCCTCTAGAGAGTTTCCAAACTTTCCTTATTATAATTAATTCATCAAATAATTAATAGAGTCCCTATTTTGTGTCAGAGAGTATTCTGAAGTTCTGTAAATATTATCACATGTAATTCTCAAAATAATCTGCATGACGTAAGGTATCATTATCCCTGTTTTTGCAGATGTGGAAAAGAAGGGTCTCAGCAAGCTTAGTAACTTAGTTGACTAAGTAGTTGCTGAGCTCATGTTTTGTGCCAAATTCCAGTGCTAGATGCGGAGGGACAGTGGTGGAAAAGTCAGATACAGTTGTTGGCTATCTGGGATTTAGAGTCTAGTAGGGGAACCTACAGTCTAGCGATGTGTGCTAAGCGTCCTGTTTCATCCAGGCGGACACACTGAAGAATGGCGGAGTTCAGTGAATGAACTCAGGTCCAGGATGACTGACCTTGCATCCCAAGGCTGCCCTAAGGCACTGGCCAGAATCCCCCTTCCCCGGGTCCCAAGATTTAGCAAGTCTTGCATATCAGAGACACACAAAATAAGTGTATTTGAGAACACGTGGCGTCCTCTGTGTCTTGGAGCTCGGCACTAGCTTAGGGTGACTTCCATCCTTAAACCTCACTCTTGGGACTTAACACCAGCAGGCCCCAGGGAAGCACCTCTCCACAAGTCTTGCCTTCCATCCTCAAAGTAGCAGATGACTGTGCTGGAAGATAGCTCAGGTTGGAAGCCGTGCTGGTGCAGACTTTGTTGGTGATCCTTGCTTGGGAGCAAGGAATATTTGAATTGCAGAAGCACTTCGGTGAAGGAAAAGATAAGCTAATTAGGTTGTCAAAATGTCCCTTGAAGACAGACTAATTA
Source organism: Phoca vitulina (assembly GCF_004348235.1). Lineage (NCBI taxonomy): Eukaryota > Metazoa > Chordata > Mammalia > Carnivora > Phocidae > Phoca > Phoca vitulina. The sequence continues at coordinate 102,471,603 of NW_022589704.1, forward strand.
AATTGTCAAACTCTCTCTCAGAACTCGTAAATACAGTGGAGTCTTGCAAAACAAAGTGTCATTTTTCTACTGGTGCCAACAGCTGTTTTCTTTGTTCTCTTCTTCCTGTTCCATTTGAAAGTGCTCACCAGTGAGGCCGATGCTCACAGATACACACCCGATGCCTGGAGAACATTTTGTGAAAATGTTTGTAGGGACGTCTAGACGTGACACTATAATATATACCTAGCCTTTACACTGGCATTTAGATAGACAATGAACGTCAGAATCATAAATGATTTTATTTTCAGATAAATAATTTAAAAATTTTAATTAAAAAAGCATTTTATTTAACCATACTTGATTGTAGAAGTTGATATTCGTTACTTATAATTTTATAGGTGCCTTAACTTTAATAGGTAATTTTGCCTATCTTGGAAGAAAAATAACTTTTTAGAAAAATTAGGAACAATTTTGGTTTTTCACTGGCACTTTTGAAGAAAAGAGACTGAAATTTTACACACATTAAATGCAATTCCATTTTGTTTTTAAATTCCTCATATTATAGCTGATAATGGAACACACATTCTGTGCAGACTTTTAACATAATGGTTTTAAGGAAATCAAATAAAGAGGGTTAGGGAAGTAGGAAGTGTCAGGCTTGGGGTGGAGACTGAGCAGTGAGGGCTTTGCATGTTTAACTAACCAGCGAAATCTGGAGAGATGGAAACCACACACGGATTTGTTGAGGTCTTAATAGTCCCAGGGTCCTTTTTTGGTTTGAGCGTGTAAAGCAGAGCTGTCCAAAAGAGAGACAATTCGAGCCACGTATGTCGTTTTAAATTTTCTAGTAACTGCATTAAAAAAGTAAAGAGAAATTAATGAAATTAATTCAAATAATATATTTATTTACTCTATCAAGTAATTACTAAACAATTATGAATGAAGTATTTCCTTTTTTATCTTTAGATTAGAAATGTGGTGAGTCGTTGACACTGGTGAGTATTTACATCTCCACGTGGACTAGCCACCTTGTGAGCGCTCAGTAGCCGCGTTCGGTGATGGTAATCGTGTTGCATGGTGCAGGTCCAGATCTTCATTTGGAATTCTGTGTCCGAGTCACCTGAGAGAGTTATAACCCTCCAGGGGCCAGGATTCCATAAACAGATACTCCCTGGCTCTACTCCTAGGCTGCATGGTCAGTTAGCTCTTTTTTACTGCTGGCAGGGAGTCAAGTTCACAGGATGTACGTGGCCACCCTGAGCTTATTTTTCAGAGGATTTGCAGCTCCCGTACGGTGACAGATCAGGGGTGCTGAAGCTCCAACCAAGCAGGAGGTAAAAGTGTATCAAGAGAGCCTTGGCCCATAGATTACTGCCAACAAAAATTTCTCTAAATCTCAATGACGGCTGTATGATGCCGAAAATTTGGAAACACCTTAATTTTCACAATTAGGTTGGTTCTCTTAAAAAGGTAATGTCCTGAATGAGGATAGTTAACATCTTCTTGAATTGAAGTAAATAAAGCTTTTTTTTTTTTTAAAGATTTTATTTATTTATTTGACAGAAAGAGCGAGAGAGCACAAGCAGGGGGAGGGGCAGGCAGAGGGAGAGGGAGAAGCAGGCTCCCCGCTGACCAGGGAGCCTGATGCGGGGCTCGATCCCAGGACCCTGGGATCATGACCTGAGCTAAAGGCAGACGCTTAACCGACTGAGCCACCCAGGCGCCCCAGAAATAAAGCTTTTGAAGTGACATTCCAGAACAAATTTCTTCTGGTTCTGGAGAGTGAATATTTTCACAAAGAAGGTGTCAAGAATTTGGTTTTTTAACTTCTCTTTCACTGAGGAGGAGTGGGCTGGAGACAGCAGGCAAAGTGAGCAAAGGCCCCAGTGCTGAGGGGTCCAGCATGATCTGCAGCCCTGACAATATACAGTATCTGATAATATAGCTGAATATATGTATCTATGTATTTATATAGAATATAGTAATATACAATATAGATACATATATATGTGCACACACACACATCCACACATGCTTATTTTCTGTCTTCCCCTCTAGCCTGATTTTTAAAAAAGATTTATTAACTCATTTTAGAGAGAGAGTGGGGGGGGGGGTGCAGAGGGAGAGGGAGAGAGATTCCTAAGCAGACTCTACACTGAGCGCGGAGCCTGACACAGGGCTTGATCTCACGACGCTGAGATCATGACCTGAGTCAAAACCAAGAGTCTGACACTCAACTGACCGAGCCAACCAAGCACTCCTTCCCCTCCAGACTGATTTTATCTGCTTTGTTCACCACTGCCTCCTGCCTCTGGGATAGGGAGTGGCATTTAGTAGGTACTCAGTAAATATTAAATAAACAAATAGCAGCAAGGGATGACTGGCCCTTTGGAAACATTTACTGAATGTTGGGCAATGCCTACCTGGCTCCAGGTGGTGTTTCCGGCCAGGCCAGCTGTGGTGCTCACATGAACTTCCCCATCAGAAGGCCTCTGGTCCGGCTCAGGGGAGCATATGGTCCCCGGACTAGGCCTTCTATGGGAGGTAGAATCTGGCTTATAGCAACCTATTGGGATCTATAGAACTAGAGGTCTGTTACCTCTTTTTTTTTTTAATAATTTTTTTTATTATGTTATGTTAATCACCATACATTACATCATTAGTTTTTGATGTAGTGTTCCATGATTCATTGTTTGCGTATGACACCCAGTGCTCATTACAACACGTGCCCTCCTTAATACCCATCACTGGGCTAACCCACCCCCAGCCCCCTCCCCTCTGAAACCCTCAGATTGTTTCCCGGAGTCCATAGTCTCTCATGGTTCGTCCCCGCCTCCAATTTCCCCCCCCATCATTTCCCCCTTCCTTCTCCTGATGTCCTCCGTGCTATTCCTTATGAGCCACAAATAAGTCCAACCACTTAGTATAATCTCCTCCAGTTCCATCCAAGGTCTATAAAGAACTTCTCAAACTCAACACCCAAAAAATGAATAATCAAGTCAAAAAATGGGCAGAAGACATAAACAGACACTTCTCCAAAGAAGACATACAAATGGCTAACAGACACATGAAAAAATGCTCATCATCATTAACCATCAGGGAAATTCAAATCAAAACCACATTGAGATACGACCTTACACCAGTTAGAATGGCAAAAATTGACAAGGTCTGTTACCTCTGAAAGAGGAGCCAACCCAGTATTCTAAGAGCTGGTGCTCTCCCTCCCTGGCTGCCCCCCTGAAACTCCGGGATGGGGGCAGTGCCGTGAGAATGCCTGTGTACACACGCGTGGGCCCTAGTTCCTCTCCTCCCTGGAGACTGAGCAGATGCCTTGGTCTGGAATGTCCGTGCCCAGCCATGGGGTCCAGGCTGCCCTGGGATTCACCTGTTTGTCTTCCCAGTCCACCCTTTGCTTCTTCTGTTCCTGGTCCTGTGGGTGACGATGCGGCATAGCTGGTTTATTGCGTGATTATGGGGGACCAGCCATTGCTCTAAGCACTCTACTTGTATCAGCACACCTCACCCTTGCATTCACTCATGAGCTAGCTCCTGTTACCACCAGCTTTCCGCCCAGGAGAAGCCTGGGACAGAGAGGTTGAGCACCCGGGCACGGTCATGCAGTCACGCCCTTGGGACAGACAGGTGGGAGAAGCAGCAGAGCCCTCGGGCTCCTGTTGTTCAGCTTCTCCTGCCCCTTCTTATCCCTGCTTTGTGCTCTGCCTCACTTTATGGGCACCAGGGATCTGCCTTTAGACTAAGTGGGCTGCAGTGGGATGATGAAGGGCCGCAGAAATCATCAAATGGTCCCTTGGCTCTGTAGGGAAAGAGAGAGCAGGGCTCTAGCGAGTCCTTAATTTCTGTGTAGGAAACCCTTGCAGTCACAAATAAGAGTCATGGAGGAGGCGTCATTTTATGGCTCGAATTAGAATCACCCTTCGCTGAATGCGTGCGCGTGCACGGCAATGCTTTCCATTAGCAGACACAGCGGATGAGCTGCTTTGGGCTGAGAGAGCCGGACTCGGCCAGAAGCTGCGGAGTGGCTCAGAGGCACCAGCACCACCGAGGAGCTGTTGTCCAGTTTGGGTATGAATCCTGCCCGACCTTGTACTTGCTGTGGGAACGTGGACAAGTGGCTCAAGCATTCTAAGCTTAGTTTTCTTATCTGTAAAATGGTGATGAATACAGCCTAGGGACACTTTGAAGACTGGTTGATTTGTGATGTAAAGCTCAAATCACAGTCCTGGGTGGGGTGCAGGGAAGGTGTCCGCGGTGGACCTCTGCTGTAACTGCCTGCCCAGCCTCCGTTCCCCCCTTCTTACACACCATCCCCTTCTGGAATGCCCACTCCCCCACCCACTGCTGCAGGTGGCCACATGACCTCGGCCTGGCCCATCAGAGTTGCAGAATCTGGTCCAGGGCGGGCCATGTGACCCAGTCCAGGGCAAATAGAACTCAATTCTGGGACTTTTGCTGGAAAAACTTGGACAGGGAAGACTGGGCCTGGAGCTGCTGGTGGCCTTGGTGGACCCACATGGGTAGAGCTCAGCTGAGAGTAAAGCTGATGCGCAGCGAGAAGGAGAAGAGCTGGGGGCCCAGGATCCAGCTGTGCTGCATTTCCCAGGGACATGCGCCAACACACTCTCGTTGACTAGGTCAGCCATTTGCAGTGGAAAGTGTCCTGATCCAGTTCGTGCTCAGTACCCACTGTTGAAAGATGGAATGTGTTGAAGTGCTTTCAGTTATTATTATTAGCAACAATAACACTGACAGTATTTACCATTTATCGAGCACGTACACCGCCAGGCCCTCTCCGAAGGGCTTCACATGCCTGGCATAGTTAATCCTCCAAATCTCCCTAGAGCCAGATGCTACCACTATCTTTCTTTAGCAGACGAGAAAATGGAAGAGCAGAGAGGTATCTCAGGTGGTGGAGCTGGTGTAGGAACAGTCTGGATCCGGAGCTACACTCATGACCACTAGGCCTACTAGCTATGTAATAAAGGATATTACGCAGAAATTGTACAGGATAATGTTTTTATTCATTGATGTGAAGGAATCCATTTCTTCTCCCTGGAGAACTCCCTCTCAGAAAACTAGCAAGAGGCTCAGAGTCCATGTATTAGTCAGCAGAGGGAGAGGGAGATAGAGAAAGAGAGAGAGAGAGAGAGAATTTTACTTTAAGGAATTGGCCTACATGATTGTGGGGGGCTGTTAAGTGTGCCACCCACAGGGCAGGCCAGCAAGCCAAAAACTCAGGCAGAACTTCTATGTTGCAGTCTTCAGCCTGAATTCTTTTTTCTTTGGAAAACCTCAGCTTTTGCTCTCAAGGCTATCAACTAGTTGGATGAGGTCCATCCGCATTATAGAGAGTAATCTGCTTTACTCAGAGTCTACTGACTTAAATGTTAATCACATCTTACAAATACCTTCACAGCGCGTCTATACTGGTGTTTGTCCAAACAACTGGGCACCATGGTCTAGTCAAGTTGACAGTCATACGAACCATCACAGTCCAGTCTTGGGTAGCTCTGGTCAACTGTTTCTCTGTCTGGGATATGTTCCCATCTGTAAGAGAAGTGATATACTGGGGAAATTTATAGGGCCTTCCAGATAAAATATTCTTGCCTCACCCAAGGGGCCTTATGGCTCCAGTCACAGGCAGTGGGAAGGATTCGGGCTGCTCCTCTCCAAATTTCTTCTCTTGGGCTGATCGGCTCCCATCCCTCTCCATCAGTGTCTGCCTCTTTGCCTCCTGCCATGTACCTAGCCGAAGGGGCCAGCAGCCCTGAGTGGGCATGACCCGAGAGTCCTATTGCCCATCCCTGATGAGCATAGCTGCCTCCCTTCATTCCAATTCTAGGGAGAGTGTGCTTGATTCTGGGTCAGACAGCAGGTTGGTTGGTGTATGTCAGGTACCGACTCCGGGTTTAATCAGCTGCGGCCAGGGAGTGGAATCCTTTGGCTTGTGGCCCGCTCAGCAAGTGCTGTGGGAGCAGAATCCCATGGGGAATGGAGGAGGGTGGGGGGTGGGGGCCACCGTGCAGGGCAGAGAGAGACTGACTGCCACATCCACCACAGTTCGAGGCTTTCAGGCTGGGATGACCTGCATCTCGATGTTGCCGCTGTTTATTTGTTTGGTCTGTGGAGACTGTGTGGACCAACTGGCATCACACTCATGTCAAGGGTGCTCATGCTGATCATGAGAGCAACGGCAAGAACCGGAGAGAAAAATATTGTGAGGACAAACAGATCGAGAATGAGAAGGGCTGTTTTTCCCCTCACTAATGACCCTAAAATGTACTCAATGATCCCCAAACTCCACAAGTAAAGCCATTAGTCACAATGTTGTCAGGGTGAAAGAGAGAGAAAGAGAAAGCCGTGTGTATCATTTTGGAACCCATTCCACACAAGTGCCCATGCTGCACGCCTGAGTGCCCAGGCCAAGCTGACTGGTTTAATTATTGTTTGCCTCGCATCACATTAAGTCAGGCACACGACCGTGGCACCCGAGCATCAGTGGAGGGCCTGTGCCCAGGCGAGGGGAGGTTGGCTTTCATTTCTGCTGTGGGTAGGTGCTGGGCTTTCTTCTAGTGGGTTGGCACCTGCCTGTCAGAACCATCATGCTGTCAGCTTTGCGGGCAGCGCTGTGAAATGGCCAGGGGTGATGCAGAAAGCCTGGACATCACTTCTGGGACATCTCTAGACCAGGAGTGAGATAGAGAAGGAAAATGCCGACACTGGAAGGATGGGCTCAAGAACACGTCCCCTGCTGGCGCTGGGGGGGGGGGGGGGCGGCGAGAGCCTGCTTCCGTTTCCTTGCTGTCGCCCCTACGAGACTGTACGTTCTCAGAGGGCCGGACGCTTGTCTGACTTGGCAATTCCAGTCATGACAATAAGAACAATAATGACGATTCATTGCTCACCTCCCAGCAGCCACGTGCTATGCTGGTTCTTTACATATACGAACTCTACTCGGCATGGTAGATCGCTACTCTTTGAAGACAGGGAAACAGTGTCCAAAGTGAAACAGTGGTTGGGGAGGGGAAATGGGTACTCAGACTCATGCACTTTTCATTCTTGCAAGTGCCTCCCACATTCCCGACCCCGACGTTAAAACGAAGTACTAAACATGTATGTATGGCACCAATGACCGGATTGGCAGGCCATCTTCTTTCTTTCTATGGCTAAACAATGAGTTATCTTCCTTCTGTTTCATACTGGCTGGCGGGGTCAGCCATTGGCAAGATGTGAAACCCCTTCCTCTCCCTTCCTAGTGTCTTACCCCTTCTTTGAGCTGTCATTCAAGACTTAGAAGCAGCACAGGGGAATGGAAAGAATGGAAAGAAAGAGATGGATTTGAATCTTGATGTCACCAAAAGCTCTGTCAAATTATTTAATCTCATTGAGCCTCAGTGTACACATCTAAATAATAAAAAGAGCTGCCGAGAGCCTCGGCGAGCATGTGGTGGTATGGCATATTAGGTGGTGCCTGGGTCCTGGGCTCAGAGCAGGTGTCTAAAGCGTGGAACTTTCTACCTTCTTTCCCTCAGACAACACCCACTCCTGCGCATGCTGGGGTCCTGGTTCCTGAAATGATGACATGCCACAAAAATGAAATTCTAGAAAACCTTACATGAAACTATAAAACTCAGTTCTCTGATCTTTGGTCATTTAAAATTTCACACACAAGGCTTGGGAGATTTTACTTCAATCCAATACAGTTCAGTTCCACGAACACTGACCCCCCTCAACCCCTGCACCTGGCATTGCACTGACCCCAGGGATGCAGAACTCGGGTCTCAAGATGTTCACATGCAGGTCCTGGGAGAGGGGACAGATATTTAAGGGAACAATTTGAAGCCCTAGTACCTTTAAGTGCAGCACAATGCTGTGTCCGAGGCCCCATAGTGGGAATAGTATGGGCATTGGCAAGAGGCTAGGTGTGTCTTCTTTTTTTTTTTTTTTAAAGATTTTATTTATTTATTTGAGAGAGAGAATGAGACAGAGAGAGCATGAGAAGGTCAGAGGGAGAAGCAGACTCCCTGCCGAGCAGGGAGCCCGATGCGGGACTCGATCCCGGGACTCCAGGATCATGACCTGAGCCGAAGGCAGTCGCTTAACCAACTGAGCCACCCAGGCGCCCCTAGGTGTGTCTTCTTGGACCCAGCAATGACTAAGCTGAATCTGGGGAAAGAATAGGTGTGTGAAGAAAGTAGGAAAGGCTTTTTTGGCCCAGGAACCACACTGTGCAAGAGGTGAGAGCTGGAGCCGTTTGGTGGAGGGACTGGAGAAGAATTTCATGCAGAGCACTACACGCAGAATCATTGGGTTGCTCTCCAAAATGTACCCAACTTTAGGACAGTTTGAGAACACTGTAGGCCAGAGTTTTTGGGGGAAAGCTTCTTGGATAAGATGGGTTTCTGCTAAACCAGAGATCACCCCCCCGCAATCCCCCATCTCTGATGATGATGCTAGGGTGAGATTTACCTGTTTGGTAAGTCTTTCTCCCCCGCCCTTTTTTTCCACAGGTAGTATCATAGAATGATTCATTCTTTCGTTGAAAAACCAGTTTTTGAGAGCTCCTGGGGTGTGCCAGGCCCTGTGTGCGTGTTGGCTCTGCAGAGCGGAAACCCATAAATATTTTTCTCAGCAGGAAAGTAGATGTGTAAGCAGATAATTGCAATGCCAGTGGTACCCTCTAGAACAGAGGGGCCGGAGGGCCGAACATGAGCCAGCTTCTAGTGGTAACTCACAAGACTGAGTAGAGTCTTCACAATGCTTTACTTGATTAAATTAAATTTATATGTTAATTGCCTTATCTGCTCGAGAAAGAGGTTTTTGTAAAAAGGAGGTGGGGAGGTTCTGATGGGTGAATGCAAGGTGGCGTTTATTAAATACCTAAGGCAGGGGTCCTCTTACAGCTAGGATCTCATGTAACAGCCCTATGAGGTAGGCATTATTAGCTCTGATTTCTAGAAGAGCAACAGGAGACTCAGAGAGGTTAAGTGATTTGCCCAAGGTCACACAGCTAGTAAATATGCCAGCCAGGATTTCAATCTAGGTTCAACTGACTTGACAGCCCAACTCTTTAGATACATCGTAAAGGCCCGCTCTCTAAACCTGCACCGCCTAAGACTGTGGCCACCAGCCCCACGTGGCCACTGAGCACTTGAAATGTGGCTAGCGTGAATGAACTACATTTGTACTTTTTTTGAATTTTAATTAATTTAAATTTAAAATAAAAACCGGAAACTCCATTCAGTTATTGGGAAGCTTTTATGTGTGCTTGAAACAACTTGGGTAAGTGAATCCACCCTTTCGATTGCAAATTTGACAAACTCTAAATACAGATGAAGTATTTCGGATGCGGATTTAGTGTGCTTATTGAGCTGTGCTGTGCGTGTAAAAGACACCCCACATTTTGGAGACATATTGATTCTATGTTGAAGTGATAATGTTTTGGATACATCGGATTAAATATAAGTACTTCAAAGATTATTTTCAACTGTTTCTTTTCACTTTTTAAATGCAGCTATTAGAAAAATTGAATGTGTCGGGGTGCCTGGCTGGCTCAGACGGTGTGGAGCGTGCGGCTCTTGATCTCGGGGCTGAGAGTTCAAACCCCGCCTTGGACATAGAATTTACTTAAAAAAAAATTTAAATATGTGGTTTGAATTTTATTTCTGTTGGAAGAGTGCTGTTCTAAGTTTTAAATAAATGAATGGAGTTTGTTAACTTGCGAGGGTTGCTGTATGCAGAACAAGATAGTAATAAACCATATTCCAAAAACATATTTATTTTTCCATGTCTCAGCTGACCTTGCTAGCCCTCATGTTGTCAGAATTGGGGGTGCCTTTACTGTAAACAGGGCAACACCATTGTGCGTGATACTTTCAGAGCAGGCTGGTACAGGCTGGAGGTCTATGGCACCAGGGCGGAACAAATTAGGGGGGTGATCAGACCAGCAATGACTGGGAGGTGTGCAGGGAGAAAGGGAAATTGATGATGGTTCTGGCTGTGGTCCTGGAGACAGTTGTCAGCAGTAGCTTTGAAAAACCAGAGGATCCGTGCCCGGGCGTGCGAACGTGTGCGCGCGCACACAGACAGACAGACACACACACGCACACAGGAGCCCAAATCAAAATCCACGAGGCCCCACAGCTCCAAGAGCATAACTGATTCCATAAACAATTTAGACTTCACTATTCCAGCCAATTTCAGGGCTTTATTTTTGTCTGAGTCCATTATTACAAAGGTTTTCTGTCTGACTTTTCCATTACCACTCTATTTGTGAAGCTCAGATTCAATATTGGAAGTCTGAATTTTCCCTTCATACCTAACTTTACTGACAGAATAATATAGATATATTTGAGGGGAAAAAGGGAAATGAGATGAGGTAAACTTCAGAGTTAATGAAGAAAACACAGATGATATTGAGTGAGAATTGAGTTATTTAGATAATTTGGAAAAAAAGAATTGTGATTGGTATTCTGATTTCTTCCTGATGCTGCTTTTAGTACTTTTCTGAGGTGCTTGCCTCTCCAGGATTATTAAAGCTAGTGCTCAGGATTTTTATGTCTGTTCTTCAACAGTTTTTCTTCTGAGGCTGGAGAGCGAGAGCGAACGAGAGAACGAGAGAGAAGGGAGAGAGAGAGAGAGGAAGAGTGTGGTAAATTCATTTTGGAGGGGCGCCTGGGTGGCTCAGTCGGTTGAGCTTCCGACTCTTGGTTTTGGCTCGGGTCATGATCTCAGGTCACGATCTCAGGGTCCTGGGATGGAGCCCTTCAATGGGCTCTCTGCTCATTGGGGAGTCTGCTTGAGATTCTCTCCCTCTCCTTCTGTTCCTCCTCCTGCTTGTGCATGCGTGCGCTTTCTCTCAAATAGATAAAGAAATCTTAAAAAAAAATTCATTTTGGAGTAAGGATGATGTTAGACCTATATAGCATTGGCTGGTTTCATATTTGTAGCTTTAACTATTTACTAATAAAGGACCGGAAAAGCACCCTTCATGCACGATGAATGGTCATTTGCAGAGGCAAAGTACCAACATGGGGTGGTATGAAGCGGCCGCAGGGGCTGGTGAGTGCACCCAGCCATGCCTGCAATGGCACAGCTCTCTCTGGGCTTGGAGTTTTGTTCATTTCGGAGTACATAATAATCTTCACTAAGGGTTTAAAAAGCTACTTATGTTTTAGCTATATTTTGTGCATTAAATGGGGACATTGCACACTGTGCATGTTCAGAAATTTGGGGATTATCAAATGTCTCAAGAAACCCTTGTGAACATCAATATCAGTTGGAATTGGAAGCATTTGGGAAGCTCTGGACCAGATAGCATTGCTGTAACAACTTCTGCATTGCTTCTCTAGAAAATTCCAGAGGAATTGTTGGCCAAATCCAGGGATAGCAGTTCTGCAGAGTGAAAACCAAACTGGGCAGGGTGTAAGGAAATGATCAAGTGTTGAGGTTGCACTTGAGTGGTCAAGGCCGTGGTCAAAACTTCTGCAGCTCTGGTTCTGCCACCGTCCTTCCTGTGTTTGGCTGGGTTTTGTGCTGGGTGTTGCCTTTCCTGGGCTGGTCTTTATATACTTATTTTTTTAAAAAAGATTTTATTTATTTATTTGAGAGAGAGAGAGTGAGAGAGAGCACGAGAGCAGGGTGAGGGTCAGAGGGAGAAGCAGACTCCCCGCTGAGCAGGGAGCCCCATGCGGGACTCAATCCCAGGACCCCGGGATCATGACCTGAGCCAAAGGCAGATGCTTAACCAACTGAGCCACCCAGGCGCCCTCCTGGGCTGGTCTTAACAGAAGGTGCATGAAGCTCTCTTCTGTCCCCTGGCCGTATCTCCGATGGGCTTTCCCAGAGATGCTCGTACTACTTCCTGCTTTATAAGTCTGCAGAGTTTGGCTGTTCCAGACCTTTGCCACCCTGCTTATTCCTTTGTTCAATATATTTACTCATTCATTTTATTTATTCAACAAACATTTATTGATTTCCTACTGTATGCCAGATCACTCTGAGCACATAGGGGGATCTAAAACATTTCTTGCTGTGTCTAGTTCTAAGGTTCTCATTTAATAAATAATTTAAGGGGCACCTGGGTGGCTCAGTTGGTTGGGCGACTGCTTTCGGCTCAGGTCATGATCCTGGAGTTACGGGATGGAGTCCTGCATCGGGCTCCCTGCTCAGCAGGGAGTCTGCTTCTCCCTCTGACTCTCCCCCCCATACTCTCTCTCTCTCACTCTATCTTGAATAAATACTAAAATCTTAAAAAATAATAAATAATTTAAAATGCTCCATAGACATACGCTGAGCCCCTTCTGTGCTGCTGAGCCCTGAGTAAGGCTTTGGGTTCTCCACTAGGTCTAGAGTGGGTTTTGCTTGTCTTTTCCTACCTCTCCATCTAATGTGTCCTTTTGATAACTCCCAAGACACCAGTTAGTTGACTAGTCTTTAGTATCATTGTTTTTGACTTACATTTTTTTAAAAAGGCTGATAAGAAAGATACGTTGCAGTTCAAATACATAAAAAGAAAAAAAAATAGAAGTGAAAACCAATGAAAAGGAGCAAAACCAGAGGAATGATTCTTGCCCAAAATACATCCATGGGGCTCAGTTTCCTGGAGATGGACCAGAACTGTAGCTGTGTATTTTTCTGAGTGCCAACTAGAGAGAAAACATGATCATTGACGTTGTCAGCATTATAGGGTTTATGGAATTCCATGAGAACAGCCATAAACCAGGAGCTCAGGAGAGGCGCAGATATTCCCGGCACAAGCGCGAGTTCTGCTCTAAGTTCATAGGCTCCTCACTCCAAGGACCACACCATTAAAACCACTCTCACTGGGATACAGAGATCAGGGTCTTTTATATATTCGTCTTGCATCCCTCGTGTTGGCTGAAAGTATACCATCTAAGCTCTGTTGAGAGAGGACAAACTGACCTGGTTCCCAAACAGTGATGCTCAGGCATGAAGCGTCTGGTCTTGAACTTACTCTGAAGGTAATGTACAAGCATATCTGAAGCGGGAGGGATCTAACCCCAAATATCTTCAGAGTGGGGCAGGTAGTAACTGTCTGTGTCTAGTGCGTGACAAGAGGGAGTGGTGGGAAGTACCAGATGTGGTAAGGACAGTTCAGTAATACTTAAAAATACTGTAAAGACCACACTAAATACTGGGCCAACCTGAGCCTTGGGTTGTCAGTTTGTGAGTTCCTTCCTTCTTTCCTTCTTTCTTTCCTTCCTACCTTCTTTCTTTCTTTCTAAAAAAGATTTGATTTATTTATTTGAGAGAGAGAGAGAGCATGAGCAGGGGGAGGGGCAGAGGGACAAGCAGACCCCTTGCTGAGTGCAGAGCCCCATGTGGGGCTCCACCCCAGGACCCTGAGATCATGACCTGAGCCAAAGTCAGACAGACACTTAACTGACTGAGCCACCCAGGTGCCCCTTGTGAGTTCTAATCTAGAAAAATAAATGGGCTGAAACACTCAGGTGAGTGTGTCTAAATATTGTTTTCTACAGCTGAGTCATCATTAAATCCTGGGCAGAGAGAATTCAAGTTCTTGCTCTTTAATCAGTGCTGAGAAATCAGTGGGCACATATAACCTTCTGATCGATAAGTCCTTGAAATGAATTTCACATACTGGGATCACATATGTTCTTGGCATAGTGTTATGCCCTGAAGTTATGCCACTTGAGATAAACTATAATTTCTGCTTTCATGAAGCTTCAAGACATATATGCCATGAATGCATAATATGGAGTGTGATATATGCTTAAGTTATGTGCCAGGGATGCATAGGGGATGGTGAGAGTAGCATCCAACTACTGTGTCTGGAGATCAGGGGCTCAGGAGCCCAGAGGGTCAGAGGGTCAGCGATCAGAGAAGGCTTCATTCAGGAGGAAGGGGGAAGGTAAAAGGGTCATGGCAAAATAAACCACCACAACTCTATAATTTGATTCTAGTTGGCCCACGTACTTTCTCCTTTTTTCCAAATGGGTTGCAAAATTCATTCAAAAAGTTCACCAAAGTGCTACAGTTTGGAAAGGTGCTTCCAATAGAACAAGTGAGGAACAACAAACTCCTAATTGGGAGAAATATGAAGAATATGGCCCTTTGTCAAGTCTAAGTTTTTTATTTAAAAAGGAGAGAAAATTCAGATAAAACAATAGTGAGTATAAATATATGATAAAGATGAGCTATGAAAGCAATAGATTTTTTTTTCTGCCACCAAGAAGCCATTTGCGTCCAAACCCAATTACTTTTAATAAATTTGCTCTCTAAAGCGGTGAAGGTTAGTTTCTGTCACTTACAAGGAAGAACCATGGCTGATAGAGTCTCCTTCTTGGTGTAGAGGTTATGGTCGACTGGAAAGGAACTCTGTTTTCTCATTGTTAAATGGGGATGACGATAATAGTGCCTGCCTCATAACACGATCGGGAAGACAAAATGAGATTACATATGGAAAGCTTGGAATGTGATTTTCATATAGTCAATAATGCATGTTAACCATATAAGCAATCACTTTAGTTTTAAATTCAATCCACAAATACTTAAGCAAGCCATTTAACTTCTCTGGCCTCGCTTTGCCTTTCTGTAAAATGGAAATGACACCTGCTGTTTTTATTTCATGATGCGTGTGAACGCTAAACAAATTCAGGTGTGAGAAGATGCTTTGCAAAAGTGTAAAATTCCATGTGAATAGAATACAGTTCTATTATTTTGATTAAGCTTATCACCGGATTCTCACTAGGTCACCCTGATCCCCAGAGTCCCCCAGCATGGGAGCCAAGGCTCAAATTCATTTTATGTGCTTCATTAGTTGTGTTGGGAGGGGCAGAAGGGAAGTCGATTGGGAAAAAATAATAGAAAAATCTTCAATTTTATGAACTTCAAAGTTTTACAATGCTTTATCGTTCCTGTGGGTCCAAAAGGAAATCTAATATCCCGTTCTGAAATCTAGACTTGTCTTGTTCTATTTGTCAAAAATGTTTAAAACACTTAAATCTGCCAACGTCCCGAGGGTGCCAGGAGCAGAAATTTGGAGGTTGTCCAGGTACCTCCCTCCTTTCTTCTCACTCTCTTTTCTTGCCAGTCGTGTGCGCAGCTTGAGAAAGCAGCTGTTAGCGTTTTTCAGTTTGGTTTGTTTCAAGGTGTGCACATGTGAGAAAGGTACTTCCAAGGAGCACAGAGAGCCCACTGGAAAGGCAATCAGGGCACCAGCAGGGAGGTGGTGTCTGAGCTGGTGACTGGCCAGGCCAAGAAGAGGAGAGACTATTCCACGGAGAGGAGATAAATATGTAGGTGTGAAGCCAGCACCATGTCCTGGGAACAGCAATCAGTGATTTAGAATCGCCCGAGTTTAAGTTGTGAGGAGGAGTGGGGTTAGGGGGGCTGAAGATGGGGGTGGAAGCAGGGCTCAGATAGTGCAAAGGGCTCACTCTTGAGAGTGATGGGGACCTGGGAAAGTGCTGTGATCACTTTTGTGTTCTAGAAAGAGTGACCCACAGCATGGAAGATGTGCTGGAGGGAAGGATGTGGGAGGCAGGAGGACTGGTAGGAGCCTGGCGCTCTCCTCCAGATTACACATGGTGGAGACTGGCACGGGGCATGGCCAGGGAATGGAGAAGGGGTTAAAGGCATGTGGAGTATGCACTAGGATAGTAGGCAAAGGGATCAGACTGGGAGGAGCCCAGCACGGCTTTGTTGACTTGGAGAACGGTGTGCCACTGACTGAAATGGGATGTATAGGAGGAGAAGCAGTTTTGAGGGTGCGTGAAGAGGGATGATTCATACCAAAGGGAAACACCTCTAATGTTGAAATTGTCTTAATATTACTTTCAGTGAGTTCTTCTCACTGTTCCTTGGAATACACGCTAGCTGTGATAGCCCACCAGACTTGTGGGGACTGGCTCTATGTTTTACCTGGTTTTCTTACCCACCTACCAGCCTGGCTTCACGGATCAGATTCTCAGGATACGATAACCACTTGTTACATGGAGTTCCCAGAACAGGTATTGGAGCTCTTTTAGTCCAGCATTTCCCAAAGAATGTTCTGAGGAACCCCAGATCTGTATGATGAGAGGCTAAAAAGGAATTCCATGTTTCACTTGGGGAATGCTGAGATCCACAAAGTTAAACAAAATTTCTTTACTGCGGGACTTCTCAGAGCCTTGAATATGTTCACATGCATGTGAAACCTCAAGGTGGGAGATTTAGAAGACAACTCTGTGAACATACCTGATGATGGAATCTCTCTGGGAGAATACTCATTATAATACTAGTTCACTGGAAATACTCTGGAGGAAGCTGATTAAGACTAATCCCTCATTAAAAATATAATCATAAGATGTTTTAAAGAATTCAAGAAAATAGAGATGAGATGATTATGTACCCATCTCCCAGCTTTGATAAATTATACCATTATGCCCTAGTGATTCAAGTGTCTTAAGAACTATCATACGCCAGATGCAGTTAATTCCCCCATGTAGCCCTTCCTGATCCCATCCTTTTCTGTCTCCCTCCTGATGTAAAGCACACACTGAACATGGTGTCCACGCATGTCTCACACACTTACTACATATCTATGTATCACAGGCAGCATCACCACTGCTGTGAAACGTTGATGTTTAATGTTTGAAGTGTTGCAGAATTGTATCCTTCCACACCTTGTTTTTTTTCCCCTTGACTATGTTGGGGGGATTCTCAGCATATGAATATACCACAAGCTATGTATCCATTCTTCCGTAGATAGACCTCTAGTGTGTTTTCAGTTTGTTTGTTACTATAAAACAAACTGCTGGCAACATCCTTGCCCACGGGTCTCCTTGGACACATAAGTGAGTTTCTCTAGTGATCCTTCCCAGAAGGAGAATTATGGCAACAGATTCCCAGGAGGCAACACCTACTTGTTAGTGGAGTTCCTGGTCCTCTGCATCCTCACTAACACTTGATATTACCAGAATTCCCCTCGTGCACCTTATTGTGAAATGGCAGTTTTGTTGTTTGAATTTGCATTTTCCTGATTACTTGTGATCCTGATTACATCTTTTCATATGTTTACTGGCCCTTTGGTTTCTTCTGTGACTTGCCTGTGTTTCTCTTTTTTGCCTGCTTTTTTTTTTCTTTTTAATGATTTTTTTTCCCTCCAGTCTGTGTCTTGGTTTTTGATTTTGTTTATGACGTTCTTTGTTGTACAGAAGTTTAAAAAGTTTGATGTGGTCAAGCTTACCAGTGTTCTCCCATGTGGTTTGTGTTTGCGACTTCTTTGTAAAGTTCTCCCTACCTAGGAGTTGAAAGATACCGTCTATTTTTTTTTTTTCGACAAGTTTAAAATTTTGCTTTTCACATTTAGGTCTTCGATTCTTCTGGGTTTAGTTTTGGGCAGTTTGAGACAGATATCTGATTCTTCTGTTTTCCATTTAAATTATCAAATGTTCCAGCACCGTGTATTGAATGAGCTGTCCCTTCCTTGTTGATTTGCAAAGCCATGTCCATCATAGGTTGGGCTTACCCATGATGGCCTTCCCTGTCCATAGGGATTACAGCTGAAAGAATGATGTCCCTCAAGGAGGCGAGCAGGCTGCTCAGTGCAGGGAGGAGGTGACTGCAGGACAGGAACCCCGGGGAAACCGGGTGAGGGTCAGGGATTTCCACCATCACACCAAGGAGAAGAGCAAGTGTGCTTGGCTGGTATATTCTTATCATCTTTCCCTTCTTCCCTTTCTTCCCCCTTCCTCTGAATCTTCCTTCCCTTCTTTGTCTTCTTTATCCCACGTAGGCTTGTGTTTCAGCCTCCAGACCTACTTTTTAAAAAAATTAATTAGTTATTCTATTCATGTATAATTAACATACAGTGTTATATTTCAGGTGTGCAATAGAGTGATCCAACAACTCTACACATTTCTCAGTGCTCGCCATGGTAAGTGTACTCTTAATTCCCTTCACCTATTTCATCCATCACCCCACCTACCTCCTCTTTGGCAATCACCAGTTTGTTCTCTGTATTTAAGAGTCTGTTTTGTTTTTGTTTTTGTTTTTTTTTAAGTAGGCTTCATGCTGGCGGGGCTTGAACTCACGACCCTGAGATCAAGACCTGAGCTGAGATCAAGAGTCAGATGCTTGACTGACTGAGCCACCCAGGCGCCGCAAGAGTCTGTTTTTTTGTTTGTCTTTTTTTCTTTGTTTGTTTGCTTTGTTTCTTAGATTCTACATTCGAGACCTGTTTTTTTTTTTTTTTTTAAAGATTATTTATTTATTTGAGAGAGAGAATGAGAGAGAGCAAGCACATGAGAGGGGGGAGGGTCAGAGGGAGAAGCAGACTCCCTGCCGAGCAGGGAGCCCGATGCGGGACTCGATCCAGGGACTCCAGGATCATGACCTGAGCCAAAGGCAGTCGCTTAACCAACTGAGCCACCCAGGCGCCCCGAGACCTGTTTTTATGCATGACATAGCCATCAAAACACAGCGAGTCTTCAGGCGAATGATTGTCAAAAATATGGCTGGGGAGATAACATTTCCTTTTCAGGAGCAGGGGCTGGTTGGGCTGACCACTTTTCCATTCTGGAGAGATGGATGGTTGGGGCTATTACAACCTACAGCACTTTGCCTTGGCTCCTGGTGATTCATGGCTACTAAACCCTGTGGATATATTTTTATTTTCTTGGATATATTGGATGTGCAGGTGGTATATATTGGAAAAGCCTGTTGTTTATTGACACGAGCCAAGTAAAGACTCTGATTAATCTCAAAAATAAATAGAGAAAAGTGGAAGGTCACACTCCGGATCAAGAGCTCTGATTAGATCCCCAATCCCTGAGTTATTTATTTCCAGTTGAGAAAAATCTTCCCAGCAGAGGTGTCAGGAGACGGATGAAGGTGAGCACATGGAGTGTGTGCAGGGCCCCTCTTGTTCTCTCTTCTAAACCTTTACTATCTGTGCTGGTCAAACGTGCTTCTCTGACTCACTGTTTGGGAAAGAAATTCAGCATCTTCTCTTAGGATCCCATTGTCTTATAGATGGTTGCTTGGAGATATTCTGTGCCTTCCCCTATGCCCTTGAGGGACCTGGAGGTAAACTTTTTGGGTTTCCCTGTGACCTCAGAGGATTGGAGGTGCCCGGTGAGATTCCCTTGGCGAATTCAAGACAGTCTCCTGAGGGATGTTCAGAGGCATGTCCCACGTGTCTTGTGGCTTCCGGCATTAGCAGGAGAGCAGGGCCGGCTGTGGGGGTGCTGCCCCCCATGGGGCTGGCCCTGGGCTGAAGAAACTGGAATGGTGGAGGGACTGCGAGCTAGGATGTTATTTTGAGATATGATGTCGATCACCCAAGTCGGATTCATATTCTTCCCTCCTCTCAGCCTGGCATTCTGGTTCTCTCGTTTTGCCTCCTGCATGCTGGGTGCCCCACCACTCCATTCTCTTCCTCCATTGTAGAGCATGAATATCGTCTTTTGTCCAGAGAATGGGAGGAAACTTCTTGCAAATTTCCCTGGCTCCCAACTCTCTTTCTGACAGTTCACCCTCCACAATGGCTGCCAAAGGGAATTTCCAAACACACCAAATGAATTGTATTATTTTTTTGGTTAAACCCTTCGAGAAAAGGGGTCGGCCTTTTAATCTGGAGATGGCCCAGAAGTTGCACACATGATTCCCGTTCCCATCCTTCCCCCCGAACTTAGGTCAGAGGGAGGCTGGGAAGTGAGGTGTTTACCTGTGCAGACATATGCCCAGCAACAACACGGCAACTAGAAGAACAGAATGGATTTGCTGGTCAACTAGCTGTCTCTGCCCAGCACTGGGCTTTTTGATGCTTTGGTGATGTCGCTGTGTGGGGAGTCCCCTCCCCTTCCCATCTAGCTCCCTCTTGAGACCTTCTCAATATCACTTCCTCCAGGAAGCCTTCCCTGGTTCCCCCAGTTGTTTAAACCACCCTCCCTTCATTACTCTGACAGCACCCCTCATATGAGCATAAGCCCATGGAACTCAAATTCTCTTTCCTGTCTTTTGCCCCCTATTACCCTGTGAGCTCTTCTTGGGCAACAACTATGTCTTCTTCATCTTTATATCTCCTGTGCAGAGTATAGGGCAAGGCACAAAATAGGGGATCAATGAATGAATTATGGATAGATCGATACTGCAATGTTGGGAGCCCCTTAGTGGTATTGGGGACAAAATGTATAAAGCTTTTTTAAAAATGTTAAAGGAAGACTGCAAAATGGCAGTCTTTATTATTACTGTTTGCCTTTCCCTGGTGCAGGGCTTCTGAAACCTGGCTGTGCATTTGAATCACCCAGGGAAAATATGAGAGATACAGTTTATGGGGCCTTGCCCCCAGAAGTTCTGCTGAGTCGATGTGAGGTGAGGGCAGGGGGAAGTGTGCTAAAAGCAGAGATCCCTGGGGATCATGCTGCAGCCAGTCCTCGGGGGGAGGGGTATGAGGTTGCAGGAACCTGGTGGAAAATGAATTATGGGGGGACCCCAAGCTCCTTCCTTTAGAGATGGGGTGGGACTAAACTGTTGCTCACCTGCCTGACTTTCTCCTTCCTTCCCTCCCTCCCTCCCTCTCTCCCTCCCTTTTCTTCTCCTAGTGATGACTTTCATTACACTCAGTAGCTAAGGGCTGAGAAATTCTAATCAGAAATGTATCCACTTATCCTGCAGCTTCTTAACTCCATCCGGTCCCTGTGGATACAATCTGTGGTGATTACATTTGATGAATTGCTAATGCCTTTGTGATCCCGGGTTCCACATCCCCTGTGGGATTTGAGCCAGCACCAGACTGCCCTGGCTTGCTGCCCCAAAGTGCTGGGTTCTGAGAAAGCTGGAAGCTCTAGAACTGAGACCCACCTGGGGGGCCTTTTGGAGGAGCTGCGAGGACCCTGAAGTTGGGGGTCCTCTTTTTACTGCCCTTCAAAGTGACTGACTACTGTGTGGATACAAAGGGGTAAGCCGCTGGAGTTGCCCCGTGACCTCCCTTAAAACCATTACTGGAGTCTCCAGGGGAAATGGATCACTTTAGTGATAAAATACATTTAGGAATGCATGGTAAAAAGCCAGATTGCCAGAATATAGAGTCATTGTTTTCCTGAACTCTAAGCAACTAGCAGGGATCCTGAACTCTAAGGCTGCAGTGACCAGACAGGTAACATATTTGAGTGATTTAAGGTATTAGGGAGGAGTGGGGACTGTGGCAAACTAGAAAGTATCTAAGAGCATTCATGTTCAAAGTCTAAGGACATACTGTGTCAGCCAAACCAAACAAACATGCTGTGGGTTATTCTTGCTTTTTATTTTTATTTTTATTTTTTTCAATTTTTTTATTGTTATGTTAATCACCATACATTACATCATTAGTTTTTGATGTAGTGTTCCATGATTCATTGTTTGTGCATAACACCCAGTGCTCCATGCAGAACGTGCCCTCTTTAATACCCATCACCAGGCTAACCCATCCTCCCACCCCCTCCCCTCTAGAACCTTCAGTTTGTTTTTCAGAGTCCATCGTCTGTCATGGTTCGTCTCCCCCTCCGATTTCCCCCCCTTCATTCTTCCCCTCCTGCTATCTTCTTCTTTTTTTTCTTAACATATATTGCATTATTTGTTTCAGAGGTACAGATCTGTGATTCAACAGTCTTGCACAATTCACAGCGCTCACCATAGTACATACCCTCCCCAATGTCTATCACCCAACCACCCCATCCCTCCCACCCCACCCCCCACTCCAGCAACCCTCAGTTCGTTTCCTGAGATTAAGAATTCCTCATATCAGGGGTGCCTGGGTGGCTCAGATCTGCCTTCGGCTCAGGTCATGATCTCAGAGTCTTGGGATCGAGCCCCGAGTCAGGCTCCCTACTCAGTGGGAAGCCTGCTTCTCTCTCTCCCTCTACTACTCCTCCCTGCTTGTACTCTCTCACTCTCTCTGTCAAATAAATAAATAAAATCTTAAAAAAAAAAAAAGAATTCCTCATATCAGTGAGGTCATATGATACATGTCTTTCTCTGACTGACTTATTTCGCTCAGCATAGCGCCCTCCAATTCCATCCATGTCGTTGCAAATGGCAAGATCTCATTCCTTTTGATGGCTGCATAATATTCCATTGTATATATATAGCTGTGGGTTATTCTTATGATCAACACTCTGTGATGCCCATAGTACCAGCGTGCTAGTCCTGAAACTTGCATGCAGGGCATCTTGGTCTGTTTTCCCTTGTGTCCCTTATCCTTGCTGGTGTGAGCTAAAACCCAAGATTCAATATTGACTCCTTGGGGAAGGATCAAAGATCCTCTATTTTGGGCCAGTGGGTGGTAATTAACTGTCACAGGATTTAGAAAGGAGCTAGTCTCTGCCTTAGCTTTAGGAAAGGTGCACGACACTGTGATGGCCTTCGAGGAACTTAGCTAATGGGACAGATGCACACATGGGAGAGTTGGAGACCGGGGGGGGGGGGGGTGAGGGAGACAGGAAACTTACAGTGATGATGGGAAGTGCTCATGGTTGTTCAAAAAGAGAGAGGCCAGAAGGTGCTAGAGAAGCGAGGCAGTCTTCAGAGATGGGCTTGGGCTGGTCCTTGCAGGAAGGCGAGATTTGGATGGGTGATAGTGATAATGACAATAGCCAGTATTTCTTGGACTGTGTACTTGATTTGACCTGTGACATTTCATCCTTGCAACACCCCAACGAACAGTTCTATTTGTTTTGTCTGCTTTACAATTGGGGCATATGACTCTTGAAAAGGTTGGATAATCATAGCTAGCACTTACTGCCAGGTATTGCTTTTAGCACTGCCTGTGTATTTACCTATTTAACCCCATGAAGTGGGTTATTATTATTTTAAAGTTTTTATTTATTTATTTATTTATTTATTTATTTATTTATTTGAGGGGGGAGGGATAGAGGGAGAGAATCTCAAGCAGACTCCCCACTGAGGGCAGAGCCAGACATGGGGCTCAAACCCACAACCCTGAGACCAGGACCTGAGCCGAAATCAAGAGTTGGACGCCTAACCAATGGAGCCACCCAGGTGCCCCAGGTTTCATTATTACTATACCCATCTTACAGATGAGGAAACTAAGACCCAGGGAAAGTGAGAAACTTGCTTACCCTGCTGGTAAGGGGAAGATGTAGGATTTAAGCCCAGACAGGCTGGCCCCCAAGTTCTTGTTTTTAAGTCCCATATTCCCTCCCTAACTTGCCTGATACCACATGAGTACTGAAGGGTGGGATAAATTCCAGATCCT
The DNA here is from genome assembly GCF_004348235.1 of Phoca vitulina. Taxonomy (NCBI): domain Eukaryota; kingdom Metazoa; phylum Chordata; class Mammalia; order Carnivora; family Phocidae; genus Phoca; species Phoca vitulina. The sequence goes on from NW_022589704.1 coordinate 102,494,824, forward strand.
GAACTGGGAGCTCTCGGTACCTTTCACTGCCCCCCCAACCCCCACCCCAAGAGGATGAACTTAGTTAGAATGTGAGAAAGTGTCTTTTTTAAAATATGAGATTTAGTTTCAAATGTTTGTCCCATGCTAACCAGGCAGAGAATGTAGCTAATGCCCAGAAGGAAATAAGACAAGGCCATAGTAAGTAAGTCACAGAGGGAGGGGTGTGCAGCCCCTGGACCAGTCAGAAGTCAGGTGGGTCCAGGTGGGGCAGGTGATAGGGACCCTACTAGGATTTGGAGAGGGGCCAGAGCTAAGACAGTTGAATAATACGTTCATCTTGAAAACAGGCATCTGCTTAATATGTTGATTACAGGCTGTTTTAAAATGTAGTGTATTAATAAAAAATTTGAGATCTATCCAAAAGATCAGAAGATGACTGCCATTGAAAAGCTAGTTTATTGCTCCTTCTTCCCAAGAGGAGGGGGTTTGCTGCACCCATGGGGCTACGTGGGGAAGTAAGAGGGTGGGCCGGGGGGTGGGCACAGGGAGCAAGGGAAATCATGGGCAAGAACCTTTACTGTGATTTCTGAGGAATGCGTGAGCCAGAGTCAGCACATTTAGAATTGGCTCGTTTGCATCATCTCAGGGGGCTCGGGGGCAGAGGGGCTGTCCCAGGTTGTCTGGTACCTGTTCCTGGGGTGTTTTAGGGCAGAAGGATTGTGGCTCAGAGTGTGAAAGCCATGTGAGGACCTAGTGGAGGAGGTGGGGGGTGTGGGCTCTGGATTGGTGGGCTTGTATGTGCAAAGTGTACTCACAGGTAAGTTCATTACCTCAAGGAATGGGCCATTCCCTGGAGAGGTCGTCCCTCCAGAGCCGGCATGGCCCCAGGTGTCAAAGCATCAGAATACAGAAAATAAAAACCACGGTTAAGACACGGAGCCCAGTCTGACTTTTCTCCAGGGTACAGTTTCATTGTAGTTTTATGATCTCAATCTGTGGAAGTTAATTTTTCCAGGACATTTTTTTTCATAGGCTGAGTATATCATGAGGACTTCTCCCCCTCCCCCTCCATTTTCTTATTTTTGGACTCAGCAAGGGTCTGGGCACACAGTGAAGGAGACGTGGCTTTGCCGTGCCAATGGTCAGATGCTGTACTGTGCACACGGATCCTCCTGGTGTCTGCCGTGCCCGTCACTAGAGCCTGTCCTTTGGGATAAGGAGAGGCTGTTACACCATTGTTCAGGATGACGACTGCACAAGAGCCCCACACCAAAGGAGGCGCCATTCACTTGGTAGGTCTGTATGTTTATTAGACATTTCCAGCAGATGGCAGTCAAGCATCTTAATCTAACAAAGTCTACCAGGATCACTTTTCTGACAAATAGAAATAAAGTGCCTCTAAGTGGCACCTAGATCCTGAGAGGGTCCACTGCCCAACGGTCCCGGTCTCACAGGCCGCCCTGCTATTGTCCAGCTCTGCAGGGCTTGCAATTATGTCCCATCACCCCGCAACAGATGGGCTCCTCAGCTTAGCCCCCGTGGAAGTTCCTTAGAATTCCAAAGCAGCCTAACTTTTGACTCTGCTACCAGAGCTCCGAGGAGAGAGCAGAGAGGTTCCCAGAAGGTCAGAAGGGTGGCGCACAAGTCGAGGGGGTGGTATGTGATGTCAGGGGTTCTGACAGCCTGAGAAAGGGGGAGCGCTCTGGGCCCCTTAGGGTGTGGGGGGGTGGAGGGCATCTGCGGTCAGAGAGAAGGGTAGGACACGGGAGGACGTATGCATTCAAGGTGTAGGTCAGTTGTTTAAGGAGTCCTGTACTAGGGAGTAATCAGGAAACTGAAAGATTAGGTCCAACTACTTGGACACATAAAGTGAGGTGAGGCAAAGAAGGTGCAGCCTTGGACTTGTGTTCTTTTGTGTGGGGGAGTGGCCGGAATAGGGTGGGTGGTGACAGACTCAGGCCAGGGCGCCTTCCTGGCTCTTGCCGTGCTCCGCGCAGGACCAGCAGTTAGCTGATCATCTGACCCTCCGTCCGTCCTGGGGAGGAACTTTGTTTGGGGAAAGATTGCAAAGCCCCTGAGGAAGAAGGTGAGACCCTAAGGGCATGGTGATACAGGGATCCCAAGTCACACGAAAGGGTTTTGAGTTGCTCTGAGTGGGGTGCCCAGAAAGATTTGTTTTATGTCCTTTGAGAAAGGAGAGAACAAGGGGGCAGAAGGAGGAAGGAGGGATGGCGAGCAGGACGGTGAGCCTGAGTTCCCAGTGAGTGGGGGCTGTCAGGCGAGGTGCAGTCACTGAGGGGGGACAGGAATGTCTGACACACAATTTGAGTGTGTAGTGCAGTGTGCTGTGGGAGCTGGCTCCATGGACCCCCTCCCCCAGGAGTCAGTGAACTCTGCTGCACTCACCGATGTTTGGTCTAGAAGTTTCTGTGGGGTGTGTGTGTGAGAGAGAGAACAGGGAAAAAAGCTCAAGTTCAGGCCTGGCCAGGCTGATGTGGTGCAGAATAGCGAAGGCATAAGTGGAGGAAAACCCAGAGGAGTAATGGCCATTTTCCCCTCAGGATCTGCTAAATCATGGTGAAAGTTTTCAACCTCATGAACTGTGGAGTTAGGGCTTTCATTCACTTACACTAGATGTCAGAGCTTGGGAAGCCTAGCAGACATCTGAGTCCCATAAAAGACCTTGTGTATAGCAGGGCTTTTGGAAGCCTTCCTGATCCACAGAGGTATGCGTTCCTACAGAATGTTCCTGAGTCGACTAAACTATTAAAGCTGTCTCCTCAGGAGAACCTCGTCCTCCTCATCCTATCAGGAGAATTTATCTTTCTTTTAAAAAATTTTTTTTTAGATTTTATTTATTCATTTATTTGAGAGAGAGAGAGAGAGAGTGAGAGAGAGCGCACAAGTGGAGAGAGCAGCAGAAGGAGAGGAAGAGAGAGAAGCAGACTCTCCACTGAGCAGGGAGCCCTATGTGGGGCTCGATCCCAGGACCCTGAGATCATGACCTGAGCTGAAGGTAGATGCGAAACCGACTGAGCCACCCAGGCGCCCCCATGTTTATTTTTCTTTTGGTCTCCTCAGATACAATGACTCCAGGGAGAAGCGTTCAACCAATACATTCTTTACTTAAGTAGATATATCTTTTAAGAAATAAATTTTGAATGGCTTTATATTTGTTAATTCATCCATTTGGTGATTTAACATCTGTTTTTTAGCAGCCTAATATATGCTGGGGTATGCTCTTGACCCTGCGGAGCCATGGAGAAGGTGGCTGCCCTTAGCAGATTTCAGGATGCAAGTGGGATTGATCAGAGTAACAAGTATATAGCAGCTCAGGGTCACATTTTTAGCAGGTACTTTCAATTTGCTTGACAAACGAATTTGCTTGACAAACTGTAGCAGAAAGATCCCTGGGTAGAAATTACTTTATGCTAGAGAAAACCCAGGTGTAATTTTCTAGCACTGTCTGATATGCTTGTGAAGTTTTTGCTGAGAGTGGGAAGGTGGGCAATAGGCTCAGGGTGGGCCTGACCCACAGTAATCCTCCGTGAGGAGTCTTGGGGATTTGGCCTCACCCACTCTGCTTTTCCATTACTGAGACTGTGTGCATTCTTAGTCTCACGCTGGCTCTATAAAGGGATTGCAAAGTTGTTCTGAAAACCGAAGATAAAATTGCTTTGGAGAGCTCTCATTTTGGTCTCCTGGTGGGTTGTAAGCAAACACGTTCTTGGAAGCTGAGCGGTGAAACCCTATTATTTCAGGCCAGGAGGACTACACAGATGCCAAGCCTGTGTGCTTTGGGAGTCCCGGCTGCCTGTGGCCTATCAGGAGGGGCCATCTTTGGTGCTAGGGACAGAGCTGGGAGAAATCATGGCCCTGGGGCACAGCAGGGGCTCCGCGCATGCTTGGTAAAGAGAGAGAAAAGGAACTAATATCCCGTGCCAGATCCTCCAACCCCACTCCTCTTTTTCCCAGGGAGGTGTGTTTTCCCATTTTAAAACTGAAATAAAATTCACTCCTTTTAGTGTCTACTTCTGAGACTTTTCAAAGAAAGTATATAGTTGTGTAATCACACTCAGGAGGTAGAATGATCCCGCAACCCCTTAAATGTCCTCCGAGTCCCAGTTCCTGACAAACACTAATCGATTTGATGTCCCTATAGTCTTGTCTTGGCAAAATGTCACATCAACGAACTGAGAAGTGTGAAACCTTTTGAGTCGGCCTTCTTTCACTCAGCACGATGTGGTTGCCATTTGGCCATGTCGTTGTGTATCAGCAGATCGTTCTTTCCCTATTGCTGTGTAGTGTTCCCTCATGTGGGTGTAGCACAGTTTGTTCATTCATTCACCATTTGAGGGACTTTTGAGTCGTTTTTGGCAGTTAGGGAAAAGTCACAATAAACCTTTGTGTACAGGTTTCTGTGTGAACATAGGTTTTCATTTCACTTGGGTAAATCCTGAGAAGTGGGATTTCTGGTTTGGATGCTAAATGTGTGTTTAACTTTAAGAGAAACGTCAAACCGACCCCAAAGTCTACCATTTTGCATTCCCATCAGCTCTGTATGAGAGGTTCAGTTGCTCTGCATCCTCCTCAGCACTGGGTATTGTCAGCTGAGCACCACCTCCATTTAGCCACTCTAATAGGTGTGTAGTGGTATCTCATTGTGGTTTTAATTTACATTTCTCTAATGATGAATGATACTGAGCCTCTTCTCATGTGCTTATTTGCTAAAGGTACATTGTTGGTAATGTGTCTGTTAATACCTTTCCCCCCTTTTTGGGTGGTTTGTTTTCTTGTTATTCAGTTTGGAGAGTTCTTTATATATGTTGGATACAAGTCCTTTATCAGATGTATACTTTGCAAATGTTTTCTCCCAGTTTTTGGCCTATCTTTTCATTCTCTTAACAGTGTCTTTTAAATTATAAAAGTTCTTAAACTGATGGTTACCAGAAGGGAGGTGGGTGGGGGGATGGGTGAAATAGGTGATGGGGATTAAGGAGTGTACTTACTGAATCACTGTTTTGTACACCTGAAACTAATATAACACTGTATGTTAACTATACTGGAATTAAAATAAAATAATAAAAAAGTAAATTATAGAAGTTTTTAATTTTGATGAAGTCCAATTTATCAATTTATTTTTTATAAACTGTGCTTTTGGTGTCATGTCTACAAATTCTTTGCCTAACTTGTGATCATGCCAATTTTCTCCTATTTTTTCTTTTAAAAGTTTTATAGTTTAAGTTTATATTTATGATCCATTTTGATAAATTTTTACATAAGATGTCAAGTTTAGGTCAAGTTTCTTTCTTTTTCCTTTCTTTCTTTATTTCTTCTTCTTCTTCTTCTTCTTCTTCATATGAACGTCCAGTTGTTCCAACATTATTTGTTGAAAAAATTATTTTTTCTCCAATGAATCTTCTTTGAATCTTCGTCAAAAATCAATTTGCCATATTCATTGAGTCTATTTCTGGAGTGTCTGTTATGTTCTATTGACCCATCTGTCTATTCCTTCACCAATATCATACTGTCTTGATTACTCTATCTTTATAGTAGGTCTTAAAATTGAGGAGTTTGAATCTCATGACCTTATTCTTCTTTTTCAAAATTGTTTTGGCTTTTTTAGTCTCTTTGCCTTTTCATATACATTTTAGAGTAGTCTTGTCTGTATCTATGAACAAGTAGGCTTGGATTTCAGTAGAAATTGCATTAAACCTATAAATAATTTGGGAAGAATTGACATCTTTAATATGTTGAGTCTTCTAATCCATGGATATAGTATGTATCTCCATTTATTTAGGTCCTCTTCAGTTTCTGTCATCAATGGTTTGTAATTTTCATCATACAGATGCTACAAAGTTTTGTTAAAGATATATTTAAGTTTAATTTTCTTGGAGTTGTTGTAAATGGTATTTTTTTTATGCTCTGTTTCCAAAGAATATAACTGATTTTTTAAAATGTTGACCTTGTATCCTGTGACTTGGCAAAAACTCACTGAAGAGCTCTAGGCTGACATTTGCTTATTAACCTTATTTATAAACCCTAGGTCCTAGTCTTTTGTTGTTGTTGTTCTCTGAAATTTTCTATGTAGATAATTATGTTGTCTGTGAATATGAATAGTTTTCTCTCTTTCTTTTTAATATGTATACTTTTTTCCACTCTTATTAATGTTCTGGCTAGGACTTCTAGTACAATTTTTAATAAGAGTGGAGAGCGTAGACATTCTTGCCTTGTTCTCAATTTTAAGATAAAAATATTTAGTTTTTCACCACTACATATGACGCTAGCTGTAGGTTTTTGTAGATATCCTTTGTCAGACTGAGAAGGTCTCTTCTATTCCTAGTGCATGGAGACTTTTTATCATGAATGAGTACTAAATTTTATCAAATGCTTTTTCTGCATCGATTGAGTTGATCATGAGAGTTTTCTTTTTTAGACTAGTAATACGGAGTATTACAGTAAGTGATTGATTCTTGAATATTGAACCAGCCTCATGTTCTAGGATAAACTCCATTTGGTCACGGTATATTATTATTTTTATATATTGCTGGCTTCAGTTTGCTAAAATTTTGTTGTGGATATTTGCATGTATGTTTATGAGGCATACTGCTCTGTTTTTTTATTTTCTTGTATTATCTTTGGTTCTGTGATAAGGTTAATGCTGGGCTCTTAAAATAAGTCAAATTCTATTCTGGAAGAGATTGATGTTATTTCATCTTAAAGATTTGGTAAAATTTCCTATGAAAGCATCTGGCCTGGAGATTTCTTTTTCAGGAAGTTTTAAAGTATGAATTCACTTTCTTTCTTTTTTTTTTAAAGTTTTTTTTTTTATTTTTTTATTTGACAGAGAGAGAGAGACAGAGAGAGAGAGAGAGAGTGCACAAGCAGGGGGAGAGGCAGGCAGAGGGAGAAGCAGGCAGAGGGAGAAGCAGGCTCCCTGCTCAGCAAGGAGCCGGATGCAGGACCCTGAGGATCCCAGGACCCTGGGATCATGACCTGAGCCGAAGGCAGATGCTTAACTGACTGAGCCACCCAGGCACCCATGAATTCACTTTCTTGTATAGTTATAGGACTGTTCAGTTTATTTATTTCATTTTGGATGAATTTAGTAGTTTTGGTTTTCAAGACATTGGTCGATTTCTATTGTCGAATTTATATCCATGGAACTGTTTGTGGTATTCCCTTATCATATATTTTTTTCCTTTTCATATTTTTAATTTATGTGGGATCTGTAGTGATACCCCATTTTTCAAGCCTTATATTGGTAATTTCTATTTTTTCTCTCTTTTTCTTTTTCTATCTCACTAAAGTTTTACCCATTTTGGGGGAATCTTTTCAAAGAGTCAGGTTTTGAATCTATGGATTTTTTTCTATCATTTTTCTCAATTTTATTGATTTTATTGGAAGCTTAGATTGTTGTTTTGAGACATTTCTTTTTTTATATAAGCTAATTAATAACTCTAAATTTCCCTTAAGTACTGCTTTAGCTGCATTTAACCACATTTGAAAATGCAGATCTGCATTTTCATTTAGTTCAAAATATTTTCTAATTTGCCTTAGGACTTCCTCTTTAATCCATAGATTATTCAGAAGTATGTTGTTCAATTTCCAAATGTTTAAATATTTTTCAGTTATCAATGTAAATAGAATTTTAGTTTCATTCCTTTATTGTCAGATAGTATTTTATGTATGATTTCAATTCTTTAAAATTTGTTAAAATTTGTTTTATGACCCAGAATATTGTTTATATTGGTGAATATTTCATGTGTACTTGGGAAGAATATATATTCTGGTGTTGTTGAATGAAGTGTTCTCTTTATATCAATTAGAGCCAGTTGGTTGATGCTGTTCAATTCTTCTATATATTTGATGATTATCTGTGTACTCATTCTATTGATTATTAAGAAAGGAGTATTGAAGACTCTATGAAGGATGGATTCTAGGATGGTGGTCAGTGATCCCTGCTTCCTGGTGTCCCCATTCTTGTATAATCCACTCCCTTTGAGTGTGAGTGGGGTCTCTGATTTGCTTTTAATCAATAGAATATGGCAAGGATGAATGGTGTTCCTTCCATGATTGTATTACATTATATAAGACTCTATCCTGAAGGGTGCCAAGAATACACAATTGGGAAAGGGTAGTTTCTTCAATAAATCATGTTGGGAAAACTGGATATCTACATACAAAAGCATGGAATTGGACCTTATATCACACACAAAAATCAACTCAAAATGGATTAAAGACTTAAATATATGACCTGAAACTATAAAACTCCTACAAGTTCTGAAAACAGGGGAAATGCTTCATGATGTTGGCCTCGGCAGTGATTTCTTGTATATGACACCAAAAGCCCAAGAAACCAAAGCAAAAAGTGGGACAAGTGGGACTATATAAAATAAAAAATTTCTGCTGAGCAAAGAAACAATCAACAGAGTGAAAAGGCAACCGATGGAATGGGAAAAGATATTTGCAAACCGTACATCTGCTAAGGAGTTAATCTCCAAGATTTAAGGAATTCCTGCAATTCAACAACAAAAAAACCCAAAACAATCCAATCAAAAATGGGCAAAGGCTCTGAAGAGACATTTCTTCAAAGAGGACATAGAGATGGACAATAGGTTTATGAGAAGGTGCTCAATATCACTCATCATCAGGGAAATACAAATTAAAACCTAAATGTGGTACTGCCTTATACCTGTTAGGATAGTCATTATAAAAGTAAAATTAACCAATGTTGGTGAGGATGTGGAAAACTTGGAAGCCTTGTTCACTGTTGGTGGGAATATAAAACAATGCACCTGCTATGGAGAACAGTATGGAAAGTAGTCATTTGCGACCAATTCATTTATGAAAAAATACGAGAAAATATGCTCACTTTTGTGTTTGGATCCCTGAATACAAGAGACGACTCAAAGAACTGGAGTTTTGCGGGGTAGATCTAAGTGGGAAGCAAATGATTATTTAATCATAACTCTTGTTTAAGCCATTCTGCAGTGTTTCCGTTGAGCAAGCCTGCATCCTAAAAGGACTTTTGCATGTTAATAGACCATGTACTTTGGTTATCAAATGCTTCAATTTAGATTCAAAAATTCCTTTCTGGTGCTCTGGAGGTTGTATATTCAATAAATAACCCCTGTATTACCCAAAGAATCCTCTATAAATTCTCCAGTAACGCACCTTAAAAAAAGAATCAAATGATGTGTAGTTAAGTATATCTGCTTACATGATGCTTTTTACCTCTCAAAGTCTCTTCACCCACATCACAGAATGTCCCAATGAAAAGACCTTTGACTCCATGACTCTCATCTCCTGAGATAGGCAGGGACACAGGCCCACAGACAGGAAGTGCGTTTCCAGCATACATGGTTACGTATTGGCAGCCTTAGACTAGAATCCAAGAGGAATGATTCTCAGCTTTACCACTTTGCCAAGTGGCTTTGAAAATCTTGTGTCCTTGAAGGGTGGCTGTTGGTTTTGGCCATTTAGCAGAGTTATCAGGGTACACTCAGTAATAAAGCAAGAATGTAAAACAGAGGATCAACATGTGTATCTTTCACTGACAATGACTAGATGCTTTCTGGAAAAGATGTTAGACAAGGAGTTGGTGTTGGTGGACACCAGAGGACATGCCAAGAGGATAAAAGCACTGGTAAGAGGATTGCCAAAGCTTGGAAGAAAAACATCACTGTTGCCACAGCATGCTGCATAAGCCAGATGTTGCCAGTGGGCCCCGTTCCCTGTATTATCTAGATAAGATTGGCTCCGTCTTCCATCTCATGCCCTGTGGGAAGCCTAGTGCCTTCACCAAGGTTTTTGTGAATTCTTGTTTACACTTGTTTCTAGTTATTTCTCACCAGCATTCTGGCTTTGCCAAATTATCATTTTCTGCTGTGCTTTTTGAAATTGCTTCATTATTTCTGCCCTGGCCTTGACCCAAACGTGTGAAACCGATCTGTCTTATTTATTCCCTTGCATGCAAACAAACTCTCCAAGACTTTTGGGTCCTGTCAGAAGGGCTCCTACTGGTTAATGTGGGGCAATTTGACCATCGATAAAAATAATAACTGTACTATATTGAACACATTAAATTTATTTAAATATAGGAGTACATAATAATTATGATAATAATAATAATAAAAAGACCTCATTTATAACCTTTGGATTTAGTTTTTCTAAACCATTCGTTATTTCAAAAGGCAAATAAAGGGAAAGTACAATCTTAATCCTGCCCGTACCTTACTGACCAAACCTCAGAGTAACCGAATAGTTGACAAGGGGAAGTTTCTCCTTATAGAAGCTAATAGATGCAGAAGGAACAACCAAATTAGAATACCGTTATTTTGCAACCACTAATGAAATAATGGTGTAGGCAGTGATCATCAATGGTATTGGTATCATAAAATGAGAAACAGCTGGATATTACATGTCTCCCAATGAAAGTTTTCAACACTATTTAGGAAATGGTCTTGCCAAAAAGAAATCAAATTACCGAAAGAGTTGACTGGATTACAGCTTTATTTCTTTTGCCAAGACTACCTCGTAAGTGGTGTTGAGTACTTCTGTCAAGAAAGATTTGCTTCAAAATAGCCTGAGGAGGGAAAAAATGGGTGAGGATAGAGATGAAACAAGATTGTCCAAGGGCCGATAGTTGTGGAAGCTGAGTGATGGCTAGCTGGGGTTTCATTGTTTTCCTTCACATATATTTGAAAACTTCCATAATTCATATATTTCCTTATTGTCCTAATGTAGCATAAGCAAAACAAACCACACACACACAAAGCAGCTCTGTGTGGTAGATTTTTATTGGAAACTCAGGGGTAATGTCAAGGGAGGTTGCACCAAGCTTCACATAATAGTTAATTTAACACTGAGTATTAGACTTCTTTTTCTTAAAAAATGCTCCTCAGCTTTTTCAACCACTCAAAATCCAACTGACTTCTGTGTTTGGTTTTCCCTGTGTCTACCGCTGCTTCCCATCATTGGCCATGCCAGAAAGCACTCCGACTTCATTGTGTAGAGCAATTTAGTAATCCCGACCCCAAAAGTCAACTCTGGATCTTCCTTTGCAAATCCGATGTTTCATTGATGGTCTAGACAACACGTGCTTTCTCCGGATTTGACAGCTTCCCCTTGTATTCGATACGGTAAGGACAAAGCTACTATAACAAAGTAAGCCACAGTGCAAAGTCTCAAAAAGAGAAACATATTCCTCTCTTCCATAACAGCTCTGGGAATGGGTAGTCCAGCTCCACTCTATGCACTGATTCAGGAATCCAAGTTCCCCGTCTCTGGTGCCCCAGCCCTGGTGTATGGAATTGTTGGTAAGAACGGGAGGGAGTGTGGGAGAGTCCACACTCAGTGTCCAGAGGAGCAAACCGGGAAGCTGAATACATCCTTCCTGCTCACATCTGATCCACGGGCACCTGGTAGCAAGGCTCCCCAGCCACACAGAGCCGGGGATGCAGCTTCTCTGCAACCTTGTGTTCAGCAATGGTTTTCCATCCGTGGCAGTGGGGACTCCAATGGATTTTGGAGCCCATCTCTCTGCTCTCAGTCTCTGCAAGGGGAGCAGAGAATTAGTCCCCATTAATACTGTCACCAGCATGTGGCATGCATGGCTGGTGGGCAAACGCAGCTGTTCTTTGCCTTCTGCTTGCCTCTAAAGGTTGTGAAGTGGTGGTAATTTTGCCCTGCCCCAGGGTGTGACTGTGCGAGGCCCATCCCTTCTCTGTCCAGTCTAGGGTAACAGACTGTCGTGTGGATGCTTATGTTTCAGTTCTGTAATTAGAATGCCCAGTCCAAGTGAGCAGCTCAATTTGGAGGCGCCTATTCTCTCCCCTCCCAGCTTGGCCCTGCTTCAAGGGGCACAAGTGGATTTTTCTTCATTTCTCTGCCTCTCCAGATTCCAGTCTGTTTCAGACGCTTGGGAGCAGGAAGGTGGAGGTGCAGGTGGAGAGAGGGACGCATCTGATCCCACCTGGCTCTGCTGGGAGCTCTCTGCCCTCGGGGCCTGGCAGATGCATGGAGCTGACTTGTGTTGGGATTGGCAAGGCTCTTCAGAGCTTCCCCAGTGGGTCTCTTGACTGGTTTCTTTGAGCAAGACTTCACTTTCTTATTCTGGATGGTGGCTTGAGACACCTCCTATGGTCTTAACCTCTGACTTCTTGCTGCGGAGATGTCTCTAGCACCCTGGGTGGTCCTAACAGCCCTAAGACATCCCAGCTAGCTTCCTCTCCCATGGGGCCCACATCCGTCCTTGGGAAACACTCACACCTCCCTTGCTCTGGGGGAGGGTGGGCCGATCCTGTTAGCACACCTTGGACCTCTAGATTTGCCTTGTGGGAGTCAGAGCCCAGCACCCCCACCCCCGCAGCTGTTGGGGCCACATACCAAACTCTCCACAAAAGCCTGTCCCCCAGCCGCTGTGAAGTCCTTCCTCCCCACCCCTGCACATCACTTTTTGGGAGGGAGGTGGGATTCACATCACAGCTGCCCTAAAGAGATGCCTGTTTGTACTCATGGAGATAAGGAAGTTCTCAAGCTGAGAATGGGGTTCTCATCTGACCTTTGCAAATTCTGCATTTGGTGATCTGTCTCACGGGCATTTTGGTGTTGGACATCTATTGTCTTGGTGCTCAGCAGAAATTGAAGCAGGAGGAGCTGCATCCTCTCATCCTACGATCGAAATGAATCATGCTGCCTGCAGAAGGCAAAAGCAGCCTCGGTCTGCTTTGGATTTAAGTAACACTTTTTATCTCCCCACTACAGTGGGTCAGCTGATCTGTGCTAGAGCCCTCTCTGTGGAAAACAGACCTGATAGGGAAGCCAGCATGTATCCTGTCTGTGTGTCCTGTCTTCCACTCCTTCCCCGGGGCCTGACAGACCATAATGACTGGGTGGGACAGTCTCTTTGAAAAGAATTTTTATCCTTAGCTTTTTGCCATGTAGCTCATTAGGAAAAATAACACTTTCATATTGGTATGACCTGTGGGTGTTTTCTTTAAATTCAGCAAAACAAATCCTTTGGATTCTGTGCACTTTTCCTGCCACATAAATTGCAATTATTAGGTCAGTGGAAAGTAGCAGGAAGGGGGAGCCCAAGGCTGTGTTTATTAGACCCAATTAGTGTAGACCTTGGATTAATATGTTTCCACCTCCATTATGTCCGAGCCCTTCTCAAGGCTGTGAGGCCAATAGAAATTTTACGGCGAAGCAGGCAGAGGGCTGTCATAGCCCAGTCATCTGGAGAATGTGGCCTGTCATTATGTCAATGCGTCTTTGAGTATCAGAGCCTGGAGCTAAAGGGATCTATACCGCGTACCCTGACTGAATGCCTGTTGGGTTCGGGGAGCTGAGGGTCTATGTTTGGGGTGGAGAAGACAGCCCCTGTTGCCAAGGAGCTTGGAACCAAGGCATGGAGAGGAGGTGAGTGGAAACACACCCCTGGTCAGCTGCCCCAAAGGCCAGTCCTTCCGGGGCCCAGTGGTGAGCACCTTCTTTGTTTGTGGGGTGCTCCGCAAACCTAGCCTCACCCAGCACAGCTGCACTTCACCTCCATCCAAGTATGCTCCTCTGCTTCACCTGATCCTGGGCTTCCTTCCCCCTTAGCCTCTAAATTCATGCCAACCACCCTTCTCTGGCCCACCCGCTGCCTGTCCATCTCCGGATACCCACCTTCTCTCCTGTGAGTTCAGTCTTCACCTCTCATTATTCATGAAAGTCCCTGGCCTGGATCCAATAGCTTTGACCTCTATTCCATCCACGGTTTGACCACCCACGGCTGGCCCTGCCATTACTGTGGCAGCCCATCACCCTGCCACAGATTCTCATCCAGCCCCGGGCTTCCCCCATGATCTTGGTCCAGCTATGTTCTCTGGGGAAGAGGATGCAAACCTGGGATATTGACCCCTGGAGGGGATGGCCTGTCATGTAATACCAAATTCTGCGGGCTTAATTCAAAAGAAGCCTCCTGCTTAATACCTGATTATTTCATGTACTGTCTTGCTTGAGTTTGGGATGCTTGTTCTTGGAGATTTGTGATTTTCTCCAGGGAACTATGATGGCATCCAGCTCAGCTCTTCCCACCAAATTCAGGGCTCATCAATGGCCAAAAGCTCAGAGTGCATCCCACCTGGGACCTGCTTTCTGGTCACTGCACCTGCATTTCCCCAAACATGCTGTGCTTTGCCCCACCTCCAACATTTTGCCCCTGCTACTCTCTCAGTCAGTAATAATGCTCTCCCTTGTATATCAGTGAGCTCCTAATGGTCTTCTGATGCCCAGCTCTGGGTTCTTCCCAGACTGTTCAGGTTGATCTGATTCTGTTTTCCTTTAGGCAAATGGCATCTTCCATACATTGTATTTTTACTCAGGCATAACTGTGATTTTTAAAAATTTTTTTAAGCTTTCACTTTTGTTTTTAAATTTTATTTTATTATGTTAATCACCATACATTACATCATCAGTTTTTCACTTTTTTTTATTATGTTATGCTAATCACCATACATTACATCATTAGTTTTTTATTATTATTATGTTATGTTAATCACCATACATTACATCATTAGTTTTTGATGTAGTGTTCCATGATTCATTGTTTGCATATAACACCCAGTGCTCCATGCAGAACCTGCCCTCCTTAATACCTATCACCAGGCTACCCCATCCACCCCCCAGAACCCTCAGTTTGTTTTTCAGAGTCCATAGTCTCTCATGGTTCGTCTCCCCCTCCGATTTCCCCCCTCTCATTCTTCCCTTCCTGCTATCTTCTTCTTTTTTTTTTTTTTTAACATATAATGTATTATTTGTTTCAGAGGTACAGGTCTGTGATTCATCAGTCTTACACAATTCACAGTGCTCACCATAGCACATATCCTCCCCAATGTCTATCACCCAGCCACCCCATCCCTCCCACCCCCCACCACTCCAGGAACCCTCAGTTTGTTTCCTGAGATTAAGAATTCCTCATATCAGTGAGGTCATATGATACATGTCTTTCTCTGATTGGCTTATTTCGCTCAGCATAATACCTTCCAGTTCCATCCACGTCATTGCAAATGGCAAGATTTCATTCCTTTTGATGGCTGCATAATATTCCATTTTATATATATACCACATCTTCTTTATCCATTCATCTGTTGATGGACATCTTGGCTCTTTCCACAGTTTGGCTATTGTGGACATTGCTGCTATAAACATCGGGGTGCATGTACCCCTTCGGATCCCTACATTTGTATCTTTGGGGTAAATACCCAGTAGTGCAATTGCTGGATCGTATGGTAGCTCTATTTTCAACTTTTTGAGGAACCTCCATACTGTTTTCCAGAGTGGCTGCACCAGCTTGCATTCCCACCAACAGTGTAGGAGAGTTCCCCTTTCTCCATATCCCCGCCAACATTTGTCGTTTCCTGACTTGTTAATTTTAGCCGTTCTGACTGGTGTGAGGTGATATCTCATTGAGATTTTGATTTGGATTTTTCTGATGCTGTGTGATGCTGAGCACTTTTTCATGTGTCTGTTGGCCATTTAGATGTCTTCTTTGGAAGAATTTCTGTTCATGTCTTCTGCCCATTTCTTGATGGGATCATTTGTTCTTTGGGTGTTGAGTTTGATAAGGTCTTTATAGATTTTGGATACTAGCCCTTTATCTGATATGTCATTTGCAAATATCTTCTCCCATTCTGTCGCTTGTCTTTTGGTTTTGTTGACTGTTTCTTTGCTGTGCAAAAGCATTTTATCTTGATCAAGTCCCAATAGTTCATTTTTGCCCTTGCTTCCCTTGCCTTTGGCGATGTTTCTAGGAAGAAGTTGTTGCGGCTGAGGTCGAAGAGGTTGCTGCCTGTGTTCTCCTTTAGGATTTTGATGGACTCCTGTCTCACATTTAGGTCTTTCAACCATTTTGAGTCTATTTTTGTGTGTGGTGTAAGGAAATGGTCCAGTTTCATTCTTCTGCATGTGGCTGTCCAATTTTCCCAACACCATTTGTTGAAGAGATTGTCTTTTTTCCATTGGACATTCTTTCCTGCTTTGTCAAAGATTAGTTGACCATAAAGTTGAGGGTCCATTTCTGGGGTCTCTATTCTGTTCCATTGATCTATGTGTCTGTTTTTGTGCCAGTACCATACTGACTTGATGATGACAGCTTTGTAATAGAGCTTGAAGTCCAGAATTGTGATGCCACCAGGTTTGCTTTTCTTTTTCAACATTCCTCTGGGTATTTGGGATCTTTTCTGGTTCCATACAAATTTTAGGATTATTTGTTCCATTTCTTTGAAAAAAGTGGATGGTATTTTGATAGGGATTGCATTGAATGTGTAGATTGTTCTAGGTAGCATTGGCATCTTCACAATATTTGTTCTTGCAATCCATGAGCATTGAACGTTTTTCCATTTCTTTGTATCTTCCTCAATTTCTTATGAGTATTTTATAGTTTTCTGAGTACAGATTCTTTGCCTCTTTGGTTAGATTTATTCCTAGGTATCTTATGGTTTTGGGTGCAATTGTAAATGGGATCGACTCCTTAATTTCTCTTTCTTCTGTCTTGTTGTTGGTGTATAGGAATGCCATTGATTTCTGTGCATTGATTTTATATGCTGCCACTTTATTGAATTCTTGTATGTGTTCTAGCAGTTTTGGGGTGGAGTCTTTTGGGTTTTCCACATAAAGTATCCTATCATCTGCAAAGAGTGAGAGTTTGACTTCTTCTTTGCCAATTTGGATGCCTTTTATTTCTTTTTGTTGTCTGATTGCTGTGGCTAGGACTTCTAATGCTATGTTGAATAGCAGTGGTGATAGTGGACATCCCTGCCGTGTTCCTGACCTTAGGCGGAAAGCTCTGTTTTTCCCCATTGAGAATGATATTCGCTGTGGGTTTTTCATAGATGACTTTTATGATATTGAGGTACGTACCCTCTATCTCTATACTCTGAAGAGTTTTGATCAAGAAAGGATGCTGTACTTTGTCAAATGCTTTTTCTGCATCTATTGAGAGGATCATATGGTTCTTGTTCTTTCTTTTATTTATGTACTGTAGCACATTGATTGATTTGCGGATGTTGAACCAAACTTGCAGCCCAGGGATAAATCCCACTTGGTCATGGTGAATAATCCTTTTAATGTACTGTTGGATCCTATTGGCTAGTATTTTGGTGAGAATTTTTGCATCCATGTTCATCAAGGATATTGGTCTGTAATTCTCCTTTTTGATGGGGTCTTTGTCTGGTTTTGGGATCAAGGTAATGGTGGCCTCATAAAACGAGTTTGGAAGTTTTCCTTCCATTTCTATTTTTTGGAACAATTTCAGAAGAATAGGTATTAATTCTTCTTGAAATGTTTGGTAGAATTCCCCTGGGAAGCCATCTGGCCCTGGGCTTTTGTTTTTTGGGAGATTTTTGATGACTGTTTCAATTTCCTTAGTGGTTATAGGTCTTTTCAGATTTTCTATTTCTTCCTGGTTCAGTTTTGGTAGTTGATACATCTCTAGGAATGCATCCATTTCTTCCAGATTATCTAATTTGCTGGCATAGAGTTGCTCATAATATGTTCTTATAATTGTTTGTATTTCTTTGGTGTTGGTTGTGATCTCTCCTCTTTCATTCATGATTTTGTTTATTTGGGTCCTTTCTCTTTTCTTTTTGATCAGTCTGGCCAGGGGTTTATCAATCTTGTTAATTCTTTCAAAGAACCAGCTCCTAGTTTTGTTGATCTGTTCTACTGTTCTTTTGGTTTCTATTTCATTGATTTCTGCTCTGATCTTCATTATTTCTCTTCTCCTGCTGGATTTAGGCTTTATTTGCTGTTCTTTCTCCAGCTCCTTTAGGTGTCGGGTTAGGTTGTGTATTTGAGACCTTTCTTGTTTCTTGAGAAAGGCTTGTATTGCTATATACTTTCCTCTTAAGACTGCCTTTGCTGCATCCCAAAGATTTTGAACACTTGTGTTTTCATTTTCATTTGTTTCCATGAATTTTTTAAATTCTCCTTTAATTTCCTGGTTGACCCATTCATTCTTTAGTAGGATGCTCTTTAGCCTCCATGTACTTGAGTTCTTTCCGACTTTCCTCTTGTGATTGAGTTCTAGTTTCAAAGCATTGTGGTCTGAAAATATGCAGGGAATGATCCCAATCTTTTGGTACCAGTTGAGAACCGATTTGTGACCTAGGATGTGATCTATTCTGGAGAATGTTCCATGGGCACTAGAGAAGAATGTGTATTCTGTTGCTTTGGGATGGAATGTTCTGAATATATCTGTGAAGTCCGTTTGGTCCAGTGTGTCATTTAAAGTCTTTATTTCCTTGTTGATCTTTTGCTTAGATGATCTGTCCATTTCAGTGAGGGGGGTGTTAAAGTCCCCCACTATTATTGTATTGTTGTCGATGTGTTTCTTTGCTTTTGTTATTAATTGCCTTATATAATTGGCTGCTCCCATTTTACGGGCATAGATATTTACAATTCTTAGATCTTCTTATTGGATAGACCCTTTAAGTAGGATATAGTGTCCTTCCTCATCTCTTATTACAGTCTTTGGTTTAAAATCTAATTTGTCTAATATAAGGATTGCCACCCCAGCTTTCTTTTGGTGTCCATTAGCATGGTAAATGGTTTTCCACCCCCTCACTTTCAATCTGGGGGTGTCTTTGGGTCTAAAATGAGTCTCTTGCAGACAGCATATTGATGGGTCTTGTTTTTTTATCCAATCTGATAGCCTGTGTCTTTTGATTGGGGCATTTAGCCCATTTACATTCAGGGTAACTATTGAAAGATATGAATTTAGTGCCATTGTATTACCTGTAAGGTGACTGTTACTGTATATTGTCTGTGTTCCTTTTTGGTCTATGTTACTTTTAGCCTCTCTCTTTGCTTAGAGGACCCCTTTCAATATTTCTTGTAGGGCTGGTTTCGTGTTTGCAAATTCCTTTATAACTGTGATTTTATATTTCAATTTTTCCTTGTAGACCTTTCTTTCCCTGGAAATGACAAGGTCCACCCCGTGCAGGCACCAGCATGAAGGAGGATGGATGTGGGTGTAGGGATGTTGCCAGGTCAGAGCTCTTTCTGAGTGGAGGGTCTGTATGCTGAATCCCTTCAAGCAATAGAGCTGTCCAAGGTCATGGTGGGACAGAGTCCCAAACTCAGCTCCTCTGGCCCAGACTGCAGAGAGAAACCCGGCTGGTGAGTACGTGGGAGTCTAGGCTGCTGACAGTGCACAGGTGGGGACAATGAAGGGAAGGGGTGATACACCAGGGGGCCCAGAGTCTGGCCAGCAGGTGTCCTGTGATCCACTCTGCAGAGGGAATAAGGCTGGCCAAACCTACCCAGTGATGTCACTGGGTTGGGCTCCTGTGCATTAACCAAGCAGAGCTCTGTGGTTTTGCCTCAGGAACAAAAGTATCCTCTCCTATAATCCCACCACTGTGGAAAGGCAGCCAAGGCTGAATTACAGTTACCTCCTCCAGGAGGGGTCCAGGGACTCGTTCCCTGACTTACTCCATATAAGCCAGTTGCCACTAGAAAGCACTGAGTGTACTGAACATTGAGGGACACGGCGAAAGGAGTCACCAAGTCAACAGCTAATAGGCAGTGGATGAGCACTGTCCTTTTCCCAGTGTATATTCTTGGCTCCTTTGTCACATTAGTCAATTGACTATCTATGTTTGAGTTTATTTCTGGGCTCTGTACTCTGTCCCATTGATTTATGTGTTTGTTTCTATTCCAATACCATACTGTTTTGATTATTGTAGCTTTGTAATATAGTTTGAAATCCAGAAGCATGATGCCTCTAGCTTTGTTCTTCTTTCTCAGGATTGCCTTGGCTAACTGGGGTCTTTTGTGGTTCCACATAAATTTTAAGATGATGGTTCTATTTCTGTGAAAAATTCTGTTTTTTTTTAAAGCTTTTATTTAAATTCCAGTTAATTAACATACAGTGTAATATTAGTTTCAGGTGTACAGTATAGTGATTCCACACTTCTATACAACACCTGGTGCTCATCACAAGTACCCTCCTTAATTCCTATCACCTATTTCCCCCATTCCCCCACCCACCTCCCCTCTTGTAACCATTAGTTTATTCTCTGTGGGTAAGAGCCCGTTTTTTGGTTTGCCTCTCTCTCCCCCACCTTTGCTCATCTGTTTTGTTTCTTAAATTCCACATATGAGTGAAACCAAATGGTATTTGTCTTTCTCTGACTGACTCAGTTCACTTAGCATAATACTCTCTAGCTCCATCCATGTTGTTGCAAATGACAAGATTTCATTCTTTCTGATGGCTGAGTAATACTCCATTGTATGTATATACACTGCCTCTTCTTTATCCAATCATCAGTTGATGGACACTTGGGCTGCTTTGATAGTTTGGCTATTGTAGACAATGCTGCCATAAACATAGGGGTGCATATGCCCCTTTGAATTAGTATCTGGTTGTTTCTTATATCTAAATTTTTATATCTTCCTTTCTTACGATTTGGGTCCCTTCAGCATTAGAGATAGGATTCAAAGGCAAGTAGTTTATTCAGGAGGGTAGGAAAATGATATAAAAGAGAAACTTTATGATCTCACCCCAAGTATGGAGGAGCTGGTGTATTTACACACCATCTCTTGTGCATGTTTGGATGAGGATTGCTACCAGGGATATTAATTCCCAGGTATTTCTGATCTGCCATGCAGGTAAACAGAGCGGACTTACATGGTTCCAGAAAAGCCTTTAGGTAGAGAGGTGCTCCTGCCAGCAGTTGACAGCTATTTGGAGCACCTAAAAGGGTGGGGTTTGAGGGAAGTAAGTGGAGTAGTGACAGTATCTTCTACACCCCAAATGGCCACTGGCCCTGGATTCTAGTCCTGATTCTGTCACTAACAAGCTATTTGACTTTGGATAAATAATGTGACCCCTGTGCCTCAATTTCCTCAAAAGCAAAATGGGGGATTAGTAATTTCATCTCTCCAGGTAGAATATAAACTCCTTGAGACCAGAAACCATGCTCTGGACACCCTTTCCTCCAGGTAAGGGCCTGGTTCAGTTGTATGCCTCATCTTGCTGTTTCTTTTGACAGTCACTTTAATTAAGACCTTCAGGAGACCTGGAACATGCAGAACGTTTGTCTTTCCAGAAGGAACAACAATATTGTCATGCGTGTGCCTAGTTCTCCGACACTAAACATCCCTTGATGTTTAACACAACTCTGGAAGCAGGTAGAGCTGATGGTACTTGAGTCCTCTGACAGAAAGAAAAGTAGGGGCACAGAGCTCTATGTGAATTGGGTGCTCAGAAATGGTTGGCATGGCCAAGGACTGAAACATTCCCTCTAGCTTTGGCTGCATGGCAGGTGCTGGATCGCAGATTCCTGTGTACATGTAACTTTGAATGGACACAGATTCTCAAATGTCACCCACAGCCATTAGGTATGCAGAGGCTCTCCTTGGTATGGGCCATTAACTACCATTTATGAACTGGTTTAAATCTTGTGAACGGTGCACCCAGGGATGACCTTGGCTCAGGTGTCAGTAAATTATGCTGCACAGCGTTTTGCTTCATGCCACCGTCCCTGGTCTGAAGGTGGTTAATTATTACACAGTCAGTAGGCATGTCCTTTCTATATTCATGGGGTTTCCACTTCTTGGTTGTCTGCTCATTTCCAAGTACTTTTGGAATTAGTCTCTGAATCTTTTCTGACTTCTCTGAAAGGTATGGTTTAATTTCCATCAAGAATCACCCATGTTTATAAATAACCTCCAGCATGACTCTTTCGCTGTTCAAACTATATAAAGTTATTTTTGAGATGCTTGGGACTTTTTAACAGGAAGCCCGGTGAGATTGTTCCAGAGTTTGAGGCTTTAGTCTTTCTTTACTTTAGCTTCCATTTTGTGCTAAGATGTATCGTAAGACACATGATTTAAAAGGTTTGTTCCTTTTGATATTCTCGCTCCCCACTCTTTGCAGCCCCCTTCTAAGAAGAGTGTGAGGCAGTCTCTCTATGTATGTATATGTGTGTATGTATATGCAACTAGATAAAAAATAGATGAAGACATTGAAGTCATGGCAAAATGAGGATGCACAAATGAGATAAATTCAGGGCCAGGTTGGTATACAAATGCTCGTTCTAGGGTTTGGGGCAGGTATTAGAGCTCGTTACAAATTGGGCTCTGAACTTCTTAGTAGCCAGAGCAAAGGAACACTATCCACAAAACTCTCAGTGTCATTAGAAAAATAAAATCCAATTACTTAGCAGAAACTCAGAGTTTCTTATTACTGAGGCCGATGATTTTCACGAAACGGCAGAGTATCCCACCAACCTTGACAAAACTATGAGGAAACTGAAATAGGTTTGTGCTCATGAGCTGTGCTTGGGTGTGTAGCCACTGTGTCTGTATATTGGCGTGTGGCAGCCCTGGCTGGTCTCTAGGGAGCTAAGGCTCCATGGGAATGGGGTGGCTTCCTAGGCTGGGCTCTTCCGTGTAGTTGATATTGGAAGAGGGCCTTGGAGACCACCTCCCTGTCCAGGCTGGCTTGGACATCTGAGCTGGCTCAGAAGAGGGCTCCTTGTCCACAAGGACCCCTTACAGGGCACATTTGCCAAGGCTGAGTGTGAGCCCTTTCTTGACTACCATAGGTCCTGTTGGTCTTCCTTGCCTTCTACGGCCTGGAGGAGTTTCAGAGCTTCCCTTGCACTTGGAGGACTAAACCACGGGGTCCTAGAATGAGGAGGGCAGGCAACCAGGCTGTCTTTAGTGCTGTGCTGCCTCTGGCCCTCTGGGGTAAGGAGAGAAGCAGGTACCCGGCAGCTCAGGGAGGTGATCTAACACTGGGATGCATTGTCTCAGAATCAAATGTGTTGATGTGCTGATAACATTTGTTTGGAGATGGATCCAGAACATGAAATAACAATGCTGATGGGATCATCTCTTCAGCCAGAGGGGCAGATCAGATCCTGTGTTCTGACAATCACTCATGGAGTAGATTGGCTTCAAGATCTTTGACTTTCCGAATGTGTGTGTGCATGAAATTGTGTCCCCCTAAGGTTAAAGTGCCTTGTTTCCTCTCTACTTGGCATCCCTCCACCAACTGTTCCCCCCTTCCTCTGATCACTTACCTTGGATTTTTTTCAGTTTCCAGGGAAGGTTTCTTGAGATTGTTGCTCAGCTCTTGGCACTGTGGATAAGCACCTCCTTTCCATCTGGGGCTGGAGAATCTTCACAGTTGTGTGCTTTGTGGACTACCCGTGGCTATGACTTGCATGATTGTTGTGGTCTCCAGAAACTTCTGGTTCAGGGAGACACCTCAGACTCAGAGATAATATTTCTGTAGGAGTCATCAGGCATTAAGATATAAGGAGTCTTTATTGGACAGCTGCTGGGTACTCTCTGCTGCATAACACAACCTGGGAGTGTGGAGAGCTTTCTGCACATTTCAGAATGCTCTTCCTCACTTAATTCTCAACCCGCCTCTGTGAAGGAGTACATCAGTTAGAGTGTGTCTGCTTCCAAGTGACCTAAAAATACTCCAACTGGCTTGATCTATAAGGGAGATTTACTGGCTCATTCATGTAACTGATATGCTCAGAAATAGTCTGTATTCAGGTGAAGCTTGATCTAGGACTCAAAATGTATCCCCAGGGCCAGGTACTCCTCTTGTCCCTGCTCTACCTTCCTGGCATAGGCTTCAACCCAAGTTTATACTGAAGGCTCCTGGCCACTTGGGAAATCTTGCAGTTTCAAAACAGTTGCTGGAATTCTAATTCTTTCAACCCCACATTGTATCATCCAGATACATCCAGAGAGGGTCTCTTCTAGGAGACTCACAGAACAAGGAGATATTGTCATCTTCCCACAAGCCCCAGGAAGGTCTTTGCCGCTCCTTGGCTCTGACTAGTTTGTGTGCCCATCCTTAAACTAATTCTTGATGGCCAGATGCGTGGGATTCCAGGACTGACTCAGGGACCCTCCCCTGGAGGGTTTCAACCTCATCAAATCATATGGCTAAGAATAGGTATGGAAACAAAGGGTCTGCTCATGAAATCAGGGGGTTTGTATGCAGGTGGGTAAGAACAAGTCGTACGTCCAGTTAACAAATGAGGACCTAGGGCTTCTCAAGGATCATGTAACAAGATGACACACATGGGGGCTATTTTTCCTTTCCACCCATTAACTGCAAGTTTATTAAGGATTGGGGGCCACTGGTTTTTTCTCTCTGTTTCTCTAAGACTTAGGGCAATGCTTACTAAGTATTTGTGGAGGGTCGTTAAGGGTGTGTGATGTAGGGTAATGGAACTAGTTGGACGCAAGTGATGGATTAAAATGGAGATGTAGGAAGCAAATCAGAGCAGATTTTGAAAATTTGTAAAGCAGCTGAGAATCCGGGCTTGATCAGCAGAGAGAGACATTCTCCAACAGAAGATGGCGGTGACTCGGTGACGGGGAGACTGCTGCCTGGAAGGCCAGCGAGGAGGGGGTGCCAGCAAGCCCATACTGTGGAACTGCGAGAGCCTGGAGAACACCCTGCCCCACACTGCTTCCCCCGCCAGCACCGCCACACCACCCGCCCACTGGGAAGAAAGAAGTCACTGTTTCAGAATTTGGGGCACAACAGACAGGAGAAATTCACAGCAGGGCAACGTGATTTATCTTCTGGTCCCGTAAGGGTTTGATGTCCTTGGAGGTTAATTGGGAAACTAGGGGACACCTGGGTGGCTCAGTCAGTTAAATGTCTGCCTTCGGCTCAGGTCATGATTTCAGGGTCCTGGGATCGAGCCTGCCTCGGGCTCCCTGCTCAGCGGGGAGCCTGCTTCTCCTTATGCCTGCCGCTCCCCCTGCTTGTGTGTGTTCTCTCTCTCTGACAAATAAACAAAATCTTAAAAAAAAAAAATTGGGAAACTGGGGTGGGACTTTGGGTCCCCTTTGAACCAAGAATGTCTCCTGGCATCATCTTGTTTGTGCAGACACAGATAGGGAGACTCAGCCGAGGATGAGCTGTGGCAGTATTCTCGGGCTTCCCACTGGCACTGAACAGGTGGCCCCAGGCACAGAGTCTGGCATGGAGTACGTGTTCTAGAAAGGTGAACTCCCTCAATATGTTTTGTGCCCTGGCCCGGCTGCGGGGCCCTTGCCACCTTGCTTTCTCAGGGTGTGGTGGGCTTCCTTGCTTTAGCAAATGGAATGCAGGCTCCTGGGTCCCCAAACCTTCGCGGAGGGCACTCCCACTGATGGCTGCCTTGTCAGGGCTTCACGCTGGTATTTGTTCTTCCCCTGACAGGAGGCCCAACCAGGAACCCCTTCCTGTCTTTCTGTGCTGATCAGGCCTGTCTACACCTCTGGTGGAGCAAGAAATCCCCAGGTGCTCCCAGGCCCCTGGTGCTGTGTCTTCCAGGCTCCAGGCGGGATGCCCTCTCAGGACACACCGCCAACTTGGGCGGGCTGCGTCTCCTGGCTAATCCTGCCTTTTCTATGCACCACGTTGTCACTGGGGGGTCTTTATCAAGCTTAACTCTGCTGAGAGCCACCGAGAGTTAATAAGCCAGATGTGACTTCCCAGCAGAGTGGCCAATGCCTACCCCTCCCCAGGAGTACAGGAGAACACTTGGGATAACTATTCAGCCCTAGACTGGGACATGTTAGGGACAAAACTCTGGTTTTCTTTTTCTACCCATCAAGGATTCCAAATGATTTTGCAGGTGACATACCTTCCATGGTTTAGGATAATAAAGGTCACTTTAAACCTAGAATTCTATCAGAACTAAAAGACTATTCATCGTCTTTGAGTTGAAGTTGGTCATCTCCCAGGGTGCCCACAGAGCAAAGGTGCAGCCCGGCAGGAAGGCGGGCAAGTGTCCACTTTTGGCTTCATAAGACTATTTATTTCTTCTATAGAGGCTCAGAGGCAATTTAAAACAGGAACACATAAAGTAAAATAATATAAATATAGCAACAAAGATTTAGGCCCAAGGAAAGTAAGAATAAGCAATGTAGATTCAGCTTGGAGAGAAGGAGGAAGAGCACTGTTGCTTTTAATCTGACTTTGAGCTCCCTGGCAGCCAAAGTGAAAAAGGGGGCAGGATAGCTTGTATTTTTCAGAAAGGAAAGGACAGCTAGGTGTTGCACTATGTACTTTAAACACATGATCTCGTTTGATCTTTATAACAGTCCAGCAAAGTAGATTTGCTTATATACAGTTTCTGGATGAGGAAACTGAGTCTTCGCGAGTTTAAGGGACCTTGGGATTACATAGCTGTCACGTGGCAGAGAGAGGATTGACCCTATGTCCGTCTGGTTCTATATTCTATACTGTTGACCACTAGGCTCCACATTTCTGAGGTAAAGGGGGGCAAGCAGATAGTGATGTTGGGCCTATTTTATGCTTTTTATGTGGCCTGGATGAATGTTCCTCACGCCTGGATTTTCAGAGGGTGCCACCAGGCCAAACCCACGCCTCAGCACAGTGCTGGCCCGTTGCAGCTCCGGGTGATCTGTACCACAGAGAAATTGGTGGTATTGATGTGTCCACAGCGTCCACAGAGAAGGGCTAGTAGAGATCCTTCCCAACCCCCCCAAGCCCAAGTTCTCATCCCACATTTCACAGGGCTCTTCTGAGGCCACTGGCCCTGCTTTTCTTAATCCCAATTCTCCAGAGAGGATTTTGATTTTTTTTTTCTTTTGAGAGGGGTGGATGGCATCATTATGGATGGCCTACAGGGCAAGGGACAAATAACAAGCGGGTAAAACCCACTTGCTCAACAAATGAACTAGTAAAAATAAACCCAAAGCAGAGTCTAGGTCAGTCTCCTACCGTTCTTTCGTTGTGCAGCACAAAGCTGACCTTTTCTTTGAGCAGGAGAAAGGCTTAGCCAAGTAAGGATGAGGTTTTGGGACAGGGTCTCCCAAAGGGAGCATCCAGGGCTTTTGGAGAGAAAAGGGACGATGGGGGCAGGAGGGGGTCCGGAGGAGAGAGCGGCCACGGGGGCAGCAGGCACCTTCTCTGCTGTGGCTGGACAGGAAGGGTCCCCTGGCTCCAGGCCTCAGAATCTCCCGCCAGAGGAGACCCGAGAGGAGTGACACCTGGCAGGAGTTCCGGTGGCCTTCGCTCCCCTCTTCCGGTGGGAGCCGGAAGGACTGCGGCGGGGAGGCCGAAGGTGCCAAGGGAGGAGGGGCAGGGAGGCGGCGGGAGGGAAGCGGGCTCCCGGAGTCGTTCTAAATACCGATGGCCAAATCACTCCCCCAACAGTGTGCACGTTTTGAAGAGCACGCCGGGAAAGATATAACCTGAAGGAGGCTTTACTTGTGTTAACGCTCCCTTTAGTGGTGTTATCAGCCCAACAGATGGTAGACGACCAACAGAACTGGAGGAAATCAAGTATCCTTCATAGCTCACTTAGGGCAGCGTCTGGGTTGGTTTTATTATTTATGGAGTCATGGAAACAAGCTCTACTGCACCACGGTGTGTTGTTACATAATTCCTTCCTCCTCCGGAACGCGATGTTGGTGTACTCCGTATGGTTATTACAGGTAGAATTGTTTTACTTCAGGTATATATTTATTTTTGGAGTAACTAGCTTTTGGCAGCTCGACCGGAAAATTAATTCAAAGCACTAAAGAGAGGTATCGGGAAGAACCAGCTCCACTCAGACCTGGGAAAGATTCGTTCTATTTCCATAGACTCTTCTTACGCGGCCCATTCCAAGGGGTGTGAATTTGGGGGAGGGACTTCCGCGGAGTACCCGGATTGGGGCGACCTCGGTGTATGAAGACCCGGGCACCCTTGAAGCCCTGGCTTGAAATTTAAAGGCATTTTTACTTTATAAAAACACGCCTCTAAACTAGAGCTCCATTAGTGCTGAAAAGTCGCCGATGCCGTTGAAAACGGGCAACGTCAGCAGAGAAAAATGAAGGTCGAGGGTTAAGAAACTCTGAATTTTAAGATAACTGAACAAGAAAGGAAGATAATTGGAAAAAATGGGGGCTCTGTATCATGATGCTAATGAACTTGTTTTGGGATTCCTTATAAAACAATGATTTTTTGAAAAGAACCGGTTTGTACTATTAAACACGTAATTGATATTTATGGCTAAATTCATATTGTCCATAAAAAGGTATAACATGCAAAGCCTGACTTCCTCTAACCCCTCCCCCTGAAGTTACCATGATTAATGGCTTTGTTTATCTGCCCAGAAATTTCCTATGCATATGAAAGGATATATATATCATATCATTTAAAAAATCACACATGGGATCACATTGCTTGGCTCATTCTGAAACTTGCTTTGCTGCATCATATTCTACCTTGAGGATCTTCCCACATCTGTATAAGGATCAGCAGGGGTCTCTGAAAGTATTCATTCTGTAGATGTATCATTATTTTTCTAACTTGTTCTCCGATGAAGAATATGTGTATTGTTTCTTAGCTTTTGCCGTTACTAACCATGCTGCATGCAGCATCTTTATTCACATATCTTTGTACACATCTACAAGTATAGCTAATAGATAAATTCATTCTATTTGGCACAGCTTACAGGGGCCTCCAATAATTTTTTTTGACAGTAGTCTATGAAAATGCCTGATTTTCTCTGTACCTTTTTAATATTTGCCAAGATCACAGGAGACAATAATTATTTCATTGATTCAGTCACTTAAAATATTTATTAAGCACCTACTATATGCCAAGAATGTATGTTAGGTTCTGGGAGTACGGTGGAGAGAAAAAAGTAAATGGCAGAGCCCTTTCTCAGTGGAGTTTATAGTTAAGAAGGGGAGACAAACATTAGTTAAATAATCACATAAATAAATGTAAATTACCACTTTTATAAATGCTGTAAAAGAGAAGCACATGGTGGTTAAGAAAGCATATAAAAGAGAGGGCTGATCTAATTAAGGGATGGACTGGGTGGCCAGGACAAATTTCCCCCATAGGAAGAGACAACTGAGCTGCAACCTGCGGAAGGAGTAGAAACTCACTAGGTGAAGGAATAAAGGAAAAGAGAAAGAGCATTACAGAGAAAGGGACTATATCATGGGCAAAGATCCTGAGAGAGAACCCAGGTGGGGAGAAGTGAGAAAGGAGTGGTGGGTTCAGAGCCAGACCTCACAGGACCCACTTCAGATTCTTTCCTAAGAGGAGGGGGAAAACTTTGAAGAGGTTTAAACAGTGGGGAGACATAGTCAGATTTTGGTTTTGAAAAGATCATTGTATTTGCTCTTAGAGACAAAAGTGGAAGATAATTCATGTTGCTGTAATTTGCGTTTATTTAATTTTGAGTGAGTTAGTCATTTGTTATATGTGATGTTCAATTCGATTTCATTTTCTTTTGAATTGCCTGATAGTTGGTTTTGGCAACTTTTTTTTCTATTGGGTTCACCTTGTTCTAATTGATATATAAGAGCTTTTATATATTAAGGAAACCAGCCTTTCATCTGCCAAGAGTTATAAATATTGTTCCAGCTTTGTCTTTTGGCTATATTTGGATGCTTTTTAAATATTTATTTGGTCAGATTTATCAATTTTGTCTTTATGTCATGCTACTAAAGGCTTTCTCTCCTCCAAGATTATAAATATATTTCTTCATTTCCCTACTGATTATATGTTTTTATTTCTTACATTTTAACTGATTCGTCTGGAACTTATTTTTGATAGGAATTGGGGTAGGTTTGCTTACTTATTTCTACCAATTGCTGGCCAGGTGTACATCACCATTTTATAAATTCATTAATTTTTCTTGACAATTTGAAATGCTACCTTTATCACCTGCTAAATTTCCATCTGTAAAATATGCATTTTTTTTTTTTTTAGAGTGGGAGGGAGGGGCAGAGGGAGAAGGAGAGAAAGAATCTCACACAGCCTCCGTGCCTAGTGTGGAGCCCGACGCGGGGCTCCATCTCATGACTCTGAGATCATGACCCGAGCCGAAATCCAGAGTTGGACGCTTGATCAACTGAGCCACCCAGGCGTCCCTGTAACATATGCATTTAGATGTAACTTCATTCTTTATTCTGTTTCATTTTATTTATTTTTGTCTATTCCTACACAAGTACAAATTAAAAAAATAAAGTAGCTTTGGAATGTATTTTAATATCTGGTAGGGTTTAACCTCATTCCCCACCCCCCCCATAATCTTCTTGGCAAAGCTGGCATGTTTATTTGCAGGGCTTATTGGGAGAAATGAGGCAGCCAATGTGACCTTGGTCACCAGTATTGTTACCTGTGGTCTCACCACATGTGGGACATTCAGCACCCGTTCTAGAGCATTCAACTGTTTGATCTGGTGTTCCCCATTTCTTGGCATCAAGATGCCATTGGGGTTCACATGTGTTCTCTCCTATGCTCAGCATCGAAAGAACAGGCAGATGAAGCAGCATCTAAAGGGGAATGGAAATGTAGACAATCCTTAGTTTACTCTTACCTAAGGGTAGGAGAAGCAAATACTTTGGGTAGCAACAGAACTTCAGCTATAGAACAAAGAGGAGAAGAATATCACCTAGGTAGGCTGGAATGCAGGCCTCTTTCTCCTCTGTTTTTTATTTTATTTTTTTATTTTTTTATTTTTTTTTATTTTTTTTTAAGATTTTATTTATTTATTTGACAGAGAGAGACACAGCGAGAGAGGGAACACAAGCAGGGGGAGTGGGAGAGGGAGAAGCAGGCTTCCCGCTGAGCAGGGAGCCCGATGTGGGGCTCGATCCCAGGACCCTGGGATCATGACCTGAGCCGAAGGCAGACGCTTAACGACTGAGCCACCCAGGCGCCCCTCTCCTCTGTTTTTTAAAAGATTTTATTTATTTATTTGAGAGAGTGAGAGAACACAAGCGGGGTGGGGGTGCAGAGAGAGAGGGAGAAGCAGATTCCCTGCTGAGTAGGGAGCCCAATGCGGGGCTTGATCCCAGGACCCCGGGATCATGATCTGAGCTGAATGCAGACACTTAACTGACTGAGCCACCCAGGTGCCCCTCTCCTCTTATGCCAGAGACTAGTTTCACCCAGCCAGGTCCAGAGTACTTGTTTTAAATCTCCCACAACAGAACGAGTATGAACTTGAGTCTGGTAGCCCCAGGTTCAAATTGTTGTGCACCTGCTCTGTGACCTTGGATCTCTCTTAACCTTTCACAAATGCAGTTCCTTCTCTAGACCAGGGGGGTAAGGATGCTTGCTTTGAAGTGTTCTTCTGAGAAACCGAAAAATGATTGCATATCACCTGGCACAGTGTAACTACTGAACGGTAGCCATTATTACTAAGCATGCCACACTTTTGTTTCATAAAAAGCTGTGGTTCTAAAAATAACTATTCCCTTCTGGAACTTCTGAATGTCGATTTAAATCAGACACCACATCGGAGTGTTCAAGTTTCCTCCAGTCATTGCTGGGTCATTTGTTGGCAGTATTAAATAAAAAGATGGCGTGGGGGCGGTGGTACTCCAAAATATGAAAGCAAGCAATGCAGTGTCATGTTCCAAATTTGAGATTTTCCCCTGGTCGATTTGACAGTGCGGCCCCCTCCCCACCCTCCCCAGGCTGTGCTTAGGAGGTGATGCGGGGTGCACTGAAGCCAGCCTGCCGCGTATCTCCTCTGTGGGGGCACGGGCTCAATTAGCATGCAGAATCGCAGGAGCCTGTACCTCTGGAATGAACTCTTATCCACTTCCTCACTTCATAAGTTTAATTAGCTAAAAACGAGCCAGTGGTCTGATGTAGATGGAAATGCTCTCAGAATAAAAATATCAGTTACCCTGAAAGCTTTTATGAAAAGCCAGGCAATGAAGTGAACTCACAAAATCAAACCTGAAACTCTCTTGTCCCCCTCTCCTTCTTAAGGAAAAAAAAAATCCGTCCTGGTTCAAAAGGCAATTCTCCCAAGTGACGGAGCTTTCCAGGCAGTTTATGAAGTGTGTTTTCTAAAAAAGCCCCTGATACTTTCAAATACCAAGCCTGATGGAGGTTTTAATCGCTGTGGTATTTCATTAACAGAGAGGGTCACCAGGCGCTCTGCTCAAGAGTAGATAATGTGACTTTGACGGGAATATGGAAATGCAGTGAGTAGGCTTTAGTCAGATGGTCACCCTTGGATTTGAAAGGCTGCAGACCTTCATTAGGTGATAAATACCAAGTGACGAGCATTCGTGATGGGTGAACTTGGAAAGAGCAGGTGGTGTGATGTGGGCGACACAGAGCAGACGCAGAGGGTGGTCCCGTCAGAACAGGTTGCCGCTGGAGGTCAGCCAGGCCAGGTCTCCTCACCGTCCCACAGTCCAGCGCAGCGAGGAGGACACAGAGGCACCCAGATTCAAGTGCCGCACTCCCCCCCACCCCCCAAGGAAGGGGCAGGGCGGGGACTGGGCTGTGCAGTGGGCTGTGCAGCCCGATGCGTTCTCTGATCTTACAGTGGATGTGGGGCTCTGGGGTTCCGGACACCTCTCACCTTCAGCCATTTGGCTCTCCCCCCAACTCCTCCTATTCCCTTGGGTCCTCACCTCCTGTGTCTCCCTACTTGGTCCCTGCACACCTTCCCGGCTTTGTGTCCTTGCATCCACGCACTCGTGTCCTGCTCCCAGTGGTCCTCCGGACTCACTCTGGTCCTCAGAACTGAACTGAAGCAGCGTTTTCTTTGGGAAGTTTCTCTGGTGCCTCTGTCTGGCCGAGTAGCTCAGGCTGGGTTAGAGGCCCCTCTCCCCGCCCCCATGCTCCAGAA
The DNA here is from genome assembly GCF_004348235.1 of Phoca vitulina. NCBI lineage: Eukaryota > Metazoa > Chordata > Mammalia > Carnivora > Phocidae > Phoca > Phoca vitulina. Next base: position 102,527,460 of record NW_022589704.1, read on the forward strand.
GGCCACGTGTCTTCTGTCATTCTAGCCACCCTAACTCCGCACTGTACCTGCTGGCTCAGTTGTCCAGCTCTCTCACTGGGCACGAGTGCCTGGTCTCCGCACCTGGCGTGGTGCTGAGCAGGAGAAGGAGCTTGTCAGAGGTGGGGCTTCCCTGCAGGTAGAGTGTGAGATGGAGTTTAGTGGTGGGAGGTTTGCTGGGGGTGCCCTTGGGAGCCGCACCTGTGGATGGGAGGGGAAGGAAGCAGGAGTGGGCAGAGGAGCGGTGAGCAGGGCGGCAGGCATGACGGCACCTGAACACAGCGTCACGGGGAGGGCTGGAGCTGGAACAGCCCATCGGAGATGGGCCTCCTTGAGTGCACGTGGCCGGGTCTTCCCCTCTCACCGCAGTCGGTCCTGGAATGTGGGCAGCCCCGAGAAGGGTGTGACCTTAGGCAAGGCTCTTGGTGGCCAAGGTGAACCCTGACAGCACCCCAGCAGCTGGAACCACAAGTCCCCACTGAGGTGGGGTCTGGGTGGCACATCCACTTGTCCACACGGAACCCAAGGATGTCAGGATGAGTTATTGCCTGATGGGTCCAGCAGTCCTGGCCTATTTTGGGATTCTCAGCCAGACCTGCTCTCCTCAGGCACCCTCCACGCTCATTCATTTTCACTGAGCACCAACGACAGGTCCAGGCCCTGTTCTAGGCACTGGGACGCAGGGAAACTGGACGGACCCCTTCTCGGCCGTCCTGGAGCCTGTGTTCTAACGGGGGAGGCAGACAGTAATCATGGCAAATACGTAAGTATGTGATCTCACTGCCTTGCTGGGACTCTGCAGAATAGAAAGAGGGTGGTATCAGAGTGTCAGAGACAGAATGAAGGAGGAGGCTATTGTATTTATTTATTTGTTTGCTTGTTCATTTATTTACTTGTGCATGGTTGACACACACTGTTACATTAGTTTCAGGTGTACGACAGAGTGATTCTGCAAGTCCACACCTTACGCTGTGCTCACCACAAGGGTAGCTACTGTCTGTCACCATTCAACGCTATTACAATACCATTGACTGTATTCCCTATGCTGTGCCTTGTATTCCTGTGACTTATTCATTCTGTAATTGGAAACTTGCATGTCCCCTTCCCCTTCACCCATTTTGCCCACCCTCCCATCCCCTTCCCTTTGGCAACCAGCCCTTTGTTTTCTCCACAGCCTCAAGGAAATGGCTATTTTAGACAGGGTGTTGGGAAAGTCATCAACTAGGAAGTGACATTTGGCCTGCAACCTCAGGGTGAGGAGGAGTCAGCTCTGAGCATTTTCAACAGAGGCAGGAGCAAGTGCAAAGGCCCTGAGGCAGGATCAAACTTGGTTGCCTGTGTGAGGAAAGACAAGGGAGAAGAGTGTTGGAGGGGTGGAAGAGCAGATCAGAGAGGAAGGCAGCAGTCAGGTCATTGGTCTGAAAATCAAAATAGGGCTTTGATTTTATTGTGGGTACAATGAGAAACTTTTAGAGTGTTGAAAGCAGGATGTGTGAATTGACCTGATTTCTATTTTGAATAGATCACTCTTCCTGCTATTAGAATATGAGCTGTAGGGGACAAGATGGGAAGCAAGGGGATTAATTGGGGGGCAATGGCAATGCTAGGCAAGCGGTGACTAGGGCTGAGGCAGGGGGAGATGGAGAGAATGGACTCAGAGAGGGGATGTGAGAAGGGCATCGGTTGAACTGTCGAGGACCAAATGCGTCCCGTGGAGGGCGGGTGGGTTTGAGGCCCTGCCCTTCCCTGAAATGTCTCTCTCCCTTCCTCCTTTTCCCCCTTGCAAGTTTCCTGCTTTGTGTCCCGTTCTCTTGCACTTAGAGTTTGTTACAGAGAAGAGAAGATAAACCAGGTCATGCTAATGTTTCCAATGACCGACAAGTGATTTATCCAGAAAGTACATCTACGATGGGGAAACTGGTGGAGAACAGTGGTTATCTGGCCTCTTTTTACATACGAGTTTTAGTTTTTTTGTTTTTTTTTAAAGATTTTATTTATTTATTTGACAGAGAGAGACACAGCGAGAGAGGGAACACAAGCAGGAGGAGTGGGAGAGGGAGAAGCAGGCTTCCCGCCGAGCAGGGAGCCCGATGCGGGGCTCGATCCCAGGACCCTGGGATCATGACCTGAGCCGAAGGCAGACGCTTAACGACTGAGCCACCCAGGCGCCCCACATACGAGTTTGTGTTTTCACTACATTTTATCTCCTGGCCTGGCTGGAAATAAAAGCGAAGCAGATAAACGCCAAAGAAATGGGAATCTAAAGTCAATTTCATGGACCTTTCTTAGTGGGTGAGCTGTAAAAAGGAAGGATAAATATTCAGGCACAGCATTGTTAACATTTCACGGCCTCTCCGGTGACTGGGATATGGGTAAGTTGCTGTTTTCAAGCTTTCTGGTCTCAGGGTCTGTGTCAAAAAAGCGTTAGCAGGGGAGCTGGTCTGGGCCAGCGTGGGAGGGCCTGTCATCTGTGGAATTGCTGGGGCGTCACTGTTGGGGGACCAGTGGATGTGTCAGCGCCCTGTTCCACAGCCGCACAATGAGCAGCTTGACCAGGCAGGTGATGCATACAGTGGGGAGGTCTCGGGGCAACCGGTTCTTAACGAGGCTGTTCTCTAGAGCATCTTGAGCCTGGGCCTGGGGGCCACACACACCATGTGGAGATCCAAGGTCAGAACTCCAGCAAATGATGCTGAGAAATTGCATCTGAAGAGTGATTTGTGGGCAACTAGGGGAGCATAAGCAACAGGCTCAGTGGCTGGGATGGTGCAGGACCAGATGGACTGAGTCCCAGGAAGGCCGGGAGCCCTGGAGCCAAATGCGTGCTGCGGAGTGTGGGGCCGTGGGCCGGTCACACTGCCCTGGGAGGGGTGGGCTTGGGACTGCAAGGGAATGCAGGCAGGACAACAGAGAAGGCTCTATGCCTTTCAGAAAATCAAGACGTGGGGCCAAATCGCTCGCTACCCAGGCTAGGGGAGTCTGGGTGGAGCCCACCGGTGGAGGCGAGAGGCTTGCATGCAACCTTTGTTCTCAGGGTCCTGAAGCTGCCCCAGCCTGCGGCCACCCAGTCCTGCAGTGGAATGAACTTCCTGCGTGGTAACTATAAAGAGGCCAGTCTTGGGCAGTGGTCACGGCCTGGAGTCTGGCGTCTGGAGCCCCGCTGACCTGTAAGAGCTGCATGAACTTGGGCAGGACATGGAACCTCACAGGGTCTCTATTTCCTCATTGGAAACATGGAGGATAATAATGGCACTTCCCTTGTCTGGTTGTCGTAGGGATTAAAGGAGCCGATATTTGCAAAGCCCTCAAACAGTTGCCAGCACATAGTAAACACTCAGTGCTAGTTCTCATCCTTGTCCCCGTTTCCTGAGGGCTGACTGTGTGCCAGGAGCAATGCTAGATGATACACATGTACAGAATTATTTCAGCCCTCACAATCTCCTCCCCATTTACGGATCTTCTCCCCATTTACGAATGAGGAACTGGGGTGATCTTCTCTCCATTTATGGATGAAGAACTGGGGTGAGATTATGTAATGACTTGAGGTCAGGCTGCTGGGAAGCAACAGAGCAGCTTACCCAGCAACCCAATACACCTGCTGGAAGGGCATGCCCGAAACTTGGCAGGTGTCACCTGGAATTCATAAGGATTATTCTTTTAGGGTCTAATAGGAGGTTCAGAAAGTATCTTTGGTGCCTGTGACACGAGCAGGTGCTAACCCTAGGGGTGGCTTATTTTGGTCTTCAGGTGTGGGCAGGTGGGCCTCCTGCTACTGGCAGTGAGGGAATCTCAGGGGCTGTTGGGAACGGCGTGGGGTTGGAGCCAAAGGCAGGTCTCGATCTCACCGGGGAAGTGCGGGCTCGAGGCAACTTAGAAAAACAAGACTGCTGTTTTTCCATCAAAGGATCTTTTTTAATTCAAAGCACCACGGCAGCACCGAGGACTGTGGATGTGCTAAGTTTGTCCTGCAAAGGTTAGACGGCGGAGCTCGGCTGGCTGCCAGGGTCCACCATGTGCTTCTTCCCGGGTCTGGGAGCCTTGGCAGGTGCACACAGGCTTGGCGTGGCTTGGCCCTGGTCCTTGGCTGTCTCCCTGCTAACCAGGCTGGGCAGCTGCTGCACATGAGGTTTTAGTTAAAGAGTAACTGGCGAGAAACAGGAGGACTCAGCTCATAAACTTTTATTTAAGGGAGATTGAAGGCTGCTCAGATGACTATTTTGTAGCCCAGAAATCTGCATGTAACCATCAGAATGGTGTTGGAAGTTAGGCTTCTGCCAACATTGCCATTTATGGGGTGTCCACTGCATGGTGCGTTATGCTAGGCGCTCTGCAGATGCCACCCCGGCTCCTTACCCTGGTCAGCAAAGTCGGTCTCACATGTGAGGACACTAAGGCTCAGAGAAGTGATGGGACTTTGCCAAGACCCCACAGTGAGGAGCTGGAGGGGGTGGGGAATGTCATCATCGGGACCCCCATTTGCCTAGACCCTAACAGTTTCCAAACCCTCATTATGGTTCATCTCTCATTTTGATCAGACTTGGTTCAAATGGGACCGAAATGTTCCTTTCAAAAAATTTCTGAGCATGAAATGAGCTCGTCCAAACTGCAGCACAGATGGATACTTCTTGAAGAATTGCCACTGATTTATAAGGTGTAGCGGACATTTATAAATTGGGAGATGGGTGGACTGGCCTTGCAAAAGCTTCTATAGCATCTTTCCATTTAACAGGATGCTCTTCTCATACATTACGGCATGGATTTGAGGCGTCAAGTTCTTGTCTGAGATGGATTCACACAAGTTAGTCAGCATGCTCCCTCCTCTGCTTACGGCTTCAAGGTGCTGCAGTGGGCTGAGTGTTTGTGTCCTCCCCCCGCCGCCAAATTCAGGTTGAAATCCTAACCCCCAAGGTGATGGCATTAGGAGGTGGGGACTCCGGGAGGTGCTCGGGTCAAGGGCGGAGTCTTCATGAATGAAATCAGTGCCCTCATAAAAGTAGCCTGGGAAAGCTGGCTTGTCTTCTCCCACCATGTGAGGTTATGGAGAGGAGATGGCTGTCAACGAAACGGAAGGCAGTTCCTCGCCAGACACCAAATCTGCTGGTCCCTTGATCTTGGACTTGCCCAGCCTCCAGAACTGTAAGGAATAAATGCCTGGTGTACATGACTCACCTGGTCTGTGATATTCTGTTAAAGCAGTCTGAATAGATGGAGACAGCTGGGCCATCCTAAACTTTCTTCCCATGAACCTTCCCCGTGAATCCCTGTACATCCTTCCACTGTTTAACGTACTGGTTCACTGACATCCCCTCTCCTCTGAGAAGCCTGGCTTTGTCTCTCTGACCAGATGAAATACAGGATGCCCAGTTATATTTGAATTTCAGATAAACAATGAATAATTATTTAGTATAAGTATGTCCCAGATATTTGTGCATCCTGCATTTTTATTTGCTAAATTGGGCAATCCTACTACGGGCTCTTTTTCCTCTGACTCTTAGAGCATTGACTTGTCTGAACGACTCTGTTTTGCACTGGACTGTTGTGCTTGACTTCTCTCCCTTGCGAGGGTGTCAGCACTCGGGGACCAGTGACTGGGTTCTGCGTGGGACCCCACACAATACCTTACACACAGTGTACCCTCAAAAATATTTTAAAGCAGTAAACTGGTCTCCTTATCATTTCATAGGTGTTAGGACGGTAGCCTTAGCTGGACTGGGGGCTTCTTGAGTGTACATCCATATCCTAAGGTTTGGATGGTTGGAGTGGGCACAGAGCGGAGCTCAAAAATGCTCTATTTAACTGTATTTTCAGGAGCACTCCATACATCCAATATACATTCTGAAAATGTTGGTCTTTATGAGTGGTTTTTGGAGCACTCCACTTTGCCCCTACTCCTGAACAAAACAGCAAAGCAAAGCAAAACAAAACAAAATGAAATGAAATGAAACTAAACTAACCCAAACCAGACTGAACTAAACAACTAGAGGCAGGTAGCCTTGGGTGGGAAAAGTACCTGGGCAGGTCTTGGCATGCCTTTGGCCTGTGTTTAGGGCAGTGTGGCCCAAAGAACAAACCCTTCTTCTCCCCTTTCATTCTGTAAAATGGGTAGGATGAGGACAACCACGTGATGGGGATTTGCAGAGCCAGGGAAGTCTTCTTTATGTCAAAATTTCAAATTCAGAACTGATCACGATTCCCCAAACAGGCAGGACCAGAGCTTTCCTTTGTGTTCTCTTGAAGAAAGCATGTGTTAAACAAATTAAGACTATTAACAGATTTTAGTGGTGTTCTTAACCGATTTAAAAGAATAAATTGTTTTCAGTTTTAATCAAAACAATGCTGCTAATAGGAGATGTGTTTTTTCTCCTTAAAGCTGGACCAGCAAACGTCTCCTTGGTAAGACGTTGTGGACAGCACGTCAGGAGGGGAGATCATGTACACTTTGACATTACCGACATCCTGGCCTGTTCTCTCCCCGCTGAAGACTGAGCAGTAAGAGTGTAGAGTCTGAGACTTTTTGGGGACAAGTTGGAAGTTCACCCGATCCCACTTTTGCCCAAGGTGAGACCATGCCATATGGTCATGGGGGTCCCTGCCAACACCCTGAAGTAAGGTGGGGTGCAGCATTGTGCAGGTGCCTGGTCACGGTGGGACAGCTCCCGCAATGAGAGAGATCTGTCCTCTCTTGAGGTGCAGTGCCCATCCTTGCACCCTTTGCTCCCATATGCCACACCCAGCACGTCTGTCCCCTCTGGCACACACTGCCTCGTGGAGGGCTGTAGATGGCTCCCAGGGGCCGTCTGGGCCCTGCATCGGTGGCCAAAGCTGAAATGATCCTTAGGGAACAAGGTTTAAAGGAGAGAAGGGGTGTATCATTCCCATTCCTTGGTCTCCCCGTCTCCACAGATGCTCGAAAGGAAATATGGACTAAGGTGGGTACAACCCCCTTCCCCTGAGTCTTCCTGGAAGAGCACCATTTGTGTTTGAAAGAGATGCCTTGGTGGGCTGTTTAAGGCAGGGAGGGGGAGTGAGATGTGGTTGGTAAGAAGAGATGGTTAATAAGCAGTTTTCCATAAAGTGGGTCTTCTCCGGCTGTATACGGTGCGCAAAGGCAGAGGCAGGAGGAGAGAAGGGTAGAATTTCTCTGAACCAAAGGGGGGAAGAGGAGTTTGAACTCAGGGGGTGGAGAGATTTGGGAGGGAGGAGCCAGGAATGCTGGGACTCACACAGGAGCAGACAAGTAGGCCCGTGGGGGGAAGAAGTGGCCTAGAGGGACTTTGAGAACCAAAATAGCAAATGAAGAACTTAGAGCTGCTCACTGTGGAACATGTGGTGTAAACCCTTTCCTCTGTCTCCCTCAGTGTCTTCAGTAAAGTCTACATAAGCTAGCTCATTTGTTGCTTTGAAACGATGAGATTCTTGGTGGCGAACGTCTGGGTTGTCACAGCATGAATGCAGGGAGAGAAAATTTGGCATAGGAATAGAAGATGACAATGGGGGAAGAGAGCCCTCCACCTGGTAAGTCCCAAGTGCTACAGAAAACAACAGTTTTGGGGTGCCTGGGTGGCTCAGTCAGTTAAGCGTCTGCGTTCGGCTGAGGTCATGATCCCGGGGTCCTGGGATCAAGCCCCATATCGGGCTCCCTGCTCAGGGAGGTGCCTGCTTCTCCCCTCCCCCAGCTCATTCTCCCTTTCAAATAAATAAATAAAATCTTTAAAAAAATTAAAAAAAAAAGGAAAGCAACAGTTTCAACAAACTGGTCTGAAGTGGTGGCTGTCAGCACTGACGGTTGAAGCCCAAGGTCTACCTCCGCCACTATGTTAGGCTACTATTAACGACCAGTACATGTTGGGATCCTCAGCGACTCTGTCACAGAGCAGAATATGCCGGAGTCCTAGGGGAGGAAGTTACTTAGATGCTGAGACTGGGGCTCAGAGGTGTTTTAGCCACCACATTGTCATGAGAGCTGGTGTCCGTCCTGCATCCCTGGCCTTGGGGGTCCACATGGCAGCCCCCACCTGTGGACTTATCAGGTGAGGTTCCTCTTCTGGGCCCTGTCTTAGGAGCTGCGTAAGTGAAATAAATGATCATGCCCTTGATTACATTGCAGGGTGTCAGCAGGTGTAATTGTTAAAGTTTCTATTGTCAGTATTATTACTTCTCTTGTATTCTCTTCCTTTTCCCTTCAGTTACATGACCCTGGACCAAATCCCTTACCTTTTCTGCTTCCTTCCTCCCCCATCGATTCCTATCTCTCGGGGTTGTAGGGGATATTAAGTAAAATTGGGACAGAGATGTCAAGATGCTTTGCTCAGCCTCTGGTGCAAAGTAGGTACTTGAAAAGTGAATTACTTTTCCTCTTTCTTTGAAGGTGATGCCGGGTCCACTCCCTCCCACCCAGGAGCTTCATGTTTGTACACAGCTTCCTTCTCTCCCCCGACTCAAGAAGAAAAGGGTCAGAAGCAAGTCTGGGGGCCTCAGAGGTGGCAAGATCTTCACTGAGGTGGTGAGATCTTCCCTGGTCACTTGGCTTCCCTTCCTGTAGGTGGTGAGCTCCACCCCCTCAGGGGAGCCAGCTGGAGGCTGAGACTTAGCGGAGTGTTGCTGTACAACCCTGTCCCCCCCTCATCATCCCCAAGGAGAACCCCTCTCCCTGAAGGATTTTGCTACCTCGCTTGGCATTCACTGCCCCACCTCCAACCTTTCCTGATTATTTTCAAGTCAAGCAATTGTTCATCTGTGAGTATGTATGCAGATCGTTCTAAACAGAAGCTCGTCATATGCTTTACTATTTGTGGGAACTTCAGAGCAAACATTTAAAAGCCAAGCAATCTTAGAATCATTTGCATTTTAATTAATACTTCAAATGAATTACTCTTTTTCAAAAGAACTCTTTTTTTTTGTTTTTTTTTTGGCTTTTGGGATTCTTTCAAAGCAAAAACCAGGTATGAAAGTCCCCTGCTTCAGCAGGCCTGCAGTCCCCTTTGGCCCAGTTTGGCTGGCTTGGGCCATTCTTATGCTGGGAGAGCCCCAGATCTGCTTGCCTGACAATTGCTCTTTTATGAGGGGCTGACAATTCTTTTTTTTTTATCCTTTTGTCTTCTTTTTTTAAAAATTTTTTAATTTTATTATGTTATGTTAGTCACCATACATTACATCATTAGTTTTTGATGTAGTGATCCACGATCCATTGTTTTCCTATAACACCCAGTGCTCCATGCAGTACGTGCCCTCCTTAATACCCTTCCCCGGGCTAACCAATCCCCCCTCCCTCCTCCCCTCTAAAACCCTGTTTGTTTCTCAGAGTCCATAGTCTCTCATGGTTCATCTCTCCCTCTGATTTCCCCCCCTTCATTCTTCCCTTCCTTCTCCTAATGTCCTCCATGCTATTCCTTATGTTCCACAAATAAGTGAAACCATATGATAATTGACTTTCTCTGCTTGACTTATTTCACTTCTTACTTAACCCTTCTTCGGAGAATAATGTGTTAGGGTTGCTGTCTAAATGAAGGCTGCTGGGGAATAGAGGTCATGTGTAAAAGGAACTGTTGTCAGAATTCCTCAAGCTGTTATTGGAAGGTGGCCTAATGATTTTATTACTTCTTATAATCGCTCAAGACTTTAAATGCATGTATATACATAATTATGTACATGTATAGATCTACATTGTATTTGTATAAATGGGGTAACAGTCTTTCGATTTGCACATATTGATCTGGAATTGTCTTTTTTTTTTTTTTAAGCTCAAGGGTTGGTAAATTATGGCCCGTGGGCCACATCCAGCCCCACACCTGTTTTTGTAAAAAAAAGTATTAATTGGAACACAGCCAGCTTTGTCATTTATTTATTTTCTATGGCTTTTGTCCTGCGGGGGTGGAACTGAATAGTTGTAGCAGAGACTGTGGCTCACAAAGACTAAAATGTGTACGGTCTGGCCCTTTATAGAAAAAGTGTGCTGATCCCTGTTCTACCTTAATTTGCATTAAGATCTTTCTGTCAGTACATCCAGATCAACACCCTTTTCTTTAACTTCAGCGTAGTGTGAGGGAATAATTTGGTCGTTCTCCTCTGGATGGATTTTGGGTGGCTTCCAACTTTTTGCTATTATAAACAAGGAAAGCCATGAGTGTTTCTAAATCTGACTTTTTGTGTATACACATAAGGGTTTCCCGAGACAGATACCTGGAAGGGGAGCTGCTGGGTAGGAGGATATACCTATTTTAGATTTGGATAGAGATAAATTGCCCTCCAAGAAGGCTGTACCAATTTACGTATTTGTCAGCAGTGGATAAAAGCACCAATTTGCTTGAATTAAAAAAAATATTACCCTCAACGTCTGGATTTTGGAAATCCTTTTCGGGAAGGCACACTCAATTCTCATAAGGAGTTCTGACACCGAAGGCTCTTTTATAGCATCATGCAGTGCAGTGGGGGCGAGGACAGGCTCATGCTGTGAAGGTTCAACCGATGTTGCAGGTGGGGTGGGGGGAGGGCCAGAGGGAGAGGAAGAGAGAGCATTTCAAGCAGGCTCCCCGCTGAGTGCAGAGCCCGACGTGGGGCTCCATCCCAGGACCCTGAGATCATGACCTGAACTGAAACCAAGATTCGGATGCTTCACCGACTGAGCCACCCAGGCACCCCAAGATAATCCATTCTTGGTGAAGGCTGCCAGCAAGGAAGTGCTCTCCCCACCAGGTGAGCAGGATATGCCCTCTTCTTGCTGTCCCTGGGTGGGCAAAATGCACCACAAAGGGAAGATGATGGGAGATGGTCACTGACCAGGGAGCTCAGGGCACTTGGGCTCGAGCATGGTACAGCAGCCTTGAGCACCACGGGAAGGGGCGCTGCTCCTCGGGTTGGGGGATGGAAGATCATTTGCACAGACATGTAGCAGAGAGCATGAGGGCGGGTTTGGAATACTATACAGCAACAAAAAAAGCAACATTTATCAATTGCCCATTGTGTCCTGGCAATGTTCTCAGCATTTTGTGAGAATGTATCTAGCCCCACACAATTCTATGATTATCATTCTCCTTTCCTAGATGAAGCAAATAAGATTTAGAGCAGTTAAGTAAAATATTTAGAGCAGTTAAGTAAAATATTCGACATGCGCTAAGAGGTAGAGCCAGGATGTGGACCCTAGACTCACTGACTCCCAGCCCGGGCTCCAGAGTAAACTACTTTGTGATATTAGCCATGATCAGCTATGTGTTCTTGGTCAGTTTCTTAACCTCTCCGTGCCTCCTTACAAAATAGATACAGCAGTAGTTCTCACTAAGATGTTATGCAGATTAAGAGAAATGTGCATGCAAAGCCCTTGCTCGGGGCCAGAATCTCAGAACTGTGATTCCTCCTACTTCATCTACTTCATTTTGAGAATCACGATTTTTTATATGTAGTAATAGGGGCTGTGTATGTGCCACACACTGGCAGGGGGACAGATGGGACAGGGAAAAGAGCTTAGCATAACCTAATGGTCACCAGAAGACTTCAGTCAGAAACGAGGGTAGAGACCATGCTCTTAGCAGCCCGTGCTAATGGGCTTCACTGTTTCTGGAGAGGAAGAACCAGCAGGTCAACCAAGAGCCGCAGAGGTGGCCATTTATAGGATGCTCAATCATTACGGTTAAGTTAACTCTCCAGTTGCTCCTCATTCCAGATGATTGTGTGTTCAGCCACTTTCAGCAAATCCATTTATTGTCCTCATAAAGTTGTGGACTGAATACTGCCTCTGGGGAGGTTACACAGAACTCGCTGGATGGGAGGGACCTGCCTCACTGTTGCAGACAAGGTGCAGGCGCCCAGCGTGAGCCGCCAGGGAAGCAGCAGCTCCCGACCTGCATCAGAATGTCCTGGGCAATCGTCCGCACGCTAGCCTCGTCCCACCCAGGGAATCTGGTTCTACGGGCCTGGGGGGCGGGAGTGAGTGCACTTGGTCTCCGAGCTTACAGGTGACGTGGGCTTGGGGTCCTCATGCCCAACCCTGAGGGGTACTGGTGGGCAGGATGGCGCCTCAGGAAGGCAGATCCTCCTCTCTGTACGACCAGGCACTTGGCGGCTGAAGTGTACCTGTGAATACACACATCATTAAGTGCCATCAATTACATTTCCTTGCAGAAACAGATAGATTACTGGGCCCAACTTCCTGCTGCTTTAATTCCTAGCCTTGAAAAGAGGTGCAATTTGAACGTTAAGACATAAATATTTGCCATATATTGTTCTTCATCAGTTGAATTGTCCCTGCAAATGGCTCTCCTTTAGAGCCCCCTCAAGGTCCTTGAAAAGAGGGAGTCAGTTCTGGCTCGCTCGTTCTTTAGAATTCTCTGAGAGTGAATAAATGGGTGGGCTGGAGTAGATTCAGTTATGGCATGTCATGGGCGAGTCATCGGAGGAATGTGGGGACATCATTTTTACATTTTAAGCACTGATAACATTTAGAATCAAGGCAGGATAACGACTTTTATTAATTACCCACGTCTCCTCCCGCCCTTCTGTCCTCCGCCCCCCACCAGCTGTTAAGCATTTGAGAAAGTGGTAAATGAACACGATTATAAGCAATTATGAGTTTTTCTTTTTTCAGAGACAGATGGAATCAAGGTTTCTATTTTAAGAGGTTTTCAAATTTAGGTTATGTCTACACAATGCCACATTATTACAAGGGGGCCATATGTTTTCTCTCTGCCACTGGAATTTTCATGACAGGACGGGCCTGGATCAGTGGTCAGTGGGATGCACGGAGGCAAGTTCACGATGTTTCTACTGAGGCAGACTACTTCAAACCCATCATTCCACTTTCTGACCCCATTATTATTATTTTTTTCATTTATCCACACTTTCTCCCTTCTGCAAGCATGAATTCTGGACCAGTTTGGTGCTGGCCTGTCAGGATACAGAGATGAAAATGGTATGGTGTTACGCTCTCAGTGAGCTCATTGTTGACTTCCCGTGCTGATTTGGGCGGATTAGGCTTTAATAGAATGACACTTCCAAGTGTCTCACATTTCTCAGTCCCTCTAAAACCCTGGGAGGAATTATTAATTAGCTTTTACTGTTACTCTTTAAGCTTGTAGTGAATTATGGGGTGATCAACATCTTTTGAGAGATTACCACAGTCGGCCAGTTAAGTCAGAGGACTAGGGCCCCTGTTCCTCGGGCATTTGGTTTGAGCTCTGGTAGTTGAATATCTAAGGTCCATAAGGGAATTCTGGATTGAATACCTTCTGATTCCTTAAAGCAGGGGCTCTCAAGCATTACTGTGCATCAGCATTACCTGGAAGGCTATAACATGAATTGCTCGTTCCCGACCCCAGACTCTCGGATTGAGTAGGTCTGGGATGAGGGATGAGGCCTGAGAACGTGCATTTCTTTCTTTCTTTTTTTAGGGAGAGGGGGTGTGTGTGGGTGCGCGCATACATGAGCAAGTCGGGGAGGAGGGGAGGGGCAGAGGGAGAGGGAAAGAGAGAATCTTAGGCAGGCTCCATGTCCAGCGTGGGGCCCGATGTGGGGCTCAATCTCATGACCCTGATCATGCCCTGAGCCGAAATCAAGAGTTTGACGCTTAACCAACTGAGCCACGCAGGCACCCAGAGAATGTGCATTTCGAACAAGTTCCCAGGGATTGCTGCTGTTGGTCCTGGGAGCACACTTTGAGAACCACTGCCTTGGAAGTTTTAGGATGTGTGTGGGTTCTTTACTGACACGAATGAAAATGCTACTCAGTAAATAGAAGCTTGCAGTTATTGAGCACTAATCAGGTGCTAGCACAGTGCTGGGTACTTTCTAGGTAAAGGGGAGACAGGCAGATGAAGGCAGAAAACGACAAGTCCAGTTGTTAAGTGGGATGGTGTGGCTGCCCATGGCTGTCCCCTGGGTGCTCCCCTTCAGAGGGCTGCATGAGACCCAAGTGCTTGGAAGGGCCGGGGCCAGGCAGCTGTCACGCACAGAACAGCGTCCCTCACGTCCTAACTGTGCCCGTAATAATCTCGCCATGTGCTCTTGGGAAATGCGCTGCTTTTCATACGATGACGCTTCTTTCTCCCAGGAGAATGATTTATCACCCCAAGTATGCCATGTAGATAAGAAGTGGTTTTTTGGTGTTGCAGTGCGGGCAGACATATGCTCAGCAACTGACCTGACATTCGAGTTTCTAGCCAGAGAATATCATGTGGAACAGTTTAAATTTGTGCCCTTGTGGGTGAACCCAAACTGTTTTGTGAGTATGTACATGACTGGCAAGGGGGATGAAGAGGCAAGATTTCTGCCTCTCTTTAGTTTCTGGAATCCACGAGTAATCTCCTCATGCTTTGAAGCTCCCTGTCCCCTTTATAAACCTACAGACCCCATGTCTTCTACAGACATGCCTTGCACGTGACGTCAGCCAACCGAGTTTCTACCACCTTCTGAAGGGTGACTCCTCCCGGCCCTCCCCCACGCCCCCACCACCACAAGCTTCACTTCCTCCTTCCTTGCATTGTGTTCTATGCACAAACTTTCAAACTTCCGTTTGTTACTTAACTTATTTCCAGGGTTCCATTGATAGGTTTCAGTAAAAAAAAAAAAAGAAAGTCCCCTTCAAATTGCTTAATATATTTTCCCTACTGATGACTTTTCACTTAGCATCAGGGGTTTCAGGAATGAATGAGGTGGCTAAGGAGGGAGGGGGTCATTGCCACCGAGAAGGCAGGGAGGCAGGTGAAGAAGAACTTTGTCAAGTTCGCCATTTGCCACAGATTGTTGCAGCTAGATAGGCTGCCCTTCAACCAGAGGACAGGATAAAATAGGAACTAGGAAAAGACATAGGCAAGTCAGCTTGCTTCCTTCATCTTCTTGCTTTGGGAGGCCGTGTAAAGTGTTGCTGGAGGACACGGGAGCAGCCAGGAGGGAGCGCCTTCTTGGCGAAGACCAGGGATCTTCGGCTGAGTATTAGCGCTGTGCGCTTCATGCCAGGCACTGCTTAGGCGAACCGGCAACCTCATCTGCTAGTGGTCTTGGAGGATCTCCTGGTGCCATTCATCTTCATTCAAGGAAGGCTCACTGCAGTAGGTCCTCAAGGGGATTTGGCTCGTGGTGGAACAGTACAGACGACACACTCGTTCAACTTTGAACCAGAGCGGCGGCCCGGGATCGATGGCCCCTGGGACAGTAGTCACCTGGCATGAGCTGGACCTCCTCCATGGCCGGCGTGTGACTCCGGTCTTTTTCACACGGGCAGCTCTGTCTTCCAACCTGGCAGATGTCTGATGTCTTCGAATAAGCCTTAATGAAATGCCCAGCAGGTGCCACTAATGATTCTGACCCCAAGAAAGACAAGTGGTATTGGATGGTGGGAATTTAAAAACAATAATCATAAAGCAAATATTTCTAGACTTTTCTTCGAATGCCAGTTTTACTGGGGCCCAAGGTTCTTGTTGGCTGGGAGGCGGCTTGGCTGGGGGAGGAGAGGTGCATGCAGAACAGGTTGCAGTAGCGGTTCTGAGGGGTCTCTGCTCCACCAACTGCTGCTTTTTGCCCCATCCCCATCTGCTCGGTGCCTGGAAAGGTAATGCCATTATTGCACAGAGCTTTGGTGTATGTGGCCATAATGTTGTGGTTGTGTAACATATGCACGTAGGAAGATGCTTGGATGTCGTATTATTTTCTTAAGGGCTTGGAGTTAAATTGGATCTACTTATAGAATGTAGACTCTTAATTGATATTCTTAAAAGGCCTTTTTGCTGAGAAGGGCCTAGTTAAGTAACGGCTTTTTTTTTTTTTTTTAATTAATAGGAAGCAAAGCAGCTACTTGACTCTCTCCAAGGAGGCAGGGAGAAGCCTGACCTCTTTAGGGGCCCAAGCCAACTCTCAGGGCTTTAAGAGCAGAGGAAAAGCACAGGTTTTGTAGTTAGACTGACCTGGCAAGGGATCCTGCCTCCACCACTTATAATGATGAGCAAGATACTCCCCGCCATGTCATAATTTCCGCATCTTTTTTTTTTTTAAGATTATTTATTTATTTATTTATTTGACAGAGAGAGACACAGCGAGAGAGGGAATACAAGCAGGGGGAGTGGGAGAGGGAGAAGCAGGCTTCCCGCTGAGCAGGGAGCCTGATGCGGGGCTCGATCTCAGGACCCTGGGACCATGACCCGAGCAGAAGGCAGACGCTTAACGACTGAGCCACCCAGGTGCCCCAATTTCTGCATCTTTAAAGTGGGAACAATAACTCACCCCTGCCTTACTGGGGGCTGCAGGGGTGGGAAGTAATGTTTGTAAAGTACCCGGGATGGTGCATAGCACATAGCGAGTGTTAGGTAGGTGGTGGCCATTACTAATTAGTATGGCTTCGTGGCGGCCAGCCTTTGGGGAGGATGATATGGGTCCTAGAATAAGGAGCCGTGCACCAGACAACCATCGGGAACACCCCTGGGGACAAGGATGGGAACGACGCATGACTTGGTATTGGGCGGCAGTTCTCCATGCATTCCTGAGACTGTTGTTCAAGCATGCTTGAATAGCGACCAGCCTTGGAAGCCAGGGATGATGAGGCTTAGAGATGCCTCCTTCTCTGCAGACTTTCCAGGACAGTAAATTCCCACTGCTTTCCCTGGAGAGATTTGCTTACATTCCAAGTTAAAAAGAAAAGTCTCCCTGAAGGGGAGGATGGACAGTTACCAGCAGCACTGAGATTAGAGCTTCCTCATTTTGGGGTCCCTCTCCTGTGATACACCCCACTGCAGGTGTAGACACCATCTAGCCCTCACCATGTCACCGGGGAGGGCTGGGGTTTAGTAAATTGGTTCAAGATATTGCTCTGGTTGCTGCCTTTGCCGTGAGAAATAATTGGTCTTTGTCTCTGTCCTGGAGGTCTTGTGTCTTCTGTTAGTGTCTGTACATAAAACGGGGGCAGCTCCCTTGTTAGCTTGCAAGGAGGGAGAAATCTCAGGTCCTTCACCATCTCTGATTTAACACTTGAACATTTGATGCTGGGTCTTTGAAAAACACATACTTCTCCCTCCCCAGAAGAATTATGTATATATAGATATATAGATATCAAATCTATTTATCATCTATCTATCTATCTATCTATCTATCTATCTATCTATCTATCTGTCATCTGTCTATCTAGATGGACGGGTAGATGGGTGGATGGACAGACAGATACGTAGATCCTCATCTAACATGATGCCTAGTATATACTTGGCTCTCAAAAAATGATGACGATTTGATAGTCAGTTATTACAACCACTGAAACTTCCGTGTGGTATTTCTATGGGCAAATGGAGATGAGATGACCCTGAAAAAGGAGAACGATGCTTCGGAGGCACCGAGGGATGGGAGATGGGCCTGACAGTCCACCTCAGGGGACGCACTGTGGAGGCACACAGGACAGTGGGGAAAAGTGCGGTGCAGCCTTGTTCACATTCCAGCTGGGTGATTGTGACAATGTGCGGTGGAGAAATGAGAGAGCAGGGTGGGTGGAGGTGGGTAAGGATGGCTTTCTGAAGAAGTTCTTCGTCTTGGAGGGGGAGGAAGAGGAGAGGGCATTTCAGGCTGAGGAACCCCTGGACAAAAGATCAGAGGTAGGAGTAAGTGTGGATGTACTTGCCTTTCTTTCAAATATGGATTCGATCAGTTGCCAAATGCTGCATGTTTATTTCTCGAGTGCTGCTCATTTCTTGCACACGCTCCCCTTCCTAAAGGTGGACTCCCCACCCCCCTTGTTGGCATCGGCACCTTCACCAGGACCATTGTGATTGCCCTGGAGCTGTCCTCCCGTCTGCATCCCGTTCCTCATCCAGCGTCCCCAGAGCTGAAGTTGCAAATCACCCTTTGGTAACCTATATACTTGGCTCAGCAGATTCTTCATGGGCAGATTCTTCTGGTAGGGGACTGAAACTTCATCTTTTCTTAGCCCATGCTTTGAACGGATGCTCCTGCTACTCAGAAGGGGCCATGGCTCTTCCAGTGTCCCATGTGGTTTCTTGCTTCTGTGACTTCACTCACTTTGCTTGCATGCTGCAGTCTTCCTATTCGATGAGCCAGTCGGAACCCCCCCCCCCCCCCCGCGCACACGGGGTTACTGACCCTGCACTTCCTCTGTGTACAAGTCCTGGTTCTCCTGTTCTCTCACGCTCTACTTATTTTTATTTTTATTTTATTGTTTTTTTTTTTAAAGATTTTATTTATTGGGGCACCTGGGTGGGTCAGATGGTTAAGCGTCTGCCTTCGGCTCAGGTCATGATCCCAGGGTCCTGGGATTGAGCCCGCATCGGTCTCCCTGCTCAGCGGGAAGCCTGCTTCTCCCCTCCCCCACTCCCCCTGCTTGTGTTCCCTCTCTCGCTGTGTATCTCTCTGTCAAATAAATAAATAAAATCTTTTAGATTTTATTTATTTATACATTTTATTTATTTACTTATATTATTTATTTATTTATTTATTTATTTATTTTATAGGGATGGTAAGCTGTCTGAAGAAAGGGGTCATGTCTAACTTGACTTTGCTTCCTGTGTTGGGGACAGGTGCAGATACATCATTGTTTATGAGATCAGCCTGACTGCAGAAGGAAGAGGCTTTTGGGAGCTGCTGGGTCCAGAGTGGTTGTGGTAGAGGGGCAGGAGGGGAAGCTACCGGAAGTTTAGAGAACCAGAGAGAGGAATCTAAAATGGATCTGAAGAAGAGGGGCCAAGAGTTGGTATTTTTCCATCTTGAAAGACGGCAAAATGGCAGCATATCCTTCTCTTTAGTTTGCATTAGTGGCTTAGAAGGACACTGTCCTGGTTCCACATAGGTGTTGAATAAAAATGAATACCCTTGCCCACACCTGCTCACCTCCAGCTCTGTATGTCTCTATCTCCACTTCAACATTGGCTGTTGTATTGTGTGTAGGTATGGTTATTTGCTGGAGCTACAACTTGTGACTGTGGGGGCAGGTAGGACTTCTTCCAGTGGGTGGTCATTTGGGGTCCTCCAAAGTAGCTCCTTGGAAGAAAAAAAACCAGAACTGAACTATAAGCAGGAAACCCGCTTCTCCAAAAGCATCTCTCCCTCTGATTTAGGTTTGGTGGAGAGGAGGGTACTGGTATGGGCTTCTCCATGGTGATGCCAACATGGTGCCCACCGCCCGGCTCTAAGACAGGACCAGTAGGGAGTTGCTCCTGGAGGACGGAGAGGGGGGGCTACGAGTAAAGCTGAGGTGGTCACATTTGGTAATCTGCACTGTCTGTTTTCCAAGAATTCATTTCCTTCCCCCTTCCCCTTGACACTCGAATTGAGTCTTGTCTGAATCCATTGGCACCTGAGGAAAAGGTTGCACATCATGTTTGGGTCTGATTAATAAAAGCATTTGTCCCTGTCTCTGAGTCCAGGATAGGGTAACCCTAGAGGGACAAAGCTGGGCTGAGGGCTCCAAACCCTCTCCGTGTGGGACAGGCCTCTCCCCAGAGCTGTCTCTGGAGTACGGGTTTTCTCTTACTAGGGAGAGCTGCTGTTGAGTTTAGAAGCTCTTGAAGTAGAAGCAGGTCTCAGTTGCTCTTTTTCTGGTCTTCAACCATACACTGCTTGTAAGAGTTGCTTCATTCCCCTTTCTGAGTATCTGAATAAAAGCCTGCCTCTTTGGCTAGATTGTAAACTCCTTGAAGACAGGGACTATGCATTTTTTTCTGTCCAACTATTTTTACTTATTTTCATTATTTTATTTATTTTTTTAAGATTTTATTTATTGGAAGAGAGAGTGCACGAGTGTGAGTGGAGGGTGGGGACGGGTAAGAGGGAGAGGAAGCCTGACATGGGGCTCGATCCCAGGACCCTGGGATCATGACCTGAGCCGAAGGCAGACGCTTAACCGACTGAACCACCCAGGTGCCCCTCTTTACTTATTTTTAAAAATTGAAGTATAGTTGACACATAATATTATATTAGTGTCAGGTGGACTACATCCTTTTATCTTTCCAAAGTCCAATAAAAATTGGACTAAATGTAAGAATGAGTGCTGGGTGACCCAGGGCAGTCTAATTCCCTCGAAGCACCTCACTCCCCCTCTTTTCTGCACCCCCATGTTGAAACATTTCACCTACGTCTTGACTGCAGCCAAGTGGAACATTCTGTTGACAGAATGGGATTGCCTGTGGCAATTTCCTCAGTGCACCGTTCAGGATCACTTCAAGTTTTCACATGTTATGAGGCCCCCCTCTTTCAACATTGCTTTCCTCTGGCTTTTGCTAATGGTCCCATACCTTGATGCCAGACAGAGAGCCTTAATGGATGAAAATGGAAGTTTAGCATAAGTTGCCTCTAAGTGATCTCTGAAATTGGGTGCGGGAGGACAGCACGACAGGAACATCTTCCCTTAGTTTGGTATGGGCGTCAACATATCACGCAAGCTGATGGACATTGGGGAGGGTATGTGCTATGGTGAGCGCTGTGAATTGTGTAAGACTGATGAATCACAGACCTGTACCTCTGAAACAAATAATACATTATACATTAATAAAAAAAAATATTACACAAGCTTCTTGCCACTTAATTGGAACCTCTTCATTGTGCCCCCAACATGAAATAAAATCTTTTAAAGGTCTCTGCCAAATGAAAGATTCATAAGCCAGTTGGCTATTAATTTATTCAACGAACATGAGTGTCTGTCTCCTCTAGTCTAAGAGCAAATTAAGGACAGGGTTTGATGTCCCATTCACCTCCACCTTTCTGGCACCTTCCCAAGAATTTTTATTGTCTCCAAGTAGTAGGTGCTCAATAAAGGTTCACCTGCTGTTGAATGATGGGTCTTTTCCACCTGGGATTTCTTCTGTTGTGCCGCATCAGGACCCTAGCAACAACCGCAGCTCCATGGCAACCGCTCTAGGTAATGAGGATGGATAATACAATACTTGCAAATCCCAGGCCTCTGAAGACAGAATGTGACTGTTTGGAGCTACAGCAATGGAACGGCAGAGAAAAGAAGTATTATGGGAGGCAGAATTAGAGGAAACCTCAGGTTAGTGCTTAATCCCTGAACAGCCCGCTGCCCGTTATCTCTGTAAATCAAGAACACTGAACGTCAAAGGCTTTATTTACCCACTCCCAGAGGTCCACACCAGCGGTTTAACTGAAGACAGTTTCTAAAATACTGGGAGCTATTATTAGAGTCATTCAAGCCTTTTTGTTGTCATTTTGTCCTGGCATTTCACAGGAGCTGTGCCGTTTGATTTCCAAACCTTCTTTGTCTCTGTCTTGGTGTGAAGTCAGGATTTAAATATAAGGGAGGAGAGGGGGGCCCAAAAAACAGATGGCGGTCTGGCTGCTGGGATCTGCAGAGACAGCACGCCTCTGACAACTTCCTTTTTCCCCAGAGTTCCACTTTGGGGTAGTGCGGAGCTGAGAATTCTCTTATTGATCTTGAAACTGAAAGAGTTAGCTCCCAGTCACTGCAATTGACAAAGGCTTTTGCAGCTCATTAACCGCCAGATTATGTGGCACAATTCATTAAAATTCTGTTTCATTGACTGCATTTGTAAATAGGCTTGGGGAAGTTTATCACTTTTTGCCTCTTGCAGAGCTTTCCTTCAACGAGTGCATTTTTCTTCTTCTTTTTCCTGATAGAAAAAGTCTGAAATAATTTGCCACAAGATGTGTTATCATTTAAATGCAAACTCAAATGAAATACTGACTAGGAATCACAGGTTTTTCGATTTTTTCCCCTCTTCCATTTGCTGCTATCTGATTATGTGGGTTACTTTAATAAATACATTTGCTTTGGGCTCTTGTTATATTAATTTTGTATAAATTGTCATACTTCTTAGCAGGCCTCTGCCCTGTAATTGCTCTCATTTGAATACAAGCAGAAAGGGAAAGATTAAAGGTAATTTCAAAAAAACCCTTTTCCTTTTATTAATACCTAAGCACTAAAGAAGTTATTCTCTGTAAAGCACCCATCTTAAGATGAACCCAGAGCCCTGGACAAGGGACAGGAAACCAGACTCTGGGCATCACTCTTCCCCCTCAGTTGTCCATGAGGCCATTTGCTTACCCTACAGGAAGGCTTTTCCTAAAAGGACCACATAGTAAATAGTTGTGGGCTCTCTGGGATCTGTTTGCAAATACTCAGCTCTGTGTAAATGAGCATGGCTGTGTTTCAAGGAAACTTCACCTATGGACATTGAAAGGAGAATTTCATCTGATTGTCAAGTGTCATGAAATATTCCTCTCCCTCCCAACCAGATAAAAATGTGAAAACCATTCATAGTTCATGGGCTATGTAGACACAGGTGGTGGGTCTTTTTCAGCCACTGACGGGCTGGTGTTTCCTAACCCTTGCCCTAGAGAAGTGGTACTTTTTTTTTTTTTTTTTAAGATTTTATTTATTTATATGACAGAGAGAGAGAGCACAACCAGGGGGAGCGGCAGGCAGGGAGAAGAGGGAGAAGCAGGCTCCCAGCTGAGCAGGGAGCCTGATACCAGGACCCTGGGATCATGACCTGAGCCAAAGGCAGACGCTTAACAGACTGAGCCCCCCAGACACCCCTAGAGCAGTGGTTCTTAACTGTGGTCCCTGGATGGGCAGCATCGGCATCTCCTAGGAATTGGTGAGCCGGGCTGAAGGCCAGTCTTGATCCAGGGAGGAGGGCATGTAATGCCGTAAACGGCCTATAGTGAGAATTTCTCCGAGTACCTTGTGTTCCTCTTCTGTCTGGATCAACCCACTGTAAGGGGGTTGGTGGGCAAGGGCATGGAGATTTATTGCCATGGACATGGTTGTGATAAGGAATGACACTTAGGTATCACATGGCATCTACTATTTGCCCACTTTCCTCAGAGGCAGAGTGGGTGAGGTCCTTACATCTCAACATTTCTTGAGCATAACATAGGGCGGATGTGACTTTTATGCAGAGTATCTGGGGTGTTCCTTGCATGCTGGATAGAACTTCATACAAGAGCCGTCCCATCTTGTAATTTAACCTTCATGTGTTCCCTTTCTGTCAATCCCCGGTGAATCTTAGGATTAGTAGCTTGTATTGTTTAATCCAACTTCCTCACAGTTGAGCCCAGCCACACCAAGTTGCAATAAGGATATAATCCTGCTTCGACATGTTGCAGTGACAATAACCACCTGATTGCCTTGAGATCTGCTCATGTGCCTGCAACTTCACATATATAAACTCAGAGTCTGAAAGTGGGACTCTGGGAACGGAAGGTGACGTTCATATCCTAATTCCGGAAATGAAGACTCCAAGGCTCACAGCTGAAATTGTTTTGCTAAACTCTCACAGTTGGAAAGTGACTGAGCCAATTTGCACATTCAGATTCATCAGATTTAAAAGTTTCTGTTTTTTTTTTTTTTTCTTCTAGGGTCACTCCAGGTATAGAAACTACTCATTTATTACATTTTCTAAGAAGCAGGCATCGGGAAAAAAGAAATAAACTGTTCGAGATATGAGTCTGCATTATGAAAGCTCTACTTCCCCCCAGGAGTGTTCCAGTTAGGGTCTCGTTAGCCGCAGGGGCTGCAGCCAGGTGTCTACTCCCTGTCCTGACTGGTAATGAGCCAGCCCCCTGACTTTCAAAGTAATGCCGGCCTGTAACTGTGGGCGATGGCCCCTTGTGATGGGTGCCATTCTGCTGTAGTTCTTTTTCTTTCTTTCTTTCTCTTTTTAAAAAAGATTTTTATTTATTTATTTGAGAGAGAGTTCACACACGAGTGTGGGGAAGGGCAGAGGGAGAAGGAGAGGCAGAGAATCTCAAACAGACTCTGGACTGAGTGTGGAGCCTGATGCGGGGCTCGATCTCACCACTCTGAGATCATGACCTGAGCCGAAACCAAGAGTCGATGCTCAACCGACTGAGCCACCCAGGCGCCCCCCGCTGTAGTTCTTTAGCATGCCTGAAACTCATTGTGGCTTTCATTTCTGTGACTTCTGTGTGCTGGAGGGGTTCTGATTGCTTGACGTTATTGGATGTAAGTTTTCCTTTCTTGTGAAAGAAGAAAAAAACACTTGCTCCTTTTAGGCTTTGCATCTGGAATCATATTTTCAGTGCTTGAGACCAAATACTTGCACGGAAGATGGCCTTGCAGTATTTCTTCTTTTCCTCTTGTACAATCGTATGGAACGCTGTGAGTCAGACACTTCTAGACGGCGGTGGGGGGAGGGGCACACTGGGAGACAACGGTCCCTCCTGAATCTTCTGCATTCAGACTTGGTGCGAGAATTATCTTCCCCCCTAAATTCACCTCCTCTCCTTTAACTCTTTTGGCAGGAAGTCTAGGACTGGGGGTTGAAACTGATTGCCCCGGGAAAGGGAGAAGCCACCACTGCCTGGAAGAACAAGGCGAGTTTTTAGCTTGAGTTTCAAACTAAAAATTTTAAAATCTTGAAAACCAAGCTTATAAGAGAGAAAAGCAGTTTGACTGGCTTTCCTCGAATTATGTGTTTACTTGTCTCCAATTAACCACCCTCTGCCTCCCCCCCCTTATTTTTTACCCAGAGTAAAGCTACCTTACCCAGCCTCTTTTGTGGCTAGGTGAAGATGTGACAAAGTCACAAAGTCAGACCAATGGGACCAAGGCAGAAGTGTCATGTGGCAGCTGCTGGGAACCTTCCAGGTTTTAACCTGGTCGGAGTGAACCTTGCGCACATCTGCCTTGTCATGTGGATGCTGCCTCCTGGACCACGGGGGACCAGGGGTGGTGGGGAGATGCAGAAAGGAGCCTGGTCCCCAGAGCTCCACAGGGCAGAGCTGCCTTACTAGCTGCGGAAGACAGAGCATTGGCCCCATGACTGTTGCCCTTGGTGTTATCCCATGAGTATGTTACATTACATTGCAAAACGGCCTTTGCGGATATAATTCAGGTTGACCTTAAGCTGGGAAGAGTATCCTGGATTAACCAAGTGGGCCACATCTCAATTGTGGGAGCCCTTGAAAAGAAAGGTCTTTCTCCAGCTGGCAGGAGAAAGGAAGTCAGGGATTCAAAGCATGAGAAGAATTTGATTTGTGGCTGTTGGCTTGGAGAGGAAGCTCCATGTGCCAGGGCAACAAGGATTTCAGTCCTACGAAAGCAATGAACTGAGTTCTGCCAACGGCCCGGATAAACTTAGAAGTGGATTCTTCTTCCCCAGGGCCTCCAGGTGGGAGCCCAGCTCAGCCAGCACTGGATTTCAGCTCTGAGAGTGTCTGAGCAGAGAACACGCCACGCCGCTCTGTGCCCAGATGCCTGATCCACGGATACTGTGAGATGTGACTTCATGTTGTTTAAAGCTGCTACATTTGTGCTGATTTGTTATGCAGGAACAGAAAATTGACATGCTAACCTTTATGTGTGTGACAAAAATCTCGTGACTTGGATCTTTTATCCATGGCAGCCAAATCTAATCATAATGAACGCACGTATCAAGAATCCGAAGGTGAGATGTTGACCCCAGAGACACTGGTGGAGCAGCGAAGAATGTTCCTGCACAAGGGAATGAGCTGTGGAAGAGAGAGCAGAGGGCAAGAATGCAGTGTCAAGCGTTCTTCATGTGCCGCATCCTTTGGTGGGAGGAGGCAGATGAACAGAGGCTTCCAGAAGGGTTTGAGTGAGTCCCAGAGCAGAAGATTTGTCCTTGCTTCTTCAAGTATGGCCTGGAAAGACTATTCGCCTCTCAGAAGAAAACTGGTGGTGTGGGGTGGGGGAGGTTGCCACTTCTCACGTGGCACTGGAAAGCCAAGAAAAAAATACTCAGATGTGGGTGTGAGGTGTGACTCCCAGGTCCTCAGGGTCTTGGGTAAGCAGTCCCTTGATGGAGGGAATCCAACAAGAGAGATGCTAGGCTCGGGTTCTGAGGAATGGCAGCTCCAGCAAGAGGGCTGAGTCAGTGGGAAGAGCCGCAGCCGTAGGCACCCACCTTCACAGCGGGTCCAGCAGGAAACCAGCCCCCCTCCCACGGCAGCAGGTCCCTAGCGTTCCCGGCACCCACAGCCATATGGGCAAGTAGGAAGGACAGGGGGATATTCTTGAAGAGAGTAGACATGCAGGAAGGCTAATTGCCTAAATATTTTTGATTGACAAGATTGAGTGTTTACAGGTATTTAGCAATCAGTGAGTTCAAGAGCAAGACAGGCTGAGACATGGATGACAATGATGGTGAGAATTTTTTTTTTGTTGTTTTTTTAACCTTTTATAAAAAAAATTTACTTATTCTATATATATATATATATAGAGAGAGAGCACGTGTGCATGCAAACAGGGAGAGTGGCAGAGGGAGAGAGAGAGAGAATCCCAAGCAGACACCCCACTGAGCGTGGAGCCCGACTTGGGGCTCAATCCCACGACCCTGAGATCATGACCTGAACTGAAATCAAGAGTCGGACACTTAAATGACTCAGCCACACAGGTGCCCCTGTTTTTTAACCTTTGGTTCATATTGTATAGTTTTCCAGCCTGTCATTTGCACATTTATTTTTTCCACATTTTGGGGTCCCCCCCACCATTTTCATCCTTTCTCTTCAAAGACTTTCTTCTTATTAGAAACAAAACATAATTCTGTTACCACTCTGCTGAGGGCTGCTGAGTTAATTTGTTTGTTTTTTTCCTTTTAAGTTGAGTTAATTTCTTTTGATTTTTTGTCTTTTTTTTCTTTTTAAATTGTGCACCACATCAGTCATAGAAAATAACATATAATGTCACAAAACAACATAATGGTATTTGCAGCGAGTGTAAGGATTCGTAATAGAACAAACATCCTTCCTGAATTTTGTGTTATTTCCTTGTTTGTCTTTATTATTTCCTCCCATTTGTATGCACTCCTCAATGATGTAATATATAGTGTTAGCTGCTTCTGACTTTATATTGACTGAATCCTAAGTTTCACGTGGCTGTCTTTCATTCAACCCCTGCTTTGATCCATCTGTGTTGGTGTGCGCGCCTGTGCTGATTTGTATTGCTCCACTGTATTCTACTGAACGAAGAGGGCCAATTAGGTTGTTTCTCGTGTTTTTGCTCTTGAGAAAAGCATTGCTACGAACACTCGCACTGTTTCTTGGTGTACGTGAGCAAACGTTTCTCTAGGGTGAAACTAGGTCCGGTATTCCTGGGTCATGGGATATGGTCATGCCCATCTTGGCCAGGTCATGCCACGTGTTTTCCAACATAGGGTGTGTTTAACCCGATGTGGCACATGTTCCTTCCTTTACAGGACTCGCTGAATAGCTGGGGGAAACAATGCCAACCCTCAGGAAAAAGAGTCCATCCTGGGTGATTAGGAACTACGGGACGTAGTGAAGGCATTAAACAGAGAGCCCTGTGAAGGTTTCTGTCGCTAAATCAGCCCACGGTTTGACTGGGCAGGAAGGCTTCTGTTGGGGGCTGGAGGTGACTGCTTTCCGCCATGGAAGGAACCTGGAAATAACACAGGGAAGCTGGGGAAGAAAAGATGAGATGTACAAGTGAAGGGCATTATTATGACCTTCCCTCTGCCAACATGGTGGAAGGTGTGGGAAGGAGTGAGCTTGGCGCATCATCCCATGTTGACCCGTGGCAAAGTACCGGCTGCAGCAGAGCAAATCCGGACCTTAGGGAGAGGGGTGATGGCCTCTCTTCGGGGAATTTGTCTGGGCTTGTCACATCTTTTAGCTTCTCTGCTCCTCTGTGCTCTGTGGCTTGGTTCTCATGCAATTGGGCACCCCCTTTCAAGTTGGCTGACTCTGTCATTGATTGTCTTCTTCATTCCCGGGATGTGGAGCCCACTCCCCTACTGAAGCCAGTGACAGTCACTTTCCCCTGATTTTGGCTCTTAGCAGTCAGTGCTGCATGGGAAGACCCTTCCCTGGCTTCACGTGACAGACAAGGACAGCCCGGTGGTAAGACTCACAGTCAAAGTCCCATTTTTAAGTAGGAGGAGACTAAGTGAGTTAAGGAACTGGCTCTAAAGGGCAAAGTTTCTCGCAGGATTGGAGCTCTTGATGGTATGGCCTCAAATCCCATGTTCTTTCCTCTGCTCTGGGTGTGAGATGGTGTGAAGTCACTATGGTGAAGAGAAAGGGAGAAAGGTAGGATCTCTGGTCCCTGATTGGAGCGGACGACTCCTGCCTAAAGGCCTTCAAAGTCACAAATGCAAAGAAAAAAGAACTGTACTGGCCAGATGATATACTCCTGTCCAGGCTGAGCCGGCAGACAGCCACTGCGTGATCTCTGCTCAATAGTAGATGTGCTCTGTCTTCCTGGGACGGCCATCTACCTGCTCTAGAACCTTCCAGTCCTCTCAACTGTGTGTGTCTGGGTTACTGAGTCAACCTTATATTCTTAGAGCCTCGTACAGTGCCTGATACATACAAGGCATTCCATAAGTGATGGCTGAAACTGCAAGGTGGATCAAGAGTTCTAAAGAAATTTGAATGGACAGCTCTATTTGAAGGCTGAAACCTTCACCCTTTTTCACATTCACTTGGCTTCTGTCCCTGTTCCAAACATGGCCAGGGTTGGAGGAGCCCTAATCTCCCTGGTTTCCTCTTTGCCCACCCTGCACAACCTTCTCTCTCTCACACGCACAATCAGTCCATAATAGACACAGCGTTTGGTAATATTTTCCTGTCCTTAATATATTATAACCATCTTTCCATATTAATAGAAGTATTTCTGTAACATCATGTTTTCAGTGTGTGTGTAAAAGTCTGTTGTATATGGGGCGCCTGAGTGGCTCAGTTGGTTAAGCGACTGCCTTCGGCTCAGGTCATGATCCTGGGGTCCTGGGATCGAGCCCTGCATCGGGCTCCCTGCTCAGCCGGAAGCCTGCTTCTCCCTCTCCCACTCCCCCTACTTGTGTTCCCCCTCACGCTGTCTCTCTCTCTCTCTGTCAATTAAATAAATAAATAAAATCTTAAAAAAAAAAAAAGTCTGTTGTATACAGTTTACTGAAATAACTCCCTCTCTTTTGACATTTAGGTGATTTCCAATTTTTTAAAACGATTATTTATTTATTTATTTATTTGTCAGAGAGAGAGAGAGAGAGAAAGCACAAGCTGGGGAGTGGGAGGCAGAAGGAGAAGAAGACTCCCTGCTGAGCAAGGAGCCTGATGTGAGACTCAATCCCAGGACCCTGGGATCATGACCCAAGCCAAAGGCAGATGCTTAACCAACTGAGCCACCCAGGCATCCTGTGATTTCCAAATTTTTATTAAAAAAAACCCCAGTACTGTAATGAGCATCCTTAAGGTTAAATATTTATACCCATCCTTAATTAACTTCTTAGGACGTGTTCCCAGAGGAGGACTTACAGTCCGTGTTTTAACTGTTGAAGCACAGTGCCCAAGGTCTTCCAGAGAGGGGGTACCAATGTTCATTTCCTTAGTGGTGCAAATGAGCGCCCATTGCCCTATACTCCTTGCAATGCAGGATATTTCTATTTTAAATATTTTTTTCACTTTTAAATGGAAACACTGTATCCTAGTGCTTTAATCTGCCTTTCTTTGATAGCTAGTGAAGTTGGCTATATTTCACGTTTGTATGTATTTTTATTTCTTCCTTTAGAAATTCCTTGTCCAGTTCCACTCCCTTTCTATTGGAGCTTTGTCTTTTTCTCCTTGAGGTGAATCACACCCATCTTTCATGGCCCAGCTCATGTTCCCTCCTGCATGACATCTCTAACTACCCAGCCCGGGGCAATCTTACACTTATATTGCTTCTAGCTTCCCGTACTCTTTCAGACTTGATGTTACATTACCTACTATTTTCTTCCTGATAGTCTCTCTTTCTCCATTTGATAGAAAGCTCCCAGAGGGTGGGGTTAAGCAGTAAACAGAGTAATTCAGACTAACTGATGTTGAAGCCTAAACATCAACATCAACACCGCCCAAGAACTCACCATTTGGGGTCACTGAAGTTTTGCCTTTCCAGTGCAAGGGTTCCGTGAGCTACTGAGATGTTGGCTCTCCTCACTCCCCAAGACCTGTATAGCATAGGATTGACTCAGGGTTGAACTTTCAGGATGCTCTGAGGTTCAGGTGACTATCTGCCCCCAAAGCTGTTCTTCCTTCTGGCTCTTCGTTACACTGGTAGAATATTACCATTACCACGGTTTCTTCATCTCTACATGTGCTCTGAATACCTGCTTGGTGACAGGTTCTGAGGTGCCTGCTGGGGGTATCTGTGGACATGTTCCTTGCCTCAAGGGGATTGTGGTCTAATGGGGGAGACTGACATTAAATCAGCAATCACGAATAAAAGTGCATCTCCACACATTGGGATAGGAGTTTTGCAAGAAAACCTCAGGGTATTATAAGTGGTTATAACAGAATGCTTTCATCATATATGGGTATTGGATCAGACTTTGCTGAAGAAGGAACATTTTATTTGAGAAATGCAGAATAAGCAGGAGATGGCCAGATGAAGAGGTGGCAGAGGTATGGTAGGG
This sequence comes from Phoca vitulina, assembly GCF_004348235.1. Taxonomy (NCBI): domain Eukaryota; kingdom Metazoa; phylum Chordata; class Mammalia; order Carnivora; family Phocidae; genus Phoca; species Phoca vitulina. Next base: position 102,557,825 of record NW_022589704.1, read on the forward strand.
TAAAGAGCCTTCTAGACATATGGAGTAGCCTGTGCAAGGGCCCTGGGGCAGAAGAGTTTAGCCAACATGACCAGAGCATGTCAGTGAAGGGCAGAGTGGCTTAAGATGAAGCTGCAATGGGGTGTGATGAGGAAGAGCCAGACCATGGGGGTTCCCGTTGGGATTTTATCCTAAATGCAGTGGGGAGATGCTGAGGACCGTGAACAGGGAGTGAGGCAGTCTGGCTGCTGGGGGGAGCATAGCAGGATGGTGAGAGTGGAGCCTGCTCTGCTCTTCAGGAAGCTTTTGCAGGGTGAGATCCAGGACGGACACAAAGGGGGTTTCATGCCCTCAAATCTGTTGCTTGATTCAGTGTCGCACCAACAATCTCTGCTCTTTTTCCTCTTTTTTTTTATTTTTTTGTTTCTCTTCCATCTCTTATTTCTCATTATTTTCCCTGAGTGTCTTAGCTTTTTCCAGAATCTCCTGACAGCCAGAGTGCATCTTCTGGTTGAGAAAACAACTACAGTGTGGGAGAAACACAGGAGTCTTTGGTAATTCACTCTTTTTTATGCATAACTACAAATTTGGTTTTCCTTGTGGCAAGATCTCGAACTCCTTCTTTCATCTTTTATTTTGAACTAGTATGTCCTTCTCTTAACCCTGATCTCTTCGTCCCCAGCATCTCAAGGAGTTTGGCTGGAGAACTGCTCTTTAGAAAACAAGTAGGACTTTGGTTGTCCTTTGTATCACTCAATGTCGATGGCCATGTATAGTATATAGTGTACATAAATATTACACATTACAATCCCAGTCTTTGATATGCCCTCTTCCCCAAATTTGCCAATATCCATATTTTCAAGTAGAGGTGATTATTGTAAGTTGACCCTAATGTGAATGATGAGAAATGCTAAATTCTCTGTCCCCACTGCTGAGAGGCAGGGCATACAAGGAAATGGGACCTCCAGGGGTAGAAGTAGGGCCCACAGAGGGTATGGTCTTCCCTCCCAGAGAGGGTCGGGTGGGGGGGCTTTCTAGAAGAGACAACGCCTCTCTGATTAGCTTTCCAGTCTCAGTCCTCAGAAGCTCATTAAAGCTTGCAGAACTTCCATTTCTTGGTAGTAGTTGGAAGAAAACATTGCTCCTGCCCTATTCCACAGAATTTTTGTGAAGGTCAAATCAGATAAAGTAAGTGAAAAGCTTCATTGCAACTATGTTGATATTAGGGTTTCATGGAGGTGATTGGACACACCTCTGGCCACTCAGCCCTTTTCATAGAAGATTTGGCCTGTGGTTCCTGTCTAACCTCTTGACTCCAAGCCTGCCAAGATCCTGGGTGGGTTCCCATCTATGCAAATGGCCCTTCCAATAAACCCGTCTCTTAGTTCCATTACTCTTTCCTCACCTCCTGTGATTATTCCCGCCACTCTACCTCCACCCCCCATTGGCTGGTGACACATTAGAACTCACGAGAAATTGTGCCACATCCAGAGTGGCACATTCCAGCATCTTGCCGCCTGATCCCAACTTTCTGTCCTTCTGGTTGCTCATTCAGTGATTCCCTCCATGCTGGTTCTGCAGTTTTATCAGGGCCTGTTGGCCACCGGCCATTCACCCTCTGCCAAGCCATTAGCTTTCTTCTTGTGGAGCTTGGAGTCCATGGCCCATCTTTGCTACTCTAACCTGACCTGGCATATCTCACACCTGCATGAATGTTGCCATCTGTTTTCATCCCGTCTGCAACCGAGTAGTTATGTGTTTCCAATAGAGCAAAATTGATATTGCTATCACTTCTTGATTACTGATCGAGTTATCACCAAGTTTCTCAGAATGGCACGCTTGGCCACAAACACCCCTGCCCCTTTTTAACAGGATTTTGGCCTCTTCACGTAGAAAAGTTTATCAGACTTTCCCACCACCTAACATCCACACTTACTCAAGCCTCCTTTGTTTCTGTTATAACTGTTGCTTCTGGTGGATGCTGCGTTGCCCTGTCCATTCCCCCTCTAGCAATGGAGGACTTATTCACCAGCTCCTTGGAAGGCTCCCTGCAGAAAGCCCTCTGCTGTCAGCCCTATGCAGGGTTACTTTAGCTGAAGACAGTTCCCTTGGCAATCGTCTAAGAATGGTCCACACCAAGGAATGGAGGTAGGCGTGGTCCCTTTTGGCCTGTGACCTAATCTGGAGATTTGTGCTTCTTGTGTCTGCAAATCTGGGCTCTGTGGGTTTCGGGTGTCTCTTGGTGTTCTTTGGCCTAATTTTAGCAATGAATTGACAGAACAAAGGCATCAACCCTGCTTGAGTAGGGCATGGTGATCAGGGGTTTGTGCCCCTCAGGATTGCCATGAAGATCGGACCCAGGTAGAGTACCAGGACCAGCAGAGGGGTTGACTGGGATAAGGAAAATCGAGAACGGTTAGTAAGGAGGGGATGATACATTTCAAGGTGGGGCCCACGACCAGCTGCTATGGCAGGAGTTGTGGTTCGTCCCACTAACTTTATCCTTCTGAATTTTCCCTGGCAGAGTGACCTACCAGGATCCTGGAGGAATTGCGTCTGGACTTATAAAAGCAGTGACTCTGAGGGGCATAGGAGGTGGACATGGTGGGTGTTGGGATGTGCTGTCCGGATCCACCGCAGGAGAGCAGAATCACACCCCAGCTGCTGTGTGTCCCTGGCAGAGAGCCCAGCTCTTCCTGGGGTGACTCACATTTAATAACCCATCAATTTGGGGGTTTCTCTTCCAGAGCTTTGTAGCAGACAAGCCATTGACCTCCTGGGTCTGCAGGGAACTCAGAGGAAGAGTTGCAGAGAATGGCCCTCCTTTGAGGAGCAGTGACCTTGGGTTGAGGGACACAACCAGCTCAAGGGATCTTGTAGGGATAGGGCTGATGGAATATTTGAAGGGCCATCGGGCCTCCTTCTCCTCCCTTCCTCTCTTGAGTTCCTGCCAGGGCTCCTGATTGGCCAAATCCAAACAGGACCCAGGGCTGGGCTGAGGCAGGCCATGCAGATCAGCCACTCTGGGGGAAGGCGGGGTGAGAGGGGAGGGGGAAGTGGGGGGGTCCCCGAGGGCAAACCGACATCCACATAGATGCCACAGCCCTAAAGTCAATGCATTTTCTTGCAGCGTTTGACACGCCTCAGGGGTCCCCCTCTCTTCTTGCTCATCCCTTGCCTTGTGCAGTATGATGCTCTCCATCCCCTTCTTGACTTCTCCAGCACTGTTTCCCTTGCAGCACCATCTGCAAGGCTGATGGTTAAATCAGGCTCTTGTAGGAGAGCCTCTTCCCATACTGCCTCTTCCCTCTTCTCCTCTCCTCTCCCCTCTCATCCTCTTCTCCCCTTCCTCCCCCCTTTCTCCTTTTCTAATTTCTTTTCTCTCCTGCCCTCCCCCCCACACCCCAACTTCCCTCCCTCTTTCCCGGCAAATGCATGCCTTCCATGTCTATGGCTTTAATCACCAAGTTTATATCGAGTCCGGAGACCTGGCCCCTAAGCTACAAACCCATAAATCAGACTTGATGTCTTACTTGGTATCTCACCTCCTTACCTCAGGCTCCACAGGGCCAAGGCTGAATGCATAAGAGTCCTTCCCAGCCTCTTCCTGCATTCTTTAACACCCACCGGGTTGTGCAAACCAGCCGTCTGGGACTTAACCATCTACTTCCCTCTCTTCCACCTTCACATCCTTTGCAGCGCCAAGTCAACTCAGTGTTTCTGGAACGCAGCATCCCCTCCCTCTCCACCATCCCCTCCCTCTCCACCATCCTGCCCTCATCCCTCTCACAGACATCTACCGTGGCTCCTGGGCGGTCTCCCTGCCCCACTTGGGGGCTCTCCAGTCATGGCCACAAAGCATATTTGATACTACTTTTAATGCAGATTGAATCCTGGCACCAGACCCTGCTGAAAACCCCTCATTGGCTCCCTGCTGCTCTCAGCATCATGATCTACATCCTTCAGTTTGTCTGCAAGGCCTGGTCTGGTTTTCATTTTCCCTCACTCTCTGTGCTTCTAAACACTGTTGGTGTGTCATGCTTTGTCCTGACATGGGACCTCTTCACACATGTCCCTTGGTCCCTCAGCAGCCTGGATCCATGAGCTCCTAGCCAGTCTCCAGATCACAGAGCAGAAGAATTTTTTTCCCAGAAGTGTTTCAGACCCCAGTCCATGATGTTTTATTTTTTAAATATGTTCTCATGACACCATATTCCTTCTTCTCAGGGAACTCAATCTGTTCGTAATGATGCATTCAATCATGTCACTCTTTCGTTAGAGCCTCCTTTCAATTGGACCATGATGGGGACCAGATCTGTTTTTTCCTCAGCATTTTGTCCCTACCTCCTAGCACACGGCTGGGCGCAGGAAATCTTGGTGGGATAGTTGACTGGTTGATGTGTGCCAGCCTGCTTCCCTCCCCGCTCCCTCTATATAATCCATCTAGAAAACATGGCACATGGGCTAATGGGAGCCTAGACAACGTGAGGGAGAAATCATTAGTGTACCATTTACTAGCTGGAGACAAAAGACTATATTCACACTGATTTCTAAAGAGTTGGGTTGTTTGGGTTTTTTTTGGAAATTAATTTATCTGCTGAGAGATTTTAGTAGCACACACCCTAAGGGACAGTGATTATCTGCTAATTAATTCTGTTGATTAATGGTAAATGGGCATTTGGTTGTGCTTGGAAACTTACAAGCCCACCGTGCTTGCTTTTGGGTAGTCAGATGTGCTTTCAGCAAGATTTCCCTGACGTCCGCCTGTTTTTGATTTTACTCTACCCTGCAGAACCAAATTTGGAGAAGGTGTCCCTTCTTCAGAGTGCTCTTGCTTGCACGTTTCATTCTTTGGGGAGTGACAGCCATGAAGCCCTCCCCCTCTCACCAGCCCCACCTACCTTTCTACCCTCTCCCTTGTTCCCAATTCCTGCCAAATGATCTCTATTTTTGTCAAAGTCAGAGGTGTTACAAAAACTTATCTAAAATTTGCAAACAAGGTAAAAAGATGACAGCTTATCTTTTCAGTGTCATGCTGGAGAAGTCCTTCTCAAAGTATGGGCCAGGGACCCCCAGGAGTCCCCAAACACTCTCAGGGTGACTGTGAGGTCAAAACTATTTTCATGATAACACGAAGATATAATCTGTATTTTTCACTGGGTTGACCATTGTAATTGGTGCAAAACCAGCAGTGGGTAAAACTGCTTGTGGCTCGGCACAGATCAAGGCAGTGAACCTGTGCATGAGGTCATCATTGCACACTTCCCTGCCACAGACTCAGTGAGAAAACCCTGCTTCATTGACAAAACCAGTGGTGATATTAATAAACGTTTTGAAATGTGTCAACTTTTGGAAGATCTGCAGGATTCAGTGAAGCAATATGTATTTTTATTTTTTAAAATTAATTAATTAATTAATTAATTTATGAGAGAGAGAAAGAGAAAGCATGGGGAGGAGGGGGCAGGGGAAGAGGAGAATGAGACTCTTAAGCAGACTCCATGCCCAGCTCGAAGCTCAATGCAAGGCTCGATCTCATGACCCTGAGATCATGACCTGAGCCAAAATCAAGAGTCAGATGCTTAACCTACTGAGCCACCCAGGTGCCCCACAGTGCATCAATATTTTTGAAATGGCCCATCATGAGAAAACTATTTCAATAAACAACAAAAATTTATTATTGCATGGGTAAACTATCCATTGAAAATAAGGTAGACCCATGGATTTTATTGTAACAGAGAACCAAGAGTTCTTGATATGGTTCAGAACAAAAGTTATTAATTAATATTGCACTTTGAGACTTACTACAGAAACTACCACTTGTTTAGTTTTAGTGAAGAGTCAAAGAAAATGGTCCACAGTGATCTAAAAGGATGTGGCTGGATTTCCTTCATATCCTTGCCCCAAAAGACATACTGTAACAGGTTGAATGCAGAAGCAGATATGAGAATCCAGCTATCTTCCACGAAGCCAGACATTACAGAGATTTACAAAGAGGTAAAACAGTCCCACTTTTCTCAGTAAAAATTTTTCTGTTGGGAAACATAGTTATTTTTTTCCATTAAAGTATGTTATTTATGTTGTCACAAAATGGGTTTATTATTCTTATTTTAAAATGAACTCTTGTTTAAAAAGTTTCGTGTTAATTTTTATTATCGCAAATATTGATAGCTATAACTCAGATCAGATCAGCCCTTTGGGTGTCCTTAATAACTTTTAAGAGTTATGTAAAAGGGTAAAGAACCAAGAGACCAAAGAGCTTGAGAATCACTATGTTGGAGCATTTTCTTTAAGAAAAGTTTTTTTTTTTTTAAAGATTTTATTTATTTACTTGAGAGGGCACACAGAGGGAGAGGAAGAGGGAGAAGCAGACTCCCTGCTAAGCAGAGAGCCCGACGTGAGGCTTGATCCCAGGACCCTGAGTTCGTGACCTGAGCTGAAGGCAGACGCTTAACGGACTGAACCACCCAGGTGCCCCTGTTGGAGCGTTTTCTAAGTCCACACAAATGATCAGAACTCGGACAGCTTCCAGTTCTGTGAAACTGGTAAGATATGATGATATTTTTTCTGTCAGTTTGAAAAGATAATCCTGAAAATTAGGGTTTTATTTTCCTGCAAGGAATTAGCCAGTTTTGTTTTGTTTTGTTCTGTTTTGGTCACATTTAGCGATCTTATCTAGACATGCCTTTTCATAATTTTCAGTGAATATAAAAGTCCAGGTTCGACATAATATCTTTCAAATCAGATTTGCCTTTCTGCTTGTTTCTTCATTAATCAGTTAAGTAAAATTTTGACATGTGCTCACTATTACGTGAAAGTTATGTTTTTTTAAAAAACATGAAGATTTCATTTGGACAAGGGACAAGGGTAAAAATATTGGCGGAACTGTCTACTCCCCGCCACCCTCACTTCCTGCTTCTGTATATTGGACCCTTGGAGACCCCCTCTGGTTGCGGGCCACCTCGCCATTGTCTGACTTCCCGGACTGAGCTGTCTCACCCATACTCAAGGTTCCGAGGCCACTCACACATAGCTGTTAGAGCACTTGAGGAGGGACAGGTGGAGTGCTTGCATCCTGTCTGAGCCTCAGAGTGTATTAGTCAGCTTGGGCTGCCATGATGAACTACCACAGATTAGGAGCTTTAAACAACAAAAATTTATTTTCTCACAGATCTGGAGGCTGGGAGTCCAAAATCCAGCTGCCGGCAGTGTTGGTTTTCTCTACGGGACATAAGGGAAGCATTTGTTCTGGGTCTTTCTCCTTGGATTGCAGATGGCCACCTTCTCACTGTGTCCTCGCATGGTATTTTCTCTGGGCATGTGCACCCCTGGTGTCTCTTTGTGGGTTCAGATCTTACCCTGCTATAAGGACACCTGCCATCCTGGATTAGGGTCCACCTTAATGACCTCATTTTAGCTTAATTACCTCTCTAAAGGCTCTATCTTCAAATACAGTCACATTCTGAGGTACTGGGGGTTAGGGCTTCAATATGCGAATTTGGGGGGAACACAATTCAGCTCATCACTCTGGGTCAGCTCTTACCACAATACTCGTGTGTAACAAACACCCGGAACAGCTTGATGGAACTCAACAAGGAACTGTTACTTCGCTCACTGGGTGGGCTTGGTTTTGTCTTGGAGGTCAGTTGCAAGTGATCCTGACCTGGCTAGCCCACATTTGTAGGACTGGCGGGCTATTGGAGCATCTGCAATGGTCTTGACTGGGATGACTGGGCTCTTACTCCCCTTGTGTCTTCGTTTTCAGCAGGCTAGCATGACCCTGTCCTTCTCAAGGTGATGAAAAAGGCAGGACAGAGGAGGCTGGGAGCAAAGCCTCTGCTTGTGTCACCTTCCCCTACATCCCATTATCTAAAGTCAGTGGCTACAGGCTGAAGGTCTGTGGCCCCCTCAAAATTCATATGTTGAAACCTCATTCCCAGTGTGATGGTATTTGGAGGCAGGGCCTTTGGGGGTTGCTCAGGTCATGAGGGTGGAGCCCCCATGAATGGGATTAGCATCCTTATAAAAAAGACACCAGCAAAGGGGGGAGGGAGCGGATGTGGGGGTGGAGGGGAAAACTGAGGCCACAACAGACCCTTAGCTCTGAGAGCTAGCATTGTCCTTCTGCTTAAGCTATTCTTGAATTTATTTGGATTTCCATTGCCTTCATCTTATAAACATGAGGATGTAGGTTAAAATCAAAAACACAAGAAACAAAAAGTATTGGTGAGGATGTGGAGAAAGAGGAAGCCTCGTGCATGCAAACTGGTGCAGCCGCTGTGGAAAACAGTGTGGAGGTTCCTCAAAAAATTAAAGATAGAATCACCATATGATCTAGTAATTGTCCTACTGGGTATTTATCCAAAGAATATTGAAAGGATACATGCACCCCTATGTTTATAGTAACATTATTTACAATAGTGAAATTATGGAAGCAGCTCAAATGTCCATGGATAGAGGCATGGATAAAGAAGAGATGGTGTATTATATATACACAATGGAATATTACTCAGCCATCACAAAGAATGAAATCTTGCCATTTGCAACAACATGGATGAAGCTAGAGAATTTAATGCTAAGTGAAATAAGTCCATCTGAGAAGACAAATACCATATGATTTCACTCATATGTGGAATTTAAGAAACAAAACAAATAACAAGGGAGAAAAAAAAGAGAGAGGGAGACAAACCAAGAAACAGACTTTTAGCTATAGAGAACACACTGATGGTTACGAGAGGGGAGGTGGGTGGGGTGGGTGGGGGAAATGGGTGATGGGGATTAAGGAGAGCACTTGTGATGAGCACCGATTAATGCATAGAACTGTTGAATCACCATGCTGTACACCTGAAACCACTATAACACTGTATGTTAACTATACCAGAATTAAAGTAAAAAACAAAAAAATAAATTTATTAACAAGAAAAATGAGACATGAAGCCACACTGATTGTCATGAAGGTCCTTTAAGGTGATGGGTCTTAGGATTGATTGGGAGAGAGGAAGAGGTGATGAGGAGAGTGAAAACCGGGACAGACCATTCCAGGTGGGGGGAGCAGGGGGAGTTAGGCAGGAACAGAAGCACCATCTTTCCAGTACAACAGGGACAGATACTAGTAATGGAGATGAGGATAATGTTGACATTCATTAAGTCCTTACTTACGTGTCACCTCTCACGTTATTCTTAACAACATATCAGGGAATTTACATTATTCTCATTTCATAGATGAAAAACTGAAGATTAGCTAATTTCAGTATCAAGCCAGACTGCAAGGAATGGAAGTGCGAAGCTAAGCAGTTCATGACTGGGTCCTTTATGATAGACATTTTTGTGAACTTTGGGGGAATGCAATATATTCTGAGCTTTTGGAAGAGTGATACCAAGTCTTAAGTGCCTGCCTTACAGGCATTTTTCATGTGGCAGAAAAAATTAATATAAGTATTTTGTTAGGAAGCTATAGTCTAATTCAGAAGGAGATGAGACAAGGTTTTGAAGAATGTGATGTGTGAGCTAGGAAGAGAAAAGAAAAAGTAAACCGTGTTTATCACATGCCCACTCTATTTGGGACATTTTCTTCTTTTTAAAAAAGATTTATTTACTTACTGTGGGGGAGGGGGAGACAGAGAGGAGAGAGAGAATCCCAAGCAGACTCCCCGCTGATCAAGGAGCCCGATGCGGGGCTCCATCTCAGAACCTGACACATGAGGTCACGACGTGAGCCAAAACCAAGAGCAGGACGCTTAACCTACTGAGCCACCCAGGCGCCCATCGGGGATATTTTCATAATATCCCATTTCATTTCCGAACAACCCAAAGAAATAGGCATTATTATCCACCTTGTAACAGACAAGGAAATAGAGTCTCACAAAAGTGAAATAACTCATCCCAGAAGGATCCTGCTAGGAAGAATTTTTTTGAATCCAGCTCTGACTCCAGAGAGCTTTTCCCCTTACCAGTGCTTTCTAAACATTTCCATCAGAAATTACTCCATGGGCAGAGGAGAGTCAATTCATTCCCCTAAGGGGGCCTGGGGGCGATTGCTCAAATTGCCCATAACAGCATGAAAGTTCTTCAAAGTTATACTTTTATCTTAAAAATTAATATCAGCTTGGCATTCGACTACATAACATACGTTTTAAAATAGAAAACCACCCGGTATCTTTAAGTAGAATCGATGCCTCTGGAATAGAGGCATGTTTACGGGGCATTTGGTGTACCTCTGGTACACAGTTGCCGTCCCTGGGAGCTCGCCCAGCTCGGCTTGTGAGGCATTCACTGCACTGGGCAGCCTTCCTAGAACAATGAAATTGAACTGAAATTGAACAAACCGTGTTTGTTTGGTTGTTCGCATGCACCTTTGCAAATGGATAGGACAGATTTTTGGCATCTCCTGTCACTCTTTTGACGTTCCCAGACACTTCATGTGTCTTACACTTAATCTGTCAACTGAGTTTCCTTTAAGAACGTCAGGAACAGCCTAGCAAGGAGAGGGTAGCATTGACTCTGGGCTTTTGAGGTCTGCTGCTTAAATGTTCCTTTAGAATTGACTCATTTTCTTTCAAATCTTTATTACATATTGACTTCGAAGCTGGCTGTAGGGGTGCTTTAGAGGTGAGATTTCTATCTCAACATAGTGTTAGGACACAGTATTATCTGTGCCTTCGAGGAGCTCAGAGTTTCCTGTTAACACTAGTGTTCAAGATCACCTTGTAACCCCAAGGTAGATGTGGAATTGTACAATTCTGGCCTTCAAGGCAATATGTATGTACATGAGTCTCTGGTTAGACCCTCCAGTATTTGGTTAGATGCTGGCGATAGGAGCACGGGCTCCTTGCGTCTTTCAGGAACTGTCTAGAGCACGTCATGTCCCTGTGACCTGCAGAATGTGCTTTAAAATTAGGGCATGGGCTCAAAATCTGCTTTTTGTAGTGCACACCTCTGGTCTCCCAGCTTGCATTCCTCTGACCCAACCTCCGAGTTTAGCCATGGTGGGCAGTTCGATGCCGGATTTCATTCTCTCTGCTGATGGCGTCTGAACTGGTGTCCCTTGTCTTGGCTTTCTGCCCTAGGGCTCTTTCAACGTGAAATGAGCAGGAGCTTGCTCAGCCAATGTGTGTGCAGAGATGTGGGGAGTTAAAACCTCCAGGGACAATCTACCTTTTAGAGGCAGAACCTGCCTGACAAATGCTTCCTGCCTCTTGTCCTGATAATCCTGAGGGGCATTCTGTGCACTGTTCAGGGGTTCTATTGGAGTCTGAGCTCCTGTTGCCCATAGCAGTGACCTTGGCAATGCCCTCTTTGGCTGGCTTTTCCTCTTCTTACTCTGTCTCCCTAACTGTTTCCTGGGACCACCTCTTGCATAAACCACCTGCACCCAAACCTTTGTCTTTGTCCCAGGCTCTGTGCTCTGGGGACGCCAAGCTGAGACACTGCTCTCTCTGGCTCCTTTGGCGAGTTGCTTCACTTTTCTGACCTCTCCCAGCTGCCTCAGCTCTTTGAGGACTATTGTTTGCTGAGTTCCCTCCCGGCTCAGAAAGTCTATAGTTCTTTTTGAATGTTTCTTCCCTCTTGAGGACATCTTTCCCTTCCCCTCTCACTCATAAGCCAAACTTTTGACATCCAATTGGCTGGCTCTCAAATTTCAGATGAGCCACTTAATACTCCTGGGTGCTCGGGAAAGATGGCAAGCATCATCCCTCCTCGGAGACCTTGTCTCCTCCTCTGCGTAGGACGTCTTTTGCATCCCGTTTTTGAAACAAAAGACAGACATGCTTTTTTAATCTGGGCTTCAGCACCACGACCCTGATGCTCACTATGAGGCTCATAGTCAGTTTTTCTTCTTAAAAAAAAAAAATCCTGACTCTCCTTCATTTGGTTTTACTAATTAAAGGCTGCGCATCTAGAAAGTGCTAATGGCTGCCTGACACAGGGCCTTTGCTCTTACCGATAGCACCAAATCGTTCCGGATGGGAAATGGCTAGGAGGAACAGGCAGCTTTGTGTTTCTGTCTGCTGCTCACCGGGTCAGCTCCCGTTCTGTCCTTGACTATCATTTACGATAAGATTGCGACCTTCATAAACGATGGAGATGGCACTGGGTGGATGACAACGTGTTTTGTTTTTACTGAACATTTTCTGAGTTGTAGGAATCCACCCTAATCTCTGACAATGAATTCTTACCTAAGGGTCCAATCTCCGGTTCCAGCCTGCAGGAACCGGTACCATTTATCGAGCAGGTGTGTTGGGCCCAATGCGAGGCACTTTTTACCTAAATTCTCACAGTAACCCTGCAGGTTACTGGTAGGTATTATTGGTACCTGGTAGGTATTATTGACTTCACTCTGATTAGTGGAGAAACTGAGGAAATTCCATAGACTCTAGTATTCTAGTACTTATTTTTACTCATAGCAAGTGCTTGACAATTATTTGCTGGAGATGTTGATGAATAAATGGATAACTCAGCAGTTAAGAATTTATTTTAGGTGGCATGGCTGCCTGGGATTTAAACCCATATCTGGCTGCATCCTAACCCTGCCCTTACCCCAGGGCACCGTTTTGCTTCATTGGGGTCTCTACATTATTCAATCATTTTTGTGGTTGCACTTTGTATATCAGGTTCATGTCTGCTCCAGGATGCTGCTTCACATGTCTCTCAGATGCACAATATTCTTCTCCCTTCTGTTTATCTAATTTTTTGCCTTCCTTCAAAATCATAAGTTGAAAAAAAATCCTATGTTGATTCAACACACACACACACACAGTAGCTGAGATTATACTACACACATAATTTTATAACATTTCTCACTTAGCACAAGTTGTTGACAACTCTGTAAATATCACACTTTCAGATTGCATTCAGGGGAAGGCAGGGCTTGAGGAGGTAGGTTTCAGGTTCACTTGTAAGTTAACTCATAATGCTGGGAAGTTAGCAAATAGCAAACAGGCTCAGAATTTAGAAAGCTGATTTAAATCTAGCTTTATTCTTATTCCAGGAAGTCGACCTCTGCAAACCCTGATTTTTTTTTCACTTGTCAGCTAAGGGTGTTGGGTCTCAGGATTTCAGTTCTCTTGCATTCTAAACCATTTGATTTTGTGAAGTCAAGAGGAGCAAAATGAAGAGTAACAATATTCGCTTGTAGAACAAGCTTTGCCCCTAAGATGTTTCCACCTCAGTGTGCCATGTTGATCTTTGCAGCTTCTGTGGAGGAAGGTAGGGCCATGCTGATCTCTGAGCTGCACCTGTTCTTCCCCTTCTGGGCATGTATTGTCCCTTCTCTGTGCTGTTACGACCCCTTCACGATGTCTACCAAGTAGTGTGAAAGTAACAGTTTCACCCCTGCCTATCCTACTGGGTGGGGCTCCTGAGGGGCAGGTGCCATTCCAACCCTGCCCACCCCCCCGGGGCTCACCCAGCCCAGGGCCAGTTACCGCGTGAGAGAGCGCCTGATCCCAGAGCCTGAGTCCAGTTCTTCTGTCTCCCCGCCTTGCATTCTTTCCACTGCAGAAATATGTTACCAACTTCCTTATAAACCAGAGATTCTGTAGGAGTAAAAATCCAGCCGGCCATCCACTGCCACTTTGAGTGTCCCCTGGTGCTTCCACTAATGGTGTGCTGAGGAATAGCACGTGTTTTAAGTCCAAGAATTACAGCCTCCGACAGTGACATCCTTCCAACATCTGATCAGCCGTCACCAGGTTGGTCCCTCGTGGGACATTCTAATAAGGAGTACCTCTCTCTCCCAAATGAAACATTCCTACACCACAATTGTCTTTTAATTAAACTACCATTGCCTCTAGAATTTAATTTCTAGTCTCCCTGAAAAGGTGGAAAAAGAACAGTTTTCACCAGGTGGTGTTCTTGGGTTTACACAGCCCTGTTAATTTAAATGAGCTTCAATAGCTTTGAATAAGTAATGGGTGTCTATTAAGGTGGATCATATCCGTAGGTAGGTCTTAGGGTTGTTTTCTCCTTTTGTGAGCAGTTTAAAGTGGTGGTTACACTCATAGACTCTGGAGGCCGACTGCCTGGGTCCAAATCTTACTTCTGCCACTTACTTGCTGTGTTTTATAGGCAAAGTAGTTAACCTCCCTGTGCCTCAGGTTTCTTATCTGGAAAATGGTGGTAATAATAATACCTACTTCAGGAGGTTGTTGAAAGAAGTATATTAGTTAAAGCTGTACATGTTTAGAACAGTTCCTGGCATTTAGGACTATATACGTACTACATATACATTATTTATCATCATCATCACATCATATCATTGGCATGGCGATCCCGGTTCCAGGCTGTCTATATCACGGCTTGTCAAAGACCAAACGCAGGCAAGTGTCTTTACTGCTAAAGGTTATTGTTAAGGGTGTTGTAGGGTTGTTACTTCTTAAAAAATTTATTTTATTTTTAAAAAAATTGTAAGATTTTTATTTATTTATTTGTCAGAGAGAGAAAGAGATAGAGAGAGCGAGCACAAGCAGGGGGGAACTGCAGGCAGAGGGAGAAGCTGAGCAAGGAGCCTGACATGGGACTCGATCCCAGGACTCGGGGATCATGACCTGAGCCAAAGGCAGACGCTTAACTGACTGAGCCACCCAGGCGCTCCAGGTTATTACTTTTTAATGGAAAGAATCCTTGGGGGAGGTACAACTCTGCTTTCTGAGCACTCCTATTTCCCATGTATTATTTCAGGGTTGGGAAATCATTGTTTGAATCTATAGAATTCTTATTAAGATTTCTTGGAATCATGGATGATTTTGGGTAGAACATGTTAATAATTGAAGGGGAAAGACATAATTCCTATTTCATCCTCTAGCAAGAGGACTTGAGAGCTGACTCTTCGTAATGAGATTCCACAGGGCTCAGGGAGATTTCATAGTGACCAGAGCATCTGCTCCAAGCAGCTCCAGCTTCTTCCTATTCTCTTTCTCTGGTATATTAAATTGTTATCCCCAGCTCCTCACCAATCACTATCCATGCCATTTGCCCTGTAATCTTTGTTTCTTCCAACTCAGTGCACCATGTACTTTCCTGGTCCTTGACGCTGGTCTCAGTCATGAGACTAACTTGGGCCAATGGAATGTGGACAGAAGTGACAGTATGCTAGTTCCAAGCCCAGTCCTTAAGAAGCTTTGTGTGTTCTGTTTGCCCTCCTCTGCCTCTGCCTCTGCCATGAGAAGAACGTGCCCTGGCTAGCCAGCGGATCCAAGGTGTATGAGAGCTGTGTGTAGCAGATCTGGACCCATCTTGAGCGCAGTAAAGATACTGGAATCACCCCAGCTCATCACAGATGCATGAGAAACACTTGCCTATTGTGTGCCAAGACATTTTGTGGCTGTTTATTGTGAAGCAGTAGCTTGTGATAGATTATCTTTTATTAATATCATGACCACATTCTACCCCATCCTGTTGGTAGCCATATTTTCTTGAAGATCTGTGTGTATTGGCTAGGAATGCATTCAGGTGATGTAATGCATTCAGTTAGAAAAGTCTAAGTGTGGTGGAAGTCAGTCCATGGCTCGCCTGGCTGCTAAATGATGCACCAGAGATCGGACATTTTCTGGATTGTTCTCTGCAATCCTTAGCATGTAGCCCCCATTCTTATTTATGTTGACTCATGTACACAAGATGCCTGTTCCAGATCCACCTGAATTCCTGAGGCTGCTCCTCTTAAAAAACTTTTCTACAAGCCCCATCAGGAGCTATCCACTTATATCTCACTGGCCATCACTGAGTCTCATGGTCAACCTTAGTTTCAGGGATCTGGGATAGTGATAAGTTTTAGTTGAGCATATTGTTACCCTGAACAAATTTGGAACTCTCTTATTAAAGATGAGGCAAAAGAGAGAGTGGAGTAGGCAGCTAGCCATGTTTGCCATAGTATCTTAGGTCAGGGGTTGGCAAACTACAGCCCACCAGTTGTAAGTAAACACAACTGTAGTAAGGTTGTAAAGAAAATCTACTGGAACACAGCCATGCTCATTTGTTTACATGGAGTCTGTGACTCTTTTTGTGCTTACAGGTGACAGAGACTGTGGCCTGCAAAGACTAAAATGTTTACTGTCTGGCCCTTTACAAAAAGTTGGCCAACCCCTGTCACAGGCAATCAGATCATGTTATTCCTCTATTTAAACTGTTCAAATGGCTTACAGTTCTGCTTAGAATGGAATCCAACTCCTCACGGTGCATAAGGTACTACATGATATGGCCGCTGCCTTCTTCTCTCCAACTTGGGCCCGATGCTTTAGCTCTGCTAGCTTTCTTTCTCAAACACACAAAGCTGGCTCCGACTACGCATGTTTTGGCACATGCTCTCCCCTTGTTGGAATGCTTTGCTTCCTGATCTGAAAGCCACTTGCCACAGGTGGTATTGAAATTCAAATAGATTAAAATGAAATAAATTAAAAATTCAGTTCCTGAGTTGCGCTAATCACATTTTAAGCGCTCCATAGACACATGTTCCCAGGGTTGTGGACAACACAGATATCACACATTTTTATTTTCACAGAGACTTCTATTGGACAGTGCTGCTCTAGGTCTTCTCTGGGCTGGCATTGTCTTGTTTCTCAAATATCACCTTTTGGGAATAGCTAACCTTCTCCCCAGCTCACCTTTCTCCACCTCTCTGTGCCAAGCCACCTGATTTATTTTCTTCATAGAACTTACCTCTACCTGAAGTTGTTCTGTGCATTTATTTGTGTGCTCGTGTATTGCTTTTCTTCCCTTCTAGAATGCAAGTTCCATGAAAACAGGGAGACTGTCTAGTTTATAGCTGAAACCTCTGTACCCAGAGCAATGCCTGCCACATGATACATGACCTGAGTTTCATAATTCTTTGTTGAATGAATAACTATTATAGAAAAGAAAGAGTCTGCTTTGGCTTGCAAATTTCAGGAGATTTTGTTCATGCAATGATGTCTGTTGGTCATGGAAGCAAGTGATGGCATTCTCCAAACTTGGCTCAAAGAGGTACACTTTTTATACTGGTTTATATATAGGTTAAACTTTTCTCCATAGGAACCAACATTCCATGAAAGCTGGGGACAGGGAAGCAAAAAGTGTGCCTTTGCACCTAATTCAGGGAAGCTAGAAAGACATCCAAAATTCAGTCATTAGCCAAAGCATCACTTCATGCTTGAAGCATCATAGGCCCCCTTTCTCTCTTTTATCCTGTCTTTATTAGAAATTTCTGGTGGTCCTCTATTGCTTCAGCAAAAGCATGGTACACAAGGCATTTCTGATTTTGTTTCTGCCTTATTTCTAATCACTCCATGGACTCCATCAGACTGACAGGAATGTATGCTTTCCTTGGTGACTCTGGTTAATTGTTAAAGATCTTGGTGGACAGAGTCCATATCCTATTCTGGGGGAAAATAGTATAAGGTTATTATGAACAACTTTATACCAAAAGATAGGAATTTTAGATCATTGGGGCAGGTGTGACTCCATATTCTCAACCCCCTAAATTTGGATATTTGTATACCTTCCTAAATTCAAAATTGAAGCACCTCTCCACATTAGCCATTTCTAGGCTGTATCACCAATACAGAAGTGAAATATTTTACCATGTCTCTCTTTCTCAGAATTCTTGCTTCAGATTTCCATTTGACATGGATTGTTCTGCCATTCAATCTCCCAACTTCAGTTTATATTATAAGAAAACATAATAAAGAGAGAACCATTAATCAATCAATCAATCAATCAATTAAACAAATTTTACAAAGTAAGCCTCAGGGCAAATATGACAATTATAGCTCTTGACTTCACAGAATATATTTCTAGGTGGGAAGGCAGACAAAACACATATTAGTAAAGAATAAGTTGGTTAGTAAAAAGTAAAAAAATTTCATATGGTATAAATGTTACAGAGAAAACTAAAAAAGGACTGAGAATTACAAATAAAGAAGCTACTAGCTATGTGTGGTTACTGACCACCTGAAGTGTGGTTAGTGTAACTGAGGAAATGAATTTTAAATTTAATTTTAATTAACCATTATGTGTCTAGTGAGTGACATATTGGACAGTGCAGCTCTGTGTGATTACAATCTTTTGAAATTTCTTAAGACTTGCTTTATGGCTCACAATATGGTCCTTTAAAATAATGGTAATTATTTTTCAGTTGTTATGTTTTGTATTTTAGTTTCCATCACGTTAAGTTGTTCTATTCTTCTGAAGCTTTCCTTAAAATAAATTGTCTGCTTGTTTTATCAATTATTGAAGGAGTGTGTTAGCATCTGTCATTATATCATAAATGTCTCTTTTTTCTTATAGTTCTGTAAATATTTGCTTTATATATTTTGAGCCCATGTTATTAAGTGCATCCAAATTTAGAGTTGTTACAATTCCTAGTGAATTGATCCCATTTTAACTGAGAAATAATCCTCTTTATTCCCAATAATGCTTTTTGCCATTGGGTTCTATTTAGGCTTTATTATCAATATAGCTGCACTAATTTCTTTTAGTTAGTGTTTGCCTGGATATACTTTATCCTTCTTTTACTTTCAATCTTTTCATATGTTACATTTTAGATGCAGCTCTTCTAAATAAAATATAATACATACTTTTTGAAAACTTACATCCACAAAAAAATATAATACATACTTTTTAAATCTAGTATGATAACCTTTGTCTTTTAACTGGAGCATTTGTTTTATTGACATTTATTGAAATCTTTGATATATTTTTCTTTAAGTGTACCATCTCATAATGTGTTGTTTATTTGCCTATCCTGTTCTATTTTTCTTTGTTTATTTTTTCTCAAGTTATTTTGGATTAAAAAATCATTCTATTTTCTTCTCTCTCTCTGTCTCCTTTGACATAGCATTTCACTCTGGAAGGTCTTTTCTCACCCATATCAAATCTGCTATAAATTCCTCCACTGAATTCTTAACTTATGTATTTCAGGTCTATAACTTCTAGCTGATTCTTTAAAAAAGTCTATGATGTCACTTTCTAGATTTTCTGATTTTTTGTGAAACTTTAAAACTTTAGGGCCATCTTAATCTAAATTTATTTTAATCTAAATTGAGGTCTTCTGGACTATCAGATGATGTGATCCAGACTGCTGTCAGTGAAAGAGGTGGTTAACATCAGTTTACTCTCAATGCTAGGGTTCAGCCCTTTATTCCCCTTCCCAGCCCAGTGTGAAGGATGGTTTACCTAGATTTCCTCCCTCAGAAGGCACTGGATTGTAATTTTAACTCCCTAGTTCAACAAGGCTTCCGAAGTACAGCTTAACCTTTTGGCTATCTCAGCTTGACAAGCACCTATCCCATGGTTAAGGGAACCTTGAGTGCTGGCTTAAACTGTCAGGGTTCCAGTCCTTTACTAGATCTCAACCAAGTAATCTTCACTATCTTATTAGTGGATTGATGCTTTTAAGAATATCTTTTTCTTTCTTTGTCTTTTGTCCAGCTTTTTAAATGGCCTTTAATGGAAAGATTGGTCTGAGTTATCCAGTTCACTTTCATTGGAAATAAAAAGTCACTGAGTCTCTGTAGACAGATTACTTAATCTTTCTGAGCTTAGTTTTCTCTGAGCTGTAGTTTTCTATTATTATTATGTAAACTATTATTATTTTTTAAGTTTTGGATGATAATTATCACTGATACAGCTCTATGGCACCTTGTTCTTTGATCCCTACTGTAACATGTTCCCAGAAATAAATTAATGTTCCCTCCTTGAATGGCAATTTTGGCATTAGCGACGAGTCATGGGGCCAATGCTAATGTGATGCTGCACTGGAAATTTTACGGAATATTCATGTGTTTTTATGCGACCAAGTAATGTGAATAAACATGCCTTTATTTATTTATTTTCCATTCTGCTGCCAAAGACTCGCACATGGGAATTTGTACAATGAGCATGTGTGGGAGATGTCAGCCATTGCTCAGCCACTGAGGTGGGAATTGTTAGCAAATTACATCTGGCTGTTCCTCACAGATGAGATGGGAACGACAACCTGAGTAGATGTCTATTTGTACAATGCATTTTGGGACTGATTCATGGCACAAGTTAAAAGTTTAAATGGGGGTAAATGGTTTTGAAATATAAGAAATCGGATCAAGCTTGTGAATAATTTTTCTTCAACTTTGATAATGAAAAAAATCACAACCATCTTTTTCTTCTCCTTGCACAGAAAATTTAGAACAACAAATAGCAATATGCAGTATTTATTGAGCACAACTATGTGAAAGGAACTTGTAAAAAACTTCGTAAGTGTTATGCCTTATTAAACCCACTTTCCAGACGAGAAAAGTGAGGTACAGGCAAGTCGTCCTTGTTTGTATAGTTAGTGCACATCTGAACCAGGACTCAGAGGCAGGCAGCTCGGGCTCTTGTCCATTCTGCCAGAGTGTTAGTTTCCTGTTGACTTACATTGTAATTCTGTTAGCCCAGGGATTACGTCTCCAGGTAACTGCACCTCTTATGGGATCGATGAAGTAACACAAATATGACATATTTAAAGGCATATCTTGTCAGTTGTATTTACAGCTTGGCCTGGTAGATGGATGAATCTGACGGCACAAGGCTGTGCTGTGTACCCAGAGGCCATCCCGCTTTTCCGAGGCCACAGGGGGCTATATACGGCCCAGAGCCCCCTCTTATAAACCACTAACACTTTATACTTGCACACTGCATTTCCTCTCGATGTGCTCGGCTCCCGGAAGCACAGACGTCTGGACATGTGTAACAGCGGCCCCCCGCTGCTTGTCACCTCCTTCTCCCTGCTCCCCACTCTTCGCTGCCTGAGTTCAGAGATGTCATAACCTACCTGGATAAGTGAAACACTGGGACATTAGTCCAAGAAAGCAAATTATTAACTGCACTATTGATTATTGCAGTCAATTGGTGCTCAAGGTTTGAAAACCAGATCCTTGTAGATGGTAGTCCTGAGTGCTCCGGGAGCGGTGGCTCATGGGGACAGAAGGGGCATGGTTACTGGCGGGATGGTAAGCGGCAGGAGCAGCAAGAGCTGTGATGTGGGAGGGGCCTAGAGGGTTTGGGAATCTGGGGTCACTCGGCCACCTGGCTGGACTGGAGAGTCTGCTTGGGGAGGGCTGAGAAGTTCCAGTCGGCACGAGCAGCTGGACGCACAGAGGAGGGCTGATCTGTGGATCTGGCCTGACCTCTGGCAAAGGGAATGGAGCATGGCTTTGGACTCTAAGAAGCTGGACTTCAGGTCTTTAATAGGCTACTTATCCGCTCTGTGGCCCAAGGGACATAAGTCAACATTCGTGAAATGGAGATGAAACATACAATGTAGTTGTTGTAAGACTGAATGATCCGAAAAGCTCTTAAGTTGCTTCTGGCCCATTTTGGGGGCTCAGTCCATGCTTGCTATGATAGAACCAGGTTTGGATTCCTCTGCTCAGGGCAGTTGCCCTTCTGTAGCTTTGTTCTATTGCCGTGAAGGTCAGGGACCAGAATCGCATACGCTCCTCCAGGTGCCAGTGAACTGCAGCAGTTTTATAGGAGGGAGACCCAGTGTCTCCCCTCTGGTGCCCGGGCTGCCCTCCCTGACATGGCCAACAGTTTGTTGGCAGAGTCGGGCAGCTGTAGCACGTTGGTCCGGTATTGCCTGGGTACAGCCTACAAGGACTCGTTCATTTTCAGTCTGACTGGTAACTGACAGCTCAGAGCCCGACACTTCAGAAGTGCTGTTTGAGTTATTGGTCCCCACATGCAGCTTCCCGTGAACAATAAACACCTGGAACTCTCTCGTCCCCTCCCTTAGCATTGAGGGTGGCCACCATTTGTTTTCCCATTGGATTTCACTACCGGGAAGACCTTGGTGACAGCTGTCAACTTGGTTTCACAGGGGCACCGTCACTTTCCCAGTTCTGGAGGTTTTTGGCAGGGGTAAATACCCTGGCTCCCAGAATAGATTCCCAAAATTTTCTCATTTATTCTTCTGGCTCAAGGCTTCAGTCTGGCTGTCTTGCATGGACAAAACATTTCCCCCCACCCCCCAACCCTGTCCTGTGATAACACAGTGTGTGTTTTCCTTCCAGGACCGGAGGGGGATGGATGGTGCAGGGGATATGGATGGTGCAGGGGAGAGTCTTTGGGAGCAAGAACGAGATCTGAGTCCCTAGTGTGGAACCCTGGGCATATCACTTAAACGTGCTGAGCCTCAGTTTCTTCATCTGTGAAATGGTGATGATAATATCTGCTTCAGAGGGATGTTATAGGAATAAGGTTTCATAACTTAATTAATGCTAATAATATACTCTTTTCTTAGTTGAGCTTCAGCAAAGTATTTTTAAAGGGATGAATGAATAAATAAGCAAGCAAAAGACTTCTTTCGGTTTATATATTCACTCAAAGATTTCTGAATGAGTGGGTTATCACTTCCCTGTGTTTGGAAGGCAGCTCTCTGCCTCTTGCAGCCCAGCAGGTTCCACAGGATGGATCCATACGCCACAAAGTTTAGCACCATGCACCCGGGAGGCAGGTTGCCTGCATTAAATCCCAGCCTAACTGCTTACTGGCTGCATGACTCCTTTTTTTTTGTTTTTTTAAGATTTATTTATTTATTTGAGAGAGAGAGAGAGAAAGAGAGAGAGCTCATGCACAGAAATGGGGTAAGGGGCAGAGGAAGAGGAGAGAGAGAATCTCAAGCAGACTCCCCCCTGAGCACAGAGCCCCTTGCGAGGCTTGATCTCAAGACTCCGAGATCATGACCTGAGCCAAATGCTCAGCCAACTGAGCCACCCAGGAGCCCCTAGATTGCCTGCTTTAAATTCCGGCTCAACTGCTTACTGGCTGTGCGATTCTGAGCTAGTCACCTGACCTCTCTGTGCCTAAATTTTTTTCTCACTTATAAAATGAGGATGACAACAGTTCTCTTATAGTGTTTTTGCAAGGATTAAATAAATGAATACATTCATGTTCTGATAACCATTCTTGGCAATAGCTTATTAAAATTTGTTGACCATAGAGCTGAGGGTCCATTTCTGGGTTCTCTATTCTGTTCCATTGATCTATGTGTCTGTTTTAAATTAAAAACAGACTTCTTTCTTCACCTTCCTCAAAATAGCAGACAGAGGGGGCTGATCAAAACTTCCCGTTAAATGGGTTCCTTTCCTCTAGTCAAGCCCTACAGGGGCTCTCATCAGCTGAGGAAGAAATCCAGAGTCCTTGCATGTCGGGGAGGCCCTGCCTGAAACCCTCCCCTGGCTCCCTCCCTCTGGTACCTCCTTGCTGCTACCCAGTCTCTTGCTCCCCCGATCCTGCTTCCATTGGCCCCTCGCTGTCTGCAGGAAGTTCAAGCATTCCCACCCAGATCCTCTCCGGAAACACTGCGCCCAGGTGAATCCCCCCGGCTGGCTCCCTCACCGTGCTCGAGCCTCTGTTCCAACACCACTTCACTGGTGATGCCTTGGCTAACCGCTCCGTGGGTAGGAGCTCGGCCGATTTGTCACTTCCTGTCTCCTTAACCTGCATTCTTTTTAAATGGCACTTACTAGCACCCAACACATTTTAGACTTATTTATTTGCCTATTATCTTTCTCCTCCCATAACAGTGTAAACTCCATGAAGACAGGCAATTGATCTGTTCTGTAAACGGCTGTATCTACCTGTCAGGTAAGCCAGGCCTCAGGGTATTGATGGGGGTACAGCTTTGGTTTCTCCATCTGACGGACTGATAAACGATATCTACCATGTGGACTATTGAGTACCAAAGGGGTGCATGGCTGTCCAGGCCTCGGGGACAGTCGTTGCTGAGTAAATGACAGCTATGGTTATTTTGGAAATTCTGGATTTTGACCTCTGTTCACAAACTGGGTTAAGGTCATTTGCTCTTTCCTAGAAGAGTTGTTTCCCTGTAAAGCTCCTTCTTATGATTCATCCAAATATTGATTCACTTATATCACAAGTATGTAGTGAGTAGGCACTGAGCCCAGAGCTTCTCGGGGTGATGACAACGGCTATTGCTTATCGGGCACCTGCTGCGCTCTAGGCTACATCCTTTGCCATCTTCTTTCTCATTATAACAACGATGCTGCGAGGTAGGTATTCTCAGGTCCCTTGTATAAAGGAATGCACAGGGGAGCAGAGGAGGTCATTAGTCCAAGGTCATGGCCAGCAGTCAGCAGTGCTGCAGTCTGACTCAGGTCTGTGACCGGGTGTTCGTTCCCTGTCCCTAATGTAACCTCTCTAGCACCGTGCACATTTTACCTCACTGTGTACCATGACAGCCCCGCTGGGGACCTGTTCCTCCTGACCTGACCCACCTGCAGCTGGCAGTGACCGGGCCCCAAGCATCCCTAATGGTGCCAACGCTCAGTGACTCCTCATTCACGAGGACAGGATGACCCCGAGGCCAGCACGCCCAGCTCATCAGTTATCCATCTCCATTCACAAACTTTCCCCACCTCTCCAAGAGAGGCCTGGAAGAGAGAGAACCCGACTTTCCAAAGAATTCGGGAAACGGAGCGCACTGTCAGCACGAGCCTCCAGGGCCCAGGCGGGCCATTAGCCATCTGCACCGAGTTAAGCCTCCACCGTGAGGTTTGGCGGATCCAGGATTTTCGTGTCGCCTCCTGGCAGGTGGTGGTCCAGGCATTTGGCAGGGAGCTGTCCCCGTGTGGTGTGCTGGGCAGATGCTGGCTGTGAGGATGGGTCAGCCCGACCTTCAAGCAGAGCACCACGTAAGCTCTGGCATCACGGTGCTTTCAGAAGCAGAGTCCTCTCAGATGGGACAGTCTGCCGGAGCTAGTGCTCCCCAGCAGCCCCGGGGAGCTGACTTTGCTTTATGACAATGCTCCCCTTAGGCTTGTGATGGAATGTCTGCAGCGGATGGCGGTGCTTTAGAACAATTAGCGGTGTGAGCTGGGGGCGAGGTATTGGGGCACCGAGACGCATGCACCATGCTTCCTGGCCTCCAGGCTTCCCAGGTTGGAGTCAGCTCGCTTCTCTTCAGAGACGCAGACAACAGCATCTGCTGATAAACACTGGATTTACTGCATGGCTGAGGTTCAATCACGGCTGACGACTCTTCCCGGGGAGCAGACAGCGTTCCCCCTCTTTCTCAGGGACACGGATAGTCCAGAGGAACGAGTGCAGGCTTGGGTCTTGGCTCTTAGAAATCCCCACACTCAGGATCCTCTGGAGATTCTGATTGGACTCGTCAGGCAAGGCCCTGGCTTTGGCATTTTTAAGTCTCCCTACGTGATTCTGACATGCCCACCTTTAGCAGCATCAGCATTCCCTGGGGAACTTTCTAAACATCACAGATGCCCTGGACTCCCTCCAGACCTACCACATTGGTGCCTTCGGGGAAATGGGACTTGAGCACCTGTGTTTATAAAAAAGCCCCCCGCCCCCATCCTTAGGCACAGCTATGATGGACAACCATGGTTTAGACTGACTTTTGTACCTTACTCGGGCAAGCTACCTTTTTGAGGTTCAGTCCATTTTCTGTGAAAGGGACTGCCCTGGAGCAGGGCTATAGCCATTCTAGTGGGACTGGGCATGTTATGTACTTCGCATGTGTTCCTGAACATGGGCGTTCAATAAACTGTCTTCTATTGGTATTTTCAGCCTTTCTAAAATTACTTTTATTTATTTGAGAGAGAGAGTGAGCATGAACCCCGGGGGGAGGGGCAGCGGGAGAGGGAGAAGACACAGAGCTACTTGCTTTTTAGATAGTTAAATGGATCTCTATTCTATGGCTATTGACTGAGTGTACAGCATCGCTGGTCACGGATGCAGAAGCATCTACTTAGTCTGTACCTGGGCTGAGGAACACCATTGCAGTTCCTTCTTTTTCTACACTCAGTGTTTTGAATACAAATATTTGAATAAGAATTACACTGGTGCTGAGGAA
The DNA here is from genome assembly GCF_004348235.1 of Phoca vitulina. Taxonomy (NCBI): domain Eukaryota; kingdom Metazoa; phylum Chordata; class Mammalia; order Carnivora; family Phocidae; genus Phoca; species Phoca vitulina. Next base: position 102,583,623 of record NW_022589704.1, read on the forward strand.
TATTCATTGAAAATGTATTTTTCAGAGAAAACCCTATTACCCAATTTAATTTCTTGGTCAGTTTTCTATGAAGGGCAGTTAAACTACCTCCAATTGTTTCCACTTTTATTTCTCTGAAATTATTTTTTTTATTGAAATCAATTCTTTTCATATAATTTTTTTTTTTTGCTCTGGAGATTTAATTTTTTGGGCAGCTTTATTATTAATAAGAAATCTTACTGATGGTGGTTTCTGTCATTGTGAGTTTTCTTTTGTCATCGTTAAATCCACGAAGTCCAATTTTCTGGGTCAAATTTTGCCACGTGCAATGTTAGCCCCTGCCAGTTTTATTTTGAGTTGATTATTTCTACCACTATTACTTGCTATGAGTTGGATAAGAGACTGATTATATTTATTCCTTCACTAATCCACAAGGCAATAAGAGCAATTTCCGTGCTCTACTGTCCAGGAGGGTCTATTATTGACTAATCCGTATTTTCCACATATTTCTATCCCTTTGCATTCTATGAACTAATGTGTCCACGTTGCTCTTAGATCAACCAGTAGACGCCAGGGCCCAAACAACAGATTTTTAAGCAATCTTTGCATATTGATGAGCCAGCCTCGTTTAACTGGGTGATATCACTTGATCCTGGGAGAGAGTCTTGGGCCTATGGCCCTTCCCACAGGTCCACTGCTATGGATTTACTCAGACACCACTGCCCGGGTGAGGACTGGACTGAGAGCCCTCTGGGCTTCTTTCAACAGGAAGTAACATGATTTATCTAATGAGATGTCAAGAAGCAGAGACAAGTATATAAACCAGAACTACATTCAGAGAGAGCACTGTATTCATTTGGAAGAATTACTTTGAAAAGTCTCTTGGAATGCACTGCAAGAACTCATGCTCAACTTCCAGAAGGAAGTGGCTGAACGGGGAAGAAAAAATAAAGCAGGAGACCGGGAGAGGAGATCCTGGATGGAAGATAGAAGGAAGAGAATTGATGGAGCCTATCCTAGTCAGCTCAGGCCGCCATAACAAAATACCATAGATTGGTATTCATTTCTTTTCTCACAGTCTAGAGGCTGGCAATTCCAAGGCCAAGGTGCTGGCAAATTCAGTTTCTGGTGAGGGTCTACTTCCTGGCTTGTAGGCAGCCACCATCTCTCATGTGCCCACAAGTCCTCTTCTTTGTGTGTGGGGTGGGACAGGGAGAGAAAGAGAGCTCTCTGGTGTCTCTTCTTGTTTATTTTATTTTAATTTATTTTATTTTATTTTATTTTTTTGATTTAAATTCAATTAGCCAACATATAGCACATAATTAGTTTTAGATGTAGTGTTCAATGATTCATCAGTTGCATATCACACCCAGTACTTATCACATTACGTGCCCTCCTTAATGTCCATCACTCAGTTACCTCATCCCCCCCCCCCCCCCCACCTCCCCTGGTGTCTCTTCTTGTAAGGACACTAATCCTATCAGATTAGGGCCCCACCCTTACAACCTTATTTAACCTGTAGAAGCCTGATCTCCAAATACAGCCACACCAGGGGTTAGGGCTTCAACATACTAATTTCAGGGGGTGGGAGACACAAACATTCAGTCCATAACAGAGCCTGTGTGTGGGGGGTTATCAGTTCCATATGAGAATTCATTCCTGAATCCTGGATCTTTGATAAAGTTGACTAAGCTCACCCAAGCTGGGGGTTGAACTTCCATGGACATTAGTGAAGGAGGTCATTGGAAGTCTTCTTGGGAATTGCTGGAAATTATAGGGAGAGCTTTGGATTTTTTTCTTTTTTCTCTTTCTCTCTTTCTTTCTTTTTCCTTCCTTCCTTCCTTCTTCCTTCCTTCCTCTCTCCCCTCCCCCTCCCCTCTTCTTTCTTTCTTCCTCCCTTCCTCCCTCCCTTCCTTCCTTTTTCTTTCTTTCTTCTTCCTTTTTCTTTCTTTCTTCTTTCTTTTCTTTCTTTCTTTCTTTCTTTCTTTCTTTCTTTCTTTCTTTCTTTCTTTCTTTCTTTCTTCTTTTTCTCTTCTTCCTTCCTTCCTTCCTTCCTTCCTTCCTTCCTTCCTTCCTTCCTTCCTTCCTTTCTCTCTCCTTTCCCTCAGGCCTGTGTAATGACTAGATCCAACTTTGTCCCTCCCTGGGACCACAGATGATGGCAGTGATTATGTGACACTCACTGCTTACCAGTATACCACACTTACACACCTCATGGGACCTCAAAAAGTCCCTAGGAGATAGGTACCTATTATCTCCATTACAGAGAGGCACGGGTAAGCGGCGGGCTGAGATTTGTGTAGTCTGGCTCTGGAGTCAGTGCTCTTCCCCACTACGCTGTGCTGCCTCTCAGATAGCTCAGGCATGGGAGGGCCTCCGCTGTCAGCTGATGGACCAAAGGAGACCTTACTGCATGGTTTCTGGGCACTTTAGACAGCCCAGGACTTACAGTGTCCATCAGGTGTGGATTGTTGAAACCGTCTGTTCCCAAGGACCAGCTAAGACAGTTACCCGGGGCCAAAATGTATGCAGTGAGATTCCTGTTGGCCAGTTGGACATTTTATAGGCTGGCCTGATCAAAGCATTCACAGCCTTGAATATCTGAGTGTGTACATTTGTTAAAACTCATGGAACTATGTAAAAAACGGATGCCTTTTATTGGGTGTTAATTATAAACTCAATGAAGTTGGTTTAAAAGGTAAAGAAGTAAAAATGTACCCCAAACCCTAAACCTCTAGAGGCCTATTCCTTCCGCTGCTCGGGTTGGCTGTCCCTGCACTCTGGTGCCTCTTTGTTTCTATTGATGGATGCTGCTCTGTGGCCCACAACCTTCCATGATAATTGGAAGCTGGCGTGTGATGGCTGAGGGAGAGTTATGTGTGTTTAGTGATGACAGCAGAGCTGGAGTCCCTTGCCAAGCTCTGACCCAGGCTATTTTATTAGCTAAAGCTGCCTCTGCTGACAACAGAGCAGCCCCCCGGGCCAACTCAGACCCTGCAGGAGGGAGGCTGCGAGCAGAGCCAGACAGAAGACAGTGGGGCTCCCGGGGCTGGGGCTGCAAGTTTTACGGAGCCTTCACTTTTCCAGGAGAACGCCTCCTGCCCTACCTTCCATCTGAAACATGGAGAGATCATGCTTGGGACCTTGTTCTCAAACACTTGGATGCGGAGGGCTCATCGGAGGCCTGAGGGCACCAGATTTTCACGTGGCAAAGCATGAACTTTGGGTAGCTAAGACTTGGCATCATCATGTATAGCAGCAAAATCTTGGGCAAGTCACTTAATTTTTCTGAGCCTCAGTTTCCTCATCTATGAAATGGGTATGGTAATGCCTGGCTCATGAAAGGTGCTTGGTTTTGGCAACTCTCCATGTTACTCATGTTTCAAGACGGGTGCCAGGTGTTCCTCCTCCGTGATGCCTCTTCTCTCTCTCCCATCTCTTCCCCTGAAGTTCGCTGCCCTGATGGTCTCAACCACACAAGGTTATATTGCTCTGGCCTGTCCCTGTTGTTGAGTCAAGTGCTTTCCTCAGCTAAAATGTAAACTCCCCATGGGTAAGGGCCAACTTTTTTACTTACTACCTTCTTATCATACTCCTCTTGTCACCACATTGTTCACTCATTTATCACTTATCTCTCCCACTAGATTGTAACATTTTGGTTGCATTTACTGTCCTACCCCCTAGAATCTAGAATGGTGGTTGCAGGAGAAATCATAGGTCCTCTGCAAATATTAGGGAATGGATAAGTACACCTCTTCATCATCCCCCCACTCCCCTGGGCATCTGAGCATCCCTCGGTCTCAGCATGTGCTTTCTGGGCTGTCAGGTGGTTGAGAGAATGATACACAGGGCCAGCCCCTGTCAATAGATGGTCAGAGATGAGATTAGGAAGGTTCCCAGGTGTCTGGCCTGAATGGGGTGTAAGGGACATGGCTGATTTTATGGGCCCACCTGTGGTTACCGATAGTAGTAATATCAATTGAAATGGCTTCAGCTACAAAGAACAACACCATCTATCACCGGGGTCTCTCTTGTCGATCTGCTCTGAAAACTGATTTTTATGAAAAGGCCTTGTAACAAGAATGCCAGGTTTGTGAAATGGAAGGCAAAGATAAAAATGGAGGGACGCTTTTGAAGCCTCCAAGTATTTTTTTTTTTTTTATTATTTAGGAGGTAAATTCTAAAGGGGAATTGGCAGGTTTTGTCCCCCTCAATTTCAAATAAGATATATATTATTTCCTTAATAAGATTCTAGGTTATGCCATCAATTTCCTTTTAAGCAGAAATCCATTTTGTGGGAATGACATTTGTCCCAACTATGTGCTACGAATAGGGTATGGGTGTAATGTCATTGAAGGTCAACATGACCAATGTGTAATTCTTCCTTCAGGGCTCTGTGTCATTCCAGCTTCCGGTGCCAAGGGTATTCTGGAATCAGGAAGCTTGACTCTGGAGCATCTTCTTCTCGAGGTATGCAGGACCTCCACTGCCTGACGTCCAATTCTGTCAGTTTACAGGCTTGGAACTCGATTGAAACTCACCTGAGATCACACAGGCTGTAAGTGGTGGAGCAGTCTGATGCCAGGCAGACAGTGGACCCCTGCAAGCAACCAGTGTATTACGTAGTCCTCCCTCTCAGGAACCACCCTCTCTTGGACCCAGGCTGGACCTTCTCGGCCCAGAAGTTCCCTTCCATAGAAGCTGCCATTTATCTGCACATTGCTTCTAAGAGAAACACGTGAGATCCAGCAGGTCCCAGAAATTCCTAGGACATGGTTCCTGATTCCACTTGACCATGCGGGCAGGGTGGCCACAGGAGCAAATGAACCCACTGAACAGAACCTGTCACCCACAGATGAAGCTCTGTAAGTTGTAGAGGGGAGCTGTAGGCTTCCTGGAGGAGGCAGACTAATGGATTTCAAAGGATGGTGGGACTTCACTGTCCAAGAGGAGTGTACAAGTGTTCCACCTGTGGGAACCATGAGCCCAGGTGGCTCATGTTAGGAACCAGATTTAAGAGAGATCTAAGCATTCTGTCTTTCTCTGATGTCACTGGTAATAATACTATGGAGACACTAATATGCTAGGCATTGTGTAAGCCTTCTTAGTCCTTAAAATTTATGAGCTATTACCATCCTTATTTTGCAAAAAAGATCATTGAGGTTCAGCAAGAGGGAGTAAAGTGCTCAAGGTCACCCTGGTGGGAAATGTCAGCTGACATTCAAACCCAGGTTCACCTGGCTCCAAGGCTATGAGTTTTGGCATTACACTGTTGGTCATGGTCAAGTGGAATGACCACTGCCTTCAGCAAGGAAGAATTCCCTGTCTCTCTCCGACCTGGTGATTCTTAAAGAACATGGTATCAATAGCAATTAATTAATAAGGTCACAAATCTCCTTCAGAAAACCCACTGATCAAGAGTGATAACCTTATAAGTGACACATTTTTATTTAATTACAAAAGCTCTGGAGATGGAATCTAATTTCATGCTATGTCTCCTTGGCTTACTTATTACTTTAAAGCAACTGTATCACTGAAAGTATGTAAAAGAGAAATTGCTCCAGGGGCTATAAAAATCCTTAGATGTTTGCATCTAAATAAACTGGCTGTGCCATTAAAGGACAGAAAAATAAATATTATTAAGCAATCTGTAATTAAAGTATTGATTCTTTCTGCATGAATAAAAAGCAAAAAAAGTATTGATTAGTGATTAATATAATCTAAAATTAGGCTAGGAAGATACCAAGGGAAGCACTCAGACCAATGTTGAACAGTGCATTGTTTTCCAATCAGAAGGTTTCTATTTGAGGAAGAATTATAAAATGACAAGTCAATGTTTCTACTCAACTGAAAGCTGGAATTATTTTTTTTGGAGAATTCAGGACTTATTCCTTCCCTCCCTCCCTCCCTCCCTTCCTCCCTCCCTCCCTTCCTCCCTTCCTCCCTCCCTCCCTTCCTTCCTGCCTCCCTTCCTCCCTCCCTCCCTTCCTTCCTGCCTCCCTTCCTCCCTCCCTTCCTTCCTCCCTTCCTCCCTCCCTCCCTTCCTTCCTTCTTTCCTTCCTTCCTTCCTTCTTTCCTTGCTCCCTCCCTCCTTCCTTCCTTGCTCCTTCCCTCCTTCCTTCCTTCCTCCCTCCCTCCTTCCTTCCCTTCCTCCCTTCCTTCCTTCCTTCCTTCCTTCCTTCCTTCCTTCCTTCCTTCTCCTCCTCCTTCTCCTTCTTGGCATTTCTATGAGTTTCCGGAACTGCAGGGGCAGTAGGGGCAGGAGCACATGGCCACTTTGTGTTGGAGCGGCTGGAGGGATCACAAGGCAGTTGGCCTACAGTATCAGACTCTGACCACAGGCCAAGGAAGCAGTCACTCCATGGAGCAGCCCATCAAATCGTGCATCTGCATCTTCCCTGGTGAGGGAAATTTCTTTCACAGAGAACAAAACATTTCATTCCACCATGAGAATTCTTCAGACAGTGTGAGTGGCCATATCAGTGACTTCTAGCAGGTCATTTCCTGTTTTTCTCCTGGGGGGGCGGGGCTCAGGGGGGGGGGGGGGGGGAAGCCTTGGAGGGGACAGGAGAGGAAGCAGTGAGTTGCAGGATTTGAATCCCAGATCTGCCCCTTAACAGCCAGGTGCTCTGGATAAGCACTAGCATTTCAGGGCTTTGATGTCCTCATTGAAAAACCAGGACTGGACTTTCTCCCTCCGTGAGTTCTTGTGAGCATGATATGGAACATCCACCAGCACCAGAGGAGGACGGGAAGACCAGTTGTTCATTCAATGTCAGTCTCCTCCGTCTCCCATGGACAGGCCAGCTCCCTGGCCTGCGTTCTGCACAGTTGCTCAGAGCACTGTGTTGGTGCAGCGCTCTGCTGATGCTGTCTTGAAAATTTGGACAAGGAGCCTTGCTTTTGGATTTTGCACTGAGCCCCGCTAATTGTACAGCAAGTTCTGCCTGTAGATACCCTTCTTCCTTCTCACAGTGTTGCCGGAGGCTTGTCTGTCCTTACCAGGAATCTGTACCCAGGGAATTCTTTTGTTCCTTTGAGGATGTCTGGCTGACCTCTTGGTGTGTTGGCCTTCAAAATTGTCATGTCTACATTCAAATTGGTATGAGTGAATTCAGCAGCGTAAACCACCAAATGGCCATACAACCTGAACCAACTGAACTCCATAAAACAAACTGTTTTCTTTTACCTGTCATGGCGGTTGTCCAAGGGGCTTCACTGGGTTTTTCGAGTTCCCACTGGTTGTGTTGAGAACTGAATGTCATATTTACATGGAATTCATGTGGCACAAACATTTAATTGATGGTATGAGCAAGGATTTCATACACTGCAGCTTATGCAGTCCATTTGCAAACTCTCAACTTGAGGTGATGGAAAGATGCTTACATAATCAGAAAGAAAAAGAAATTAAAAAACGTAGAAGGTGAAGCTGAGTGGGGGTGGCTGCACTGAGGGCATCCTGCATCTTTAGTGTGCTGATACAACTGGGGATGATCAGTGTTTCCAGTGGACTCAAGTGTTGGCCACACGTGTTAGGAGCTGGGGAGAGTTCCCAGATGGTGCTAGTGGGGGAAGGACCTTCCGGCAGAAAGATGCCTGAGGGATCTCCAGGAACTGCAGAAAGGTGCAATTTCCTATCAAGGGAACTTGGGGTATGAGATTTCTCTGAGGGACATGAATCTCTGAAGGATTCATGCACCATCCCTGCCAAACCTAGGGAGTTCTGATGCTGCCATCGAGAGAGGGTGAGTCAAGTGAGAACTTCTTTGTCACCTCACGTCTCCTTCCTTCCCCAAGCTCTGACACTGATGTGGTTAGCTACCTTGGGGAGCAAGGCAGACAGAATCATACCAGGGGAAGATGGAGAACCAGGGAAGCACCCCCTCCCCCAACTCTTCCCCCTCCTTTGCCACCTCTAGCTACCAGCCAGCAACATGCCTGAGCTGGAAGAGGGGAGTTCCATTTTAATTAAGAATGAAGTTGTTGAATATTACAGGGAGGTGGACATATTTATTACCGAACCGAGAGTGTATTTGTGACTTAAACTCACTCGGGACTCTGTGTGCGCACAGAGCACGTTGTGGTACATTGGGGGATGCCCAGTGGGGCATGTGGGTATAGACTCTCTCAGGGGGTTTGAATAGTGGGGGGCAGGGGGAATCAGGCTTATGATCACATCCCAGAATCCTGCTTCATCAGCACTGGTCACACAAACAGATCTTCAGCCCCCACCGTGTGTCGGGAGTTAGGCTGAGGACGTCACATGCCTCTTGGTAATCCTCCTCACAGCAGTCCTGTGAGGCACATAATCAGTCAACCCAAACTTACTGGCTCTACTAGACGCAAGGCCCTTCACTTGGCCGAATTGTAAGGCTCAGTTTGCTCCAACCTTTAAACACAGCTGTCCTGTTGGATGCCACCACCCTACAAACAGAATGCATGACCTTCTCCGGAAGTCTTTGGAAATGGAACGTCCTTATTTTGCGGCGTCTTTCATAAAGCACAAAGAGGATGGCTGAGTGTCCTCAGGGATGCCCAGCTTCTTTGCCATGAGGCTCAGCTGGGTTCAGGGCCACTGGAGCAATCAGTTTCCATGGCAGGGGCCGTACTTTCTGTCTCTTTCTATTAAGTCCAGATTTAACTGGCAGGATCAAGCTGGAGCCTTTCTGACCATCATACCAGGCAGCATGCCATCGCAGCAGGTGGGCACCATGGGGTGTGTGCCAGGGAAGCATGAGGTCTGAGGAGTATGGTCTAGACACCTGTCATGGAGCATCAGCATGGCGCCTAGAGCTGAGCCCCTCCCATGTGATGGCGGGGGCTGAGCTGTGAAGCCCTCTGGCCCTGAGGCATTACCAGCCCCCACCGTCTATCTTCTCCCCAGGCAGCTGCTGCTTCTTGCTCCCAGTGACACTTTGTGGTTGGAATTTTTTTTTTTTTTTTTTTGCCTCTTTGCTCATCTCCTCTTGAGGGGGCTGCCAGGACCAAACACTGGCAAGTCACTAGCTGCTCCCTTCATGGCTGAGCAATCATAGGCTTGTTTCTGCATTACGGAGCCATCCATTTTCATTCACTCACCAGTGGGAAATCTCTCTCACCCCACACTGTTGCGTGCCTGTTCTCAGACACGCATCCTCAGATGAGCTCCATCACGATCGGTGGATGAGTTCAGCTCAGTTTGGGCCTTTCCTCAATATCAGGAACTTTCCTCAATGTCAGGAACTCTTGTCTTCGCTGGGCCTGTTTGAAGCCATTAATATGATATTCTCAGTACTGAGGCATGGTACCCAGTATCCCATTTATGGGGCCCCCGACAATTGCTCTCACAGAGATGAGGTTTGTGTTACTTGTCAAGGGGCTGTCCCAGACATTTTCTGTTTCTTGCTCAGTGTCTGTATAAGATCTGGGAGGGGCATTCCTTTTGATCCAAGAATCTGAAGAACAAAAACCAAAAACCAAAAAACAACCAAACACTTTGCTTTATTTTATCTTCAAGTGGCTGCTAAGTTTTTCTCTCATGAAAATGTAAATTGAATAATTTATTTATTTATTATTTTATTATGTTATGTTAATCACCGTACATTACATCATTAGTTTTTGATGTACTGCTCCATGATTCATTGTTTGTGTATAACACCCAGTGCTCCATTCAATACGTGCCCTCCTTAATACCCATCACCAGGCTAGCCCATCCCCCCACCCCCCTCCCCTCTGAACCCTCAGTCTGATTCCTGGAGTCCATAGTCTCTCATGGTTTGTCTCCCTTTCTGATTTCCTCCCCTTCATTTTTCCCTTCCCTCTCCTAATCTCCTCCATGCTAATCCTTATGTTCCAATATAAGTGAAACCATATGATAATTGTCTTTCTCTGCTTGACTTATTTCACTTAGCATAATCCCCTCCAGTTCCATCCATGTCGATGCAAATGGTGTGTATTCATCCTTTCTGATGGCTGAGTAATATTCCATTGTATATATGAACCACATCTTCTTTATCCATTCTTCTGTTGAAGGGCATCTCGGCTCCTTCCACAGTTTGGCTATTGTGGACTGAATAATTTTTTAAAAAGATTTTATTTATTCACTAGAAAGAGAGAGAGCATGAACAGGGGAGAGGGGCAGAGGGAGAGGGAGAAGCAGATTCTCTGCTGAGCAGGGAGCGCAACAAGGGGCTCGATCCCAGGACTCCGAGATCATGACCTGGGCCAAAGGCAGACGCTTAACCAACTGAGCCACCCAGGCACCTCTGTAAATTGAGTAATTCACATACTATTTCTTCTTGCTTTGACTGCCAGGAAGCTCAACCCCAAATTGCAGACCACTTTTAAAGACAGTACAACAACAAACTCTCTTTCCCTTGGTACTGGTTTTCTGTTCTATCACTTTTTCTAATTCTGATTTTTTAAAAAATTGTAATTCTATGCTAGTCTACTGAGTTTGTATATACGGTAAGTTACCACAAGTCCTTTATGGAAGTGGCGGGGGGAAATATATAAGTATAAATAGCGGGATGTAAAGAAGGATCTCTTTCAAACTCTGTTTCTTTTTAAGTGACACACTCTGTAAAGAACACCTTGCAAAAATTTTAAAGTAGCTGGTGAAGAGCTGGCTATCTGGTTCTTGAACTCTGCCCCCAAATTAAAGATGTGAAAGTGTTCAGGGAGACACAGCAGAGGTAGTGAGAAGGTTGGGGAAAGGGATTTCTCTGCAGACGGTTCCACCTCTTTTTGCCCCCATTTGGCAGGTAGTTGTTCTCTCCCACGTCAGGTCAAGTCAGGAGAGGGGCTCAGTAGGACACTTGGCGAGTCTGACCTATATCCTCTGCAGCAGGGGGGTGCTGTGACTTCCTCCTCGTCCCTGAGGACATGGCCGCTAGTCAACTGGTCAGCTGCTACATGGAATCTAAAGAGGGCGTCAGCCATCAGGCAATGTTGCTTTCCAGAATATTCAGCATTTGGTTGTGAGATTGTTTCTCATAAACGAGGAGAAAGTGGGCTTCCTGAACACAGGGCTGGCCCAGAGCCATTTTGTATCCTGCCCCGCAGGACCACCTGAGGGAGTGATGGATCCCAGCAGAGAGAGTCAGTGTGGGGAGTCCACAGACATCCAGAAACCAGGGCAGCCTTGGCCAGGTAGAGGACAAGATATTGGCAAGCCCGTAGGACCTGCGAGCAAAGAAGTCATGAAAGCCCTCTTGAGAGGGGAGGCAGCTCTACAGCTTGACTGGCCAGAGAGGGCAAAGCCATATTATGACAACACAGCAGCAAATCCTTCCTGTCCTCTTTCCGTCTCTTTCCCCTCCACTGTGAGAGCAAGGAGGGGGCTCCCAACCTGGCTCCAATGGGAGAACAGCAGGGGATTTCAAGGAGGGACAGAAAAGAGGACCTCCTTCACCCACTCCCCACCCCCACACATCCTTTCTGGGACCCAGGAAGATTAACATTCACCCAGATTCTAAATTTTGCTTCTTATATGGGATTGGGCCTTCTAATTTCTGCATTGTGATGTGTTCAAGACTTCACTGTCCTGGAATATTTTATCACCAAAGAGAGCTCAGAAAATTCTTTAGACAGCCTATACTTTTAGTCCAGGGACAAGGAAGGGACTCCCCAAGGGCAAGAATTTGACAAGAAGCAGTAGGAGGCAAAAATAACATTTGGTTTTTGATGTTATCTCAGGAGGCCTGTGTGATCAACGTGCTAGTTTTATAGATGACTCCTACCCCCATATTTGCCATATAAAATCTGGATCAGGAATTGAGCGAGATCTGTCTTCCTGGCCTCACATTAGTGAATTTGCTTTTAGAGTTTGTGACATCAAGGCTCAGCCTTAGGCAAAAAGTACTCTTTGATTCCTTCCTGCTTTGCCTCTTCTGACCCTTCTAATTTCCTCTCTCGCCTTTCCTTCCCTCTCCCTGGGCCTCTCCATGGTGACCAAGGCAGCTGGAGGCCCGGCCTGTCTGGGCCATGCTCACCTTCTCTGGGTGACGGCTGGTCCGGCTAACCCTAAGTCTCAGGGCTGTGGCAGATACTCAGGAGGGGCCAAAGCCGACTATTCATTCCACAATCTTGCCACAGGTTCTGGTTACTGTCCCTTCATCTCAGTAGCCAGCAGGTTGTGGGATATTGTCTGTCATCCTAGTCTGAAGGACAGGCCTTGCGGGACAGCCTTGGCTTCAGCTGACTCCTGGGTGCTCATGCTCAAGGGGCACCACGCGGGCTGAGCCCACAGAGAGCTGCCATCACAGGGAGGGTGGCTCAGAGGTGTGGTTCAGCTCCTGGCTTGGCTGCCATTTCTGCATGGCCTTGCTGTGCCCAGTGCCTCAGCTAAGAAGTAGACATGGGATGCTTCTGGCACAAGGTTTGGATTCAGCTTCCTCTGGTCCTGACTTCCTTATGCTTCTGTGATCCTTCCCCCCTCCCCCCTGCCAAGAGGGTCAGTGGTCAGCAAAGTTGGACAGTCAGTGTGACATTTGCCTGTGAGTTCCCCACCTCTAGTTCTGGATTCTTCTCCGCCTTTTAGCAGTTTCTCCCACACCCAGCTCACGTCCTAGTGTTGCTACGTCCCATCCAGCCGAGAAAAGACAACTCTGGCAAACCCAACCCCATGAAAGCCCCTGACAAAGTTGAACCATGTGTGGCTTCTCAGTATGCTCTGCGGTCTTCACATGTGAGCACAACATCCAGCGCTCCCTTCCTCTGAGGGGCTTCTCACCTTGTCTGCCTGGCCAACTTCTGGCATTCTAACAATATCCTAGGTGGTCTTCATTCTACCTTGAAGCTCCTCCCTCACTAGTGGCTGTCCGCTCTGTACTCTGCACATTAGCATATTGCATTGGCTTTTTTTTTTTTTAAAGATTTTATTTATTTACTTGAAAGAGAGAGAAGAAGTGAGAGACAGAGCACGAGCAGAGGGGAGGGGCAGAGAGAGAGGGAGAAGCAGACTACCTGCTGAGCAGGGGGCCCGATGCAGGACTCGATCCCAGGACCCTGAGATCATGACCTGAGCCGAAGGCAGATGCTTCACCAACTGAGCCACCCAGGCGCCCCAATATTACACTGTTTTGTATCCACTGATGTGCCTGCCTGGTCCCCCCTGGAATGCCAGCTTCGGAGAGAGGCGCATTTCTTGTTCATTTCATCCCTTCACCGAGCACAGGGCAGGCACTTGTACATGTTTCTTACTCTACACTTAGGTGTTAGGGAACTCTCTGTAGGCTTCCTAAGATTATTTCATTTTAAGAAGGGCAGGGAAAGACAATGCTGAACCCGAAGGAATGCCTTACTGAGGACTGGATTTTGGCATCTTCAGGGGACCTGTATTTGAGAGGTGTGGGGAATTCCTGGTGCTTTTCTAATTATAGAACCTAGGACAGTATATAAAGAGCTCTTTGTTTATTGGATGAATGAAAATTAGGATACTCAGTCATATCTTCTCTAGGAAAAAAATTCATACAAGTGGGTATCCATCCTCTTAGGATTTATAAGCAAAATATACCTTTGCTCGAGGAAAGAACTAAAGAGGAGTTGGTTTTCTAATACTTTACACGTCTTTGGAAGTAAACTCGCTCAGGAAATTTGATGATGGTAGTGTTCTTAGGGGCAATGTGTCTATAAATAGGAGCTCTCTTGGAATTCTTCTAGAAAGTGCAAGGACAGACTTCAGATCATTGTGAAATGGCCGAGGTGACATCATCAGATTAATGGAAGGATTTTCACGATCACGTCCCAATCGTGAATCATAGGTCAATCTCTTATTCCAAGAATGGGCCACTCTTCTGTTTCACACAATGATCACACAATGATTTTCCATTTCGGGCCGAAGTTGGACCAAATACTGGGGGAAGGAAAACTGAGAACTCTCTGACTCCTAGAAAGTGACCAGCATTTCGTGTAACTCACAAGGTGCATGTGATTGTTGCTGCCCGGCAAGAGGCGAGAAGTCTGTATTGATTGGTTATCTTTCAAGACGGCTTCCATCAGCTTGAAATAAGCCACCTCCGCACAGAGTTATTTTTTATTTTTTTTATTTTTTTAAATTTTATTATGTTATGTTAGTCACCATACAATACATCATTGGTTTTTGATGTGGTGATCCACGATCCATTGTTTTCGTATAACACCCAGTGCTCCATGCAGTACGTGCCCTCCTTAATACCCATCACCAGGCTAACCAATCCCACCTACCCCCCAAAGCCCTGTTTGTTTCTCAGAGTCCATAGTCTCTCATGGTTCATCTCTCCCTCCAATTCCCCCTCCCCATTTTTCCCTTCCTTCTCCTAGTGTCCTCCATGTTATTCCTTATGTTCCACAAATAAGTGAAACCATATGATAATTGACTTTCTCTGCTTGACTTATTTCACTTAGCATAATCTCCTCCAGTCTCATCCATGTTGATGTAAAAGTTGGGTATTCATCCTTTCTGATGGCTGGGTAATATTCCATTGTATATATGGACCACATCTTCTTTATCCATTCATCTGTTGAGGGGCATCTCGGCTCTTTCCACAGTTTGGCTATTGCGGACATTGCTGCTATGAACATTGGGGTGCATATGGCCCTTCTTTTCACTACATCTGTGTCTTTGGGGTAAATACTCAGTAGTCCACACAGAGTTATTGATGCAGTGATAGTTTTTCCCCCACCTCAGACGGTGTTTTTGGTTATGTGAGTGCCCAAAGAAATGCAACAGGAGAGAGATAGAGAAAGGGAACTAGTGTCAGGAAATGCCCACCGTGATGAAGAGACAGACGCAGCTTGAAATTCAGCGCAATGTGGATGGAGGAAGTGGGGACGGGGGAAGAGGGCAGGTCTGGGTTCCAGCCTTGCTCTGTCTCAACTTACTTGCAGTTTCCCTCCTTCCCTCCTGTGCTTCCTCAGCACACCTGGGCAAAGGCACTCGAGGTTGCCTTCAGATACAGCCTCCCGGGATCCCAGCCTGCAGGGGAATGGGGGATTCAGGGGGTGGAGGAGTGGGGTTGGGTTCTTGTTGCCATAGGAACAATGACCTGAACTTTGTAGTTCCTTTTGTGTGGACTCAGTAAGCTTCAGTGTAGCCACACTTCCCAGACCGGGGGTGGGTGGGGGGAGCCCGGATTCTTGAATGACACACTGATGTTCCTTCCGCAACCCAGAAAGCATTCACTCCAGCTGAATAAAGCCATTAGACGGGTCACTTCACTGTTTGAGCCAAGTGGATAATTCTCTAGCCCTGAAAGAACAACCACTTTGGGTTTATGTTCTATTTCACACAACGTGCAGGGTTTATAAGTTAGAGTGTTAATTAAAATTTTATTACTTGATATAAATCGATGTTTCTAAGTGCCTTCTATAAATGTAAGGCAGCCTTTGGAAAAAAAAAAAAAAGTTTCCACACCAGCCTAGAAGCTGCCTTGCTTGGCATCCAGAGGCATTTGACCACCGCTAAGTTGAAATTTCCTTTTGAGGGGATTGGATGATTCACATCCTGATATTTGACTGGCAGCTTTTCTCCTGAGGAAAGTCGGTGGTGGCCTGTGTAAGGATGGATTAGCAGGGCTGGGGTTTTGAGCCGGCCTCTCTCCTGCCAAAATAGCTACGTATTTCCAAGTGAATGAGTGGTTAGAAATGTTGCAGTGGCCTGAGCAGCACCTGTCTGGCCGGGGACGCCTCAGGGGCTGTGCAGGTGTCTCCAACTCTCCCTTTTGCGGGGAGACTGCTGTCTCCATCTTCAGGGACGCCTAGACCAACTCCTCCATTGGATGCATGCGGTTTCCTGGCCTGGGAGCAGGCCGTGGGGGGCGGGGGCTGCTCACCTGAGGTTTCCATATTTAGCCGCTCTTGAAGCCTTTCAGAAATGAGGACAATGCTGATGCTGACAAAGAGTATATTTTAATCTTCAGAGTAAAAAAAAAAAAATAGATATCCCAGGCCTCTATATTTATTAAAGCACATGTTTTTGAGGTAAGGGAAGAATTGCAACTAGCTCATCAGGAACCAAACCGGTGGTTCAACAGCTCCAGTAAATTTCCCAGCATTTATTTGTTATGAAGCCCTTGAGATCGATCTTCTGAATACCCAAACTGTGGTAGGCCTTGAAGTGTTAGCACTTTCCCCCCTTCCCCCCGTGCCATGATCTCATCGTCAGCCTCTTTTTGGGGGTCTTATGATCACTTAAAAGAAGACAAAGTCCCACTGGTTCACAAGTCTCAGGGATTCCACTGATCTCTGTATGTCTGTCTGGGCACCAAGGTAGCAGGCATGGCTCCCTCTTGTCTAGCTCCCCAGGGGAATTTTAGATATTTCTCGACACCGTTCCACCCTCCCCAGTTTCAGGTCCCTTCTAATATTTCCTGGCATCTTCAGGCATTCACTCTGACATCTGGGACTTGAGAACCCCAATGCACTATCAGATGAATAATCCGAATTGCACAGATTACAGACAATTAAATGAAAAGCAAAATATTCTGAGACATAAGGGCTTGTTATCATATGTGGCTCTATTTATTTATTTATTTATTTATTTATTTTGAAAAGATTTTATTTATTTATTTGACAGAGAGAGACACAGGGAGAGAGGGAATACAAGAGGGAGTGGCAGAGGGAGAAGCGGGGCAGGGAGCCCGATGCGGGGCTCGATCCCAGGACCCTGGAATCATGACCTGAGCCGAAGGCAGACGCTTAAAGACTGAGCCACCCGGGTGCCTCTGTGGCTCTATTTAATGGTAAGAATTTGCAGAGCGACATTTGGTAAACTTGCTTCATCCCCAGAGCAACTTTGACTCCGCATTCCTGGTTCTGGACTAGGTCTCCCTGGGTCTGATGGAGCCGCACTCAGCACTGGTACCATATTGTAGCTCTGCAGTCCATGGGTTCTCACAAGACCACTCCTTGGGAGTGACTCGTGCACATAATGACTGCGCACCAATGACCATTCTCCCTTCCTTCTTGGGCCCATAGACATCACACTTCTCTGCCCCTTGCAGTTAGGTTGTGATTATTTCTACACAAAGAAATGAAGGTGGACACAATGTATGTTGTTCTGGGCTGAGGCCCTGACAAGCCTACCTGTGATTCTTTGAGTGTCTTCTTCCCCTGCTGCAGTGAGTTTGCAAGACTCCTGTGGATATGTGGAGCCCCACAACCAAAGGACTCTGGATTGTCAGAGTCCTAGAGGACCATCCAGATCCGCATGGAACTGAGCAAGAAACAAATTCTGTCGTGTGAAACCATTGAGATTTGGGGGTTCTTTGTTACTATAGCCTATGCTTGTCCTACCCTGACAGCTCTCTTTAAAATGTGCCCTGGTATGGTGCAGTGCCTGTGTGTGGGAGTGAGCAGGTGGATGAATGACATTAGGGACCCACGGGAATGAGTCATCAATGAACGTTCCATCTTTGGATGAAGGTGATGACCCATGCTCAGAAGGGCTTGATTTCTCACTAGGACTCAAGGGAACCCATCACCAAGAAGTGAGTGTCTTGGAGCAGAAATCCAAAGGAGTAGGAGGGCTGTAGATGGAAGTTCAAAGTAGAAAAATGTGTGACATATATAGATATTTGGACTGATCTGTGATATTTGGCTTGTAAGAAATGGAATAATTCTTTGTTTCAAAGTCACATTAAGTCCAGTTTGAGCCACCACTTGGAACCATCCTTGGATGGTTCTTCAGGCCCATGTTCACATTGTGTTGGGCCCTCTCATTTAATGCAGTTGGGTTTGGCTTCAAATCGCCACTGCCTTTACCTGAAGGTTTTCTTGGGTGACCAGAGCCAGCTCTATCTGCTGTGAATGTCCAAATTACCCACCCCCCGCCCCCCCGCCGAGAGTGACTCTTAGTGAGTGAAGGGTGTTGGTGCATGAGTACACTCACAGTCCCTCCACTGGGCTGTGTTTCAGTTGCCCACAGGGGTGGCTGGGGTGGTGATGCACTCTTCATTGGCTGTCTTCCCTGATTTGTCTTACTTCTCCACTTCCCTCCTGAGGTGTCCTGGGGCCACTTCCAAAATCAACTCCTTACACTCAAATTCTTATTTCAGGCTCCACTTCTGGAGGAACCTGAACAAAGACAATTCTATTTTTTTTTTTTTTTAAGATTTTATTTATTTGGAAGAGAGTGAGAGCGAGAGAGTGCATAAGCAGGGGGAGGGGCAGAGGGAGAAGGAGAAGCAGGCTCCCCACTGAGCAGGGAGTCCAATGCAGGGCCTGATCCCAGGACCTGGGATCATGACCTGAGCCGAAGGCCGACCCTTAACTGACTGAGCCACCCAGGTGCCCCGAACAAAGACAATTCTTTTTTTTTTTTTTTTAATTTTTTTATTGTTATGTTAATCCCCATACATTACATCATTAGTTTTAGATATAGTGTTCCATGATTCATTGT